>NC_064536.1:36559132-37215917 GCF_023856365.1 Brienomyrus brachyistius
GCAGAGAGATGACAGGGCAGGCAGTCTGAGTTTTGCTCCTTGGGACGGATGTGGAACAGCTAGACAGAGGGGTGCAGGTCTCAATCACAACATATAAACCCTTTTCTCCTGCTCTAGACAGTCACACACTCCAACATCGCTGAGTTAAGTATACAGCTCATTGATACAGGTCTGATCTTCTGAGCTGTGAACCTTATCCTTCTGACTGTAGACCTAGTGCACTAATCACTACTCCACCTGCTGCCCACTGACTCACAGTGTGAGTAGCGCTCCAGGTCCTCCAGAAGGCTTCCCACGCTGCACCACGCCCATACCGCATCCCAGCTGGCCACTCTATCATACTTATCTTCTCTGTGGTGTTTGCAACCACAGCCAGCTCCTTCAGCCAATCAGTCAGCTCCTTCTCAGGCTCCGCATCAGCTGGGATCTGAAACATGGAGGGTGGGTGGATGTCTGTGGTGGGGAGGAGAAGCTCATGTGCTGGAGGGTTTGGTTACATCAGTGTTGGACGCTGTGGGAGGTTCTGCCTACATGTGAGTCCTGTGTGTCACGTCACTCTACCTGTGTGTGTGTTTACCGATTGACCAGCTCTTGACTGGCATCAGCTCCAGGTCGTGTGCCCTCTGCTGGAGCCTCAGCACCCGCTGGTACTCCTCCTTCTGCACCAGCTCCTCCAGCAGCCTGCAAGTCAGGACCGAGCCATCCCACAATCCCACTCACACCACAGACGTGCTGCAGATTTAATCACTGGTGGCTTCTGTGTAGGGAACAACCCTAATAAAATACAATATTTGAATGCTAGGAAGCTTCATCAGTTTGTTGACATGGCTTTATAGCTTTAGCTTTATACTTTACCCGTAATTATCAGGGTGGAGAACCAAGATGTCAGGATATATTTGTCATCAGGACTAAAGGCATATTGAGCTGAACCCGCTGTCCTCACACTCTCATGGTCCTAAACTGTAATGCTCCAAATGAGCTGCTTTCTGGGAGATTAGCACCCCCTGCTGGTCACTGTACAGTCAGCACGTTTATCTGCACAGTTAAGTAGAGCTACAGTTATTGCTTGACTAGGCCATTTTATTGGACTACTGTCCTTTGTCCTAATATACAGGCACAGGAAGGGAATTGATTTATTAACCAAAATATATCCAACTCTGCTACAGTAGGTGGCGATATGGCTCCTTTCAGCTTGTCAGTATTGGGCTTTTTCCGGTTGACCTCTTACGTCAGAGATATAAAAAAATAATAATAAAATGAATAATGATGGATGTGTGGAAATGTGAAGTGAGACAAGCTTTAATTGCAATCTGGCCGGAAGAACTGATACACCAAGATCCGGATGGAATAACAAGAAAGTATTTTGTATAATGTACTGCTATGCTCCAAGCTTCTTGTGTGTACCGGCTTCTTCTGTTATTTCCGGGTCAAACCTCGGGGAGGAAACTGTGGAGCATGTGCAGAGTGCCTAGGCCAGTTTGAGTCCGACTGAACGTATACATGCAGGAGCAAATCGACTCCCATTTGCATTATCTGAGTGTCTTAGTCTGACTAAGAGAAATTTGAATTAGTACGATTGCAGTCAACATATTCCCCCACAGGATAGCATGTGGCTCAGTGGGCTAATCCTGTGTGCCAGTAATCAAAAGGTTTCACTGGTTCAAACCCAACCTCAGCACATTTGTGGCTCCTTGAGCAAGACTATTAGCTCCCTGGGTGCCCCAACAGGTGGGTGCCCTTCACAGATGGCTTCGTCTGCATCAGTAGTTCTTAAACTCGGTCCTTAGGCCCCACTGCCCTGCTTGTTTTCCAGCTATCCCTGCCCTACACACTGCTGATTACCTGGATCAGGTGTGTACAGTCAATCAGAAGCTGAAAGACAGCTGGGACTTGTGCGTGGGGCAGGGATAGCAACAGAACAAGCTGGGCAGTGGGGCCCGGGGACCGACTTTGAGAACCACTGGTCTACATAGAGCAAGTTGAGGGAGGCGTAAAAAGACAATTTCCCGACGGGGATCAATGGAAGTGTCTATTATTACTCCATGTACTTTAAAGATCCAGTTTTAGTCAGTCTAACACAATAATTCGATCGTCTTAGTGTGCAAGTAAACATACTGACTGCCCCTGGGGAATGTGCATCACTGTCACACCCCCGACGAGCAGAGTGCACCTGCTAATGAAAGGAATCCCCGACACCTGCGCGGGGGCTGGTCATGTATAACCATAACACAGTGGCAGCCAATGAAATCGAAGCAATTTTTTGCAAAGTGAAGAGACACTCCACGGCACTGAAAAATCTCTGTTATATTTTTTTCAAGTTAGGTTGAAATGCGAATCATTTTGAAGCATGTTTCCAAAAAAGCATGAACAATTTTCTCCATTTTTTGTAGTCACATTCACCCATCATCTTCGTTGTCTTGATATTGATGTATTTCATAAACAGCTTAAAACTATGGTTACAGTACTATGTATTTATTTATTTATTTATTTATGTCACTTTGGTTTTTAAATCAATATGTAAATTAAACATACATAGACAGTTATGAATAAAATGTATTGTTTATTGAGTCTATTTATACAGAAAGAAACAAGTACTCAGGTTCTCATACTCAGGGGTATGAAGATAAGATACACATTACTGCTCAAAAGTTTGGGATCACTTGCAAATTTCTTTGTTTTCCAAAGAAAAACACATTTCCATGCAATTCACAAACAATGTTATGCACATCTACATTTTTGCATAGAGGCCTATTATCAGCACCTGTCAGTCTCCTGGTATGGCTGCTAATCCAAGTTAATAATTTTATAAGGCTAACTGGTTATCAGAAAACCCTTTTTGCAATTGTGTTGCACAGCTGAAACCTGCTGTACCGAGAATAAGGGAGCAAAAAAAGGAGCGTGGAACTTTTTAGGTTACTTTAGTATCTGAAGCATCAGCAGCTGTTTGTTTGTTTACAGGCTCAAAATGGCCAGAAAGAAAGAACTTTCTTTGGAGACCCGTCAGTCTATTGTTATACTTAGAAAGAAATGATACTGTTTCTAAACTGCCCAATACTGATAGTGTATCTTCTCTGTGATTTAATATGCTTGTAAACAAGTACCTGCTGAATCAAGACAAAACCCATAATTATGGGCCTATTCATTTCAATGAAGAGGCCCATATTACTCTTCACCTAGTAAACTACATTTTCCGAATTTGCACTTAGCCATTGAAATGAACAGAGATGATTTCGCCGCCAGGTCATAAGGCTTGCCTAGCCGGATGGACTGACATATAGCTTGTCTCGGTGCACCTTACGGTTTGCGTGCAATCCCCTCTCAAAGTCGAAAAAAAACTTTATTACTATTATGGGCCTCTTCATTTCACTGAAGAGGCCCATATTACTCTTCACCTAGTAAACTACTTTTTCCAAATATGAAATGGACGGAGCTCAGTATGGTGCCAATTTGTAGGGCTTGCTTAGACAGACGGACTGACATATCGTTTGTCTCGGTACACGTTACGGATTGTATGCAATTCTCTCTCAAATTTGAAAAAAAAAACGTTATTTATTATTATTATTATTATTATTATTCCATGAATTTCGGTAATTAATGCGGATCGTACTGTAGCATGCACCCAGACAATCTATATATCAGAAGTGAGTCCTTTATGGTGTGAGGTGTGCTATTACTTTTCTTTACAGAATGCGTTACCATGGCGACACTAATCACGATCAAACACACTAAAAATCCCATAGGAATGCATTGAATGCCAACTTTTTACTAGCATTAGCCTATACCTAACCAACCATGTGAATAGTAATATGCATCGATCTTTTTTTCATTGCAGTGAATAGCCCAATAAACAGAAGCAAAGCTCCTGCCTATTTCAGTCAAAGTTTTTCCAATTGGCCAGTGTTCATGCCACAGCAACATGACTCGGTATTCAACCGCAGACCTCATCACCCAACACCCCATGTCCACCATCTAACCCGCACTCGTCTTTCATCCCTCATTCTCTCCCATTGACTTCAATGCATTTCAGTCAAAGTTTTCCTACTCGGCCAGTGTTCATGTCATAGCAACAAGATTCGGTATTCAGCCTCAGGCCTCATCACCCAACACCCCATGACCACCATCTAACCCTAGATTAAGGCTATACTGGATTTCAAATGTTAACAAGTAATGATCTGAGAGCAGAGGACTCTGTGGCATAATAGACACATGTTCCACCAGGATGCCATGACTAATGATCAAATCAAGGGTATGGTTGCAGAGATGAGTAGGCCCGACTACATTCTGACATACACCTACAGAGTCAAGAATAGCTGCAAACGCTATTTTTAAAAGATCACTATCCTTCTCCATATGAATGTTAAAATCACCCACAATAACGGCTTTGTCAGTACTGACCACCAGGTTTGTTAAAAAATCAGCAAATTCCTTAAGAAAATCACTGTACGGTCCAGGCGGTCCATACACAATAACAATGGTGATTTGGGGTGAAGAACTACAGAGATGAGCCAGCAAGGCTAAGAACAAGAGTTTCAAATGTGCTGAAACTCACACCATATTTCTCAGACACTCCTAAGTTGGACTGAAAAATTGTAGCAACACCACCACCTTTGTGATTTGGTTGAGGGTTATGCTTATAACTGTATTCCGCTGGAGTAGATTCATTTAGTGCCATGAATTCATCCGGTTTAAGCCAGGTCTCAGTAAGGCATATGGCACCAAGACTAAACTCAGTAATTATTTCATTTATTAATAGTGCTTTAGGAGCCAGTGATCTTATATTCAGAAGTCCAAGTTTAAGTTTAAATTTTGCATCAAAACTGTTTTCTAGTGATGGATTCATTGTGATTTTAATTAAGTTATTATGGCATAATCCATGGTGGAATAGTTCTCCATGATTAAAGATGCGGGGAGCAGACACAGTCTCAATGAAATGAACCCTAGGTGACGACTCTAAGCGACTAGCAGGCGGTCGGTTATGCCCGTTTGCCTGCCGCCTGGACTTGGCTCTAGTTAGGCAGCAATTTGCCTGTAGACTACGAGCTATGCTTTTAGACAGGAGGTCGACACCAGCCCGCGAGGGGTGAATACCGTCCCTCTTCAAAAGCCCAGGCCTACCCCAGAACATCCGCCAGTTGTCTATATAACCCACACCATTTATCGGGCACCATTCTGACAGCCAGCGATGTAGCGACGATAATCTGTTGTACATTTCATCACCACGCCTAGCAGGGATGGGGCCAGAGCACGTTACTGACACACACATCTTCTTCACAAGGTTGCATACCTCTTTAAAATTTGCCTTAGTGATCTCCGATTGCCTCAATTGGACATCATTAGTGCCGACATGGATAATAATCTGAGAGTATTTACTTTTACCTTTAGCGAGCACTTTTAAATTTGCCGTGATGTCGGTCGCTCTGGCACCAGGGAGACAATTTACTATGGTCACTGGAGTCGCTACTCTCACGTTTCTTAGAATAGAATCGCCAATTACTAGTGCACTTTCAACAGGCGTCTCAGCGGGAGTTTCACTGAGTGGGGAGAACCTGTTGGAAACGCGAATAGGCAAATGGCGCCGGTGTGAGTTTACATTCCATACATCTATGAACTAATGCTGGCTGATGCTGTCAAAGTCATTTTTACACTAAATCAAGGTATTAGGTAGGCAACTACAACTGAGTTAGGTGCCAAACATGGGGCCTAGACATGGTTTTCATTACGACTGCCTACCATGGTGTTGACAGGTGTGGCTTGTTAGGGAGTCAATCCCAGAACAAACATTCTGTTAAGGTTTTCAAACTGCCAAACTTTCAAAATAGTTTAAAATATTCTTATCATAACATAGTCTACTATGGTAAAAATAGGTCACACTGGCCAAGCCTAGGTAATTATTAGCCTCCAATGAAAACTGTTATGTCATGTATGTAGTCCAATTGGTACATTGGCTTGTTTAGGAATGTTTCACATCCTGGATAAGTATTACTAAGAATGATGTCAATTCCAAGAAAAGGCCTAATTGCTGTACATTCAGTTTCTTTCCTAAGACACAGGGCAGTTATTTCATTAGTGAGTTGACTTCCCAATAACCAACAGGGATTCAGTTGACATGGCTGGTAATTCCTCCCTGGAAACCTGCTCCATTGGAAACTTCCTGAAGCACTGACCTGTCACAGGAACTGTCCGGATGGATTGGCCAAAGAATATCTAAGAACTGTGAACATGGCTTCTCATTAATTCAATGTTACTACTAGGTTTTTCAAATTTAAGATCTGATTTAAGTATCTCTGTCTGACAGTGCTCCTTCTCATTAGATTCACATTTCAAGAGGTGTACTCTCAAAAATGACCTCTTGGCAGCTTAACGGAAATACTTTAAAATGTCATATTTGACCCTGGGAGTTTATATTGAAGAACTTGACTTGAGATAGTTCTGTTTTCAGCATTTATTGTTCAGATATGCTTCTTTCAACTGTATAAATTTCATTCCCATCACTATCTACACTGTCAACCATGCCCCCGAAGTAGGGGGTCCGGTGGGGGGTTTCTCACCTGTGACCATTTTCAGATGGCAATATATCAAAGAATAAAGGGTTATTTAGAATGAATTTTCATCTGCTTACAGTATCTTCCTCAAATAACAAAAATATATAAGAATATTGGATGTAGGTGTGGTGGTGACCCCACAGCTTGGGGTCAGAATCTGAAAAAAGTGTCTGGGGTTGAACCAAAAAGATTTTTGCAGGTCCATAACTTTGAAGTGCTTCTCCTGAGCTTAATTTTAGCCAGATTCTGAACGAGCAGAGAAAAGTAGGCCAGGAGAGCAATTGTCATGAAGATATGGTCTCCTGAAAACCCTTACAAATTATATGCTCGATTCGCGAGTGCAAAAAAAGGGGGTGGCACCCAAATTTGAAAGGGCCATAACTTTGGACTACATCAGAATTTTTCAATAAAACTTGGGGAATTTTCAGTGTTCTCTATAAGGATCAAAAATACCAAGTTTTCATCAAAATCAGGAATGATGCCCATGGAGCCCCTGGTTGATTTGGCATGGACTGACCCCATACTAATCCTGTATGGCAACATTTCACCAAGCTTATCAAGTTTAAGTTATTGTTTACAAGTTGTATTGTGTTTTTGTTATTTAAGTTTATATTCAAAATTACAGTAAGTATTCAATAAATGCTAAGTTGAGAAATTTTGTGTATCGTTTGTTGTTATTAGTGTGATATTGCATCCATCCATCCATTTTCCAAACTGCTTATCCTACTGGGTCGCGGGGGGTCCAGAGCCTATCCCGGAAGCAATGGGCACGAGGCAGGGAACAAACCAGGATGGGGGGCCAGCCCATCGCAGGGCACACTCACACACCATTCACTCACATCCAGAAAAAGGGTTATTATCAGCATCCAGGACCATCACTCTCTAAGAAAAAGACATGATGAAAAGAAAAGTAATGATTACAGTGCAATGATGGGGAATCTTTCACCAACAGGCATCATGACATTGAACATGCACGAACACTCAATCCTCAGTTGCTTCACTCTGTATTTCTCCCAAAAGGCACGTGGTTTATCTGTTTTATTGAAATTTGGTGCCTTTTCAACACACATGCAATGGTCGGCAAACTTATGGCTTCCATGTTGTTGAAGATGCCTTCATCGTCCAGGATGTGCCGTCTGCTTTCTGAAATGTCAGAATGTCATTTCTAGCCCGGACCAAGTTGCCCACAGCCTGCTTTTGTTCGTCATTTAGGTATCTGCCTCTGCCTCCACTGTTTGATTTAGCTTCTATTCTGTAGGAAAAATTACAGGGGAAACTAGACTTCAAACTGCAGAACACATTTACATGGTCACATAATTTACTCTGGCATGCAGTATATGGTCATCTGACAGCTAAGAGTGGCCTACAGTATTGTGCTGATCATTGTAGCACATGCTGAGAACTTACCGGTTCTCATTGCTAAAGGTCCCGATGATTGAGGCCACAGTTTATCTTCTGTGGTTTGGTTGAAGTATTCGAGCTGCCTTAGTCATTGTCATACCATGATTTATGACCAGGTCTATAACCATTGCTCTGATCTTATGGGATCTCAGATGCGGTGCTTGTCCCCTGACATTCCTATGAGCACCATGTCTCCCTGGTCCTGCTTGACCACTTGCCTGCTCCATGTCGCTGTGGATTCCACTTATTTAAAACTTATATCACAAGGTGAAATTAATCATCAAGGAATTGGTGTCAGTGGATCTCGTTATGCTGATACTTTTCTGATGTTAACCTAGGATATTGTTCCTCAGATTTCACTATGCTTTAAGTGTGACGTAACAGTTCCTTATCATTTAGAGTAGTTGTATCCTTTGCTAGTTAAATCACTGTAATGAAATGAGCAGACAGTAATCTCAAATGCAATGCGTGACTTTTATTTTGAAATGCAGATACTTTGGTGTTAAGTTGTTATAATTTGAACATGTGATTTTGGGTCAACAAATGAATGATCTTTGTTTTATGTGTATTGTGTCCAATTGAAAAATGTGCATTTTGATCATCAGCTGTGTGTTTTGTGACTAGTGTTTTGAAAAAATACATCAAGGTTCTGTATCTAGTGAAAAAGTGATTGTAAGAAACTGGAAAGATATGGCCCACCCATTTTGTACCACCCATATGGGCTTGCAATTTGGAAAGAGGTGGATATACAGTGATTAACACTGTATACGTGGTGTCAATGGAACATTATAAGAGTTAATGCAGATTAACACTGTAAAAACATCACTCACTGCACTCTGTAAAGTGTTAAATGCGACACCGATTGGTGTGGACACATGTAAACACCATGCAGTGTTAATTTAACACTGGCACATTTGCTGTGTAGGATCACACACACACACACACACACAAGGCGATTTAGAATACGAGGCAAAGGAAGGCCAGCATTCCAACTCGTATGGCTCAGAGAGAGAAGGGCCTGTGTTAAAATTTGCCTATTGTGTGTGTCTGGCCTAAGTCTTAACTATGTGCCAACATAGTATAAATACCTAAATTTTATGTATTTAAAAAATACATAAAAGTATTAAAACCTTTTAATGGTTTTAATACTTTTGTTACTTTCACAAAGGTAACTCAGATATTATTAGCTATTCTATCTTTCTCACCTAAAGAAATATATAAGATATATGACCACGTAAACTCCCTTTCATTCACTTGTTAATCAAACCTATGTTGTTCTTCAGATTTATTATTTTGGGTCACACTTCTAGAATCCAATGCTTGCTGTTCAGAGCAGTATTTCCTTGAAGGGTACCAATTTAAATTAAGTTACTGTTACTGCTCATTGATTTTATTCTGTTTTGTTCAGTTACTTTGTTTTCGTTTCATGTTAAGTGTAGTGTCTGTTGTGTGTTAGCTGTAGTGTTAGGAATAAATGCATGTCTTGCAACTCGAACCTTCAGCTGAATGATTGCCTCGTAATTAAGTCACTTCACTGGTGCAAAATCACTACTAAGTGTCTGAATTCCGAAGCTTGTCCTAAAGTATTGCAAGACTCTCCCTACGGTTGTGAGCAGAGTTTTGCTATAGAGCTGCTACAGACCAGGTGAGAGCTACGTTCACAGGACAAACGTTCTAACCCAGGTTAAGTAGTTATACTTTAATGAATTCCACTTCTATCCTGGAACTAAATCTTCCAGTAACTCGAGGCACCAATGACTCGGTCTGCTGTCCTAGCTGTCCGTCGCAGTCTATTCCTGTCCTGTTCGGTGGCTGCTCCAAACCTGACCGTGATGGAGGAGCTCAGGTCGGACTCTGACTGCTGAATAAAACTGGATCAGCGGTTCCTGTGGGAGATCGTACTTCCTCAGTTTTCACAGGAAGTATGTCTTCTGCTGGGCCTTCTTGAGGAGGAGGAGATGTTGCTCTCCCACTTCAAGTCTTGAGAAATGATAGTTCCCAGGAACTTGAAGGTCTCCACAGGGGACACAAGGTTGCTGTGTATGGCGAGGGGGACCAGTACTGAGGGGTGTTTCCTAAAGTCCACTGCTCTATAACAAACACCGACAATTAGGCCATTTGAGCTTTTAAAATCTAGTTTTATCCATACAGCTTCTGTACTTTTATTTTTATCAGTGAGCTCCCTTGCCTGCAAGTTTTCTTTTAAGTATACTGTAACACCACCTCCCTTCCTGCCTATCTGGTCTCTACAGAACATGTAACCATCCATATTATATTCTTCTCCGTCATTGTCACTCATCCATGTTTCTTATTCCTATAATATCGCAAGAGTCTGATAAAATAAAAGGCTGTAAATTATGAATTTTGTTTCTAATACTCCTGGCATTTAAATACAGACTGCAAAGGGTAGGCCTTTTACAGTGTCCATTTTTAATATTAATTAGGGTTTTCCATCTCTCCCCACCTATATTCTCATCTAACCTCCCTGCGCCCCCAGTCCCTAGTTTAAACATTCCTCAACTACTCTAAACATACGCCTCCCCAGTACACTGGTTCCCCTCTGGTTCAGATGCAACCCATTCGGCTTGAACAGGTCTCTCCTGTTCCAGAAAGTCTTCCAGTGCCCCATGAATCTAAACCCCTCTTTCCTACACCACCCTTTTAGCCACGCATTTAATCCCCTTATCTCAGCTAACTTAGCCTGTCTTGCATGTGGCACGGGAAGTATTCCAGAGAATACCCCTGTGGATGTTCTGCTTATCCGTGACTTCTATAAAATTTTCTTGCAGAACAGCCCTCCTGCCCTTTCCTATGTCATTGGTACCAACATGCACCACAACCACTGGATCCACCCCAGCTGGGGCCAAAAGCCTGTCCACACGATACAGAAGGTCCCCTACCTGGGCACCAGGCAGGCAAGACACCATACGGGACCCTCTATCACGGGTGCATACATAACTACACCTCTAATAACTGAATCCCCTACTACCACAACCTCCCTCTTCCTGGGGGGAGGGGGCTCCTCGGTGCCCAAGGACTCTTGGCTCTAAAGCTGGAAGCACCTGAAAGCAGTTAGACACTGTCACTTCAGGTGATGCTGCTTCTGTGAACTGTGTACACCCTTTTCTGTGTCTATGACCTGTGTTCACCCAGCTCTCTTGACCTGCCTGTTCATCATTCTCCCCCCTCCCCGCTTGTGACGTACACACCATCTCCCTAAAACGTATATTAACTCTCTCCTTTAACCCCTTGTTGTGTCGGATGAGAGTCAGTTGCTCCTCTAGGTCACGAACCTTGACCATGAGTGAGTCCACTAACTTACATCGCATAGCAGATGAAGTCCGACTGGACGCAAGCATCCAGAAGGGCAAACATCTCGCAAACGCAACACTGAGCTGGCCCCATAATTACCTAACTCACTATGACCCTGCCCTTTATTCCCAGCCCAGTATATTAATATAGCGTATTTAACTTTTAGTTGATCTAATTAACGTATAGTTAAAACAATAAAGTGCCGAGTACGATAAAACACTAAATTAACACTTGCGTTAAAACTGAACTTTTTAAATTTTCCGACACCGTCAGAGATAACAACTTTTGAAATTAAACTTTTAAAATAACCAAATTAACAATTACCTACCATATACAGTATGGGGGATCATTAAACTACAGTGTGCTTCACAGAGCAGCGAAATGAGTGAAGCTGTACAGACGAATGTGCATTATTTCAGTAAAATGAAGATATCGGCTGGAGCAAAGCTCTCCTCTGAGTCTGGTTATAACAAAAATGAATCCGTTTGCTAACAGGAGGCTTGGTATCCATGTGACCAGGAAGAGGTTCTTGTGGTTTTTCTTTCCCAGAAGCGCTTGTGTAGATCTTTATTGCAACATCAAAGTTACAACTAAGCCTGGCCACCGTGCAGGAAATTTCACAGAAAATATCGTGTATTGCTATACCGCCTACTGGTTTACACTAATTTTTATGCATTTTCTTATGTGTTGGGTCGTCACTTAACCGTCATCTTTCCTTCAACCATTCACCATCATTGTTTTCTCCCTTGATCCACCCCCCCAGGTGATAAGGTTGTGAATCATTTATTTTTACTGATTGGCCCCTCAGCTGAACATAATTGTGATGCGACAATCTCTACTAGGTTTTTGTAAAATACTCAACAACTTTTGGCGAAATCAGCTGATTTCCTTCTCTTCAGTAGCAAATCTTGGCAGCTTCAGCTGGCTACGTGTCGCTTAGCTACAGGGTTGATAATGTGTTTGATCTTAAATACAGTGATAAGTTTCAGAGCTAATTAAGGTGGATGTTCATACCACCAGGACTAAAATAAAATAGCCAACAGTAACATACGGTGCAGAAACACTTATTTGATCATATTGTAATAATTACATCATGCGTATTTGCTTTTGATAATATCCTAAGGATTACATCGTCTAAGTGTAATACAGTGGTATATAATATTCCATAAATTTCCTCCCTTTTGGGACCCACAAGAGTCCCACACTCAATCCTGTCCATTCAGTCAATGGACAATCCTGTCCATTAGTCCACCAGGACTAAAATAAAATTGTTAGCATACGGTGCAGAAACACGTATTTGATCATATTGTAATAATTACATCATGCGTATTTGCTTTTGATAATATCCTAAGGATTACATTGTCTAAGTGTAATACAGTGGTATATAATATTCCATAAATTCCCCCCTTTTGGGACCCACAAGAGTCCTACACTCAATCCTGTCCATTCAGTCTAACAAGAACGGCAAAAGATTTAGAGAAATTCCACTCCCAGCCCCCCAAAGGCACAGCCCCCCTTCGGGGTCCATTGCTGGCATGGCTCACAAACTACCAACACTCAGATTCAGGTAACCACTTTACAGTGGGGTCTTCAGTAAATAGTAGGGAGAATTCCCATAAATTCCCCAAGATATATTGCATACACTTTACCTACATAATCTACCAAGACTACATAACGCAATTTGAATATGTAAGTGTATATATTTCTCACACAGGGATAATTGAGATGTTAACTGATGATGCTGCAGTCCAGTGTCCATAAAATACACTTCTTCATTCTTCACGATTCTGATCCTTCTGACCATCATAGTAGGCAGCTGCTCCCCAGCAATTCCTTCATGTTGTACTCATGGCAGGAACGGATTGACTCCCAACGTAGGCAGGACCTTGTCAGCGACCTGTGTTGCTGTCTGGTTCCATGTTGGGCCTGGAACTTGCTGATCCAAACGGTCCTCCCACCCCCTTCAACAAAGCAGCTATAGGGTCACATGTTGGACAGCATTCTGCCCACTAGGGGGCGCAGTAACGGAACTACACAATAAAAGATTAGTATGTCAGTACACTGATATCAGAGCAAGATTACAGCTCCTAAGCAAAGCCGCTTCATAATGGCTCACTGCCAACCTCCCACATATTATACCACCAGTCAAACATCCCCGCATGTTGCCCTGCATTCCTTGCCATCTCATCCTGTAACCCTGTGATTTTCCTTTTCTAGTTTAGAAATAGCTTTGGATTTTTCGGTTAGAGTCCTGAAGTACAACTTCAACTCATAAACCTTGTTTTTTTTTGGTTACATCTCCCCCTTGTGCAATTGTCAAGACTATGCACATCCATTATCAAGGTGTCAATCAATGACAGAGGTGCAACCAAAAGTCCCTCTTGGTTGCGAATCAGACGTTCAGCGTCCTTGTGCCACCCCTTTGTGTCCACACAGAGGTTCAGCACGTTGCTCCCATGTCTGATCTCACCGCCCTGGTATTGCTCTCGCCAATATAGCAGCTTAGCTCTGGCCATCTTATGCCCCCCTATCGCTAAGACCTTCAGCAACAGCACTGAGTCTCAATGGCAGTCAGCTAATTTGTCAGCACACAGCAGATCAGCTACATACTATATCACTGTGCTTCTTACATTCAGTCCATCCAAATCTGCCCTAAGCAAGCATTCGAATCCCTGTGTAAGCGTACCACTGACCCCTATAGGTGAACGCAAACAAAAATTGTGACTCTTTTGCTGGGGTCACACTGAAAAATGCCGAACACAAATCCACTATTGTAAACCACTTTGCACTGGGGGGCACATTTGTTAGCACAGTGTAAGGATCAGGAAGTTCCACTGTCTGAGCCTCTACTACCTCATTCACTGCATGCACATCATGAACTAACCTCCACAGCCTACATCCGTATCATGGGTGGTCCACACCCCCTCTAGCGCTTCTCCCACCAGCATTCCTCTGCACTTTCTTTCCCTTCACACTGCACTCCTATCATGCTCCACAGCTACAAACCTCACAATCTCCTACACTCTCTGCGCTCCACTGACTCTCACCAACTCGCCTTCTGCAGCAGCCTGCACTCCTTCATATTATGTTGGTGCCCAGACTGTCTGATTTACCCAGTCTGTCCAGAGATCATCTAATTTGTGGGTAAATGGGTGCCCTCTGAGGAAACCTCCATCCATCCAATCCATAGTTACTTCCTCAGTTCCCTCTCACACTCTTTAGCAGAGTTCTCCTCCTCTCTGTACAAGTCAGTAGTGTGCATTGGCTGCTCACAGTACTGCTCCTCAGGCTTGGCAATAAGCCCCCAAACTTATCTTAGCCTGCTTCTCACTGGCTTTGGGAGGGCGTCCTGCAGTGCCTTCCGATGCACCAAATCCTGCAGGTCCTGCTCTGTCTCAGTGCACCACCGCTTTTCTTGTGCTTGCAGATAGACAGCTGGGCTCTCCCCCTCCTTTATGGGCTCCACATACATATCTGCCCATATCTGCACTTAGTCTCAGAGAAAATATAACTCACAGCTGTTGCCAGAGGTTACTATGGTAACCATCAAAGAGACATGCATCATTTATAAGACTGAACCATCTTCACATCCCGTATTGCCACAGTTGGAACTGGGAGTCTGAGAAGCAGGCCCTCCAGATCCTGTCCTGCCCATGGCAGATACTGTGTCTGTGCTCCTTTTACCACCAATAGGAGCATCGAATACTTTTTTGGGGGCTTTATAGATCTCTTGCTTCTCACTGCTATTTTCTCTGCCTCATCCTCTTCCTCTCTTTCTTCCTCATTCTCTTTCTCTCTCCTTCTCCTGATGAACTCCTTCCTCTGTATGGAGGGTTAGGGGTGTCCAGTAGATGCATCAGCCCCTCTGCATTCTCACCAATCACACCTTCTCCCCATTTTTTTAGCTCTGCCTTTTCTGTCAGATCCCCACGCTTGGCCTCCCATTGTTACCTCCTGTTATCTCGCTGTCTTTCCCCCACTGCCTGCCACAGTAGGGCACTCACTTCCCTGTACCCAACTAGGCAGCCTGACATTCCTCTGTCCTTTCTCTTGACCTCCCTGCAATGCATTATTTCCCTTTTGAACTTTCCCTTGTATCATTGGGTATCTTTGGCCCTTATATGGCTGGGGAGGCTCTTCCGCTAACAGGTACTGACTTTGGTATGACGGCAGCCGTAACTCCTCCTGCTCTCTTTCCCCTTTTATTCCTGCCTGATTCTCACTCATCACCTTTTTCTCTTCTCCAGGCCTCTCCCTTTGCCTTAAATAACCTCAGAACCTCCAGTTCCTCACTTCTTTTCTTTTGACACCTTTCCATATTTTTGTTAGCCTTTTGGTACTTTATCAATGTCTCCATCTCCTCACATCCCATGTGCCTCCTCACATTTTCCTCAACTTACTCTTAAATCCTTGTGCTTTACTGATGTCTTAAAGATTTACCCTCAATTATACTACTGATAATTGCGATCGCTCGCAAATGCTTCAGTGGGCATTCTCTACTGTAACAATATCTTAACTTCACGAAAATGAACGGACCCCCCTCTCTCTAGAGGAATACACAGGCCCTTACTGGCTGTTACTGCATAAAGAGACCCCCCTCTCTGTAGGGGAAAACACAGGCCCTCGCTCTCCTTTACTACACAGTCAGACCCCCCTCTCTCTACTGGAATACACAGTATTCACAGTAAAATACCCCTTCTACTGAAGATGTGTGAATCTGCTGGCTCCCGGCGAGCTCAGGGCTTCTTGCTGATGGGGCTCCCAACATGCAACCATATAGATGAAACTCAGCTGGGGGACACAACAATATATAGTGTTGAGTGTTGAAAATGGTTTTGGTACTTTTTTGGTATCGTATTGAAGTTTGATATTTTGGTGACAACACTACAAGAGAGTCCACTGGACCCACAAAGATTGTGTTCAGCGAGCCTAAGTTAGCAGCTCTAGTGTTTTGCTAAACTATCAGTGTTGTGCTGTTTTCACTCACTTCCTCTGTGGTCCTGCTGGTTATTTCTGTATTTAGTGTGAATCTCTGCGGTGAACAGAGTCCAGCATTAAAGGACCAGCTGGCAGTTCAGTGTAAACCGCTCCTGCTTTAATGTCCGGTTTATACCAGAGCAGAGCTGAGTGTGAAACGTCGTTTAGTTCACACATTTAACAAACTTCAGTATCAGTATTTGTTTTTGTGATCTGACTCTTATTCGGTACTGAATACTTCTCTAGTTCAGCATTTAAAAAACAACTTGGATTATCTTTGAAAGAAGACAGCTTCCTGATACTTAAAATCACTTACAAATGTTTCTCCTCATACTCCTTTGTAAGTATTGAATAATTTTTATTTTGTGATGTTCCTACAATTTTATTGCTTTATACTGTTTAGCATCCAAATATTTATGTGAATGACCTGTTCATTGCATACATTAATAAAAATTACACTGGACAATGAGGATTTTGCTTTTATACACTTTTGGTTGTATTTTATAGATTTCAGACTGTTGATCACAAAAATAACCCTAAATTTCCCCATCATCTACCATAAATATTCCCTATTTTTGTGATTTACTGTTATATTTTAGGTATACTAGGATATTACCCACAAAGCAAGCCTTAATTTTGCTTAATCCTGAGTAGGTAGGTACAGGTGCTATACAAATACTGTTTTAAACATGCCTGGTAATGTGTAATCGGGGTAGATGCTGGCAGACAGGCTATATCCACAAGTCACATATACAGATGCTTTGCATTACATTGATATAGCACGAACGCATGTTGAAGTAAAAGTTCTTCAGACAATAACATACTTGAGTGCATGTAACAATAGCATTTACAACTGCAATATATTCTGTTACATTTGTGTACATGCTTAAGGCTCAATGACAGCATGACTGCACTTATACAGAAAGCTATGGGCTCTACTTCAGCTGTAAAATCGGTGATGAAGACAAACCCAGGGCTCCTCACATTTGCTATATAACATGTGGAGTGAAGCTGAGCGCTCGGCTCAGACATACTGGGGAGTCAGTGCCATCTGCAGCCCCAATGACATGGCGAGTACAGAAG
This sequence comes from Brienomyrus brachyistius, assembly GCF_023856365.1. Taxonomy (NCBI): domain Eukaryota; kingdom Metazoa; phylum Chordata; class Actinopteri; order Osteoglossiformes; family Mormyridae; genus Brienomyrus; species Brienomyrus brachyistius. The sequence goes on from NC_064536.1 coordinate 36,576,448, forward strand.
GGTCAGGTGACAGACCGTTATGATGGATAAGTAAGAGACATACCTTGTGAACAGCTCTCTGACAGGAATGTACCAGGTCCTGATGCGGCGTGAGGTGACTGGAAGCAGAGCTGCAGGCAGGGCTTGAAAAATAATGAGGCCTATTTCAATTAGCAAAAACTACATTTTTATTAGTGACACAAATTCTGAGAAATAGACGATATATCACGTATGTGCCAAGAGAAAGAGAGATTTTAAACTTAAACAGGTCACTCTGGGTGACATGGCAGAGCAGAGAGAAAAACCCTCCCTACTGTATGTGTGTGTGGATTAGGGTTAGGGGACTAAATGTAAATGTAATAAAAACTAAATGTAATAAATGTAAATGTAATATAAACTCATTATTGTACAGTAATAAAAACTCATTATAGTAATAAAAGCAATAATGATTATCAATTGATAACGAAAAATACAAGAAGAATTGGGCTGTGAGTTCAAGCCTGTGATACTGACATTAACACTTTTGGACACAGATGTTTAAGGTTTCATGCCAGTTTTCACTAATTGTGTTTTCTCTGCTGGTCCGAATGCAGTGAGGATGTTTTCAGTGAAGTTGGCCTAGACTGTCAAAGTAATGATGAGTGCTGAAGTAATTTTTCATTCCTTCTGCAAAATGCTTGCTATCGTGTTGAGGTTGGCACCGACCCGTTTGTGCACAAAAGCACCACATAGATTTATGAACTGCATCAAGGCTTTTTGACTTTGTCAGGAATCTCTATTTAAACAAAATAAATTATTTATTTTATTTTTTTTACTAGGCAAGTCATGCCCATATATGTAAGGCAAGATAAGACCAATTCAGTTTATTTACATAATTCTCTTGAGGTTTATTTTACCATCATTTTTTTATTGAAAATGAGATACATGCTGTCAAAAGAAAGGTCCGGAAAGCCACACCAAAAATATTAAAATCAATCTTTTCATGGATAAGGCAGCTTAACAAGGTAATCAAGAGGTAAGAAGCAGATTAGATGATAAATTATTGTTTTGAGGGTATTTTATGGCTGATTTAAGACATAACAGATAGAAACAGAAAGCTAAGGATTCTCGTTGCTGGCATGATCATACTGTGATATTTTACTAAGGTGGAGGTGTAATTTGAACCCACCCCCATATCCAACTCTCTTCTACGCCGTTCTTTTAGGCTTCAAATAATTCCTGTTATTTATAAATGGCAGTAAATGTGTCCCACAATGTAATAAAAACCTGTTTTTTTGGCCCCACAAAGATGTGTCTCCAATCAAAAAACTAAAAATGTAAAAAGTCTTGTTAAGGTCGTTATGTTGAGATTACAATTCTCCCTATAGCAATGAATGTAGAGTCCCCACAAAGATATAATTACAAACCTCTGTGTGTGTGTGTCTGTGTGTCTGTGTACGTGTGTGTCTGTTTCTTCATCATGGGGCTGATTTAAATTAAGCTTTTTTGTAAGAAATGTATCTAATATGTTTTGTTTAAATTGCTTTGACGTATCTGTCATGTGCAGGTTGTTTTCTGGGGGGTATGCAGTGTTAAATTAGAGTTTATATCAATTAATGATGGTTTCGGTTACAGAAAGTTATGTAGAGCTTGTGCCTTATTAAATGAATTTAGGTCTATATCATAAGAACATTACAGGGCAGTAAAACATTATGGGTATGAAAGCATGTAATTTGATATTATTTTATATAAGCATAAAAATGAAATTAATATTAACATACCATTACAAGCCAACATGAAATACATTTGTTATCCAAATTTGACTTTGAAATGTTTATATGGCCCGGGTCCGAGTCTCCATGTGGGTCACATGTGTGGAGTTTGCATGTTCTCCCCATGTCGTCGTGAGTTTTCCTCCGGGTACTCCGGTTTCCCCCCACGGTCCAAAAACATACTGAGGCTAATTGGAGTTGCTAAATTGCCCATAGGTGTGCATGTGTGAGTGAATGGTGTGTGAGTGTGCCCTGCGATGGGCTGGCCCCCCATCCTGGGTTGTTCCCTGCCTCGTGCCCATTGCTTCCGGGATAGGCTCCGGACCCCCCGCGACCCAGTGGGATAAGCAGTTTGGAAAATGGATGGATGGATGGATGTTTATATGGACAGTATTACTGATGCCGTCCCCTTCATATGCTGTTTATTATTATTTTTTATTAATGACATTGTGCAAGACGTTAATTAACCTAATCCAGCCCATAAGGCGTAATATGAATGAAACCCAACCTTTACCATTCCCAGAGTAGCCTTGCCTATGCTTATATTTAACATGTTTCATACAATTATATTTCCTGCAAAAGCTATAGAAGGTCGTGTTTTAGGAACGTTTTTTACAGATAATAATCACTGTTTTTTCTCACTGAATGAGATGCTGCCTGCACACCCTCCCTCACAATGCTGCATGGTCACACACACAGTGTGAATTCGAGCTGCTTTTCGTGAAGCGCTTGTCTGCGGTCCACAAGTCGCACATCCTCTATCATGCTTATACTGAATGCTCTAGCTCTCTCTCACACACAGTAGAAACTATTAATAACACATTTGACCTGAATTAAAAATGCACTTGGCCCACAGACATTTTCAACTGCTGATTTTTTCATGCAGGTGAATATTTAGCTTCAAATTTTATTTTTAACTCTTTAAAAAATTACCGAGATCTGGACCTTGGTGACCTCATAGCTGGCTACAGCCCTCCTGAATCCCCCAATCTGCCATCAGCCATGAAAGCAGTGCTGCATGATGACAGTTTGCCAGGACCGAAGCCCCAGAGAGATGGAGCCTAGATGAGGTAGACGGAGATCCCACAATGAGCAAACCTGATGTAGAAAATGACACTGATCCAGATGTTTTAAACTTAATAGCACTAATAAAAATGTGGTTTTTACTATTTGAACATTGCCTTTAAAAACTGCGATTACACAATCCGTGGCAGGGGACAGGTTAGAGTACAACACCGGCATCGATAAAGGAATTGATAAGTTCAGAGGTGTACGATTCTGATGCTTTGGGAAATTTGGAACCGGTCCTCAAATGGCACCAGTTCAATTCCGATCCCTAGCTATGACTGGACATGAAAAATTCTCTTTCAGATTCACCAAGAAAATTTGACAAACTTCTTCAAGTAGGCTGGCAGCCTCTGTTTCAGCACAGACATGGGATGTTCATGGCTTTAGTTTGTGTGTGTAATGAGGTGGAGCTGGAGGGTGCGATCTGGTTGGGGCACGGTAATTTCATTAACCTGATTGCTTAATTGTGCTGAATTGTTGCAGCCAGCACACGTGTATATAGGACCCGGTTTTGGTTGCGTGTGTGACTGATTTGTAAGCGGTGACGTGACTCTCTGTGCGCCAGTATCTCCTTTTCCGGAAGTTGTGGCTATATCCAACGCTGCAGGTAGGGCATCAGTGGAAGGGGTCGTTTGCTTGCTGTATGGGTGGTTGTAATGTGCTTTGGTATCTTCCTTAGAGTTGCGAGGGCTTGGTAAATCTAGCAGCTTGCGGTTGCTTCCGCTTTTAAGGTTTTCCAACTTTTACCGCGTGTAATCTGCCAGGTATGTCTCGTCTCCTTTTACCAACGTTTGGGTAGTAGGGGCATACCTAATACTGTGTTTGTATTTGTAGTGGATCGTGACTTGGAGTGTCCCGGACCGACGTGAGCCAGACCATCAACGGGATACTAAGTCACAACAATTGCTGCTGTTTTGCCCGGATGTTTTATGTTTTGTTTCATGTTTTAAGTATTAATGTGTTTTATTGATTGGATGTAAATTGGGGGGGTGTCGTGGGGAAGGTTTGGTGCTGGGCGGTGAGGATCCGTGTCGGGCGATACCGCGCTGCGTGGTCGCGTTGCGTTCTTTTAGCCCACCCCTTGGGTGGATGTACCGGCGTCATGTACTGCGGGACCCCTTAGAGTGTTGTCTGACTGTACGCCTCCCATTCCCCTCCCGATAACAGCTGCCTGGTTTGGGTTTCCTCTTTTGTCGTGTGATTGGAGTGTTTTAAACATGATTTGATTTGTATTATTTGTGCTGTGATTTTGGTTTAGTAATTTGCTGTTTGGTTTCTTTGTGTTTTTACTTGGAGTGTGAATTAACAGCAGCCTAATAAAGGGAGTGTTTATGGTCTTCGCGTCTCCCCTATGGTGATCACGAATCTGTGTCCTTCTGTATTGGAGTGGGTTTTGAACTCCGGTATTCTAATTCTCTGGGTGCAATTCCCAGAGTGGCGTAGTCGGGTTGTCCATTTCCGTATTCCCTCGCTACTTCCTCCCTCAGTAACGCCACATGTGCATGACGCAGAACAATGGCAGATGATAACCTTAAACATCTGTGTTCAAAAGTATTTTTATCATTTTAGAGAGGCAGAAACACGGCAGTTTTCACTAATTGTGTGTTCTCTGCTCGTCCGAAAGCAGTGAGGATGAGAATGTGTTTTTAATGAAGTAGGCCTAGTCTGTTACAGTAATGCTGAGTGCTGAAATGGTTTTTCATTCCCTCAGCAAAATATCTAATCCATATTTAACTCTTTTATGGTGTTCTTTTAGGCTTTATATTATTCCTGTTATTCATAAAAGGTAGAATTCACTTTAACTACTTCTGCTAGCTGCATATAAACTACTTCGATTTAACATTGTTTTTGTAGAATCAGATTTATGAATAATAAATCTGGATAATAATGTATATGGTACAAAACCTTTAACACAATGTGATCACTTGTAGTAACAGAGATGTGATCTGAGACAGAAATAGCCCTGTGGTCAAGCTACCCGCACTTTGCTGATACATCAAATCATCCAGCTAAAAATATGTGATGCACATATAAACATAACGTTACAGTTTCATATTGTGCACAGGAAAATGACAGAGACTTGTCAGTCGCAGTGGAAAATACAGTGACGTACAGTCAGGGAAAAAAATATTTTAACCCCAGCTGATTTTGTAAGTTTGCCCACTAACAAAGAAATGATCAGTCTATAATTGCAATGGTAGGTTTATTTGAACAGTGAGAGACAGAACAATATCAAAAAAATCCATCAAATCTTGGGTGAGAATCTCCTTCCCCCAGTCAGGGCAGTGAAAATGGGTCATGGGTGGGTATTCCAGCAAGACAATGATCCACAACACAAAGCCAAGGCAGCAAAGGATTGGCTCAAGAAAAAGCATATTATGGTCTTGGAGTGACCTAGTCAGTCTGCAGACCTTAATCGCACAGAAAATCTGTGGAGGGAGCTGAAGGTTCGAGTTGCCAAACATCAGCCGCGAAACATTAATAACTTGGAGTGGATCTGCAAAGAGGAGTGGGACTAAATCCCCCCTGAGATGTGTGCAAAGCTTGTGGCCAACTACAAGACACGTCTGATCTCTGTGATTACCAGCAAAGGTTTTGCCACCAAGTACTAAAGCACGTTTTGCAAAGGGATCAAATACTTATTTCATTCATAAAAATGCAAATTAATTTATAACTTTTTCTAAATACATTTTTCTGAATTTTTTTGTTATTGTTCTGTCTCTCACTGTTCAAATAAACTTACCATTGAAATTATAGATCAATTGATGAAATTAAAGATCATTTCCTTATTAGTGAGCAAACTTACAAAATCAGCAACAGTTCAAATAATTTTTTCCCTGATTGTATATTTGGTTCCCTGATTGTATGTTTTCTTATGGCTGATATTCATGCAAACAGTCTTAAAATGTGGCCATATGTAATGTCTAATTTTTCTAATGATTAATAATTTCTAAATCATACTCCAGATGGAAGGTGTCATGCCCAGCTCGTACGTTCCTCGTGTGTTCCACACCCCCTGATTACCCACGTGTGCTTCCCTGATTGTCTCCCGCTTTGTCTGACTGTCATACAGTCCTGCAGGTGTCGCTGTGATGCTATTTTAAGCATCTTAAAGCAGAAGTTGGATTATTAACGCCAGGACAGTTTATACCTTTATTAAGCAGTGGGGGGTGCAGGAGCCCAGGAGGCCGTATTTATGAGTTTGCAGTCTGGGAGCAGCGGCTGCTCCCCGGATCAGCGTCTCTGACAGGAAACACGCCGCGGACTGAAAACCGATCTCATTAACAACAAAAATAAAGATTTAAAACTACATGTCCTGAAGGTGCTGTTCTGTCAGTATTTTAAATATCTTAATGTACACATTATAACTACATTCAACCTTTATTAATATCGTATTTACACTGTTTCCTGTGTCTCCAGGTTGCAGTGCTGCTCTGGTGACCCAGGCTGAGGAGCCAACGGTGATAGAGGTCCAGCTCGGAGGAGCAGCCACTCTGCCTTGTGGGATTTCTGTGAATATGGAGCTTTCCTGGTTTTCCCTGCAGTCAGACCACATACCAGCCAGAGTTATGGACTTGAAATTTAGCCGTGAGCATCTCAAAAGACCTGCTCCTGTTAACATCAGAGATGAATACAGAGAGAGGCTGTTTCCTGTTGATGACTCTGACACCCACAGTCTGCAGCTGAAGAACATCAGTAAGGCAGATCTGCTGATCTACTGCTGCATCCAAAATATAGATACAAAGTTTGGAAACTGTACAAAGCTGAAATTCACAGGTAATTTTATGACGAGTGATTCAGATTAAGGTGACTGAGGGTTTGTATAATGCATCATTAGCATTATTATACTATTATTATTATACTTTTTGTGTTGCTATAGCGACTCCCATGTCTTCGTATATTTTCTCACACATCACAATAATAGCACAGCTTCTGGCTGTGTACATTAGTCTGTCCCATCAGCAGGCGCAGCAACTACAGAGGTAATACATTTCATGGTGAGCAAACTCACCACTGACCATCCCAGTGTTTTATTGCTATTTCTGGTGACTTCCCCCTCGTTCTCCTCCACCCTCACCAGCTTTTTTCAGCTTGTGAGCTGCACCACTAGGGGAAACAAGACCCTGGACTTGTTATATGCTGATGCTAAGGAGGCATATGTGGTGGCCCAGGGTGTAGGACCCCCACTGCCTAATGACTATTTTTGTACTGAGTCTTTAATTCTTCCCCTTAACCCTTTCACACAGCACAATGCTACCCACACACCCTTTAGGATCTCCTGGGGCAATGACACAATGGGGCAAACAACTGGGTGAGCTGGCACAGATTTATTTGGGGCTCGGTTACAGATACTCCAAACTCCCAGGCAACAACCACCTCCCTCCCACCAACAGGTAAATCACACTACCACTACAAGTGTTATTTCTCCTTCCCCAATACCACTCCACAACAACCCCACAGCACTCACACCTCCCCCCAATATCCACTACAACTAATCACACAGTGACACAGCACCCTTATATACAGCACACTTATGCAGCGGGGAGAGGAGGTCAGTTAACATAGGAGAGGACAAAACCGAAGGGTGACCTGCAAAGGTCCCCCCTACATAAACCTAACCCCCAAACAAAAATGTAATAATAATAATAATATTATTATTATTATTATTATCAATAATAATAATAATAATAATAACAATAATAATAAGAAACGAAAATGAAAAAAAAGAGAAACTAAAGACTCAGTCCTGGGCCGGCGCACTTCCCTCGTCCGGCCCACAAAAACAACAAAAAAAATAAAAAATAAAAAAAACAAAACAAAACTTAACTATCCCTTTTCAGCAATGCCGCTACCCTCCGGCCGCGTCCACCTCCTCCTGGAGCTCTCTCGGTCCCGTGGGAGATAACCGAAACTCTTCCCACTGTCCTTCTCTTAGCCTGGTAGCTCGTACGCCGCTCACCGCCTCAATCCGTTGGCTGCGATATGCACCAACCCGGTGCCTCCCAAGCCAGCCGACCCACGGCGGCGAGCTTAGACCTGTGGGGGAAACAAAGCCCAAAACAACCCCGGAACCACACCGTCCCGGCTATAACCCGAACGGATACGTCCTACACCCCACCGATTAGGAACCTTCCCTTACCTCCGGGTTCTAAGCACAGTATCCCAGGCCACTCCCCCCACCGTCATCTGCGTCGCCTTCCCACTGCTCTTACCTCCCCAGACACTATGGCTGCGCGCTCGCTATCCCTCTATCGATACCGCGGACCCGTGACTTGTAGCCTGGTACCTCAGCTCACTCACGTCCGCGGTCCGCTTGGGAAAGCCCGCATCGCCACACCGACGCCTCCTTAAAACAACCGCCGCGATTACCTTCCGTCCCCGGACCGCGCTCCCGTCCACTCTGATGTAGCCATCTTTAAACCCGATCAAGTCCCCGCCTCCGCCAACCAATCTAACAAGTCCCGCCCCTCAATTACCAATGAGGGACGGCGCAACCTCCCCAAGCTTTCGTGGCACTGCTGACAGGAGAAAGAAAACAAGAAAATAGAAAAAAAAACCAAACCATAAACAACCCATAAATTATAATTCCCCCTTCCCCTCACAGGGGACACCACACATACAAGTCCATAGATCTGTCTCCCCTGAGCAGCTCTAACCTCAGCATAACCTAAAACCATGATTCAATGGCCACCTGTCACCACCTGGACCATGAGGACGTGGACAGAGGAGGCTGCGGACATTCTGGAGCAGAATGTAGGCAACCCTGATCCTGGAGTGCCGGTATCCAGCAGGTTTTCTTCTTTGTGGACAACACAGTCCCCACAGAGTCAGTGTTTCCTTACTGACAGACCGTGAGTCACAAAGGACCTGAAGGTCCTTCTGAACAAGAATAAGCAGGTGTTCAAGTCTGTAGACTTGGAGGCATCAAGCAGGTGCAGGCAGAACTGAATAAGCAGCTCAGCAAGGGTTAAAATCAGCAGAGTGATCTTATCATTGAACTCCTGAGTAAGACTCTTAACCCACAATTACTCCAGGTACTGTGTCACCCTTCTTTCTCAAAGATGTATGTCACTCTGGATTTTTAATTTATTTATTTAGCATTTGCTTAATAAGGAAAATATCACTTAATAAATAATCAGGGTGTGTCCAGAGGACGCTGCCTCAGCCCCGCAGGTCTGTTTTGACCACACTGACTGGGCCGTGTTTAAAGTGGCTGCCACCTATGGTCATCACATCGACTTGGAGCAGTATCATCACTGGGTACATTAACGATGTGACTGTCTCCAAGACCACACATGCCAACCAGAAACCGTGGATAACTTCAAGGATACCTGTGCTTCTGAAAGTCTGGAATGCTGCCTTCAGATCCTGGGACAAGGTGGTCCTCAGGACAGTGAGGGCTAACCTACTCTGCAGCACAAGGGCAGCCAAGTATGAATACGACAAAAAATCCACAGCCGCTTTCAGGACTCCAGGGAAATTCGGGGCACGTGGCAGGGAATCCAGGCCATCACAGACTGCAAGGCCACACCACCCATCTACAACAGTGACTCTGATGAGCTCCCTGATATGACTCTCTGTTGTGCTGAATGACTTCTGTGCACAGTTTGATGTCATGAACAACACACCTGCAACGAAGATTATCCCCCCTCCAGAGGAACAGGTACTGTGTTTGTCCACAACTGATGTAAGAAAAATTTTGCTGAAAGTGAACCACCGTAAAGCTGCTGGACCAGACAGCATAGCTGGCTGGGTGCTCAGAGAATGTGTGGACCAGCTGACAGATGCTGACATGTATGTAATAACAACTCCCTGAGTCAGGCGATTATACCCAAGTGTTTCAAGGCCACAATCATCATTCCTGTGCTGAAGAAGTCATCTGTCTCCTGACTCAATGACTTTCGCACTATAGCACTGACACTGACCATCATGAAGTGCTTCGAGAGGCTGGCCATGGGGAACCATACACCTGGATGTTCTGCACCACATGACTCCCTCCAGTATGCATACCAATGAAACTCTGCTCTCCACCTGACCCTCTCCCATCTAGAAAAGAACAGCTATGCAAGAATTCAGTTCATGGACTTCAGCTCAGCATTCAACACCATCATCCCCCAGATGTTCACAGGGAAGCTGAACCTGGTAAACTTCAACACTTCCCTGTGCAATTGGATCGTGGTTTTCCTGACAGATAGATCCAAGACAGTCCACATCGGCCGCAGAATCTCCAGCACCATTACTCTGAGCATCAGCGCTCCCCAGGGCTGTGTGCTCAGTCCACTTCTGTTCCCCTTGATGACTCATGACTGCATGGCCACATGCAGCACTAACACCATCATCAAGGTTGCTGATGACACAACAGTGCTTGGTCTCATCAGTGACAATGATGAGTCGGCATACAGAAATGAGATACAATGACTGGTGGACTGGTGCAAGTGCAACAATCTGTCTCTTAATGTGGACGATGATTGTTAACTTCAGGAAGGCCCATGGTGTCCATCTCCCACTGCTCATCGAGAGCTCTGCTGTAGAGTTGGTCAGGACCACCAAATTCCTTGGTGTACACCTGACAGCTGACCTCACCTGGACCCTCAACACCTCCTCCTTAGTCAATGAGGCACACCAGTATCTCCATGTCCTGAGGAGGGCAAGTCTACTTCCCGCATCCTGAACATGTTCTACAGGAAACCACTGAGAATGTCACCATCTGGTTTGGGAACTGCAACATTTCTGACCCCTCTACCCTACATTGAGGACATCTTCCTCAAAGTTGCATCTGCAAGGCCTCCAGCATTGTGGAAGACCCCTCCCATCCTTCACCACCCTCTCTCTGTCCCCCTCCTATCTGGCAGAAGGTACAAAAATAACGGACCGTCCTCTTCTAGGTTCTGCAACAGCTTCTTCCCCAAAGCTGATAGAACTATAAACGCTTTACTGGCCCCATAATAAACCAGCCTTCTGTGCTTCTGCTGTATTTATTGTTTTCTGTTGTATTTATTCATTTATTTTAATCAAGATTTCCACAGTGTCTGCTGTATCTGTTATATTGTGTTGGTACCCCTAGCCCCCATATGTAAGTGAATGTGAGTTTCTATAGTTTACATTCATTAGTTATTATTCTCCTTTTCCCTTCTCCCACATCTGATGCACTTTGCTTGTTTACATTCTCTTTCTTTCATGCCACTGTATGCTGTGAACCGTTATAGATTGTATGGCAATAATGACATACTTGACTTGAAATGCTGCTTTAGAGACGAGATAGAGCAGAAGCTACAGCAGAACAGTGTGAAGCCGGTGTGTGCAGTGGGATGAGGGCCATCTCTGGCTACAAGCAGCCTGGAAACACTGCGATGGAACGGAGCACAGATGGGGATAAAGAGCTAATCTGTCCTTCAGCAGATCTGACTTATGAACCAGGCCAGCTCTCCCTAACCCCACCAGCCTCAGTGTGCTGGCTGAGGCGGTTCTAAGCCCTTCACTGCCCCCTCCTGCCTCCAATAAACTCTACACCTTCCTGCAAATTCCCCATCAAAGACACCAGGCCCCCACTCCACGTCGCAGTCTGTCTCCACTGACCAGGTGGGAGAAAAGCTGAGACCAATCACCATCCAGCAGGAGAAAGTGGAGGCAGCATCAAACTCGTTGTGAAGCACAGCTCTGACACAGGACTGTCCCAGGACACACTGGAGGCAGGAGCGGAGAAGAGGATGATGGCAAGATGCGACAGGATCATGAACGATTCTGCTCATCCCCTCCAGGGGGCGCTGTCTGGGAGCACCAGCTCATCTCATCACGGTGCTAAAAAGTGCTACTGGGGATCATTCCTGCCTGCCACACCGCCATCAGACACCGTATCACCTCCTCCCAACACGCCAGGTCCACCTCCTGCTGTAACACCTGGCAGGACAGCATTTTAACTTTAAGTCAGACAGTACTGGATTGGACTTTGAAAGAGCAAAACAAAGGTTTTGATGTGACCTACAGATAATGTATGTTAATAACAGAGATCACTGCACATCCACCTGATGTTTATGCCAATGACCTATATATACTAGAAATGACAGGCGAGTCTCCCGCTATAGGCCAATGGGAGACGAGTGTTATTCCATCATGAAGAAGTAAATAATAATAATAACAATAATAGATACTTTATCAAAGCTGGCTGTTGCTCCAACCACTGTTTGTATGTGACACTATGAAATTCTTCCTAATTTCATACCAATGAGTTCTGCTGTTATAATTATTAGCTTATATCTGGAATATGATTTAGAAATCACTGGACAATAGTTTTGAAAAATAACAAAATCAACACAATGTCCACTAATCACACATTACCAGTATTTCTCAGTGGGATATACAGTATATAATATAATATAATATAATATAATATAATATAATATAATATAATATAATATAATATAATATAATATAAAGGTTCTTATTTGTAGGTCCCTCTTTGGTAAAATAAAATGGCAACAGGTGTTTCCACACCAGCCTGAACACAGACTGAGATCTTTAATCCCTTCAAACTAAAATTCTGAATGTCACTGCAGCTTCCCAAACACAAACAGATTCAAAGCTAATAATAACATTTGACCACTGCACAAAAATAAATAAGTAATTAAACATAAAACGTTTAACAGTCCAAACAGAGGCTGGAATATTGTGTTTAATCCATCTCTTCAAAATAAAATTCTGAATGCCACTGCAGCTTCCCAAACACAAACAGATTCAAAGCTAATAATAACATTTGACCACTGCACAAAAATAAACAAGTAATTAAACATAAAACGTTCAACAGTCCAAACAGAGGTAGGCATATTGTGTTTAATCCATCTCTTCAAAATAAAATTCTGCATGTCACTGCAACTTGCCAAATAGAAACAATTCATAATACTAATTTAATTTACATATGATATATCCAGCCCTTGACTTGTAATGGTTAAATACTTCACTATTTCAGAATATCTATATAGCATTATTCACACAATTATAGCTGTCATTTCGGCTATGCTACGGTATGGTGGTATATTAAAAATTCATACTGTACGGGAAATTATAACCGGTATATCAAATTAATGGGTGTATCACCCAGAACTATCTGAAAGACTGAAAAATGTATGTTTGCAAGCAAATATCAAACGATGTCAACACAAACATATATAATGATCAGTAAACACAGTAAATGGTGGAAGGTTGCAACACTGGAGCAGGATCCACGCCTGTTTCTGCAGCCAAAGGCTGCACAGTGTAAAGGACTGTTTCAACTTCTCTGATATGGTGGTCAAATTGTTGCAATATGTGTCATGGGTTTATACTTTGTTTACAGACCATCCTGGGGGCCAGTTCACTCCCCACCCTCTCCAGTGCCCGACCCCTCAGCCCGAGACCTTGAACCCAGATCACCTGCATTGTTTCATCCTGATTTGTTTCATCCTTCTCCTCTGCCTCGTCTTCTTGGCCTGCTACGTTTATAACAAAGGTCAGGCATGTGTGATGTCACTGTGTTTTTTGTTCCCTGTCTGTTTGGTCCTTTTGTGTCTCATTCACCCCCAGACTGGGCCGTAGCAGATGTGCAGTCTGTCAGGTACAGACACTATACACTTCCTGTGGACTGTGTGTTAATACACTGTGATACAGTGTAACTCTGACTTTCTTCCTTAGCTAAAGGTCAGTGGGGCTCAGTGGGTCAGACCTGCAGGACTGCTGAGCAGGTAAAGTGCTAAAATTACACACAGTATCAGCTACCGTGGTGTTAATCCTTACATTAAATATTAGTATTTTGTAAATAATCAGACATACATTCAACCGTGGCTCGGAATCTTTATTTCTTTATTTCGTGTTTCCTGCTTTAAAACCTCAAACTTGCAGCCAGTCTCTTTCTAACACAAGCGTGTCCCGTATGCAAGGTGCAGTGAGACAGTGTGAGAGCAGCAGCCCTTATCAGCAGGGCTGGTAGAGCACCCTGTGCACTCTGTGAATGATGTCACTCTTAACTGTTTCAGCGCCGCTGAGGAAGAGCTCTGACTCACAGCAGAGGGGAAGCAGGACCAGCCGACACGACCAGGTACTGTCACTGACAGGGCTTTCTGTGGCCTTCAGACCACAGCGGGAAAGTGTCTCTGCTTAATCACACATGTTTATACAGCAAAATAAACCCCGATGAATGTTTTACATAGACTGAAGTACTTTTAACTGATTGGGAACTAAAACCTGTTACCTTTTTTACAGGACAAAACTGAAGTCAACTATGTTCTTTTAAAGACAGAATCACAGTAAAGAAACAACAATTTCAACAGAGAGAAAATGATAGTGTTTATTTTTTTGGCCAGACACCAGGCATATATGTATTTGTGTAATAAAGGATATTTCATAAGATTTTGTGTATTAACTGCTTGATTTTGGGGCTTTTCTGAGATTCAGTGCTGACTAACCGGGGTAGTTGTCACATAATTACATATGAATGGTCATTTTCATGGACCCTGTATTGTGCTGCACAGACTGGTTCATGTCCCCAAACCCTCAGCCTTTTTCTGGACCTTTACTGGATCCATCTATTATCCTCCATTCGTCCGGGTTGTGGGGACAGCAGTCTAAGCAGGGATGCCCAGACCTCCCTCTCCCCCTCATCTGGCTCCTTTCAATGTGGAGGAGCAGCAGCTTTACTTTGAGCTTCTCCTGACTGTCTGAGCTTCTCCTGACTGTTCGAGCTCCTCCTGACTGTCTGAGCTCCTCATCCTGTCTCTAAGGCTAAACCCAGACACCCTGCAAAGGAAACTCATTTCTGTTGCTTGTATCTGTGATGTCATTCTATTGGTCACTAACCAAAGCTTGTGCCCACTGTTGTATGTAGGAACGTAGATTGACTGGTACATCGATAGCTTTGCCTTCCGGCTCAGCTCTCCGTTCACCATGACAAAACAGTACAATCTCCACATAACTACTGACACTGCACTGATTTGCCTTTCAGTTTGCTCCCTTCTTCCCTCACTCATGAACAAGACCCCAAGATACTTAAACTCCTCTGTTTGATGCAGTAACCAAGATGCAGGGGGAACTCCACCCCTTTCCGGTTGAACCCTGTGGTCGCCAACATAAGGCACTTTCCCACCTAAGTTCAGGAACTAATTCATCTCTGGGTCCAAGATCCAGGGTTCCTGTAGCTCCTTGCCACTTTTGTGTATTGCATTCCCACCGCGTAACAGTAACTGTGACCTTTTTGTTAAGTATTAATAGATACTTTATTGATCCCCTTGTATAAATTGTCTTTATGCCTCCCTCAACTTGCTCTTTGTAGAGTAAGTTGTCTGTGAAGGGCAGCCACCCATAGCAACACCCAGGGAACAGAGAGTTAAGGGCCTTGCTCAAAGACCCACAGACATGCTGAGGGTTTGAACTAGCAATCTTCTGATTACAGGCACACAGGCTTAACCCACTGAGCCACACACTACAAATAAGCATGGAAGATGCTAAAAGATCATAGGTGAGTGTCCTTGTATAGCGTTAAACTTTCTTAACTCTTATAGTCTTCAGTTGATACCATAGAGTGTTAAATTACTCTGACTCCACCTCTTTTCAGATTGCAAGCCCATACTGGTGCAATTGGATTCAGATTCACTGGGCAACCTTTCCAGGATTCACTGTCCCTCAGCAGACCAATAGAGTCCCAACTCCAATGTACTGATTCTGAAATGGAGTATTAGTACAGTAAATGCACACCTGCCTGGTGCCTCTCACTACGGGCAACTCCTGAGTGGAATAGAGCCCAGCCCCTCTCCAGGAGTTTGGTAGCAGAGCTCATGCTGTGCATTGAGGTGAGCTTTACTGGGGACGGGGCTACTCTCGAGAGTTGCAATGAGATAGACACCGAGATCTCGCCACAAAGTCCAAACTGAAAGACAAAACTCGTAGTTGAAAGACAGGTTTGTCAGGCAATGTGCGCCAGTGATCAGTGGGCTCAGACAGGTACTCGGTGGTTGGTGGGCAGGCAAGTTATATCGGAGTTCGGGGGGGCAGGTCTCAGAAACTGGGGATGGAAGCGGGGTCAAGAAAGCCAGGTAGACAGACAGGAAAAAAGGCTTCAACTCAGGACAAACCATGAAGATCTCGCATCGGAGTGCAAGATCAGACAAACTAAAATAGACTCCACTGATTCGAGCAGCTTGGAATCGGCCGAGCGGCAAAGCAGCACAAGAACCAGTCTGTTAAAATGTCTGTTAAAAATCATTACTGTCAGATGAAAAAACATACAAAAAATGTGAAAAAACTTAATTATTTTTGCACTCACTGTTTTAGGTAATAGTTTTTATGAGTAAAGCCAACCCCAGTTTAACAAATAATATAGCCAATGCTAATTAAGACAAAGGGCCCTATTCAGCCTCTGATGTGAAGTGGCTCCAGCATGAGGTAACTGTCTTTGCCAGCATGAGCCTGATGCTGTTTCCTGCCCAGCTGGGAGTTAAGGGCTTTGCTCAAGCGCCCATAGACATGTGACTGACTGGGCATGAACCAGTGACCTACTGATCACAGATATCGAGGCTCAATCTGCTGAGACACTGCTGAGACTCTCTACCAAAACTGGCTCTGAAGTCCATGGGTCACTGTTTCACTGTTATTTTAAGGGGGCACTGAAAGAAGTGCAGTGTAGAAATTATTTAAAAAGATCCCATTAAGTTATTGCACAAGCATTTTCTAAGTAAGTTTAACTGCAGCACTATTGAGTACAAGTCACTTAATTGTAAGCCTTAACAATCACACGTTAAATACAGGTATAAGGAAATTTAATAATTACCTTCTGGCCTTGCATATTTACTTTGTTCTATGTATTAAATAACGCCTGAATTAATCAAATTAAACCAAAATATTTAATGTGTAGAATCTTACATTACATAAACAATTAATAAATTGATTTGTAATTAACATTTATTTTTTCTATATATTCATCAACATACGTACACTAAAAAATGTGTGGGATGTAATTAATTTTATTAAGACAAGTGGTTACACACAATTTATCTAAGAATAAATATAAATTTTAAGTTCGTAGTTCAATTTTATGTTATGCAAACTAAACTAATTGTAGTACGGTGTAATTCATTTTTTTTAATTAACTCAACAGCACCCATGTCTAATTAATCTACTTAAATCTACCCAGTCTACTTAAATGTAATATGTATGTTGGTTTGCTATTAACCTTTACATTTTAATTAAATCCAACTTATAAGACCATTTTGATTCCCAGTCCTGGCCTAGTGGCCTTGGATGGTGGACAATTTACACAGAAAGCTGTGATGCCCTTTGCTGTGCAGCTTCTCCATGGAACCAGCCGCTCCCCTGTAGACCAATGGTGCTGGATGCAAACTCCTTGTTAAATAGTTAAATTAATGCGTGCAGTCGTGCTGATCAACAAGTCGGAATCGAGTCCGAGTCGAGATGGAAGTCAATTTAAGGGCGACTCGAGTGCGACCAAAATCACAAACTCGAGTCCTCATCTTCGGTATACACAGAGTCCATTCCAAAGATGGAGAACATAAATACGTTATAATCTACAAAAGAAACGCACAATAAAAACATCTGCATGAGCATTATGTCTGTACATCAGCGTAATTTCCTTAATTCTGCATTATATATACAGGCTATGTGGTTTTCACCACAAGCTGCCCTGCAGTGCTGCTGTCTCACCACCAGGTGGACATTTCAGCATGTGCCAATATGCCCTTACTCATTAGCTACATACTACAGCTGCAGGATACAAGACAAATTAATCTCTGTACCCTGACTTTATGAATAAGGAGATCCTGTCTGTGGGCTGAAAGAATTAAGCCTTGATATTGTTGAGTTCTAAAGCTTTGCTGGCTAATGTATGACATTCATGAACAATGTGGTCCCACCTCAGGGTATCGGCTGATTAAAATTGTAAAATTAAATTCAGTGGGTGCTTAAGCAACAGAAATTGAACAGGAAAACTTCTTTGTGCAAAATAATTATGTTTTGAAGTGGGGGGGATAGGGCAGGGATAGCTGTAAAACAAGCAGGGCAGTGGGTCCGAGTTTGAGAATCACTGCTCTACGAGCTGTTGGGTTACAGACATTGAGGCTCTGGTAACTTGGGTTATATTGTGGAATTTAAAAGGGTCTATGTTTGTTTCTTTAATGTTGATTCTGTTTCTTTCTACCTGTAGCATTGGAACGCTTCCTCTTAGTGTTACTGTGCTGTGAGCATTAAGCATTCCTGCAAAGGACCAGTTCAGCCGCTGTTTTATGGTTATTTGATAGGGATTTTGGTTTGTTTTCTTTTATTAGTTGCCCTGGTTGCTGCTATGGGCAAAGTTGTACGATCGTAACTTTCGTATTGTATCTCGGGTGGTGGGTACCAGTTGGTACCCTCCCGTTATATTTGTAGTGCTGGGGTGCCACACTGAGGGGACACTGTACTGTTGTGTGTAGTGCATGTCGTGTTGCATGCTGTGTGATGTTGGGTTTTGCTGTTTTCTTTGTCACCAGGGGCCTCCTGAGCTGAGAGCTGCGTGTGCCGATCTGACCTTACTATCTGGAGGATAGTCAGCCGAACCCCTAGCAGCATTTTGTATTTGTCTAATTGATTTTAGATATTTGTAATAAAGTGGATTGGGTTTTATTTTCATATGCCTCTTTGTTATTATCCCTTTGCGGGGAGGGTTCAAACTTAGCCACATTACAGAAGGAACATTAGGGGTTTCTCCTGCCCTGACCAGGAGGTGGCGTAGTCAGAGAGCAGTGTGGGTGTTCTGTGCTTTGGGCGCCACAGTAAGAGACCAAGTTTTTCTTTTTCTTTTTCAAAAAGTGCCTAGCGACAAATCTAGCGACATTTTTAACAAACCTTAGCTACTTTGAATTCAATTTTATTTATATAGCGCTTTTAACAACAGTCATTGTCACAAAGCACTTTACATTTAACCGGCCCGAACCCCACCAAGGAAGCAGTAGCGACAGTGGCAAGAAAAACTCCCTCGAGCAGGAAGAAACCTTGAGAGGAACCAAGACTCGGAAGGGGACCCCATCCTCCTCTGGGCGACCGGGGAGCATGAAACTGTATTTATATTGACATTAATTTGAGTTCATATAGTTCTGAAGTCCCAGTTGGTTTCATGTAGTTACCTCCAGGAGTCCAGGTGAGGGTTCACACGGTGTAGAGTCGGCTCGGGATCAGCTCGGAAAAGAGAAGATGGAGAAGAGTTATTGCCCTACACCTAACCTAACCTCCGGCAGGACTAAAGTAACTATGACAGCCTGGCTAAAAGAGAGACCTGGAAGGAAGCACAGATATGAGGGTTTCCAGGGGTTTCGACATCAAGCCAACCTACTGTCCACAGCTTAAGTGATCGGTGAGAGTGGCAGGACGATACCACCAATCCCTCCTTTCACGTTTAATCTCAAATGACCATGAACCTCCAGGTCTCCCATTCACCTTAGAAAAGGGGATTCTACTCTGTGTACAATGTTGTCATCAATATGGAAGTGAGCTGAGCTCCCTGCTACTATGCCCATCTCCTCTCCTTCCAGAGGGCGTGATCCCTGGGGCAGTTCAGCTGCTGAGCTGATCATTCTGACAGACACGAAAATGAATGATCTGCACATGTGGCTGTAGTACGCCAATGTCAAATCAACTGACTAATCAGAAACCTTTCTTGGTTGTTCTCACCCAATCACAAATCAAGTGACATTTCCTCTGGTATATTAACACTGATCTCTCTGGAAACTAGACAGACAGATCCTTGCTTTTGTTTTTCGAGCGTTGACTCACCTTTCAAAAGTTCTTTTCTTCCTCTGAACCATCGAACAAACAGCCTTTTTAAAGGCAACATTATATAAACATCTCCGGGTGGGTTTCATTTCTTTCTTTAAAAACAAAAAACAATTTCTTTTTGTTGTACTTTTACAATTTCTTGCCTAGTTTTAAGGGTTTGGGTATTTTTAAAATTCTTTTCAATCTTTTGTTTTTCATCCTTTTTATACTTATTCCTCCTTCCTCGTTTTAAGAACTATTTTATTAAGGGTTAGGGTTTTCCTCTCTTATTTTCTCTCATTCTCTGTCTAAGTGCTAACGCCAGCTTTATCATAGTAACACTCATTTAACATTCATGTAAAAAAATTACACACACTGAGAAATCAAACTTTTTATACAAACATAAACAAGTAAAACACACATTTGTAATATAAATACATTAAAACAATGACACAACCTATTCACAACCTACAACCATGTCATAACCTGCGTGTCCAGTCCTGGTGTGAGCCACGCCCCCTAATCATCCACGTCTACTTCCCCGATCGTAATTCCCCACGTAATCTGTTTCCTGTTATTTTTGGCTTGTCTTGTATATTTCAGACCGCGTTCAAATCAGTTTTCCCAGATCTGTCATTGATGTTGTCCATCGTGCTGTACCCTGCCCTGTCTTCCTGAATAAAACCCCCATTCCTGACTCCACCGCTTCGCTGCCTTCCTGCCCGCCGAGCGATCGTCACAGTGCAGTCCCTTGGTGTGCAAAAATAATGAAATATTAAAAGCAATAAAATAATTGTCGTATGTACAAAAATAGGGGCGGCTTGGTGGTGCAGTGGTTAGCACTGATTTAAATTTAAAAGATGAACAAAAACAAACAAAGAAAACACAGAGAGGAAGAGCTCTGAGCTGCTGCGTTTGTGCGCAACGCCACCTTGCGGGAAAATGGTGTATAATTGTGCTTTGGCTCCATGCTTTACTCAAGGGTTGGTAACTGATATTGATGGTAACAATTACAGCCTCCTGCTTGATGAAAGTAAGGATGTCAGTGTCTCCAAGTATCTGGGTGCTGTGGCTCGTTCCTTTAATGAGGGAAAGGGATGTATGGTGGATACTTTCCTTGGTCTTCTTGAGCTGGAGGGAGGAGATGTGAAGTCCATCATGAGGCAGTTCTCTCCTTCCTTGATCAGTGTGGCCTGAAGAAGGGGAACCTGCTTGCCATTGGCACGGCATACAATGATGTTCACAAAATTCTTAAAGAAATAAAACACCTTGTTCTTATCCGTTGTGTTTGTCACTCCTTAAGAATAGCAGTCAGCTCTGCCTCAAAAACCACCCTGCCTTGTACTGTTGAGTTTCTGGTCAGGGAAAAATACAATTGGTTCTCCATTTCACCTAAAAGAAAGGAAGTGTACAGGGCACTATAGGAGACCATAAACTGTGGGGAGAGGACATTAGTAATAACAGCAGTCTGTGCCACATACTGGCTTTCAGCTGCAGTATCAAGAATATTCAATCAGTGCTGAAATTACATTTGAGCCTGACCATGACAAGCAAGCACTGTTACATGGCAGATGTTTTACATTCAATGTACGGTGACCCACAGAACCTCCTGTACCTTACTTACCTGACATCAATCCTTGGTGAGGTGCAGAGTGTGGTCAAAAAGACCCACTTAAGCTCCTGGACTTTCTGATCAGACTGATAAGGGCTGTCTGCAGCAGAGTCCTTCATCCTATGGCCAAAACTGAGATGCTGAAAGACCCAATAAATAATCACATCTCACCTACAGTCACGTGAAAAAATTAGGTCTCCGTATTAAATATTTAATTATTTATTAAGAAATATCAACATATCAATATTAAATCTTCTTTCAAATTATATCTGTATATGAAGGTGATGTAATTGCATCACATACTGTATGCAAAAACAAGATAAAAATTTACTTATTTAACAAAAAAAATGAACCAAGATGCCAGTTCCTACTGAGGGAAAAGTTAGGACACCCTGTGCCTTAATTGCTAGTATTTCTCCCTTTAGCTGAAATAACCTCAATGAGATGTTTCCTATAACCATCTTTCAATCACTGACATCTACTGGCAGAAAGTTTTCCCTGCTCTCCAGTGCAGAATTCCTTAAGCTGTGTGATGTTTGAAGGGTGTCTTGCATGCACTTCCTATTCAAATCACCCCACAGCATCTCATTAAGATTCAGATCCAGGCTATGACTTGACCATTCCAGAACTCTCCATTTCTTTCTTGTAAGGCGTTCTTTGGTAGATTTACTGAAATGTTTCGGGTCATTATCATGTTGCATGGTCCACCCCCACTTCAGCTTAAACTTCTGGACAGATGATCTCACATTGTCCTCAAGCACCCTCTGATATGTTGAAGAATTCATAGTGGATTCTATGATGGTGAGCTGGCCAGGTTCTGCTTCAGCAAAGCAACGCTAAACCATGATATTTCCACTCTCATGCTTCACAGCTGGTATGAGGTTACAGTGAGGGAAATGATTTGACCCCCCTGCTGAATTCTTAAGTTGACCCATGAATAAAGAAATGAGAAGTCTGTAATGACCCTGGTATGTTTATTTAAACAGCCAAAAAAAAAAGATAGATTATTAATAAAACAAGCAATTATGTAACAGTTAGAAACCAATTTGTCATTTATCTAGGGAAATAAGTATTTGATCCCTTAGAACACATGCTTTAGTACTTGGTGGAATAACCATTGTTTGCAAGCACAGCTGTCTGACGTTCTTTGTAGTTGGTCACCAGGATTGTGTGCAGATCATCAGGAATTTTCATCCACTCCTCTTTGCAGACCTCCTTCAAATCTTTAAGGTTTTTAGGCTGTCACTTGGATAGATGAAGCTTGAGTTCCCTCCATCGGTTTTCTATGGGATTATAGTCTGGAGACGGGCTAGGGCCC
The DNA here is from genome assembly GCF_023856365.1 of Brienomyrus brachyistius. Taxonomy (NCBI): domain Eukaryota; kingdom Metazoa; phylum Chordata; class Actinopteri; order Osteoglossiformes; family Mormyridae; genus Brienomyrus; species Brienomyrus brachyistius. The sequence continues at coordinate 36,598,940 of NC_064536.1, forward strand.
CCCATGACCATAATGTGCTTCTTCTTGAATCACTCCTTTGTTGCCTTAGTCGTATGCCTAGGGTGGTTGTCTTACTTGAAGACCCACCCGCTGAAGGGGTGGCTGAAGGAAGGAGGTTCTTATCCAAGATTTTACGGTCCATGGCCCCGTCCATCTTTCCTTTGATGCAGTGCAGCCGTCCTGTACCCAGCCGTCCGAAAAACACCCCCAAAGCATAATGCTTCCACCTCTGTTTTTGACAGTAGGGATGGTGTTCCCGGGGTTATAGTCAGCATTCCTTTTCTTCCAAACACGGCGAGTAGGGCTGATGCCAAACAGCTCGATTTTGGTCTCATCTGACCACATGACATTCTTTCAAGCCTCATTGGAATTATTCAGGTGTCCACTGGCGTACTTCAGACAGGCCTGAACATGGGCCCTCTTCAGCAGGGGTACTTTGTGAGCACTGCAGGATTTCAAACTGTAACGGCAGGATGTGTTACCGATGGTGTTCTTGGAGACTGTGGTCCCTGCTGCTTTGGGATCATTAATGAGCTCCACCCATGTATATCTGGGGTTAGCCCTCACCATTCTTAACATAAGTGATGCTGCATGAGATAAAATCTTCCTTGGGGCCCCAGACCGAGGGAGACTGACAGTTATTTTCTCTTTCTTCCATTTGCCAATAATTCCACCAACAGTTGTCACTTTCTCACCAGGCTGCTTGCTGATGGTCATATACCCGATTCCACCTTTGTGAAGGTCAACAATCTTTTCTCTGGTGTCCTTAGACGTCTCTTTGGTATTTCCCATAGTAATAAGGGATCTAACCCTAACCAGGCTCAGAGGGGGAGCCCATAATCCTAGCAGGGAAAGTCAATTGATCAAGATGGCAAAGTCCCAAATCACACTGTCCTAATCTTTACATTTGAGTCACAAAGCAGGGGGCAGGGAGGTGATGACAGGCAAGTGCTGGAGCTGCTTCAGATGGCAGGATAAACAATAGTACGGCAGCAGGGCATACAGGGAAGACATCGCAGGCAGAAGGGCTGAATAACGTCACAGGTAAAGGAGCACAAAGTAAAATAGGGCATATGCTTATCATATATACAGACATGTTTTTAACCCCTACATATAATGCATTATAAATCAAACGATTATACCCAATAACTGATTTATTAACCCAAGGGACCCTGCCACCAGATCCTCACCTCTTCCCACGTGCGCAGTACACCAAAGGGAAGAGGAAATGAGTTCGGGACCCTAATAAAGGAGAAAAGACAGAGGGAGGGGCGATGCAGGACAAGAGCATCATGGGAAAGTTTAAGGGATATTGTGCCCATCAGGTTAAACAGAAAAAAGAAAACAGAATCTTGTATAATTATAAACAAAAGTAAAGTAACTAGCTGTTACACAGGCAGCAGGGTAGACAGGATATCTTGATGATTTGGGGTCTCTGGCATCAGGAGGGGAAATATAATGTGCAATAAGCCAAAGTAGGGGAGACTAGAGACAGTGCAGTCAGTTAGGTGAGTGCAATATGTAAGCTTCGGCAGATAAAACTATAGCAGCATAAATTGGAGGGAGAGGGAGGTGGGAATGCAGGTATGGGGAGTCCCTGAATGTCAGCACTCCAATTCCACAAGGGAGTGTGAAGCTAGAGTGACAGAACTGACAGTCCAGCTCATCCAAAGCCAATGGCACCGATCTTCACCCAGCTCTACACCTCACACTATAGGTCTAACTGGGAGTCAGCAGTTAGCTAGAGCTAGAACTAGAGTCCCTATGAACTAGACTAAAAAAGTGTGTTTTTAGCCTAATCTTGAATATTGAGAGTGAGCCTGAAACCCGCACATCCGGTGGGAGACCATTCCACAGCTGAGGAGTTCTATAAGAGAAAGCTCTGCAGCCTGCCGTAGCTCTTTCTACCCTGGGTACTAACAGATATCCTGCTCCTTGAGATCGAAGAAATCGAGGAGGGTTATATGAGGTCAGCAGATTACTAAGGTATTCTGGTGCAAGGCCATTTAGTGTTTTATAAGTTAAAAGCATTATTTTGTAGTCAATCTGCAACTTAACTGGAAGCCAATGAAGGGATCATAGAACAGGGGTAATATAATCATTTTTTTTAGTGTTTTTGGCTGCTGCACTTTGTACCAGCTGAAGTTTATGTAAGAATCATGTTGTCATGTTTGATTGAAATAAGAAAAATTCTTCCTAGCCGTATATGAACCTTGTGGTTTTTTTCATATTGGAAACCAGTGGGACCGGTGGCGCGATGTGTGTGACAGTTATATGGTCAAGGGATAAAAAACCTTATGGAATAAGGGAATGGAGGGGTGTTCCCTAGACTGCTGTTTAATTATTGGGCAAAAGGGAAGCTGTACAGCATACAGCTCAGAGCAAAGAGCTGAAGGAAGCAGCCAGACATGATGAGGGAAGGGAAGTGCAGAGAACAGCAGCCGTGCGACAGCAGACTGGCGGGGAGTTTGGTCCTGAGGTCTGACAGGAGTGAGAATGGCTGCCCTCCTTTGCAGACCTATCTGCCCTTTTGTTTAACCCCATTGGAACCAGAGCTAAGCCAGTGAAGAAACTGCTGGTATGTTACCCTCAGGAGGGCCACGGGGGACCTGATTTGGGATTTTCTGGTAACTGTGATGAAAATGTTAAAAAACATGATCTCATCTCAGGCACCACAGTATTGATGGACATTTACTGGCAATGTGGGACCCAGCTGTTAGATTCCCTTCTAGCAAACTGGGATGGGAGCTGTGGGCTGGTTGGTCTAGTGCAGTCCATACTGCCTGTAAAGGCTGCTGTATAACGTGTTTTATCCCACAATTCCTAATGTGCTTTTTAGGTTAATATCTGCTCAATATGTTCAAGTGCTCAGCAGTAGTAATGGTGAAGAAGAACGGATCCCTCCCTTTCAGGGGTAGATGTGTTTTAGGAGTGAATGCATTTAGCTGTGTTAAAATGGGGGATTGTGGGGGAAATGTGTGAAGGCCTAGAAATGAACACAGTCTGTATGCATCACTGATGTGGGCAACAACTGAGGAGGAGAACCATTCTGACTCCAGACACTGCTGAACCGTCTTAGTCCTCTGATGGTTCTCCACCATCCGCCCTGACACGGGGCAGGCAGCGGGAGACTCGGATCCCAGAACGACTTCTGTGTCGTAAACCCCAAGTTGTGTACGCAAACAAAAAAAACTGAGGAAACTGATTACCTCAAAGTAATTAAGTTACCAGACTTATTAGTTTCAAGTACATAACAAATGAAAAAAATTGGTCCAGTTGACTAATATTTAATAATTCCTTTTAGAGCTGGGCGATATAGCCTAAAATGTTATATCACAAAAAAAAATTCAGTCAATATTGATAAAAGTAATTTCTTTCAAGTTTAAAGGCTTAAGTTAAAGTTAAGCAAACCAGATGGTTAATAGTAGTTATAGCCTTTCCTTTATCGTCGGAATGTGACAAACACTTACCAAACAGTAGTGATGGCCAAAATGATACTTCTGGAACAATTTGCTCTATTTCCTGACCCCACTAGATGGAGGTCTCTGTTCAGGAAATTCCTCAAAGCCTGACGAAAATGAAACCAAAAGCGTCATGTGGGCTCAAAAAAAATCGCAATTGGTTCATGAAGCCATCACTACCAAACAGCACTTTCTATTTCACAATCATCACTGAAAAAACTGCAACTGACATTCTTCCTATTGTTTCTTAATTATGTGGATTATTACTGTTTTGATTTCTCATGGACTTTCCTTTTGGATCTCGCTGGATTACCCTTATTGAATGGGTTGCTTTGGACTTACTTGCTCTCAGAGTTGCCCTTTTGTCTTGACAGATTTGTCTGTTGCCTGCCTGCCTGTCTTGTTGGATTCTGTAATTTTTTTCAAAACAATCCCCCATTTTGTGAAGTAATTTCATTGTGTCGCAAAACAGGTTGCTGGCAGGTTGTTGTATTAAAGTCCATAAATTGAATGATCTCTAATAAAGTGGAATAACACAGAAAGAAATGTATTGAACACACTAAGAATAAGCAGTACACCAAGGCAAGGAACCAGCTGAAATCCTTAAGCAGGTAGAGAGTAATTCTGTCTCCTGTCTTTGGAAGTTAATATCAGCTGGGTTAGTACATATTGATGGGGTATAAAACGTGTCACTCTGTGGAGTTAGAGACCTTGGAAAATGCATATGATGAGAGCAGGTTATCAAACCACCTCCTCAGAATCACCAGTTGGTGGAGGGTTTGTGTGCCTCTGTGATCCTAGGAGCTGTGCTGTCGGGGATATTGCACCTGGTAGAGTCTCCCAAGGCAAACTGCTCCTAGATGAGCAGCCAGGCTAAGTGTGATTCAGAAAACCCCATGATGGAAAGGAATTAAAAACCAAGTGACCTCTATCTGGGGCCCTGCCCTAGAGTCAGGCCTGAGATAGGGGGCGGAGCTTCAGGCGAGCTTGATGGTCAGACCATGGGTAGTGGACTTGGTGGCAGTAGAAAAGCACCATAGAATTCCTGTAAAAATGAGACTCTCCTTTCAAACTAGCAGTCTGCCCCACTTCAACACCATTAGTACCTTTTGTTTTGTAAATGAATGAGTCACTCAGTCAAAGTCATCTCCCAGCCAGAAGTCACATCTTCAACTGAAGTCTGCTTCTGATGAGTTATCTAACTTTGGTCTAAGGAATCATATAATACATGCGCTGATAAATTGTAATGTGAAATACAGTGAAAACCCCATATCTGCTGATTTGGTTACTGTGGATACAGTTTTCCAAAAATATTTGATGTATTTGATATAATAATCCCATACACAATATGGACATGCAGCAAGTTTTATGACATCCCATTGTAAATCTACAGGTATCAATATGGAGTTGGTCCCCCCTTTGCAGCTATAACAGCTGCCACTCCTGGGAAGGCTTTACACAAGATACTGGAGTGTCTGTGTCTGCGGGAATTTTTGCACATACATCCAGAAGAGCATTTATGAGGTCAGGCACTGATGCCGGATTTGAAGGCCTGAATCACAATCTCGGTTCTAGTTCATTCCAAAGGTGTTTGATGGAGCTGAGGACAGGTGAGTCTGGTGGTCGGACCATGCGGCCCGAAAGAGTCACATGGATGCACCCTCCTGCGGGCCCAGTACCTGCAGGGGGGAACTGGGGGTCAGGTGGTATGTGCATCGGGCGGCAGTCAAAGTCAGGGGTCTTGGAAGACCGATCATTGGCTACAAACAGACTTTAGGAACATGGTACCTAACCTCTCGTGGGAACGGAGCCTGAGCTGGTGCAGGAGGTAGAGAGATACTGCCTAGATACAGTCAGGTTCACCTCAATGCACAGCATGGGCTCTGTAACCAAACTCCTGGAGAGGTGCTGGGTTCTATTCCACTCTGGAGTTGCCCATAGTGAAAGGCGCCAGGTAGGTGTGTATTTACTAATATATTTCAGCACAAGTACATTAGAGTTGGGAATCTATTGGTCTGCTGAGCGACTTTAACGCTCATGTGGATAATAGTGAAACCTGGAAAGGTGTGACTGGGAGGAACGGTTTGCTCAGTCTCAACCAAATTGCACCCATATGGACTTGCAATCTGGGAAGAGGTGGAGTCACAATGATATAACACTCTGTGGTGTTAACTAAAAACTACAAGAGCTAATAAAGTTTAACACCATACAAAGACACTCACTGCACTCTGTAAAGTGTTAAATGTAACGTTGATGCGTGAGAAACATATAAACACCATGCCGTGTTAATTTAATACTGGCATATTTGCTGTGAGAGCTTTATCCATGCTGTTTACAGGGCACTACTGACCTCAACTGGATGTAACCCGTGGAAGAAATAATTATAGTTAATATAAGTTCATGTCATTTAATAACGGAGGTTTTAACGGGTTAGATTTATAATGCTAGTATTGCAAGGTTAACCAATTCTGCACATAAAAAAAGAAAAAAATGTGTTAATGTATTGTTCTGTGCTTAATGTTATAGTATTGTTTGGTATTGTAAGAATATAATTGGAATGTGTAATGTGCATTACCTAACCAGTGAACCAATGAGAAGGAAGTACGATGTAAGGAGGAGGGACAAGAGAGGAGAGAGAGGCGGGAAGAGAGGAGACAGAGGCGGGAAGGAGGAGAGTTAATGGTGAAGTACACGGAGAGACCTAAAAGTTAAGAGAGTCAGCGCACGGTGGCTAAAAGTGCCTATGGTGGACGGAGCTGCAAAGTTAGCGGACAGCTAACATCGCGAGTGCCGTGCCAGCGACCCAGAGGACACCGGATTCGCCGAACTGTTGCACTGGACTCATCTACCCTCGCGACGGACGGGACCGACGGAACGGACGGATGCCGATGGAGTCTCCTCACCATAGTAAAGGATTTCCATTTCTTTGATTCAGTGATATCCCGAAGATTCAGGTACCTGGTTATTTTCCATATAGTGGAAGCCGCCATTTCGCGAGTCTACAGCGCACACGAGCGGCGGACAGGCCTGCAACGGTGAACATTTGGGGTTTATGATTCTAAATTTACGCCTGCTTTATGTTATTTGAACGAATAAGTTTAAGAATTACGGAATATTGGTTTATGTGTAGGAGAACCAGTAGTTTGAGTTTGATTTAAGGGTTTGTGTGCCCCTAGTTATATGGGAATGATTTACAACTGGAAAAGTGTGTTAAATTGTTAAGGTATGTGATTAAGTTTCATTCAAGTAAATACTGATATTGTTGTTTTATATTGCTGTGTGTGTATTTCCCTGAATGAGTGCATTATTGATTATACTTTGCATACTGGTAGTAGGTATTTTAAGGGTACCAATATTTCTGGGGAAGATACATTTACAATGATTAGTTAGCAAGCATAGTTGTAAGTAAAACAGGTAACTATATATCTTTTGGAGGTTTATACCCTGGGTTTAATATTAGTTTTCATAGGGGCATTGATACATATAGTCCCCTGGTCAACAAAGCTTCTAAATTTGATAAGTAAGGTAAATTATTTATTAGTAAGAGATTACACCCCTTACCAAGGGACCTGGGGTAGCTACCCCTATTTAACACCAGGAGAGCAAAGGGGCGCTACATGGAGATACAGATGCATGGTGGAAAGAGCAGTTTGAGGACCTTCTGAATCCCACTAACATGCCTTTCTTGGAGGAAGTAGAGTTGGAGGACTTGCTCATCACAAGGGATGAGGTCACTGAGGTAGTCAAACTCTTCAGCTTTAAGGCTCTGAGGGTGGATGAGGTTCACCCTGAGTTATTGAAGAGTCTGGATGTTGTTGGGCTGTCTTGGCTGGCACACAGATAATTCAGTTCGTATTGAATTCATTTTTGTCTAATATCGGTGCCAGGTGTGAAACTCGTTAGACTTATTAGCAGGATAACGTTACAACATATGTATTCCATTGAAAACGTAAGATCAATATGCTGGGCAGATTTAATGATTTTAAACATGTCACAGACTGTATAGATAATCTATATACTGTGTCCCATTCTGAACCAATAGCTTTCGGGACTTAATTTTTCAGTATTTTCGGATTCACCCCCCCATAACTAACAAATAACTAACAAAATGATTTGTTCATCCTGCATTGTTTTCGGGTGGTGGTGTAGTTTTGTGTTAAATTAGATTTGATGCTTAACCCATGAGCTTTTTGCATCTTCCATGCTTATTTAACAAAAAGTTCACAGTTCCTGTTGCGTGGTGGGAAAAGCGACACACAAAAGTGTCCAGGAGCTACAAAAGTTCCCAGTTCATCGCTCAGGACCAAGAAATTAATTACTTCCAGACCTTCGGTGGGAAAGTGCCTTATTCTGTCGGCCACAGTGCTCAACCGGAAATGGATGGATTTCCCCCAGCATCTTAGTTACTGCATCAAACAGAGGAGTTTAAGTATCTTGGGGTCTTGTTCATGAGTGAGGGATGAAGGGAGCAAACTGAAAGGTAAATCAGTGCAGTGTCAGTAGTTATGTGGAGATTGTACCGTTTTGTCATGGTGAACAGAGAGCTGAGCTGGAAGGCAAAGCTATTGATGTACCAGTCAATCTACATTCCTACCCACACAAGTGGGCACAAGCTTTGGATGGTGATTGAAAGAATGACATCACAGATACAAGCGGCAGAAATGAGTTTCTTTCACAGGGTGTCTGGGCTCAGCCTTAGAGACAGGGTGAGGAGCTCAGACAGTCAGGAGGGGCTCAAAGTAAAGCTGCTGCTCCTCCACATTGAAAGGAGCCAGATGAGGGGGTTTGGGTGTCTGTCTAGGATGTCTCATTGATGGCTCTCTGGGGAGGCCTTTCAGGCATGTCCAACTGGGAGGAAGCCCTGGGACAGACCCAGGACATGCTGGAGAGATTATATCTCTTAGTATCCCTGTAGAGGAGCTAGAGGAGGTGGCTGGGGAGAGGGAGGTCTGGGCATCCCTGCTTAGACTGCTGTCCCCGCGACTCAGACCCAGATGAGTGGAAGATAATAGATGGATCCAGTAAAGGTCCAGAGAAAGGCTGAGGGTTTGGGGACATGAGCCAGTCTGTGCAGCACAATGCAGGGTCCATGAAAATGACCTTTTACATGTAATTATGTGACAGTAATATTCCTGTGATCAAGCATGTGGATCCATCCATCCATTTTCCAAACCGCTTATCCTACTGGGTCGCGGGGGGTCCGGAGCCTATCCCGGATGCAATGGGCACGAGGCAGGGAACAACCCAGGATGGGGGGCCAGCCCATCGCAGGGCACACTCACACACCATTCACTCACATATGCACACCTTTGGGCAATTTAGTAACTCCAATTAGCTTCAGCATGTTTTTGGACTGTGGGGGGAAACCGGAGTACCCGGAGGAAACCCCACGATGACATGGGGAGAACATGCAAACTCCACACACATGTAACCCAGGTGCAGTAATTATTTATTACCCAAGTTATAAGCGGTTTGGAAAATGGATGGATGGATATATGACTTAGTTCTCATGTGTACTGTAAGGATTCCGTATTGGCACCAGTGTAATCTTAATCTTTGGTATATAAGTAATTCTGACATAATCAGAATCAGCATTATTCGCCAAATGTGCTGGGGCACACAAGGAATTTGGTTCTAGCTACGAGACTCTCTAGTACACAAACAATATATGACACTGTACAAACAATAAATTACACTATACAAGAAATAAAATTTGAAATATACACACATGGGTAACCCACTGTACAAACTATAAGGTGCGAGGTTGAGTGCAAACAGAGTTTAAGGGGGGAAAATCGACAGAAGGCAGGTGACACAGCTTAGCTGTTTAAGAGGGTAATGGCCTGAGGGCAGAAGCTGCTCCTATGTCTGGTGGGTTTTGTATACAGAGTTCTGTAGCATCTGCCAGAGGGGAGGAGCAGGAAAAGATGGTGTCCAGGGTGTGAAGGATCTGCAGTGATTTTATCTGCCCGTTTCCTAGTCTGTGCATAGTACAAGTCCTGGATGGAGGGCAGGGGGGCACCAATGATTTTTTCCGCTGCCCTCACTGTTCGCCACAGTCTCCCTTGGTCTTGTTTAGTGGTTGCTCCAAATCACACTGTGATTGATGAGCAAAGGACAGACTCAATGACAGCAGCATAGAACTGGCTCAGCAGCTCCTGTGGCAGACCGTACCCGTGGCTGCAGGAAGTACATCCTTTGCTGGACCTTTTTGAGGACGGAGTTGACATTGGGCTCCCACTTCAAGTCTTGGGAAATGGTTGTTCCCAGAAACTTGAAGGTCTCCACCATTGCCACAGAGCTGCTGAATATGGTGAGAGGAAGAAGTGCCTGATGGTGCCTCCTAAAGTCCACTGTCATCTCCACAGTCTTGATCGTGTTAAGCTTCTGGTTGTTCTGACTACACCAGAACAGCCGCCGGTCAACTTTCCACTGATATGCAGACTCGTCACCATCCTGGATGGTGTAGTGTCATCTGCAAACTTCAGGAATTTGACCGCTGGGTCATTGGAGGTGCAGTCATTAGTGTAGAGGGAGAAGAGCAGTGGGGAGAGAACACCCCAGCAAACACGGAAAGTTCAGTACAGTGTGTACTCTGTTAAATCCAAAAAACGAGAGCATATCCGGGTATTCCATCAGTACTTGACACATGAACTTAACTGATTGGTCCCTGATAGAACGCCAGATTTGAAAAAGACGATGTGCTCGCGGATGTTACTCGTCATCTGGGGAAGCAGCGGCTTAGAGACGGGTGATGGAAACGTTGTATAAAATGTCTAACTATGTATGTCATATTATATGAAGTGATTTCGGAGAAGATTTCTGTAACATTTTTACATGCACTAATCTGACAGGATTTCTTAGGTTTTTTTAACTCTTTGATTCACATATTTAACTTTCAATGTAAACTAGCTATGGTAACCTGACAGGTTTTCTGAGAGAATTATGTATGTAATACCCCGAAACTCTAACTAGGAGCAGTGAGCTTCAACATGATGTTTTCTGCACTTACATTTATTCATACATGACCATGGAAAAATTATAATGTTATAATACTGGAAAAAATATTATGACATGCAGCGTGACCCTCTGACAGCTTCACTGCCTGCTGTTGGGTTAGAACCTATGTTGTCACAAGTTTAATGTCATGTTAGTGTCTGTCTCATGGCAAGAACTAGATTCACTCAATAACTATTCATGCAGAGATAGGAAGCAGATAAATTGGATACAGATAGCAGCTTATACACTGGGGCAGAAGCATGTTTATCACACAGGGTATAAACTCACCTGGAGGGTTTTCATCAGAATCCTGTTTGTCTTTGGTTTCTGACCCTGGTATAAAGAAGCAAATCAGCTAATTTTGTCCAAACTGTAATGACCACTTACTGCCATAACAGTGATGACTAAGAAGCAGTATCATGTAAAATAAATCAAATTAAACTAATGCAGGAATCACACTGGAGCAGAAGCACGTTCACAAACTTACCTGGAGGATCTTCCATCTCTCTGTATGGCCTACATTCTGGATCCAGGAGGGAAAAAATAGATAAAATCAGCAGATCCTGTGTGAATTCTGGTGCCTGATTATTCCTCTTGGTTCCAAACCCTGTCATACAGCCATGACCTCAGAACACGTTTGCATGCTGTTCACACACGTACGTTAGGGAGCCTGTAACATCCCATCATATTCATATCACTTAATAAACACGCATGCTACGCTGTTAGCATCAACACACCACAGTGACATCAACCGTGTTGTCACGGACACGGCTAAAACACGGAGGGAAGCCCAAGCTGGGGGGGGTCAGAGGCCACGGGTCGGGGGGTGGGGGCGGCAGCAGCCTTGTTTACATTAAATAAACCTGCACAGACCTTCGCCAGCCGTCCCTGTATCCCTGCGCTTCCGGCCTCCTGCAGACAGAGAGGGACAGAAGCAGCAGAGTCAGACTGAGCCTGTAACCAAATGCACCCCAACATGTGATAAAAACCTGTTCTTTATGCTGTGAGGACCATTTTTACGGTCCCCACAAAGATTTTTGAATGCAATCAGAAAAGTAAAAATGCCAAAAGTCTTGTATTTAGTTTGGTTCCTTATGGTTAAGGTTATGGCTGGGTGGGCGGTTAAGGTCGTCATGCTGGGATTAGAGTTTTCCCCATAGAAATGAATGGAGAGTCCACAAGATATAACTACAAGTCTGTGTGTGTGTGTGTGTGTGTGTGTGTGTGTGTGTGTGTGTGTGTGTGTGTGTGTGTGTGTGTGTGTGTGTGTGTACATATTTCATTGTTGTTTGCCTGTTCTGCTCAAGGCATGTTTTCATCATAATGTTTTTGAGAAACTATTATAAAATCTACATTAGAAAAGTACTTAGGTTCTTATAAAAATTATATTGCTTCAAAGCCATCTGAAAGCACGATTACTTTGAAAATGTATATAAGCTTAAGGAACTATGAGACAATCAGTTTTTGACTGTTTAAAGTGGTGATTCCATTCAGTCACATTAGTAACTAAATAGAATAAAACAAATAAGTGGTTACAATTTTGATAAATACTAACATCAAACTTGAACCACAATGGAAGCTTGAGACTTGACTCTGACTCTAATTTTGTGACTCTTGAACATCTCTGGTTTATTCCTGTTTGTGCCAAACCCTGTCATACAGCCATGACCTCTAAACATGTTTGCATGCTGCTCACACACATCTATTAGGGAGCCTGTAACATCCCATCATATTCATATCACTTAATAAACACACGTACTATGCTGTTAGCACTGACAAGCCACAGTGACAACTGAGTGCATTGTCATCAAGGACATGGCTAAAAGAGAGGGGGTCAGGACAGGGTAACAGCCTTATTTACAGTAAATAAACCTACACAGACCTCTGGAGGGGTTGAGGGGTAACAGCCTTGTTAAAAAAAACCTGCACAGACCCCCAGGGGGAGTAACTGCCTCGTTCACATTAAATAAACCTGCACTGACCTCCAGGGGGCATCACTGCATCCTCAGGCTTCCCGTCTCCTGCAGACAGAGAGGGACAGAAACAGCAGAGTCAGTGTGAGCCTGTAACTCAGAGCTGCAGCAGTGAGTGTGAGATGCAGGGTAGCAGCAGAGAGCTGGGGGCCGGGGAATGAAGGCGGCCTGCAGAGAGCTCCCTACTGCTCTCAGCTTCTGGGTCACAGTTCTGTTCATGCGGGTCAGGGGGCAGACGGAGCTGTAGGAGGCTCTGCCCCACAGAGACGGGTCTCAGGGGGTTTAAGGGGAAGGGGAACCATGAGAAGGGTCACTTACCGTCAACAATAAGGCGAATGATTCGTATATCATCACCATAGATTCGACACTTATACACCCCGGCATCCTCTTCTTTCAAAGTATTAATGGCCAAAGAGAAGTTGTTCTGTCGGATGGATGCAAACTGAGTTCGGTTCACATAATGACCAGTTTCACACCAGCTCCCATTTTTAAACCAGCAGGCAGGTTTGTTTTCAAACAGCCACAGAACCTCCTTGGTGTTTGTATTCACCAGTTTATCACAGGGCAGCGTGACAGTGTCTCCAATTTCAGCAAATAAAGCTGATAAACAAACAGAGCAAAGTCATTAACAGGTTATTATATTAATTGCTTTATACACAGTGCCAGTTCTCCACACTGATTGGTCCATTCACTGTACCATGTGACTTTGCACTAATCACATACCACAGCTTAACTTCATCTTAAATTACATCATACAGCAGGTAGAGTAACAAGCACCTGACTAAGTAACAGTTCTTACAGCACAACAGAGACACAGACAGTGAGAAACCTGACCCCCCCTCTGACAGGAAAATGTTACAGCAGACACCCCCATCAGACACTCACACCACCGTATAATTAACAAAGCAGAGAAGCACTGACATACACAGCTAATTACACACAGGGTCAGTGTGAGGCTGTTACCCACATGAATTTGCCCCTAAGACAGCAGGGAGACAGTGACCAAGGCAGAGGATCAGCAGAAGCCTGAACATCATCCTGCAGTTAGAGAAGATCGAGATGAAAGAGGTCAGGATTCACATGTATGAAGGACGGAAATAAAAATACAAACTCAGCCCAGCTGTCTGCAGTCTGCATCCTCAGGGTCAGACGCTGTAACATTTAAATAACGTTAAAATAACATCATGATCATCTGCAGTGTCGGTCATACAGGTTAAAGAAAACCCCATTGGTTAGTAGATTATCTCGGCTAACTAACCCAGCCAGCCACTTTACTGACACTGACACATTAGAATCTGATTGAATATCAAGTCCCTTAGAACTGAGTACGAACCTGAAAAATATTTCATTGGAATTTGGGAAATACAGCCTGATGCTTACTGATGACAACAGAAAATACTGATACTGAACCCTGTTAGTCAAAAGTCTGAATTAAACGATGTTTAACATTCACACCTCTGCTCTGGTAGAATCCGGACAGGAGCGGTTTGCACTGAGCTACCTGCTGGTCCAATCATGCTAAACTCTGTTCACCACAGAGATTCACACTAAATACAGAAATAACCAGCAGGTCACAGAGGAAGTGAGTGAACACAGCACAACACTGATAGTTTAGCAAAACACAAGAGCTGCTAACTTAAGCTCACTGAACACAATCTCTGTGGGTCCAGTGGACTCTCCTGTACCCGTGTTTGTGAGGTTCTGGGAGCAGGCTGGTCCAGGGGGCTGTGCATACTGGGAGGTTTGTTCCGGTCTGTTTAAATTAGATGAAAGAGTACAGATGCTTCTTTACTTACAAATGAGATGCGTCCCGAACAGCCATTTTTTAACTTGAAATGTTTGTAAGTCATTATTCAACATCATTTGAACTTGGACGCTGGGAGTCCACAAACTACGCCGCTGCGTGGTGGGAGTAACAGCCAGAAGTTGTACTAGGTGGAACTGGAGCTCAGGAAAAAAAATTGATGTTGAGGAAATGGGAGCCCAATGAACACAATTTGGATTTACAGTCCTCTTCATTCATATGTCTGAAAGTTCGTAAGTTGAAAGTTCGTAAGCAGAGGAGCGTTTGTATAATAGATTACAGCTCTGTTCATTCTACAGACAGCATAGTGTGGGGATCATCTGCACGTTTGGGTAAGATCCACACCTGCTACGGTCTCTGATGTAAAATCTCTGATACTCAGATAATCACAGGCTTCTCTAAATAAGGAAACCCCACCTCTGGCCCTCTGGAGCTGCTTAGAAACTAACCAGGGCCTTTTAAATCATCTGCTTACTGATTTAGGAACAAACTGTGGCCTGTGTCTCTGGTGCACTGTCAGGTCTCTCTGTGACTGAGGTTAATAACGGCTGATGGAAAGTCTGTCACATGCTGGTGGTGTTTCAGCAGCTTCACTCTCAACGTCTGCAGGGTGCGGTTGTGGGTCTTGTTTCCATGGTGAGGATGGGGCCACAGGCCTCTGGGTCAAAGCTACACTAAAATGTCTGCTCTCTCCTCAGTCGCTGTAATAAAACACACAGGATCTTCACATGAACCCCAGAGGAGCTGATTTCTGTCAGCAGGACATCAGTAAAGCTCTCTGAGCACCGAAGTTCTGAACTACAGGCAGAGTCCCCAGGATACAAAAGAGATCTGATCCCTAAGTCTGTCATTAAGTCCAATTTGTAGGTAAGCTGGAGTAACACAAGCCATAATAATACAGTAATAATAAATTCAGTCACTTCCTCTGTGACCTGCTGCTTATTTCTGTATTTAGTGTGAATCTCTGTGGTGAACAGAGTTCAGCTGCCCAGCAACCCGGAATCAGATAAACTGAGGAAAATGGATAGATGGATGGATAGATTAATGGATGGATTGATGGATGGATAGACGTAAGGATGGATGGATGTGTACCCTTGACCAATAAGGACATAGCAGCATTCCAGCACAGTAATAGGAATGGACAGAGTGCACAGACTGCATGATTATAGAGCTGCCATCTGCCATGCTGCATATTACAGGATCATCCTGTATTGAAAAATAAAATGCTCTGTTCTTCTTTGAACCATCGTCGGGATACGCCCCTCCCCCGGCGATTTGTTTTCTATCAGGGAACTGGGAGGGTAAGGGAGGTGCCCCCTTCATTTCAACATCGAGAGACTCTGAGCCTCATTCAGAACCGGATCAGAACCATCATGTGATTCTCTGTAAGATCGTTGTTTGAGGTGGAGGTCTCTCACTCTCTATCAGAGTGTTAATTCTGCCTCTTGAAGACCACAGAAGGCTGTTAATTATCTTTCAGAGCCACTTCCTTCCACATTCTTTTAGAGAGCCAATCAGCAGCAGCCTAAAGATAAAAATACCCCCCACCCCCCCAACAATCCCTCCTGACTGACTGGGTGCAGTAGGGTCTTACTTAGTGTTTGTGTTTGTACCAGTACACAGGAAGTCAGGCTCCTTTTTAAGGCTCCAGGCCCAGATTCCCCCAGCGCTCGGCATTCTGGGAGAAGCTTTTCAGATGCACTGCTGAGGTCAACCCCTGTGTCTGGCTATATAAGCAAAATATGCATGATAAGGAGGTTTTTATTAAATATTAAAGTTTAAGAAATTCAGATTCATACCTGGGTTGCATTTTATTTTGTGGGCCGATGGGGTTTTCACACATTGTGATGCTGTGAGTAAAAATGTACAAAGAGGAACAAAGAAAAGTCACACATCAGCAGAATCACACGTCAGCAGAAGTCGTGCAGAAAGATGCTAAGCAACATTCTAGTGGCATTTCAGCAACGTTTTAACCTCATTGCCAACCTCTGAGTTAAATATCAGTGAGTCTGTGGTTGTCATGTGCTTTGGGCTCCTGTTTCACATTCGGGAGACGCAGGGATATTGACTTAATTTACTTATCAGAAGCTTTAATACAAAGCAAAGTGCATCTGCAGTTAGTGTTAAGGGCCTTTCTCAGGGCCTCATGGTGACATCACTGTGCTGAGGGACTTTCCGATGACAGGCACAGTGTCCGAACCCACTGAGCCACCACAGGACGCTTAGTAATCAGCCCGAAGATCTCATCCTGGGGGTATGAACATTTTAAAACATTAAAACATTTTTAATGTTTTAAAAATTGTGTTCAGAGTGAGAGCTGCCAAACTCTGACCTCTCCCCTTCAGCAGAGGTTGCATTTTGAGTCCTGTGCCCTTTTCACCAAGAAGATCACAGCAGAAACACAGAGTTGAATGCTTAGCATTTAGCAAAGCAGACAGTGTGTATCCATGTGTGTAAATAAAGCTGCTGCACTCCTGTGTGCATGTGGGAGTGTCCAGCTTTTCGGTCCACAGTCCACAGCTTTTGCGCAAAAAAACCTCATACCAACTGTGAACAATGTGAGATCATCTGTCCAGAAGTTGAAGCTGAAGTGAGGATGGACCATGCAAATGACAATGACCCAAAACATTCCAGGAAATCTACCAAGGAATGGCTATCAAGAAAGAAATGGAGAGTTCTGGAATGGTCCGATCTGAAAAGCCTGGATCTGAATCCTATTGAGATGCTGTGGGGTGATTTGAAGCGGAAGTGCATGCAAGACACCCTTCAAACATCACACACCTTAAGGAATTCTGCATTGGAGAGCGGGGAAAACTTTCTGCCAGTTGATGTCAGAGATTGATAGATATTATAGGAAATGACTTACTGAGGTTATTTCAGCCAAAGGGGGAAATACTAGCTATTAGGGCACAGGTTGTCCTAACTTTTTCCTCAGTAGGAATTGGCATCTTAGTTCATTTCTTAAAGAATTAAATATTTGTCCTACTTTTTTTCACATGACTGTAGATGAGACGTGATTATTTATTGGCTCTTTCAGCATGTCAGTTTTGGCCATAGGATGAAGGACTCTGCTGCAGACAGCCCTTATCAATCTGATCAGACAGTCCAGGAGCTTAAGTGGGTCTTTTTGACCACACTCTGCACCTCACCAAGGATTGACGTCGGGTAAGTAAGGTACAGGAGGTTCTTTGGGTCACCGTACATTGAATGTAAAACATCTGCCATGTAACAGTGCTTGCTTGTCATGGTCAGGCTCAAATGTAATTTCAGCTCCTCCCACTTATTGAATATTCTTGATACAGCAGCTGTACTGAAAGCCAGTATGTGGCACAGACTGCTGTTATTACTAATGTCCTCTCCCCACAGTTTATGGTCTCCTGTAGTGCCCTGTACACTTCCTTGCTTTTAAGTGAAATGGAGAACCAATTGTATTTTTCCTTGACCAGAAACTCAACAGTACAAGGCAGGGTGGTTTTTGAGGCAGAGCTGACTGCTATTCCTAAGGAGTGACAAACACAATGGATAAAAACAAGATGTTTTATTTCTTTAAGAATTTTGTAAACACCATTGTATGCCGTGCCAAAGGCAAGCAGGTTCCCCTTCTTCAGGCCACACTGATCAAGGAAGGAGAAAACTGCCTTGGCGATGGCCTGAATGAGGGACGATTTTTGGTGGCCGATATCACACACCTACTGAAAATGTAACTTCCGCTACTACGTATGCGCACGCTTACGACTTCTTGGAGGAGGCGTGCCATTTTTATGACATTGCGTCACACTTCATTTGATTTTTGATGAGAACATCGACAGTGAGAGGAAAGAGAAGATTTAACCGGATAATGATGGAGACCTTCGACTTTTACTCCGCTTTTAAAACATTTTATTTCGCACAGGGAATTAATGCTCAATGTGCCATACCACCCTGAACACGCCCGATCTCGTCTGATCTCTGAAGCTAAGCTGGGCCGGTCCCAAGCCCGGATGAAAAAGGAGGAGGGTTGGGCGTGGGGCTAGCAACCCCATCCCGTGAAAACCCAACCGCTACAGAAACGTCAAAAAGAGAAACAGAGACTAACTTCCTGGAAGATGAAAGATATCTGACAACTCAGAGATGCATGACGCTAGATGGTGAAAACCGAAAGGAAGCCACCGAGTTGACCACCCTTCTATCGACCAGGAGAACCAGGAGAACCCTCATCGGCACATGGAATGTCAGGACCATGTACGAGACAGGCAAGACGGCACAGGTAGCCGCCGAGATGAGAAAGAACAACCTGATCATGCTGGGCATCTGTGAAACCAGATGGACACAAGTCAGACAGAGAAAACTGACGACAGGAGAACTTTTGCTGTACTCCGGACATGAAGAGAATAACGCACCCCATACGCAGAGAGTAGGCTTCATGTTGTCCAAACAAGCACAGAGGGCACTGATTAGATGGGAGGCGCACGGCCCCAGAATCATTACAGCATTCTTCAGAACAAAACACAAGAAGATTCAACTCAACATCATTCAGGGTTATGCCCCAACCAACGACTCTGATGAAGAAGACAAGGACCAGTTCTACAACAGACTGCAGAAAATCATAGGGGCATTTCGAGCCAGAGACGTCAGCGTCCTTATGGGGGATTTCAACGCCAAGATTGGACCTGACAACACAGGATATGAACAAGTCATGGGGATCCACGGGCTGGGAGTGATGAATGATAATGGAGAGATATTTGCGGAACTGTGTGCGCTCAACAACCTGGTCATTGGAGGCAGCATCTTTCCTCACAAGCAGATCCACAAAAGCACTTGGGTATCACCGGACAGTTTAACAGAAAACCAGATTGACCACATCTGCATTGGCAAGAAGTTTAGAAGATCCCTTCAGGACGTTAAAGTTAGAAGAGGAGCAGATGTGGCTTCCGACCATCACCTAGTAGTAGCCAGCATACAGCTGAAGTTGAAGAACTGGAAGGAAACAACACAGTGTAGAGTAAAGTACGATGTCAGCCGTCTAAAGATATCCAATGTCAGGGAAGAGTTTGGACTTCAGTTAAAGAACAAGTTTGAGATACTACAAGACCTGCACAAGGAAGAGGAAGGAAATAGTGTGCAAGGCAGTTGGCAAGCAGTTAAAGAGACACTAAGGACAGCCTGTCATGAAGTGGTTGGAATAAAGAAACCTAATCACCTAATCAACAACAGTAGGACTAGGGCATCCAAAGCCAAGGCCCAAAAGGAATACGCGGAAGCCCATAGAGCAGTAAAGAAGAGCATTAGGAAGGACAAGAAAGACTACATAGATGGACTGGCAGCTGAAGCGGAACAGGCAGCGTATAATGGAAACATGAAACAACTGTATGACACAACTAAGAAACTATCTGGAAAGTACAACAGACCAGAGTGACCTGTCAGAGACAAGGAGGGAAAGGCCATCACAGGATTAGAACAGTAGATGAATAGATGGTCTGAACATTTTGAGGAGCTTCTGAACAGACCAGTACCACCAAACCCCCCAAACATCAACCCAGCCACCGAAGATCTCCCCATCAACTGCAGCAGCCCAACAAGGGAAGAGATCAGGAAGGCCATCATTCTGGTGAAGAACGGGAAGGCAGCAGGACCTGATGACATACCAGCAGAAGCCCTGTAGGCAGACCTGGAAGCTTCGGTCAAGATGCTGTACCCCCTTTTCGAAAAGATCTGGGAAAAGGAAGAGATACCGACCGGCTGGAAGGAAGGTTACCTAGTCAAGCTTCCAAAAAAAGGGGACCTCAGTAACTGTAACAACTACAGAGGCATCACACTCCTGTCAGTGCCAGGCAAGGTCTTCAACCGGATCCTCCTAGAGCGGATGAAGGACATCGTCGACCCAAAACTACGAGACGAGCAAGCAGGTTTCCGACAGAACCAATCATGCACAGACCAAATCGCAACGCTGCGCATCATAGTATAGCAGTGCTTGGAGTGGAGCACACCATTGTACATCAACTTTGTCGACTATGAGAAGGCGTTCGACAGTGTGGATCGAGAGACTCTCTGGAAGCTCCTCCGGCACTATGGCATCCCAGCCAAGGTGGTCAACCTGATCAAGAGCTCATACGAGGGAACAACCTGCAGAGTGATTCACGGAGGGCAGCTCACCAACAGCTTCCAAGTGAAGACAGGAGTCCGACAGGGGTGCTTGTTATCCCCGTTCCTCTTCCTCATTGCTATCGACTGGATCATGAAGACATCCACCAGTGAATGCAGAAATGGAATCCAGTGGACCTTGTGGAGCCAATTGGAAGACCTAAACTTTGCAGACGATCTCGCTCTTCTCTCCCACAGTCAGCAGCAGATGCAAGAGAAGATCAATGTGCTGGCAACCACATCATCACAGGTTGGACTCAACATCCACACGGAGAAGACCAAGATTCTGAAGACCAACTCCAACAGCAACAACCCAGTCACCGTGAATGGAAGTTCCCTGGAGGAGGTACAGTCCTTCACCTACCTGGGCAGCATCATCGACCAGCACGGTGGAACAGATACAGACGTCAAGGCAAGGATCGGCAAAGCAAGAGCCGCCTTCATCCAGCTCAAGAACATCTGGGCTTCCAGAGAACTGACCTTGACCACCAAGATCCGTCTGTTCAATTCCAACGTGAAGTCAGTATTGTTGTACGGGGCCGAAACCTGGAGGACAACCAAAACCAACATCCGAAGAATCCAGACGTTCATCAACATCTGTCTCAGAATGATTCTCCACATCCGCTGGCCAGACACCATCAGTAACACCAACCTATGGGAAAAGACCTACCAACCTTCAGTAGAAGCAGAAATCTAGAAGAGAAGATGGGGATGGATAGGGCATACCCTCCGCAAACCACAAACCAGCATCACCAGACAGGCTCTCAGATGGAACCCCCAAGGCAAGCGGAAGAGAGGCCATCCAAGAAACACCTGGAGACAAGACCTCGAGGCAGAAATGACAAGGATGGGCTACACCTGGAGACAACAAGAAAGAATGGCCCAGGACCAGAGGTGGGTAGTAACGCGTTACATTTACTCCGTTACATTTACTTAAGTAACTTTTTGGAAAAATTGTACTTGTAAGAGTAGTTTTAATGCATGATACTTTTACTCTTACTTGAGTAAGAAATTTCAAGAAGAAACGGTACTTTTTTTTTTCCAACAATATGTTTATTTGTCTTTTTTTTTTTTTTTTTTAGAATTTAAATGACATACAACAGAACATCCTCTCAGACACAAAATACAGTTATACCATATATAACATCAATAATGCCCTTTGACACAAGATATCAGGTATCAACCAGCTCATATCGAGCTGTTCCGTGAATGAGTAATGTTTCCTAACCATCTTCCTCCTCTTGATCTTCAGTTAAGTCTGTGCCTTCTGCAAAAAGCATGAAAGGTCTCCAAATACTTTCAAACAAGTCCTTTTTTCTTTTTAACAAGTATGTAATGCGTTCCAATGGAAGAGTAGCCAACATCTGTTTAACCCATTGTCCAATACTTGGTCGTTTTTTACATTTCCAATGCAGTGCAATCAACATTTTAGCTTGTAATAAACAAATATCAATAAACAACTTCTCATTTTTTGCATATACTGTGTGCTTGGGTTATAAACCTAAAATTATAAAGGAAGGTTCCAAAGGAAGGTCTTTAGAAATAAGACTTCACCGTTTCCTTTATTTTACCCCAAAATGTTTTAATTTCTCTACATTCCCAAACACAGTGAAACAGTGTACCCTTTTCGTCCCCACACTTTGTACATATGTCTGGGATATTCGGATTGTATTGGTTTAGTCTAACAGGGGTGACATAAACACGCATAAGCCACTTGTACTGTAACAATCTCAACCGAGAGTTTATAGTTTGCTTATATGCCTTACGGCAAACCACTTGCCACTCATCTAGTGACAAATTTATTTTCAGATCTTTCTTCCAAGCTTCTAATTTCAAGGTTGAATTATCTGGGGAGTGTGATAACAATAATTTATAAAATTGTGAGATTGCTCCTCTTTTAAGGCTACTTTCACTTATCATTTCTTCTAATTTAGATTTGGGTGGTTTCAATAGGTTTTTTTGTTTTTTTCTTCGTATATAACTTCTAAGTTGGAGATACTTGAAAAAATATTTCCTTTGAATGTTATATTTGTGTCTAAGCATGTCAAATGACATCATGTTATCAGAGCCAGTGGGATATAGATCTTGAATTTTCTCCAATCCATTTAAAGCCCATTGTTTAAACACTGCATCGGCTCTCCCCGGGGGGAAGTTCTGATTTCCCCAAATTGGGGTTAGCCGTGATAAAATAACTGGTTCTTTAATGTGCCTTTTAACATTATACCACACTTTAACCATGTTTTTCACTATTGGGTTTTTAGTTTTCTTCATCAAATTAACTTCTGTATCAGAAAGAAGGTACAAAGGTAATGGAGGGCTCAAGATGTCACTTTCCATTTCTGTCCACTGGGGAGGGTCCTTTTTACAAAAATAGCACCCTATAGATCTGAGCTGAGCTGCCCAATAGTACCATTCTATGTTTGGGCACATCAAGCCTCCTTCATCGTAGGGTAAATGGAGTAGTGACAGTCTTATTTTAGCACGTTTGTTTGACCATATAAAATCAAGAAGCAGTTTCTTAAATGCTTTAAACCAATCAGCAGGGGGTGGCAAGGGAATATTCTGAAAAACATACAACAGTTTTGGAAGTATATTCATTTTGTAAATATTAATTCGACCTATAAGGGATATGGGAAGAAGACTCCATCTATTGACACTATCTTTAACTTCGTTATTTATCGATTCATAATTATGTTGAACAATTAAATCTAAATTTGGAAGGATAAGTATTCCTAAGTAAGTAAATTTAGAAACTGATTTGAATTGTGAAACGGCTACAGGTGGATTTTCTCTCTCTCCTTTATCTAGCAATAAGATTGATGATTTTAATCTGTTAATTACATATCCTGAAATATGACCAAACCCATCAATTAGTTTTAACAAAGCTGGGATTGATGAATTTAGTCGTGAAAGGAATAAAATGATATCATCTGCATATAGCGACAACTTGTGTTCTACCTGACCAACCATGATTCCGGTTATGTGTGAATGTGACCGTACAGCTATAGCCAAGGGCTCCATTGCTAAAGTAAAGAGCAACGGAGATAACGGACATCCCTGTCGACAACCACGTCCAACCAAAATTGGCTTAGACACGTTCCTATTTGTTAGAATCTCTGCAGTTGGGTGTAAATATAATAGTTGTATCCACTTTCGAAATTTTGGTCCCAATCCAAATCGTTTTAACACATCAAAAAGATAGGCCCATTCTATCCTATCAAACGCTTTTTCAGCATCCAGGGATAGGAGGGCCGTATCCTTAGTGTTATCTAATGCTTGAATAACATTAAGAACCCTCCTAACATTGTATAGACCTTGCCGACCTGACACAAAGCCATTTTGATCCCTATGTATAATCAATGGAAGGGTTTCCTGTAAACGAGTTGCTAGTAATTTGCTGATTATCTTAAGATCTGAATTAAGCAGGCTTATTGGCCTCATATTCTCACATTTATCCCTAGATTTTCCAGGCTTAGGCAATAGAATAATTAATGCATTTGCCATTGAGTTAGGGAGGTCCCCAACTATAAAAGCCTCCTGTAACATTTCCAATATTGGCCTTACCAACTTTCCTTTAAATTTTTTATAAAAGTCGATTGGAAACCCATCAGTCCAGCTTTTTTTCCTGTGCTCATGTTGTCAATTACTTTGATTATTTCATCTTCTCTAATGTCTGAGTCTAATTGTAGGCCAAGTTCTTCTGTGATAGTTGGTATGTTTAATTTGTCTAAAAATAGTTTTCTTGTGTTTAGGTCTGTATGGTCTTGAGAATCATAAAGTTTTTCATAATAATTTCTAAATTCATTATTTATCTCTATTGGATCCACAACTATCTCCCCATTTGTATTTATTATTGTTATGTCTTTTTGTGCTTCCAGTTTTTTTATTTGCCATGCTAAAATCTTACCGGGCTTTTCTCCCTGTTCATAAAAAGACTGATTTAACCTAAGTATGTTAGAGGCTGCCCTGTCCACTGTAGCTTTATTATATTGTGCTTTTAACAGCAACAGCTCCTTTTCTACATATGAATTTTTATCTCTAAACATTTGTTCCTCTAAATATTTTATTTCTTCTTCCAACTGTTGTCTTTTCTTACGCTGTTCTTTAGATTTTGAAGAGGTATAGGAAATGATATAACCCCTTATACAAGCCTTAAAGGCATCCCACTTGATACTGGCTGTGGTCTGTGTTGTGTTTAAACAAAAATATTCATCAATTTTATTCCCTACATATCCTATGAAAGATTCATCTTTGAGCCATTTTTGATGTAAACACCACCTAGGAGGGTCTATCAATAAATCTTTGAGTATATTTTATGTTACATGAAGCATGGTCTGAAATTGTTATACTATCATAGAAACTATCTCCCATATTAGGCAACAAATCTGCCGAAATCAGAAAGTAATCTATGCGGGAGTATGTGTTAAATGTTTTAGAGTGACAAGAGTATGTAATATCGGTAGGATTTTGATGTCGCCAAATATCTACCATCCGTAATTCCTTCATAAAATTCTGGATGATTTCTCTGCTTTTATGATGAGTCTGGTCAGTTCCAGTAGATCGGTCTAGGATTGGATTCAAAACACAGTTCCAATCTCCACCAATAATAGTTTTACCTGAGAGAGAAGAAATGGTTAGAAATAAATTTGTAAAGAATCGATCATCATCTATATTCGGTCCATATACATTCACTAAATTGAAATTTTCATGTAAAATTGATCCCTGAATAATCAAATATCTTCCAAATCTATCTTTTATAATATTTGTAACATGCAAAGGCACCGATTTATGAATCAGTGTAATTACTCCTCGGGCTCTTAATGTAAATGATGATGCATACAACGATCCCTGCCACCTCCTGCTAATTCTGATATTTTCCTCCTCAAGAGTGTGGGTTTCCTGCAGGAAGACTATTTTAGAGCCCAGATCTTTTATTTTGTTCATAACCTGCTTAATCTTTTTAGGTGTACTCAAGCCTCTGCAATTCCAGGAAGTATATTTAATTTCAAATTTTTGTGTCATCTAAACAACATACAATAGTTTTATTTTTGCTCTAAATATATATGTCCGAGAGTTAACACACATTAGAACATTAGAACTAAAAGCTACAAACATTACAAACATCACAACAACAAAACCCCCCAACCCAGCTAGCTGGGTGAAACCCTGAAGTACACTACTTCCAACCGCGAACATCGTTAGATTCCTAGAATCTGAACTTTTGTCCCAACATTCACCTGCGACTGTATTCAAGTAATCCATCCTTTTTGAACAGTAATTGCATTTGCAACTTCAGTTATGCCTTATCAAAATACCTACACTGTGTAATTGGCATTGGCAGTACCTATTAACATAAGTCATTCTGCTTCTACTGTTTCCATTTGGATCTTCTGGGCAAAGAGTTTGGCCTCCGTTGGGGAAGTGAACTTGTGGACTTTCTCCTTATATGTCAGCACCAACGTGGATGGGGAAAGAATGCCATGCCTCACTCCTAGTTTACGTAGTTGATCGCGAACAACATCGAACTGCTTGCGCTGCCTGTGCACCTCCGTAGCGACATCAGCAAACAACTTCACACGCTGGTTCTTGTAAAAGATATCCTTCTTTGATTTGGCAGTTCTTAGTACGATTTCTTTCTGCTTGTAGTTAAGAAATCTCATAATTACCGTTCTCGGTGAGGTATTGGTGTCTCTCTTTGGTCCGATGCGGTGGGCCCTTTCCAGGACTAAAGGGTGACGCATTGGGTTTAGCTCCAGCGCGTCTGGCAACCAACTCTCCAAAAAACCGCACACGTCAAATCCCTCAGAATTTTCAGGGAGACCCACCAGCCTCAGATTATTCAAACGCGATCTATTTTCCATATCGACCACTTTGTCCTCAAGGTGTTTGTTTCTTGTCTGTAAGCTCTCGACTACCGCTTTCAAGTCAACCTGCTCGTCTTCCACGTTAGACAGACGCACCTCTACCCCAGCCATCCGCTCTGTACATTCAGTCACCTCCTTTCTTGTTTCTTCTATAGCTTTAAGTACCCCATCAAATCTTCCGGTGAACTCGCTTTTCAAATTGCGTATTTCTCCCAATATTTCATCTTTAGCCATATTTAGGAGCTGTTGGTCTTTGCTGGGTAAAATCGGCGCCTCATTATTCACTTCACCCTCGTTAGCTTCTGTGATAGCAGCATCAGCGTCCTTCGTAGCGTTAGCATCCCTGCTAGTTGATTGCTCTGCGCCATGCGCTCCAAAGTTTGTTAATTTGGATTGCGTTGTTGATTTAGGCTTACCTCTACTGCCTCTTCCAATACCAGACATTTCTGCCTCAATTCCACAGTTTCGAAGTTTTTTTTTTTTTTTTTGGTTCAAGTATAAGGATTAAACAGGATTGTTGTAGAGAGCAGGCTCGAACGTGACCGTCTAGCTTGCGGCCATACCGGAAGTCATAATGAAGCGGTACTTTTACTCCGTTATTCTAAGACATATGTTGCTCGCTACTCGCTACTTTCATTTTAATAATCTGTTATTCGCTACACAGGTGATTTTTTTGTCATACTAGTCCAAGGGTTCTGTCACATGATTCTTTTTCACCAATAAAATGTAGCTAATAACGCGTCACTCAGTTTCACCAATCAAATGGAGCCATACAGTCACATGACCACACAAAATTTACGCGGTGCCACACGGAGCAGTGACTGAAAGGAGAAAACAATGGCGTAAACAACGCCGTGTGATTTTGAATCAGATGAAGCAGAACTCCCCTGGCCTCACATTAAATCAATGTTTACATTACAGATTATAAAACAGAACAGCTATGTCATGCACTGTCTTGCGCGTCTGCCTAAGCGTGTCGACATTTCAACCTACAAGAACTCGACTTCGAACTTGAGGAAGCACGTTGCGGTATGTTGTAGTATATGTGTTTTGGCTGTGGATTTTATAACGTAATAACGTCATAAATAACTGTCAAATGTACATTGCTTTTGAGTAATTTATCACACTGCAGCCTCACAGACAGACACACATACACACACACACACACTAGTGAATAGCAAAGCACAGTCACCATGGTGGAGAGAAACTAAAGTGGAGTTCAGTGAATAAAACAATTTATAATAAAGAAAATCTTTTTTCTGTTAGGCACTGAGCATGTTTTTTTCAAATATCTCATTGAATTTCCCACCGTCATGGTGTGGTGTGGTGATTAGTCTGTCTGAATGGATAAATTCCCTGTAGCCCAGATATTTTTTCTGTCAACAGAGGGTTCACCCCAACAAACTGAAGAGGTACACAGACTTAGAGTCCCACAGAAAGCGAAAATCCTCCTCTTCTGACGAACCTCCTAAAAAGAATGTGAAGATCATAAATTCCTTCGCTGTCCCTCCACAGCAGGTAACACAAGCAAAGCTTAACAAGCTTGTGCTAAGTTTTGTATGTGAAGCCAACCATTTTCTGTGGTTGAGACACCATCCTTAAAGTCAATGTTAGAGACCTTGCAACCTCAGTGTACAGTAATGACAAGGAAAACGTTATGCTGTAGAATACAGGAATCTGCAAAGGACATGAAGAACATAATCATCAAAAATTTGAGCACTGTTAACCATGTTGCTACTACAACAGACTGCTGGACTGCCAGAAAACGTAGTTACTTAGGTGTCACCTGTCACTGGATAGACCACAACTCTCTAGAAAGGCACTCCGCTGCACTGGCTTGTAGACGCGTCAAAGGCTCACACACGTTTGATGTCCTTGCAGCAGCATTAGAAGAAATCCATTCTGAATACCACATCAGGGAGAAAGTAACCAGGACAACAACAGACAATGGCTCAAACTTCCTGAAGGCCTTTCGAATATATAGTGTGGAGGAGAAAGAGGACAAGGTTACTGATGGACAGGAGGAGCGAGACTCCACGGTTGATGATGTGTCAGAAGATGAAAGTGAGTTAGAGGTGGAGTATCAGGATGTGTCTGCTATTTTAGATGATGACACTGGCCTGGAGTACCAACTTCCAAAGCACCAAAAGTGTGCATGCCATCTCCTCAATCTCATATCAACAATTGACACCACTGCTGCAGGAGCTGCAAGCGAAACATACAAGAGGCTGTCTGTCTGCTTTTGCAAAATGCAATGCTCTGTGGAATAAAACCAGCAGGTCAACCATGGCATTTGAAACAGTGCAACGTGAATGTAAACTGCAGTTCCTGAAACCCAATCAGACCCGTTGGACCTCCCTGTTCCTCGCTGTAGAAAGGGTTGTGCGCATTCAGAAGGAGCAAAGAGAAAAGGCAATCCGCAATGTATGTACAGCATTGAAGATAAAGATGCAAGTTGGCAGTACTTGCATTGTTTGTTAAAGAGTAATGAAATGGATGTCAGCATTGTTGATTAATGTCGGTGAATCCTCCTGTCTTAAGTTTAAAATATTGCAACATGATTTAGTGTTCTTTACATGGTTGTGTGATAATTGTAGTTGATTTGACTGAAATAGTTATTTTTATTTTGTATTTTTTTATTTAAGATGAATCTTTTGTAGGTTCAATCCAGTGGAAATGGGATTTTTGGCTGAGTACGCTGCTGTAATGAAGCCTGTTGCCATGGCCCTTAACATCCTCCAAGGGGAAACATCTGTGCATATGGGCTTCCTGCTGCCAACACTTCACCAGTTGCAGGACAAGCTGAAGAAGTTGGAGCCAGCTTGCAATGTGTGTAGACCACTCATTGACACGCTGCAGGATGGTATCCAGAAACGTTTTGAGGAGATGATGAAAGAACCTGAGCTGATTGCTGCAGCTATACTCCTACCAAAGTTCAGGACCTTCTGGACCACTGAAGAGAGCATCTTAAAAGCTGGTAAATATACTTATGTATCAATTTAAATGTGAATCCGTAGACCTTGACATACACTTACTAGCCACTTCATTAGGTCCACTTGTACAATCTAATTTGATCCATTACAACAGCTCTGCCATAGATTCTGGCAGATGACCATGTTTATTGTTGAGGTTGTACAGTAGTTTGCAGTAGTGTTTAAATGGACTATTGTTTTGAGATGTTTCTAATATTTCGGCCACCTGAGAGGGCCAGAATATTAGAAACACCAGTCAATATACAGTACTCCAGTACAACAACAACACCCACTATAGACAGACTTCAATAATAATAATAATAATAATAGTAATAAAGTAAAATTGTTACCTTTTGACGGTGTCAACAAAAACAGGAAAATTTTGAGCTTTGTTAAAATAGAATTCATGACAGACCCTTTGTAGTGTATTGCATTATACTGTACAGGTATCCCTAATGAAGTGGCCAGTGAGTGGATATGAATCTAATTCTTGTGCACCTAATTCATTTGAAAACAATTTATTGTACCACAGGCTTTGACTACATCAAAAATCACCTGGAAACTGACTTTGAGTTGGATGATGATGCCCACACAAATAGCAGCCCGTCTGATGAAGATGACTTTTTTGCATCCATGAGGGCAGGAAAATCAGAAACAGGAGAGCTGGAGCGGTACCTTTCATGTTCAACCAATGGAGGTATGGATATCTTACATTCCTTTCCTCAAATGAAGAACCTCTCACTCAAAGTCAACACCAGTCTTCCAGCATCTGCAGCCTGTGAGAGACTCTTTAGTCATGCAGGACTCCTGTTCACGGCTAAAAGATCACAGCTTCACTGGAAGAACCTTGAGAGCCAACTGCTGTTGAAGCTTAACAGTCACTTCACTGAGTGATTCAGAACACGAATTTTCAGCAACACACACAATGCACAGCCTGTTCCTCCGTATAATCTCTGCCTGCTGAGCCTGTTGTTATTGTTACGATGTTATTAGCATTTCCTGTGGTTGAATTTGCCTTAATTTATGTTTGTTAATATTTTGTCATTTTGTGAAAACGTTATTTATTATTGTTTTAGTTAAAGAATTTGCATTGCTATTTTGTTTTTGTCTATTTAACTACATTCATGCTCTGAAACAATAAATCAAAAGTTACTCAATAAGTTACTCAATACTTGAGTAGTTTTTTCACTAAGTACTTTCTTACTCTTACTCAAGTAATTATTTGGATGAGTACTTTTACTTTTACTTGAGTCATATTATTCTAAAGTAACTATACTCTTACTTGAGTACAATTTTTGGCTACTCTACCCACCTCTGCCCAGGACAGAAACCTCTGGAGATCTACCTTTGGCGGCCCATACCCCGGAAGGGGTGGAGGGCGAAAATGAATGAAAAATGTGCCTCAGAATGAGCTACGTAAAATGTGGCGTATGGCTGTCAATTTTACAGTGAAAGGTGACATTACTTTAACGTTTTTCTCTATGTGCTAAATGAAATTACCATTACGTATTACACCCAGTTCGATGTGCTGTGAAGTTACTTAAACTAAGCCTGCTTTTTCTCCTCCTCAATCATTTCTTTTCTTAATTGTATCAGTGTAATAACCACACACCCATGTCAGATATGGCAGCTGTGTTTTATGGCGCTAAACCAGGGGTGTCAAACTCCAGTCCTGGGGGGCCGGAGCCCTGCAGTTTTTGGTTTCCCCTCATTTAACACATCTGATTCAACTCGTTGTGCTAATTACCACAGAGCTCATAAGCTAAACCATTTGTGGTGGAACAGGGAAAGAGCTAAGCTACACAGGGCTCCGGACCTCCAGGATTGGAGTTTGACACCCCTGTGCTAAATGAAACGAATTAAATTTGTTTCTGACAGATGAACGGTTGTTTTATCTTGGGCCAAACCACACATCCATATGTTTAGTTGTTTTAAATGAGGATGAAAATACCTTGTACATAATTGTAAATATATCATTTGTGAGTAGCCGGGAATGTTATCATGCCCGGGGGGCTGGGTGGCCAGTTGACCTTGGACCCCCGGAGGTTTGTTCCTCCTTGTTGAGGAGTTTTTGGTTCCTGTCCTCTGTTGTCTTCTGGCCTTTTGTTTCTGGTTTTGTAATTTTAGATAAATTTGCATTGTGTTACGTTTTATGTTGTGCAAATAAAAGTTCTTTACTGTTATTTTGGTGTGATTTTTTTTTAGGAAATGCTGTACATATATAACAACCCTTTGATAAGCAAAGTAAGATATAAAATGACCTAAACATTAACCAGATATACAAGAATTACAGTAAACAATGCCCATGTCCATAATTAAGGGGAAACGTTTTTTTAGCTTCCTTTCCCTTAATTATAGCCCTACAGGCAAAGAAAAATCGGTTCAAGTTCAGTTCAAGACTTTTATTGTTATTGTTCAGTTGCCTGGACAACGAAATTAACTGGCAAGACCACACAGATACAAGAAAAGTGACAGTGACATTACAAGATAAAAAAAAAAAGTATAATAAATAAAAGAATAACACAGGGCCATAGTAAATAGCAGCAGTTAAAATGACTATATGGAGGGGATCCACACATACTACGCCCACACACATGACTTCCTTCTTAAAACACAAGGAACAACGGGCAGGTTAAGAATTTTGGTTGATGAATAGAGAACTTTTTTTTTAAGTTATTATAATATGGGTACGAAACATTGATTTACACCCCAATTTCATTCCATTTTCTAAAGAAAAGGCATCTATTCAGCAATACCACAAAAACCTTATGTAAGATTACTGTCAGGCACTAAAAGCGATACGCACACAGATGCAAGTATTACAATCAGCAAAGCAAAATGGTTTAAATACCACAATAAAGTGGCGGCTGAACTACAAATATAAACATCGATGACCCATCTCACAATACGTGATCAATGCATGATGATACATGACGTCCGCGCCCTGAATCACGCAATCACAGTCTGCTGCAAAATGTGAATACATGCGCAGTATCGAGCCTGTGGAAGTGTTCCGTGGACGCATGCGTGATGAATGTGCGCATGCATAGTAGAAGAAGTAACTTTTTTTTTTTTATTAAACTTTTTAATACAGAACAGTGATAAAACAAAATGTAAAATAATAAATATTGTACAGTAATAAGGGAAAACATGCTAGGGGGTGCTATATACCTGTATAGCTAATTTGTAAGGGAATATTAGCAGTTGAGTCCAAACGTACCATCATGACTTATGGTGTCCCTCAAGGATCAATTCTTGGGCCCCTTTTATTTAATTGTTGTATGATCTCAGTTGGCCAGATTCTTCGGGACTACAAGGTAGCTCATCATGACAGTTATTTTGCTTTGCTGCCAAATGACTATAGTCCTATAGATTCACTGAGTCTGCGCCTCAAGGCAATAAATAACTAGATACAACAAAATTTGCTCCAATTAAAGAAAGACAAAACTGGAATAATGCTTTTTGGTAACAAAGCTGAAAGACTCAAAATGAATGGTTTTCTAGGCACTAGGACTCTACAGACTACAGGCCAAATCAATATTCTTGGTGTTAAACAGACAAGGACCTTAACTTCAACAGCTACATCAAAGTCCTATCTAAGGTGTCAGTTTATCTTAAAAATATTGCTAAAATCTTAGCTTGTGTTCCTAAACTAGACAGATAAACTTAAGCATGTATTTATCGCCAGTTAACTGGATTATTGTAATGCTCTCCTGACTGGTCTTCCCCAAAGACTATCAGAAAGCTTTAACTCATTGAAAATGCTGCTGCTAAAATCCTATGGAAGTTTATATTGGACTTTATTATTTGTAACCCACAGAAGACAACCCACAAATATGTACCGTGATCCATAAATATTTCCTTATCCACACATTTGCATTTGTATGCCACAGACTATGAAGGAATCCCAGCCGAAGATGCGGCAAGGTGCATCTGTGACACTCTCACTGCCCGCCTTCTGTGGGGCACCTGCATCTGTGACACTCTCACTGCCCGTTTTCTGTGGGGCACCTGCATCTGTGATACTCTCACTGCCCGCCTTCTGTGGGGCACCTGCATCTGTGACACTCTCACTGCCCGCCTTCTGTGGGGCACCTGCATCTGTGAAACTCTCACTGCCCGCCTTCTGTGGGGCACCTTCATCTGTGACACTCTCACTGCCCGCCTTCTGTGGGGCACCTGCATCTGTGACACTCTCACTGCCCGCCTTCTGTGGGGCACCTGCATCTGTGACACTCTCACTGCCCGTCTTCTGTGGGGCACCTGCATCTGTGACACTCTCACTACAGGTCTTCTGTGGAGCACCTGCATCTGTGACACTCTCACTGCCAGTCTTCTGTGGGGCACCTGCACCTGTGACACTCTCACTGCCCGCCTTCTGTGGGGCACCTGCATCTGTGAAACTCTCACTGCCCGCCTTCTGTGGGGCACCTGCACCTGTGACACTCTCACTGCCCGCCTTCTGTGGGGCACCTGCATCTGTGACACTCTCACTGCCCGTCTTCTGTGGGGCACCTGCATCTGTGACACTCTCACTGCCCGTCTTCTGTGGGGCACCTGCATCTGTGACACTCTCACTGCCCGTCTTCTGTGGGTCACCTGCATCTGTGACACTCTCACTGCCCGTCTTCTGTGGGGCACCTGCATCTGTGACACTCTCACTGCCCGCCTTCTGTGGGGCACCTGCATCTGTGACACGCCACAATCAGCTGACTGTCTGGCG
This sequence comes from Brienomyrus brachyistius, assembly GCF_023856365.1. Taxonomy (NCBI): domain Eukaryota; kingdom Metazoa; phylum Chordata; class Actinopteri; order Osteoglossiformes; family Mormyridae; genus Brienomyrus; species Brienomyrus brachyistius. Next base: position 36,632,856 of record NC_064536.1, read on the forward strand.
TTGCTCAGCAGTCGGTGTGGTGTTCTGCAGTCTGTGCGGCGTTCAGCAGTTGCCCCACCTCATTTTAGGTGGGGTTTCTAAAGACCAAAATGTGCAGCTATCAAAGCCTGAGACTGACATGTTGAGAAATTGTGGGAATTATTTGATTGTAGCCAGTATTTTAACAGATGATGAACCCAAATCATCCCTTGCTAGAGCACGTTTAAAGGTACCTGTGAGTCTCGGCTGAAGTTATTAGTGGATTCTTAGTCAAGATACATTTCTGTTCTTCTTTGTACTGAAGGGTGATGCTATATTTAAAACTTGAACCAGTTTCTTTGACACAGTGGTTGTGAACCGGTTGATCATGATTAACAGGTCGATCTATTGGGCTTTTGTCGTCAATCGCAACAATCAGACGCTGAAAAAGTAGCTCACAGTAACTAAGGTTAAAGGCTGCTACTCTAACACATAAATTATAAACCTGCCATTTATGGTCAGATTGTGAATTAGATAAATTATTTATGGAAAAATTATTAATTATGCTCATTGAATTAATCTTAGTGTATATATATATATATATATATATATATATATATATATATATATATATGTATATATATATATATTTTTTTTTTTTTTAATAGAGCATATATGCATTGTAACTGTTTTATGAACCAGTGCCCTGCATCATAAAGCAAGGTTTGTTAGTTAACTGGATAACTTGTTGGATTTAAGGTACCCCAGTTTAAATGCACTTTATCTTTGTTTACTTACATTTAGTCCAGGTCAGGTCGGGGATCATGCACTGGTACAGCACGTTGGGATACTTTGGGATCCCGGATGGCAGCCCCTCAAGTGGACATGCGGCTTAGTCCTCCCCTCAGGAAATTACCATCTACAGTACTGAAGGAGTCCACTCTTCATCTCAGGTAACTGTATAGCATCCATGTCTCTAAAGACTTGGACCTTTGTGATGGTCTGTTTCGCAACCATGAGGGACTTTTGGAACAGGAGCATCCAGACACATACCTGCAGGTTCATGATGTAGGGAGCCACCCACTGGCCCAATGGCGGAATCCAATGGCGTAGCCGAAGGCTGTGAGTGTGTGTTGATCCTTCCAAGCGCTCCTGGGAATTACTTACCCTTTTTAATATATAAAGTATTCTTTTAGACACATATCTGACTCCATTTTATTAAATTCCTTATTTCAGCAAATTGTAGTCATGACGTTTATGTTGTTCGGATTACTTCGAGACTCTCCTTTATATTACCAACTCTAATTTACCCCTGACAAACGAGTCCACCAGATCCGCCTCGGCCGACAGGGCGATCCGCGGGCCTGTTCCACAGGGTTTCTCTTTGAGGTACAGAAATCACCACCATTTACAGTTTTTTACAATCGCTATGACAGTTTTTGCAATACATTTAAGAAGTTTCCTAAACTCTTAACACAGTTAGTACAACATCCGTCTTTGTAGGCTATACAATTAACACATTTCTTGTTGCTATGATACAAAATGCATACAGGTAACACCAATTTAAAATGCTTGAACTTCTTTTACACACAAGCTCAACCAAGACAAAAACAATGTAATTTTACAGTCAAATCTACAAATGCTTTCACACTGTATGGCAGAACAGATAACATCATGTTCTAAACATAACATATAGAAAGAAAGAAAGAAAGAAAGAAAGAAAGAAAGAATGCCTGCACGAGGGAGAGGAAGACAAGTACCAGGACAATTGAGAGGAGTGGGACAAGGTAGAGGGAGAGGAGTTAGAATGCAAATAGAAGTCTGTACTGCAGCAGTTCTGTGTCTGTATTTTTTTTTACATAAACTGTACATTTTATAAAGCTACTTTGAGATGGTCATAAATTTTTTTGTATTGAATTTCTGCAGCAAAGGAAACAAAATGCATGCATTTACTAAACGCAACAAAACAAAAATGTAGAAAGGTTTCAAATATAAGGGCAGACCTGACACATAAAATAATGCAGTTTCTGTAATTTCAGCTGATGATAGTGTTTTTTTGTCAATGTGTTATGATTGACTAAATGTTCCTGTTGGAAGAGAACATGTGTTAGTGTTTTCAATAATTATTCGATTTTAAAACATGTTTGCAGTGTTTTGCTAGATATAGTGTACTGTGGTACTTTATTATTGTATTTTGAAAATTAGTTTTGAGGTTTAGTTTACAACGTGTGATTTTGAGCATGAAATTAACCGTTTTGCCAATTGTGTGTTTTAGATGTATTGGTACGTTAAGAGTTTAGGGAACTTGTTAAATGTATTGCAAAAACTGTCATAGCGATTGTAAAAAACTGTAACTTTTAGTTGATCTAATTAATTTATAGTTAAAACAATAAAGTGCCAAGTACAATAAAACACTAAATTAACACTTCCGTTAAAACGGAACTTTTTAGATTATCCGACAACGTCAGCGATAACAACCTTTGAAATTAAACTTTTAAAATTACCAAATTAACAATTACCTACCATATATGGGGGGTCATTAAACTACAGTGTGCTTCACAGAGCAGCGAAATGAGTGAAGCTGTACAGACGAATGTGCATTATTTCAGTAAAATGAAGATATCGGCTGGAGCAAAGCTCTCCTCTGTGTCTGGTTATAACAAAAATGTGTCTATTTGCTAACAGGAGGCTTCATATCCATGCAACCAGGAAGAAGTTCTTGTGGTTTTTCCTTCCCAGAAGCGTTTCTGTAGATCTTCAGATTCAGTCTATATTGCAACATCGAAATTACAACTAAGCCTGGACACCCTGCAGGAAATTTCACAGAAAATATCGTGTATTGCTATACCGCCTACTGGTTTACACTGATTTTTATGCATTTTCTTATGTTTGGCTCGTCACTTAAGCATCATCTTTCCTTCAACCATTCACCATCATTGTTTTCTCCCTTGATCCACACCCCCAGGTGATAAGGTTGTGAATCATTTATGTTTACTGATTGGCCCCTCAGCTGAACATAATTGTGATGCGACAATCTCTACTAGGTTTTTGTAAAATACTCAACAACTCTTGGCGAAATCAGCTGATTCCCTTCTGTTCAGTAGCAAATCTTGGCAGCTTCAGCTGGCTACATGTCGCTTAACTACAAGGTTGATAATATGTTTGATCTTCAATACAGTGATAAGTTGCAGAGCTAATTAAGGTGGATGTTCATACCACTAGGACTAAAATAAAATAGCCAACAGAATGTTAACATAGGGTGCAGAAACATACTTATTTGATCATATTGTAATAATTACATCATGAGTATTTGCTCACCCTGCCTCGTGCCCATTGCTTCCGGGATAGGCTCCGGACCCCCTGCGACCCAATAGGATAAGCGGTTTGGAAAATGGATGGAAGGATGGATGGATATTGCATACACTTTACCTACATAATCTACCAAGACAACATAACGCAATTTGAATATGTAAGTGTATATATTTCTCACACAGGGATAATTGAAAGGTTAATTGATGATGCTGCAGTCCAGTGTCCATAACATATACTTCTTCATTCTTCACGATTCTGATCTGAGCTGCTCCCCAGCGGTTCCTTCATGTTGTACTCATGGCAGGAACGGCTTGACTCCCGATCTGGCAGGACCTTGTCAGCGACCTCTGTGTTGTAGTCTGGTTCCATGTTGGGCCAAGAATTTGCTGATCTAAACGGTCCTCCCACCTCCTTCGACAAAGCAGCTATAGGGTCACATGTTGGACAGCGTTCTGCCCACTAGGGGGCGCAGTAATGGAACTACACAATAAAAGATTAGTATGTCAGTACACTGATATCAGAGCAAGAATAATTACAGCTCCTAAGCAAAGCCGCTTCATAATTGCTCACTGCCAACCTCCCACATATTATACCACCAGTCAAACATCCCTGCATGTTGACCTGCATTCCTTGCCATCTCATCCTGTAACCCTGTGATTTTCCTTTTCTAGTTTAGAAATAGCTTTGGATTTTTCGGTTAGACTCCTTAAGTACAACTTCAACTCATAAACCTTGTTTTTTTTTTGGTTACATCCCCCCCCTTGTGCAATTGTCAAGACTATGCACATCCATTATCAAGGTGTCAAGCAGTGATAGAGGTGCAACAAAAAGTCCCTCATGGTTGCGAATCAGACGTTCAGCGTCCTTGTGCCCCCCCTTTGTGTCCACACGGAGGTTCAGCACGTTGCTCCCATGATTGATCTCACCACCCTGGTATTGCTCTTGCCAATATAGCAGCTTAGCTCTGGCCATCTTATGCCCCCTTTTCGCCAAGGCCTTCAGCAACAGCACTGAGTCTCAATGGCAGTCAGCTAATTTGTCAGCACACAGTAGATGAGCTATAAACTATATCACTGTGCTTCTTAAATTCAGTCCATCCAAATCTGTCCTAAGCAAGCGTTCGAAGTGTACCGCTGACCCCTATAGGTGAACGCAAACAAAAATTGTAACTGTTCTGCTGGGGTCACACTGAAAAATGCCGAACACTAATCCACAATTGTAAACCGCTTTGCACTGGGGGGCATATTTGTTAGCGCAGTGTGAGGATCGGGAACTTTCACTGTCTGAGCCTCCGCTACCTCATTCACTGCATGCACATCATGAACTAACCTCCTAACAAATTCACTGGGGTATATTCTACTATTAGTATGGGCATATTTACACCCTCTACTGGGTGTTGGAACATGCAGGTTGGACAGGTGTGTGCGGGCTGATTACAGCTCCAACACACGAGCTAAAGCGGCCTGTTCCCCAGTCTGTTCAGAGATCATCTAATTTGTGGGTAAATGGGTGCCCTCTGAGGAAACCTCCATCCATCCAATCCATAGTTACTTCCTCTGTTCCCTCTCACACTCATCAGGCAGAGTCCTCCTCCTCTCTGTACAAGTCAGCAGTGTGGATCGCCTGCTCACAGTACTGCTCCTCAGGTTTGGCAATAAGCCCCCCCACTCGCCTTAGCCTGCTTCTCATTGGCTTTGGGAGGGCGTCCTGCAGTGCCCTCCAATGCACCAAATCCTGCAGGTCCTGCTCTGTCTCAGTGCACCACTGCTTTTCTTGAGCTTGCAGATAGACAGCTGGGCTCTCCCCCTCCTTTATGGGACCCACCTTCATATCTGCCCATATCTGCACTTAGTTTCAGAGAAAATATGACTCACAGCTGTTGCCGGAGGTTACTATGGTAACCATCAAACAGACATGCATCATTTACAGGACTTCCTGCTGCCAGGACACTGTTTCACAGCCCCCCCTCCATCCTGTCCAACCCCAGGACACAAGCCTGAACCATCTTCACATCCCGTATTGCCACAGTTGGAACTGGGAGTCTGAGAAGCAGGCCCTCCAGATCCTGTCCTGCTCATGGCAGATACTGTGTCTGTGCTCCTTTTACCACCAATAGGAGCATCGAATACTTTTTTGGGGGCTTTATAGATCTCTTGCTTCTCACTGCTATTTTCTCTGCCTCATCCTCTTCCTCTCTTTCTTCCTCATTCTCTTTCTCTCTCCTTCTCCTGATGAACTCCTTCCTCTGTATGGAGGGTTAGGGGTGTCCAGTATATGCATCAGCCCCTCTGCATTATCACCAATCACACCTTCTCCCCATAGCTCTGCCTTTTCTGTCAGATCCCCACGCTTGGCCTCCCACTGTTGCCTCCTGTTATCTCGCTGTCTTTCCCCCACTGCCTGCCACAGCAGGGCACTCACTTCCCTGTACCCTCTAGGCAGCCTGACATTCCTCTGTCGTTTCTCTTGACCTCCCTGCAATGCATTATTTCCCTTTTGAACTTTCCCTTGTATCATTGGGTATCATTGGCCCTTATATGGCTGGGGAGGCTCTTCCACTAACAGGTACTGACTTTGGTATGACGGCAGCCCTAACTCCTCCTGCTCTCTTTCCCCTTTTATTCCTGCCTGATTCTCACTCATCACATTTTTCTCTTCTCCAGGCCTCTCCTTTTGCCTTAAATAACCTCAAAACCTCCAGTTCCTCACTCCTTTTATTTTTACACCTTTCCATATTTTTGTTAGCCTTTTGGTACTTTATCAATGTCTCCATCTCCTCACATCCCATGTGCCTCCTCACATTTTCCTCTACTTACTCTTAAATCCTTCTGCTTTACTGATGTCTTAAGATTTACCCTCAATTATACTACTGATAATTGCGATCGCTCGCAAATGCTTCCTCCTGCATCTTTATGAATTCACCGCCTACCGTAGACTTCTTACACTTTTTAAATACTGGAACAACTATTTCTGCTCCATACACCTAAACACTGCACTCATCTGTTAAGTTCTTCAGTCTCAGCACAAAACTGATATACAGCCACTTTCTTCATTCTCTCAAAATATTTCCCTATCAAACTAAACCCTCTCTGTGCCCTTCTACTCCCAGAGTACTTTTTCTTAACACAATCAGTCCGATCCAGCGGACCCTCTTCTTTTAACACAGTATCTGCAACTTTTACTCTGCTGGCTCTGTCTGGACTTACCTTCTTCAACAATACCCTTGCTTGCAAAATAACAATACCTTTGCTTCATAACATAACAGTACTTTTGCCTCACAAGTTAAAACCAAAAGACCATCCCTCTCTCTAGGGCAGTAATTCTGAATCACGTTTGCTACACAGACTCTCACTGGCCTTTTCTCTACTGTAACAATATCTTAACTTCACAAATAAACGGACCCCCCTCTCTCTAGAGGAATACACAGGCCCTCACTGGCCGTTACTGCATAAAGAGACCCCCCTCTCTGTAGGGGAATACACAGGCCCTCACTGGCCGTTACTGCATAAAGAGACCCCCCTCTCTCTACTGGAATACACATTATTCACAGTATCATACCCCTTCTACTGAGGACGTGTGAATCTGCTGGCTCCCGGCGAGCTCAGGGCTTCTTGCTGATCGGGCTCCCAACATGCAACCATATAGATGAAACTCAGCTGGGGGACACAACAATATGTAGTGTTGAGTGTTGAAAATGGTTTTGGTACTTTTTTGGTATCGTATTGAAGTTTGATATTTTGGTATTTTGGTGACAACACTGCAAGAGAGTCCACTGGACCCACAAAGATTGTGTTCAGCGAGCTTAAGTTAGCAGCTCTTGTGTTTTGCTAAACTATCAGTGTTGTGCTGTTTTCACTCACTTCCTCTTTGCCCTGCTGGTTATTTCTGTATTTAGTGTGAATCTCTGCGGTGAACAGAGTCCAGCATTAAAGGACCAGCTGGCAGTTCAGTGTAAACCGCTCCTGCTTTAATGTCCGGTTTATACCAGAGCAGAGCTGAGTGTGAAACGTTGTTTAGTTCACACATTTAACAGGCTGCAGTATTAGTATTTCTTTTTGTGATCTGACTCTTATTTGGTACTGAATACTTCTCTAGTTCAGCATTTAAAAAACATCTTGGATTATCTTTGAAAGAAGACAGCTTCCTGATACTTAAAATCACTTACAAATGTTTCTCCTCATACTCCTTTGTAAGTATTGAATCATTTTCATTTTGTGATGTTCCTACAATTTTATTGCTTTATAGTGTTTAGCATCCAAATATTTATGTGAATGATCTGTTCATTGCATACATAATAAAAATTACACTGGACAATGAAGATTTTGCTTTTATACACTTTTGGTTGTATTTTATAGATTTCAGACTGTTGATCACAAAAATAACCCTAAATTTCCCCATCATCTACCATAAATATTCCCTATTTTTGTGATTTCCTGTCATATTTTAGGTATACTAGGATATTGCCCACAAAGCATGCCTTAATCCAAGCATGACTGGGTATGTAGGTACAGGTGCTATATAAATACTGCTTTAGACATGCCTGGTAATGTGTAATCGGGGTAGATGCTGGCAGACAGGTTATATCCACAAGTCACATATACAGATGCTTTGCATTACATTGATATAGTGCGAACGCATGTTGAAGTATAAGTTCTTCAGACAATAACATACTTGAGTGCATTTAACAATAGCATTTACAGCTGCAATATATTCTGTTACATTTGTGTACATGCTTAAGGCTCAACGAATATGGAAGATTATAAGCACAAAAATTCAAATGGCAATTCATTTTGCAATTGTCAATTCAATATTCAACCAGAGCATGCATTTGTCATTTCAATATTTAATCTGTGCATGTAATTTGAAAATATATTTTGCAATCGGCAATTCAATGTGCAAAGTGCCTATAAAATCCTTAATTAATTTCATAATGTTTTGAATAAAAAATAGAATGACAATTCACTGAATTGCATTTCGTTTTGCCATGGGCTTTTTGCCTCTTTATTCAAATGGCAATTCATTTGGCAATTGTCAATTCAATATTCAATCAGAGCATGCATTTGTCATTTCAATATTTAATCTGTGCATGTAATTTGAAAATACATTCTGCAATCGGCATTTCAATGTGCAAAGTGCTTATGAAATCCTTAATTCATTTAATAATATTTTGAATAACAAATAGAATAACAAATCACTGAATTGCATTTCGTATTACCATGGGCTTGTTGCCTCTTTATTCAAATGGCAATGGCGTCCCCGGGAATTGCATTGCATGTTCGGGAGAAAACTCAATTTGCAATTCCCAACTGTCAGACCGCTCATCAAGGTGGACCTTCATTAACGACGTCACTTCCTTGTTTAGGGCCTCGCTACCATTCAACGGATTTGTTCGTTTAGTTAGAATGAGTAATGGCGGCAGAAGAGCTTGCAGTAAATATTTCTGCCTTAGCAGATGACATGGAAATTAATCGGGTATCAGCAGTAGATGCGTTTGATAGGTTGTTTGTGTTGTCACAGAGGGTAACCAACTGCGTGACTTGATGTAACGTCTGAGCTACATTAGTTTGCACCCTTCTCGTATCAAGTCCAGTTAAGATTGTAAGTTCCTCTACTCTCTGTGACAACACAAACAACCTATCAAACGCATCTACTGCTGATACCCGATTAATTTCCATGTCATCTGCTAAGGCAGAAATATTTACTGCAAGCTCTTCTGCCGCCATTACTCATTCTAACTAAACGAACAAATCCGTTGAATGGTAGCGAGGCCCTAAACAAGGAAGTGACGTCGTTAATGAAGGTCCACCTTGATGAGCGGTCTGACAGTTGGGAATTGCAAATTGAGTTTTCTCCCGAACATGCAATGCAATTCCCGGGGACGCCATTGCCATTTGAATAAAGAGGCAACAAGCCCATGGTAATACGAAATGCAATTCAGTGATTTGTTATTCTATTTGTTATTCAAAATATTTTTAAATGAATTAAGGATTTCATAAGCACTTTGCACATTGAAATGCCGATTGCAGAATGTATTTTCAAATTACATGCACAGATTAAATATTGAAATGACAAATGCATGCTCTGATTGAATATTGAATTGACAATTGCCAAATGAATTGCCATTTGAATAAAGAGGCAAAAAGCCCATGGCAAAACGAAATGCAATTCAGTGAATTGTCATTCTATTTTTTATTCAAAACATTATGAAATTAATTAAGGATTTCATAGGCACTTTGCACATTGAATTGCCGATTGCAAAATATATTTTCAAATTACATGCACAGATTAAATATTGAAATGACAAATGCATGCTCTGGTTGAATATTGAATTGACAATTGCAAAATGAATTGCCATTTGAATTTTTGTGCTTATAATCTTCCATAATCTGCAGCCCAATGACATGGCGAGTACAGAAGGGTCAGGTGACAGACCGTTATGATGGATAAGTAAGAGACAAACCTTGTGAACAGCTCTCTGACAGGAATGTACCAGGTCCTGATGCGGCGTGAGTTGACTGGGAGCAGAGCTGCAGCCAGGGCTTGAAAAATAATGAGGCCTATTTCAATTAGCAAAAACTACATTTTTATGCCAAGAGAAAGAGACATTTTAAACTTAAACAGGTCACTCTGGGTGACTTTGGCAGAGCAGAGAGCAAAAACCCTCCCTACAGTGTGTGTGTGGATTAGGGTTAGGGGACTAAATGTAAATGTAATAAAAACTAAATGTAATAAATGTAAATGTAATATAAACTCATTATTGTACAGTAATAAAAACTCATTATAGTAATAAAAACAATAATGATTATCAATTGATAACGAAAAATACAAGAAGAATTGGGCTGTGAGTTCAAGCCTGTGATACTGACAATAACACTTTTGGACACAGATGTTTAAGGTTTCATGCCAGTTTTCACTAATTGTGTTTTCTCTGCTGGTCTTAAAGCAGTGAGGATGTTTTCAGTGAAGTTGGCCTAGACTGTCAAAGTAATGATAAGTGCTGAAATAATTTTTCATTCCCTCAGCAAATTGCGCTTCTGATTAACCTTACTATCGTGTTGAGGTCGGCACCGACCCGTTTGTGCACAAAAGCACCACATAGATTTATGTACTGCATCACAGCTTTCTGACTTTGTCAGTAACCTCTATTTAAACAAAATATATTTTAAAAAATTTCACTAGGCAAGTCATGCCCATACCTGTAAGGCAAGATAAGACCAATTCAGTTTGTTTATATAATTCTCTTGAGGTTTATTTTACCATCTTTTTTTTATTGAAAATGAGATACATGCTGTCAAAAGAAAGGTCCGGAAAGCCACACCAAAAATATTAAAATCAATCTTTTCATGGATAAGGCAGCTTAACAAGGTAACCAAGTGGTAAGAAGCAGATTAGATGATAAATTATTGTTTTGAGGGTATTTTATGGCTGATTTAAGACATAACAGATAGAAACAGAAAGCTAAGGATTCTCGTTGCTGGCATGATCATACTGTGATATTTTACTAAGGTGGAGGTGTAATTTGAACCCACCCCCATATCCAACTCTCTTCTACGCCGTTCTTTTAGGCTTCACATAATTCCTGTTATTTATAAATGGCAGTAAATGTGTCCCACAATGTCATAAAAACCTGTTTTTTTGGCCCCACAAAGATGTGTCTCCAATCAAAAAACTAAAAATGTAAAAAGTCTTAAGGTCGTTATGTTGAGATTACAATTCTCCATATAGCAATGAATGTAGAGTCCCCACAAAGATATAATTACAAACCTCTGTGTGTGTGTGTGTGTGTGTGTGTGTGTACGTGTGTGTCTGTTTCTTCATCATGGGGCTGATTTAAATTAAGCTTTTTTGTAAGAAATGTATCTAATATGTTTTGTTTAAATTGCTTTGACGTGTCTGTCATGTGCAGCTTGTTTTCTGGGGGGTAGGCAGTGTTAAATTAGAGTTTATATCAATTAATGATGGTTTCGGTTGCAGAAAGTTATGTAGAGCTTGTGCCTTACTGAATGAATTTAGGTCTATATCATAAGAACATTACAGGGCAATAAAATATTATGGGTATGAAAGCATGTAATTTGATATTATTTTATATAAGAATAAAAATGAAATTAATATTAACATACCATTACAAGCCAACATGAAATACATTTGTTATCCAAATTTGACTTTGAAATGTTTATATGGCCCGGGTCCGAGTCTCCATGTGGGTCACATGTGTGGAGTTTGCATGTTCTCCCCATGTCGTCGTGGGGTTTCCTCCGGGTACTCCGGTTTCCCCCCACGGTCCAAAAACATACTGAGGCTAATTGGAGTTGCTAAATTGCCCATAGGTGTGCATGTGTGAGTGAATGGTGTGTGAGTGTGCCCTGCGATGGGCTGGCCCCCCATCCTGGGTTGTTCCCTGCCTCGTGCCCATTGCTTCGGCTTCGGCATTGGCTTATCATCTTCCTTGCTCTCCAGTTATTTCCCAAATCTTATTGGGGACAATGTGACTTGGCCTATCTCTGGCACTTAACCATCTCTCTATTTGACTATCCCTGCCGGCCCCTGGAGGATGGGCTCCCCCTTTGAGTCTGGTCCCTCTCAAGGTTTCTTCCTTCTAGGGAGTTTTTCCTTGCCACTGTCGCCTATGGCTTACTCACTGGGGGCTTTGGGTGAGGATACTGTAAAGCGCTTTGAGACAATGTAATGTTGTGATAATGCGCTATATAAAAATAAATTTGTTGTTGTTGTTGTTGTTGTTGTTGCTTCCGGGATAGGCTCCGGACCCCCCCGCGACCCAGTAGGATAAGCAGTTTGGAAAATGGATGGATGGATGGATGTTTATATGGACAGTATTACTGATGCCGTCCCCTTCATATGCTGTTTATTATTATTTTTTATTAATGACATTGTGCAAGACGTTAATTAACCTAATCTAGCCCATTAGGCGTAATATGAATGAAACCCAACCTTTACCATGCCCAGAGTAGCCTTGCCTATGCTTATATTTAACATGTTTCATACAATTATCTTTCCTGCAAAAGCTATAGAAGGTCGTGTTTTAGGAACGTTTTTTACAGATAATAATCACTGTTTTTTCTCACTGAATGAGATGCTGCCTGCACACCCTCCTTCACAATGCTGCATGGTCACACACACAGAGTGTGAATTCGAGCTGCTTTTCGTGAAGCGCTTGTCTGCGGTCCACAAGTCGCACATCCTCTATCATGCTTATACTGAATGCTCTAGCTCTCTCTCACACACAGTAGAAACTATTAATAACACATTTGACCTGAATTAAAAATGCACTTGGCCCACAGACATTTTCAACTGCTGATTTTTTCATGCAGGTGAATATTTAGCTTCAAATTTAATTTTTAACTCTTTAAAAAATTACCGAGATCTGGACCTTGGTGACCTCATAGTTGGTTACAGCCCTGCTGAATCCCCCAATCTGCCCTCAGCCATGAAAGCAGTGCTGCATGATGACAGTTTGCCAGGACCGAAGCCCCAGAGAGATGGAGCCTAGATGAGGTAGACGGAGATCCCACAATGAGCAAACCTGATATAGAAAATGACACTGATCCAGGTGTTTTAAACTTAATAGCACTAATAAAAATGTGGTTTTTGCTATTTGAACATTGCCTTTAAAAACAGCGATTACGCAATCTGTGGCAAGGGGACAGGTTAGAGTACAACACCGGCATCGATAAAGGAATTGATAAGTTCAGAGATGTACGATTCTGATGCTTTGGAAAATTTGGAACCGGTCCTCAAATGGCACCAGTTCAATTCCGATCCCTAGCTATGACTGGACATGAAAAATTCTCTTTCAGATTCACCAAGAAAATTTGACAAACTTCTTCAAGTAGGCTGGCAGCCTCTGTTTCAGCACAGACATGGGATGTTCATGGTTTTAGTTTGTGTGCATGACGCAGAACAATGGTAAATGATAATACTTGGATGTTTAAGGTTTTTATCATTTTAGAGACAGGCAGAAACACGGCAGTTTTCACTAATTGTGTTTTCTCTGCTCGTCCGAAAGCAGTGAGGATGAGAATGTGTTTTTAATGAAGTAGGCCTAGTCTGTTACAGTAATGCTGAGTGCTGAAATGGTTTTTCATTCCCTCAGCAAAATGCGTTTCTGATTAAGTCGGGATTCCTGTTACTGACATGGTTACACTGTGATATTTTACTTAGGTTGGGAGCGTAATTTGAGCCCCCCCCCCCCCCCCCCCCCCATATTTAACTCTTCTACAATGTTCTTTTAGGCTTTACATTATTCCTGTTATTTATAGAAGGCAGTATTCACTTTATATTCAGCAAACTCTAATTTAACGTTGGTTTTGAAGAATCAGATTTATGAATAATAAATCTGGATAATAATGTATATGGTACAAAACCTTTAACACAATGTGATCACTTGTAGAAACAGAGATGTGATCTGAGACAGAAATAGCCCTGTGGTCAAGCTACCCGCACTTTGCCGATACATCAAATCATCCAGCTAAAAATATGTGATGCTCATATAAACATAACGTTACAGTTTCATATTGTGCACAGGAAAATGACAGAGACTTGTCAGTCGCAGTGGAAAATACAGTGACGTACAGTCAGGGAAAAAAATATTTGAACCCCAGCTGATTTTGTAAGTTTGCCCACTAACAAAGAAATGATCAGTCTATAATTGCAATTATTTGAACAGTGAGAGACAGAACAATATAAAAAAAATCCGTCAAATCTTGGGTGAGAATCTCCTTCCCCCAGTCAGGGCAGTGAAAATGGGTCATGGGTGGGTATTCCAGCAAGACAATGATCCACAACACAAAGCCAAGGCAGCAAAGGATTGGCTCAAGAAAAAGCATATTAAGGTCTTGGAGTGACCTAGTCAGTCTGCAGACCTTAATCCCACAGAAAATCTGTGGAGGGAGCTGAAGGTTCGAGTTGCCAAACATCAGCCACGAAACATTAATAACTTGGAGTGGATCTGCAAAGAAGAGTGGGACTAAATCCCCCCTGAGATCTGTGCAAAGCTTGTGGCCAACTACAAGACACGTCTGATCTCTGTGATTACCAGCAAAGGTTTTGCCACCAAGTACTAAAGCACGTTTTGCAAAGGGATCAAATACTTATTTCATTCATGAAAATGCAAATTTATAAATTTTTCTAAATACATTTTTCTGAATTTTTTTGTTATTGTTCTCTCACTTTTCAAATAAACTTACCATTGAAATTATAGACTGATCATTTCCTTATTAGTGAGCAAACTTACAAAATTAGCAACAGTTCAAATAATTTTTTCCCTGATTGTATATTTGGTTCCCTGATTGTATGTTTTCTTATGGCTGATATTCATGCAAACAGTCTTAAAATGCGGCCATATGTAATGTCAAATTTTTTCTAATGATTAATAATTTCTAAATCATACTCCAGATGGAAGGTGTCATGCCCAGCTCGTACGTTCCTCGTGTGTTCCACACCCCCTGATTACCCACGTGTGCTTCCCTGATTGTCTCCCGCTTTGTCTGATTGCTTTGTGTCACGGGAGACAAGGCAGCGATCGCGAGCAGAGCGGCGATCGTGCGGGCAAGGAGCAGGCAAGGCAAACAGAGTACGGGGTAGAAGGGGATTTAATAAGGGCAAGGCAGGACAGGACATGGGCACCGACAACATCAATGACAGACCAAGCAAACTGGGGAGACCAGGACTTAAATACACAAGACTGAATGACAGCAAACGGAAACAGCTGGGTACAATTCGGGAAACACACGTGGGTAAGCAGGGGGCGTGGCACACAGGAGGAGCGGACGAGCCGGGCGTGACAGAACCCCCCCCCAAAGGCGCGCTGCACCGGGCGCGCCCGGGAGGAGGCGAAGGACGGGACGAGACCAGGGAACCAAAACCTGAAAAACAAGAACCAAAACCATCAACGAGGGACAGGGAACAAGACAGACAGGCAAAACTGACACAAAGGCATAAGCCAAGACAGGACACTACACAGGACAGGAAAAGCGGACAAACAGACCAGAAAGGGGGACACAGAGGGAACAGGCGGGACAAAAGGACCGGGAGTGAACGGAGGGAACCCAGAGAAAGAAGGAGGAACACGAGGAGCGGAGACGGGAGGAACAAAGGAACGAGGAACGGAGAAAGGAGGAAAGACGGGAGGAGGAGCAAACAAAGGAGGGACCAGGGCAGGAGAGAAGGGAGAGAAGGAGGGAGAACGAAGGGGAGCCCGAGGGAGCCCCAGCGGGCGACGGGAGGCAGCCGGAGGGGCCGCAGGCGGCCGGGAGGCCGGAGCCGGAGGGGACCTCGGAGGGGCCGAGGAGACAGGGCGAGGGACCCGCGGAGGGGCCAGGGAGGGAGCAGGAGGGAGCACCAGGGAAGGGGACGAGGGAGCTGGAAGGGGCCAGGACGAAGGTAAGGCGAGGGGGGGAGCCGCCGCAGGCGGCGACGTCCTCCGACGAGCCGCAGGTAGGGGCCCCGCAGGCGACCGAGGAGCCGCCGTCGGGGAACCCCCAGGCGACTGACCAGGCACCGGAGGGGGGAGCGAGGCAGGGCGACGAGGCACCGGAGAGGGACCCGCAGGCGACAGCCGACCCGGAGGGCCAGGACCCGCAGGCGCCAACCGAGCCCCAGCGCAGGCGAGGCAGGGCGAGCCAGGGGGCAGGGCGGGCGGGACCCCAGCCCTGCATCTGTGTCCCCTCCCTTCACGGGACACAGACATGATGACCCCCGGTCGGGGTCGAGTTCGCCGGGGCGAGGGAGAAAAAGTCACTGGGGGAGAAGGGACAGGAGCTGGAGCTGCTGCAGGCGGAGGGGGCGCCTCTGGAGCTGCTGCAGCGCGGTCAGGAACTGGAGCGCGGTCAGGAACTGGAGCGCGGTCAGGAATAGGAGGTGGCTGCAGTGGGGGCGCCGGCCCGGGAGCTGCAGGTGGCTGCCGTGGGGGCGCCGGCCCGGGAGCTGCAGGTGGCTGCCGTGGGGGCGCCGGCCCGGGAGCTGCAGGTTGCTGCAGTGGGGGCGCCTGCCCGGGAGCTGCAGGTGGCTGCAGAGGGGGCGCCGGGACAGGAACATGGTCAGGCTGTGGGGGCGCCGGCCCGGGAGCTGCAGGTGGCTGCAGAGGGGGCGCCTGCCCGGGAGCTGCAGGTGGCTGCAGAGGGGGCGCCTGGACAGGAACATGGTCAGGCTGTGGGGCCGCCGGCCCGGGAGCTGCAGCAGGCGGCTGCAGAGGGGGCGCCTGGACAGGAACATGGTCAGGCTGTGGGGGCGCCGGCCCGGGAGCTGCAGCAGGCGGCTGCAGAGGGGGCGCCGGCCCGGGAGCTGCAGCAGGCGGCTGCAGAGGGGGCGCCGGCCCGGGAGCTGCAGCAGGCGGCTGCGCAGGCAGCGAAGGCGGCTGCACGGGAGCGGGGTCCGCCGGCAATGGCGGCTGCACGGGAGCGGGGTCCGCCGGCAATGGCGGCTGCACGGGAGCGGGGTCCGCCGGCAATGGCGGCAACGAAGGCGTCTGCGCAGGCAGCGGCGGCAACGAAGGCGGCTGCACAGGCAGCGGCGGCCGCACGGGAGCGGGGTCCGCCGGCAGCAACGGAGGGAGGTCCTCCGTACTGGCGATCGCCGTTCTCCTCCGTCTCCCTCGCTGGCGCCTGGCGGTTGCGGGAGGCGGCGCGATGTCCGTGAAAACGGACGGTGGAAGAAAGGCTTCTGGCTCCGGGTAGTGGAAGGGCTCCTCGTCCTCGTCCTCACTAGAGAGCCAGTACTTCCACGCGGGATCGGGGACGCGTGTGGTCGGCCCCCGGGCTGGAGGTAGGGCAGGTACCTCCCTCTCGCCCTCCGTCGGGAGCCAAATCCTGGAGAGCGAGCAGGCGCCGAGATAGATCGGCTCTTCTGGGAGCCTCCTCCTCCCTCTCCGCTTCTTTTTGTGGTCTGTCATTCTGTCACGGGAGACAAGGCAGCGATCGCGAGCAGAGCGGCGATCGTGCGGGCAAGGAGCAGGCAAGGCAAACAGAGTACGGGGTAGAAGGGGATTTAATAAGGGCAAGGCAGGACAGGACATTGGCACCGACAACATCAATGACAGACCAAGCAAACTGGGGAGACCAGGACTAACAACTGGGGAGACCAGGACTGACAAGACTGAATGACAGCAAACGGAACTGAATGACAGCAAACGGAAACAGCTGGGTACAATTCGGGAAACACACGTGGGTAAGCAGGGGGCGTGGCACACAGGAGGAGCGGACGAGCCGGGCGTGACACTTTGCTTAACCGTGTTGTATTTAAGTCCTGGTCTGACCTGTTTCCCCGGTCTGTCATTGTGTGGATCTGTTGTAGATGTGATCTGTTTCCCAGCTTGATGTTCCCTGCTCCCGATTCCCTAATTAAACCCCGAGTTTACCCCGATCTCGACCTGTCTGCCTGCTCCTTGCACGCCTGCCCGCACGATCGCCGTTCCGTCCGGTCTAGATCGTGACAGAAGGGCCCATGTATCTATTTTTTTCATACCGTCATGCTCCTTGTGGAAGATTAAAAAAACACCATCCTTCATTATTGATACCACTCCACTTTTTCATTGTGGCAGAAACGTAGTTATCCAATCTACTAACTAGCGTGAATGTAAACACATAAAAATACTACAACTTTCAAAATGTTTCCGATAACTTTATTCACATGCATCTCATTCAGAGCAGTGACGGGTGTAAGGATCCAAGCCCCAGAGCCACTGTGTTTATTAAACAGTAACTGAGGGGGCATCTACAGTAGCGGTGGGTGTAGGGTTCCAATCCCCGGAAATGCTGTGTTCATTAAACAGTAACCTGGTGGTGTCCGGAGCAGCGGCTGGTGTTGGGGCCCAAGCCCTAGAGACGTCATACTCATTACACAGCTGGGGGCTGGATCAGGGTTGATGCTGATGACACTCTGTCCCCAGAAACACGGCATGGGCTGAAAACCGGGCCTGCAAACACTTAAAAATTGAATTTAAACTGCTTTTCGATGAAGGTCCCTGTGTTACCAGTATGTAATCTGACAGTAACCAGGCAACCATCAGTCACATTCTATAAAAAGTAGCAGTGTAGAGCTACTTGAAAGGTTGCATGTTGAAAGGTATGTGTGGTGTTTTTATTAAATTTAATAAAAAATCAGTTACAATTACTTTTACTTAGCAGACATTTTTGTCCAAAGCCACATACAAGCCAGGAGCTGAAGGTACGTGTCTGTAAATTCATACAGTCCTGCAGGTGTCGCTGTGATGCTATTTTAAGCATCTTAAAGCAGAAGTTGGATTATTATCATCAGGACAGTTTATACCTTTATTAAGCAGTGGGGGGTGCAGGAGCCCAGGAGGCCGTATTTATGAGTTTGCAGTCTGGGAGCAACGGCTGCTCCCCGGATCGGCGTCTCTGACAGGAAACACACCACAGACTGAAAACCGATCCTGTTAACTACAAAAATAAAGATTTAAAACTACATGTCCTGAAGGTGCTGTTCTGTCAGTATTTTAAATATCTTATTGTACAGTACATGTTATAACTATATTCAACCTTTATTAATATCATATTTACTCTGTTTTCTGTGTCTCCAGGTTGCAGTGCTGCTCTGGTGACCCAGGCTGAGAAGCCGGTGGTGATAGAGGTCCAGCCTGGAGGAAATGCCACTCTGCCTTGTGGGATTTCTGTAAATACGGAGGTTTACTGGTTTTCCCTGCAGTCAGACCACATACCAGTCAGAGTCATGGACTTGAAATTTAGCCGTGAGCATATCGAAAGACCTGCTCCTGTTAACATCAAAGATGAATACAGAGGGAGGCTGTTTCCTGTTGATGAGTCTGGCAGACACAGTCTGCAGCTGAAGAACATTACTGAGGCAGATCTGCTGATCTACTGCTGCCTCCAAAGCAAAAGTCTAAAGTTTGAAAACTGTACAAAGCTGAAATTCACAGGTAATTTTATGGCAAGTGATTTAGATTAAGGTGACTGTGGGTTTGTATAATGCATCAGCATTAACATTATACTATTATTATTATTATTATACTTTTTGTGTTGCTATAGCGACTCCCATGTCTTTGTATATTTTCTCACGCATCACAATAATAGCACAGCTTCTGGCTGTGTACATTGGTCTGTCCCATCAGCAGGCGCAGCAACTACAGAGGTAATACATTCCATGGTTAGCAAACTCACCACTGACCATCCCAGTGTTTTATTGCTATTTCTGGTGACTTCCCCCTCGTTCTCCTCCACCCTCACCAGCTTTCATCAGCTTGTGAGCTGCACCACTAGGGGAAACAGGACCCTGGACTTGTTATATGCTGATGCTAAGGAGGCATACAAGTCCGTATATCTGTCTCCCCTGGGCAGCTCTGACCACAGCAGGACCTACAAACCATGATTCAATGGCCACCTGTCACCACCTGGACCATGAGGATGTGGACAGAGGAAGCTGTGGAGGCTCTGGAGCAGAATGTTGACAACCCTGATCCTGGAGTGCCAGTATCCAGCAGGTTTTCTTCTGTGTGGACAACACAGTCCCCACAGAGTCAGTGCACTGTTTCCTCACTAACAAACCATGAGTCACATAGGACCTGACGGTCCATCTGAACAAGAAGAAGCAAGTGTTCAAGTCTACAGACAAGGAGACATCAAGTAGGTGCAGGCAGAACTGAATAAGCAGCTCGGCAAGGGTTAAAATCAGCAGAGTGATCTTATCATTGGACTCCTGAGTAAGACTCTTAACCCACAATTACTCCAGGGACTGTGTCACCCTGCTTTCTCAAAGATGTATGTCACTCTGGATTTTTAATTTATTTATTTAGCATTTGCTTAATAAGGAAAATATCCCTTAATAAATAATCAGGGTGTGTCGAGAGGACGCTGCCTCAGCCCCGCAGGTCTGTTTTGACCACACTGACTGGGCCATGTTTAAAGTGGCTGCCACCTATGGTCATCACATCGACTTGGAGCAGTATGCATCGTCCATCACTGGGTACATTAATGATGTGACTGTCTCCAAGACCACACATGCCAACCAGAAACCGTGGATGACCTCAAGGGTACCTGTGCTTCTGAAAGTCTGGAATGCTGCCTTCAGATCTGGGGACAAGGTGGTCCTCAGGACAGTGAGGGCTAACCTACCCTGCAGTACAAGGGCAGCCAAGTATGAATACGACAAAAAATCCACAGCCGCTTTCAGGACTCCAGGGACATTCGGGGCACGTGGCAGGGAATCCAGGCCATCACAGACTGCAAGGTCACACCACCCATCTACAGCAGTGACTCTTCCCTCCCTGATGTGCTGAATGACTTCTATGCACAGTTTGATGTCATGAACAACACACCTGCAAGGAAGATCATCCCCCCTCCAGAGGAACAGGTACTGTGTTTGTCCACAGCTGACGTAAGAAAAATTTTGCTGAAATTGAACCATCGTAAAGCTGCTGGACCAGACAGCATACCTGGCTGGGTGCTCAGAGAATGTGTGGACCAGCTGACAGATGCTGACATGTCTGTAATAACAACTCCCTGAGTCAGGCGATTATACTCAAGTGTTTCAAGGCCACAATCATCATTCCTGTGCTCATCTGTCTCCTGACTCAATGATTTTTGCCCGGTTGGACTGACACTGACCATCATGAAGTGCTTCGAGAGGCTGGCCATACAATTGGTGCACCACATGACTCCCTCCAGTTTGCATTCCAATTAAATTCTGCTCTCCACCTGACCCTCTCCCATCTGGAAAAGAACACCTATCCAAGAATTCTGTTCATGGACTTCAGCTCAGCAATCAACACCACCATCCCCCAGAAGTTCACAGGGAAGCTAGACCTGTAACACCATCATCAAGTTTGCTGATGACACAACAGTGCTTGGTCTTATCAGTGACAATAATGAGTCGGCATACAGAAGTGAGATACAATGACTGGTGGACTGGTGCAAGTGCAACAATCTGTCTCTTAATGTGGACGATGATTGTTGACTTCAGGAAGGCCCGTGGTGTCCATCTCCCACTGCTCATCGAGAGCTCTGCTATAGAGTTGGTCAAGACCACCAAATTCCTTAGTGTACATTTGACAGCTGACCTCACCTGGACCCTCAACACCTCCTCCTTAGTCAATGAGGCACACCATTATCTCTATGGCACGTCTACCTCCCGCATCCTGACCATGTTCTACAGGGAACCACTGAGAGTCTCACCGTCTGGTTTGGGAACTGCAACATTTCTGACCCCTCTACCCTACATTGAGGACATCTTCCTCAAACATTGCATCTGCAAAGCCTCCAGCATTGTGGAAGACCCCTCCCATCCTTCACCACCCGGTCTCTGTCCCCCTCCCATCTGGCAGAAGGTACAAAATTAACGGACCGTCCTCTTCTAGATTCTGCAACAGCTTCTTCCCCAAAGCTGATAGAACTATAAACGCTTTACTGGCCCTATAATAAACCGGCCTTCTGTACTTCTGCTGTATTTCTTATTTTCTGTTGTATTTATTCATTTATTTTAATCAAGATTTCCACAGTCTCTGCTGTATCTGTTATATTGTGTGGGTACCCCTAGCTCCCACATGTTAGTGAATGTGAGTTTCTACAGTTTACAATTATTAGTTATTATTCTCCTTTTCCCTTCTCCCACATCTGATGCACTTTGCTTGTTTACATTCTCTTTCTTTCATGCCACTGTATGCTGTGAACCGTCATAGATTGTATGGCAATAATGACATACTTGACTTGACTTGTCTTGATGACTTGAAAAGCTGCTTCAGGGACGAGATAGAGCACAAGCTACAGCAGAACAGTGTGAAGCCGGTGTGTGCAGTGGGATGAGGACCATCACTGGCTACACACAGCCTGGAAACACTGCGATGGAACGAAGCACAGATGGGGATAAAGAGCTAATCTGTCCTTCAGCAGATCTGACTTATGAACCAGACCAGCCCTCCCTTCCCCCCCCCCCCCCCCCCCCTTCGACAACACTAGCCTCAGTGTGCCAGCTGAGGGGGTTCTAAGCCCTTCACTGCCCCCTCCTGCCTCCAGTAAACTCCACACCTTCCTGCAACTTCCCCATCAAAGACACCAGGCCCCCACTCCACTTCCCAGTCTGTCTCCACTGACCAGGTGGGAGAAAAGCTGAGACCAATCACCATCCAGGAGAAGAAAGTGGAGGCAGCATCAAATTCATTGGGAAGCACAGCTCTGACACAGGACTGTCCCAGGACACACTGGAGGCAGGAGCGGAGAAGAGGATGATGGCAAGATGGGACAGGATCATGAACGATTCTGCTCATCCCCTCTAGGGGGCACTGTCTGGGAGCACCAGCTCATCTCATCACAGTGCTAAAAAGTGCTACTGGGGATC
The DNA here is from genome assembly GCF_023856365.1 of Brienomyrus brachyistius. NCBI lineage: Eukaryota > Metazoa > Chordata > Actinopteri > Osteoglossiformes > Mormyridae > Brienomyrus > Brienomyrus brachyistius. The sequence goes on from NC_064536.1 coordinate 36,655,449, forward strand.
ATTCCTATCTGCCACACCACCATCAGACACCATAACACCTCTTCCCAGTCTTCTTGCAAATTTCATAAAAATGAGATCTGCAGTAATGATTATTATTTTATACCTGGAATCCATCCATCCATCCATTTTCCAAACCGCTTATCCTATTGGGTCACGGGGGGTCCAGAGCCTATCCCGGTAGCAATGGGCACGAGGCAGGGAACAACCCAGGATGGGGGGCCAGCCCATTGCAGAGCACACTCACACACCATTCACACACACATGCACAATGTAAATGAGGGGTGGCATGGTGGTGCAGTGGTTAGCACTGTTGCCTCACACCGCTGGGACCCAGGTTCGAGTCTCTGCCTGGGTCACATGTGTGTGGAGTTTGCATGTTCTCCCCATGTCATCGTGGGGTTTCCTCCGGCTACTCCGGTTTCCCCCCACAGTCCAAAAACATGCTGAGGCTAATTGGACTTGCTAAATTGCCTGTAGGTGTGCGTGAATGATGTGTGAGTGTGCCCTGCGATGGGCTGGCCCATCAGACCCTACTGGAGCCTATCCCGGAAGCAATGGGCACGAGGCAGGGAACAACCCAGGATGGGGGGTCAGCCCATCGCAGGGCACACTCACACACCATTCACTCTCACATGCATTCCTACAGGCAATTTTGCAAGTCCAATTAGCCTCAGCATGTTTTTGGACTGTGGGGGGAAACCGGAGTACCCAGAGGAAACCCCACGACGACATGGGGAGAACATGCAAACTCCACACACATGTGACCCAGGCGGAAATTCGAACCCGGGTCCCAGAGGTGTGAGGCAACAGTGCTCACCACTGCACCACGATGCCGCCCCCAGATCTTTAATCCCTTCAAACTAAAATTCTGAATGTCACTGCAGCTTCCCAAACACAAACAGATTCAAAGCTAATAATAACATTTGACCACTGCACAAAAATAAATAAGTAATAAAACATAAAACGTTCAACAGTCCAAAGAGAGGTTGGCATATGGCGTTTAATCCATCTCTTCAAAATAAAATTCTGCATGTCACTGCAACTTCCCAAATAGAAACAATTAAGAATACTAATACAATTTACATATGACATACCCAGCCCTTGACTTGTCATGGTTAACTACTTTACTATTTCAGAATATCTGTTGCGCTCACGTCTGGGCAAGCAGGAGCAGGCAGACGGAGTCTCAAGAAAACAATGTTTATTGTGGGGAACCAGGAAGACAGAGAACAACGATCAACTAACATTAATGACAGATCTGGGGGAAACAGACTCAGATGCAAAACACATCAGACTGATGGAAAACAGCTGGGCACAATCGGGGGAGCACACGTGGTTGATCAGGGGGCATGGTACACACAAGGAGCGTACGCACAGGGCATGACAATATCTATATTACATTATACACACAACCACAGCTCTCGTTTCAACTATGCTACAGTATGGTGGTATATTAAAGATTCATACTGTATGGGAAACTATAACCGATATATCAAATTAATGGGTATACCACCTAGCACCATTCCAAAGACTGCAAAATGTATGTTTGCAAGCGAACATTAAACGAATGTCAACACAAACATATACAATGATCAGTAAACACTAGTGGAAGGTTGCAACACTGGAGCAGGATCCACGCCTGTTTCTACAGCCACAGGCTGCACAGTGTGAAGGACTGTTTCGACTTCTCTGATATGGTGGTCAAATCGTTGAACTTGCAGCCAAGGTATAGCAGGTCTAATAAATATACGTTTTGGGTTTATACTCTGTTTGCAGGCCATCCTGGAAGCCAGTCCACTCCCCACTCTCTCCAGCACACGACCCCCCAGCCTAGTAACTCTGCCCTCCTGCCTTGGATTCTCCTGCCTTGTGTTGCCCTTCTCACTGCTACCATCTCATCACTCTGCTGCTATTTCTGCCATAACCAAGGTCAGACATGTGTGATGTCACTGTGTTTTGTGTTCCCTGTCTGTTTGGTCCTTTTGCATCTCATTTAGCCCCAGACTGGGCCATAGCAGATGTGCAGTCTGTCAGGTACAGACACTATATACACCTCCTGTGGGCTGTGTGTTAATACACTGTGATACAGTGTAACTCTGACTTTCTTCTTTAGCTAAAGGCCAGTGGGGCTCAGTGGGTCACACCTGCAGGACTGCTGAGCAGTTAAACTGCCAAAGTTACACACAGTATCAGCTGCCTTGGTGTTATCCTTACATTAAATATTAGTATTTTGTGAATATTCAGACATACATTCAAGTGTATCTAGAAATCTTTATGCCTGACCATCATTTTTCTGTTTCCTGTTTTAAAACCTCAAACCTGCAGCCAGTCTCTTTCTAACACAAGCGTGTCCCTCATGCAAGGTGCAGTGAGACAGTGTGAGAGCAGCAGCCCTTATCAGCAGGGCTGGTAGAGCACCCTGTGCACTCTGTGAATGACGTCACTCTTAACTGTTTCAGCGCCGCTGAGGAAGAGCTCTGACTCACAGCAGAGGGGAAGCAGGACCAGCCGACACGATCAGGTACTGTCACTGACAGGGCTTTCTGTGGCCTTCAGACCACAGCGGGAAAGTGTCTCTGCTTAATCACACATGTTTACAGTATATAGCAAAATAAACTCTGCTGAGCATTTTATGTTCACTCTAGTACTTTTAACTGATTTATAAAATAAAGTTCTTTCTTTGCTTTACAGGAAAGAAATGATGAGGTCCAATATGTATCAGTGAATTTCAAATCACCCAAGCAGCAAGACCAAACAAGAGAAAGAAATGAACAGGATACTGTCTATGCCAGAATTAAGTGACAGGGAGGTTTATTCCTGAGCACCAAACAGAAAATGGGCATAAGGAAAGATTCATAATGTGGTTGTTATTGATTCTGACGATATTGAATTTATTGGAAATTTAATTTGCCAAGATTATTTTGTTAGTGATGACTAACTAAGCATTTAATAAAAACCAGATATATGTCTCCACTATTGACTTGTGCTGGTTACTGCACTGACGTTCAGCTCATTCAGTGACTAGTGGTGCATGTTGCAGTGGCTCATAGACACGTGACCGTGTCCTAATGGTGGCCACAATGGACCGTCTTACTGCTTTAATCTGTTGTAATGGTTTGTAAGTTTGTTGCTGTACATTTTTAATTATCATTCCTAATGGGGCTAATGGGATTGACGTGCAAAGAAGCAAATGTGCACATACGTACTCCTGTAAAGGGTGCCAGGTAGGTAGAAAACAATGATCTAAAGCAGGGAGCAACACAGGGGTAGTGTTGTTAGGTGTGATACTGAATGATTGCATCACAGATCACAGTTCAAAGCTCAGTTCGTTCTTGGTTCATTCTCTGACGCTTCGTTCGGACCACAACCACATGACTGCTTTGGCTTTGGAGTCATAAGGAAGCATGAATCCTGACACAGCTGTTGTTGTGTGAGTCGGGCATCTGCTTTGCAAACTGTGAGTAAAAATAAAATAGCGATGGAACAAAAAAACCTATGAAAAATAATAACAGTATATATTGTTATTTATATATGACATTAGCAATGTGTTTATTCTATTTCCAAAAAAACAAACTGACATCTTATACAGTGGATATTACACACCCCTGTTAAAATGCCAGGTTTCTGTGATGTAAAAAAACGAGACCAGGATAAATCATTTAAAAACTTTTCCCACCTTTAATGTGACCTGTAACCTGTACAATTCAATAGAAAAAACAAACAAATCTGTCAGGGGGAAAATATAAAATATTAAAAGACTTCAATAAGCTGGTCTGCATAGTCCAGACATATGGAGAATATGGTATTTTGTTGGCACATGTAGTACACAACCAGTACTTGCCAGAAATTCCTACAGTTCCTTCAGTGTTGCTGTAGGTCTCTTGGCAGCCTCAGTTTTCATCTTGTTTTTTCATACATTTTGGAGGGATATTGTCCGATCCTCGTGTGTGCCACGCCCCCGATTATCCACGTGTGCTTCCCCGATCATGCTCAGCTGTTTCCTATTATTTCGCCCTGTCTTGTGTATATCAGTCCGCGTCTTCCTCAGTCGACTGTCCATCATTAACGTTGTGATGTCCTGTTATGCTCGTAGCCATCTCCCCTTCAATAAATCCCCGGTTTTTCCCGTATTCTGCCTGCCTGCCTCATCCTTCCACGCTTCCTGCCTGCCTGTTTGCCCGTCCTTACCCGCAGTTCATAACAGTTACAGGGAAAAGTGGGGAGTTTCTGGGTGTTAATATTGCGGGGTGACATTCATATTATGCCCAATGAACCTGCGTGTGTGTGGGGTTTTAAATGTGTTCTTTTCCTATGAGTGAGATATTTTTTTGTTTCATGTTGGAGTTAAGTTGTTTATGCACTGAATGTATTAGTGTGGCATTCTGCTCAGTAGAATTTAACAAATTGTATTGTCCTGACGAGTACTGTTATGGGGTGGGTTTTTATATTTTGCCCAACAGCAAAAATTTACATTTACAGTTGAGGACAAAATTATTAGCTTCCCTATGAAAATCTGCATCCATCCATCCATTTTCTAAACTGCTTATCCTACTGGGTTGCGGGGGGTCTGGAGCCTATCCCGGAAGCAATGGGCACGAGGCAGGGAACAACCCAGGATGGGGGGTCAGCCCATCGCAGGACACACTCACCATTCACTCACACACGCACACCTATGGGCAATTTAGCAACTCCAAGTCCAATTAGCCTCAGCATGTTTTTGGACTGTGGGGGGAAACCAGAGTACCCGGAGGAAACCCCACGATGACATGGGGAGAACATGCAAACTCCGCACATATGTGATCCAGACGGAGACTCGAACCTGGGACCCAGAGTGTGAGGCAACAGTGCTAACCACTGCACCACTATGCCGCCCCCTATGAAAATCTCATTGTTTTTAAAGTATTTTTTTAGACATCTCAGTTTCATTTTGGATGCTTACATTATTTTACTTTTCACACAGAAATTAAAATATTTCACAGAAACCAAAAACTACCATGGTCAAGATTATTAGCCTTCTGGATATTAATAGTCAGTTGTGTATCCTTTTTGTTGGATAACAGCCTGCAGTCATTTGTTGTTGTTTTCAACAAGCCTCTGACAGGTCATCTGAGGAATCCCAGCCCATTCTTCTTTGGCAAATCTCTCAAGCTCCTTCAGATTTGATGGCCTTCTGGCATGGACCTTCTTCTTTAGTTCACTCCACGGATTTTCTATTGGATTTAAGTCAGGGCTTTGTGCACGCCACTCCATTACGTTCACTTTGGTCTTCTGGAGATAGTTCTTCACCAGGAGAGACGTATGTTTGGGATCGTTGTCGTGTTGGAAGATGAAGCGGCGACCCAGACCCAGTTTGGCTGCTGACTGCTTAAGGTTTTCTTTTAAGATCTCCACATATATTTCTTTCTTTATAATTCCTTCCACCTAGACAGGATTTCCAGTTCCTGATGCAGTGAAGCATCCCCACAGCATAATGCTCCCACCGCCTTGTTTCACTGTGGGGACGGTGTTCTTTGGGTTATATACCTCTCTTGTCCTTCTCCAAACATAAGCAGTGTCTCTATGACCAAAAAGCTCTAGTTCAGTCTCATCTGACCATAGGACATGCCTCCAGTATGCATCATCTTTCTCCAGGTTGTTCTGAGAATACTTTAGTCTGGCTTGAATGTGTCTCTTCTGCAGTAGTGGAGTCCTTCTTGGTCTGCAACCTCGAAGTCCATTCCTGTGTAGAGCTCTAGTGATTGTCTTCTTTGAGACCACAATCCCCGACTTGGCCAAGTCATTCTTTTATGTTGTTCTGGGGTCTTTAGACACATCTCTCACTAGTAACCTTTCCAGGATCTTTCGCTTCCTACTGTACCTCTGCCAGGCTTGTTCTGTACTGTGTGGCTCTCTTTGAATTTCTGGATTATACTTATCACTCCAGTTCCTGACACTTGGAGACACTGTGATAACTTTGTATATCCTTCTCCTGCTTTGTGTGCATCAACAATTATTTTTCTCAAGTCCAAGCTGATGTCTTTTGTTTTTGGCATGGTGCTTTCTCACATGACAGCTGAATGACCCTTACTGAGAATTTTACACTCAGTTTTATACCTTCAGTATTAACTTAATTTTTAAGTTAAATCACCTGTGAAGTTAAAGCACATCGTTATATATATATAAGTGGCTTGTACAATGGCTTAATAAATTGTCATTTCTTATAGGGGACTAATAATATTTGTTGTTTTGTTTTTTTTTCTGAAAATATTCTGTTATTGTGTGCAAATATAAATAATTTATTAATTCAAAAGAAAACTAATATGTTCAGAAATGCCACATACAGAAAATGCCATACTCTTTTAAAAATGCACTTTGGAAAATCTTGAAGAAGCTTCAAATTTCATAGGGGGGCTAATAATTTTGTCCTCAACTGTATTTAGGCAAACAGGCTATCGCTGTCAGTATGTGTCATGCCCGGCTCGTACGCTCCTCATGTGTGCCACGCCCCCTGATTACCCACGTGTGCTTCCCTGATCGTCTCCAGCTGTGTCCACTTACTTTGATTAGTCCCGTCCTATTTCAGTCCTGGTCTTACCTGTTCCCCTTGTCCGTCATTGTGGTTAGGTGATGGGATCCCTCCCCAGGTATATTCCCTGTTCCTAGTCTGTGTTCCCTAATAAATCCTGAGTTTTGCCCCGAAATCTGCCTGGTTGCCTGCTCCATACCAGCTGACCCGCACAATCGCCGCTTCGCACGCCCTGGATCATGACAGAATGACGGACCCGAACAAAGAGGCGCAGCAGCAGACCAAGGACCAACATTTCGGTCTGCTGCAGGAGACTTATTATTGGCTGAACCAGCCTGAGGTCCAAGAGGACCCTGTGGCGCTGGAATTCCCCTACCTGATGGAGATGACCTCCCCGGAGGACGTGCACCTCCTGGAGGAGGTGTGGGCCGACCTCCAGCGACTAGTCCAGCGGCTCACGGAGCAGAGGCTCGGGCTAGCCGTACCGCGTGGCATAGAGGCTGCTTCCCCAACGTCCGTCCCGATGGAGACGGCACAGCCTCCGGTCGCCACCGTGAACCAGCGGAAAAAGAAGAGAAAGCAGACGAGCGCCTCGTCAATTGTCTTGGGGGCATGCGCGCTCGTCCCTGCTTGTCTCCCCGCCGACGTACTGGAGGACTCTCCGGAGAGTTTGGAACTCTTTTCCAGCGCTGCTTAGCTGCCTGCGCAGGCAGCTTTCCCCATCCGGGGAAAGCACCTAGCCACCGCGGAGCTACCACCGCCCCTCGAGCGGTATTGCTTCTGACCTGAGCGGCTAGCCAACAAGGGGGCCAGCGCGGTGCGGGACGCTATCCCGCGAGTTCCCCGGACACTTAACGGGGCCACGCCCGTCCTGCCCGCACGGGACTTGCCAGTCCCGCCGCCTGCGGCAGCGACGCCTGAAACGCTCCCGTCTCCGCTGCTTGCGGTGCCTGCTCAGCCCGTACAGCGCGCCTTGGGGAGGTGGTCCCCGCGGGTGAACGGCCGCCTGCGCAGCCCGAGCAGCCGCTGCCGCCTGCGCAGCCGCCCCCTCTGCCAGCGGCTCCAGCTCCCGAGCAGCCGCCCCCTCTGCCAGCGGCTCCAGCTCCCGAGCAGCCGCCCCCTCTGCCAGCGGCTCCAGCTCCCGAGCAGCCACTCCCTCTGCCAGCGGCTCCAGCTCCCGAGCAGCCGTTCCCTCTGCCTGCGGCTCCAGCTCCCAAGCAGCCGCCCCCTGTGCCTGTGGCTCCCGCGCCCACGCCCGAGGCGCTCCCTCCACCTCCTATGCCTGTGGCCCTTGAAACTCTTGCTCCTGACCCGACTCCAGTCCCTTCTGCCCCAGTTCCCGAGGAGGTCCCGGAGGACTTCATCGTCGCTCCTCCCTCTTCGGAGATGGAGGAGCTTGAGTGAAACCCCTCGGGGACCCTTCTTGTACCTCCTTCGCCCTCACCCCGGAGAGCCTGACCTTGGCCTAGGGTCCTTATGTCTGTGTCCCGTAAGGGGAGAGGGCACAGACGCAGGGCTGGGATCCCACCCGCCCTGCCCCCTGGCTCGCCCTCCCTGGCCTACGCTGGGGCTCGGTTGGCGCCTGTGGGTCCTGGCCCTCCAGGTCGGCTGTCACCAACAGGTCCCCCTCGTCGCCCTGCCTTACTCCCTCCTCCGGCGTCTCGTCGGTCGCCTTCGGGCTCCCCAACAGCGGCTCCTCAGTCGCCTGCTGGTCCCCCACCTCCAGCGGGTTTGAGGATGTCGCCGCCTACTGCGGCACCCCCCCCTCCTTGCCCTCGCCTAGGTCCCCTCCAGCTCCCTTGTCCCCTTCCCTGGCTCTCCCTCCAGCTCCCTCCTCGGCCCCTCCGTCGGTCCCTCGCCCTGTCTCCTCTGCCCCTCCGAGGTCCCCTCCTGCTCCGTCCTCCCGGCCGCCTGCGGCCCCTCCGGCTGCCTCCCGTCGCCCGCTGGGGCTCCCTCGGGCTCCCCTTTCTTCCCCCTCCTTCTCTGCCTGCTCCCCTGCCTGTCTTCCTCCTTTCTTTGCTCCTCCTCCTCTCTTTGTTCCTCATTCTATGTCAAGTCCTGTCTTACTTCCTGTCTCTGTGCCTGTTCTTTGTCTCGGTCCTGTTTCCCGTGTCCCGTTGATGGGTTTGTTCTTCTTTTCCAGGTCCCATTACCCTTGTCCCGTCCGTCGCCTCCTCCTAGGCGCGTCCGGAGAAGCGCGCCTTTGGGGGGGGGTTCTGTCATGCCCGGCTCGTACGCTCATGTGTGCCACGCCCCCTGATTACCCACGTGTGCTTCCCTGATCGTCTCCAGCTGTGTCCACTTACTTTGATTAGTCCCGTCCTATTTCAGTCCTGGTCTTACCTGTTCCCCTTGTCCGTCATTGTGGTTAGGTGATGGGATCCCTCGTATTCCCTGTTCCTAGTCTGTGTTCCCTAATAAATCCTGAGTTTTGCCCCGAAATCTGCCTGGTTGCCTGCTCCATACCAGCTGACCCGCACAATCGCCGCTTCGCACGCCCAGGATCATGACAGTATGCAACACACATACTCATTAATACCTGCACGATAAGAAAAAACAGATAAAGCCTGATGAAAAATAAAAATAGAAATGAAATACCTGGGGATTAAACACACAAAGTTTGGGGTACCCTTTAGTTGATGTGCATATTGGTGCTCATGATGCTGGACAAAAGCATATTTTTCTTACCCATGGAACTATTCATCTATGGAGATAGGAAGCGTCTTATCACATCTCCATCTGAAGAAAAAAGAATCCCAAGAAACTGTATTAGATGCGTTGTCCTCACACAGACACCACAGTAGGGCTGTGCCATATTGTACTCTCCACTATAATACTGGTATAAAGTTTTATGTGATGGAAAAAAGTGTCATATTGAGATATCAGTGACGTAGCGCACATAATTCCACCTGTTGCTAGGCTGACAGGGGATTTATGTAGTGAAGGCATGTAGGATGTACCTGGCACTAGAGCTACTATACCTTGTTTTGAGCCCTTTTCTCCCACCTCATAAAAGAGGCGTGCTTCCGATGGGAAGTGACGTGTTTCGTGATGTTTCATGACGTTTTCATCCGAGTACTGACTTGGAGGGAAATAATCGAACGCACCAAGAGTTTTATTGTCCGATGGTGCATTCGTTTTTCTCTCGGAACTCGAAAATTCTGAGTTCAATGTCACGTCTGACAATTTCCTGTTCGAGCTACGGAACAAACATGGCTGCCTCCATGAACACGCTGCTGTGTGATATTGCTTTATATTTTAACGGATTATTTTTTTCTGAGAGACAAACAAACAAGAAACACTAACTACTCAAACCACATTAAAAGCTTTCTAAAGTATTTTAGTACATTCATAGTGATATTCTTTTTTTGAGAGGCAAACAAACTACAAACAAACCAAAGACGCTAACAAGTCGGGTAAAAATCTGATATTGCATGTTAGGATACTGTTTACGGTCACGATATGGTATTCTCTAAATCTAACACGTGCAATTACATTTATAATTATTAATACCCTTAACAAAATAAACATTTTTAAAGATTTATAAAATAGAATTACTGTTGAGTGTGTAAGCCACCATGTTGAAATTATCTCTCAGGAGAAACTCGGACAATAAAATTCTGTCCGACATCAACATCATAAAAGAGGCGTGTTTCCAACTGCAAGTTACGTTTTTCGTGACGTTTCATAACGTTTTTGTTAGAGCCAAAGTACAGAAAAAATATCCTTTTAATATTTTTTGTTGATATTTCAAATTCGAATGTTATTTTAGGCTTACATACCAATAGCCATTGTTATGATTAAAAGTACGGAAATGTACGTAGCGTTATTGACGCTGCGTTTCTATTGGTCAGTGTGTGAATCCAGGGCTGTGCATGTGACAACGGTAAAAAAAAGGAAAAGGAAGAAAAGTGGACATATGCGCAGCTTGGCAGTATATAGTTTTTGGACCGTGAATCCTAATCCATTATTATTCCGTTCATTGTTGATTATTAATTAGAAAAACTGAAGCTTATTCACGAAGTGGATGTGGATACGAGTCAAAAAGTCGTCTGGTCTGCTCATATGAGGAAGTGGTTGAATTTATTTGATTAAAGCCCTGAAAATTTGCCACTACATAAAAGTCCAAAAACTTCGCTTTTGCCCAGAAACTTTGGTGGAGTTTACAGCGATATAGCTAAATGGACGACGCCAGAAAGTCTACGCTAAATACGTTGTGGAACGAACGTTTGATTTCGCACTACATTTATAGCCAAGCGACCCCAGCTTGAAAAATTGTTGCAGTTTTTGTGCTGTGCCAGAACCGAAATTAGTTGTATTTAACTGAAACGAGGCTGTTATAATAGATTAGTTGAGTGGAAGCCTCCGTGAACAATGGCGGAGGGGAAGACAGACGTCGAAAATGTAACCCGTGATGACCGCCAGAGGGCGCTAACAGCTAAAGGCCTGGAAGAAAAACTGCATAGCCGTACAACAGCAAGAAGAGGTAAATTAGGACAAATGACAGCAAAATCAAACGAAATTGAGAGGCTCTTGCTCAGTGAAACTATCCCAACTATAAACGATGTTCTAAAAGAAATTAAAGCTTATAAGAAGTTGTATGAAGAGAGTTTAACAGTGCAGTGTCGCTGTATCTTAAAGATGAAGAAAAGGATGCTGACCAACAGTTTTGGTTTCAACCAAAGTCGGAGCAGTGTTTGCAGTTTATGAGTAGAGTTACGAAATGGGTTGAAGCACAATCGTGTGATCAAGAGATAACACCGCTGGACAGTGTATCTATGGTGTCAAAAATGTCAAATATATCAACTGCATCCTCCGCACGTATGAAGGAAGAAGCCACCAGAGTTGCTCTGATGGCACAAGTAGCAGTTTTAAAAGAAAAACAAGCATTACAGTTGAAAGAAGCTGAAATTAAAGCTGCAAAAGAAAGATTGGAGATCGAAACAGCTCTTGCAGTGTCTACTGCTAAAATGCGAGTGTACGAAGAATATCAAGGGCAGCAGTCTCAAGTAAGTGAGAACAAGTCAGTAATGGAACTTTTTGATTCCTTAAATAAAGATGCTAGACAAGGCAATGTACAAGGAATAGCATCCAAGTCAAATTACATGGAGAAGTCTGAAGTCCAGACAAACGGTGATGAGCTAGGTGCTTTAGGTGGGGCCATTCCTAAACAGTCTAGAGCTCTACTGCAGCTGCCTAGTCAACCTAGAGACACTTTGCATTATGACACGGAAGTTAGAGAGATGTGTAGCATGATGCAAAGACAGACAGACATCACAGAGATGCTTGCGACGAACCAATGGCTGTTCCACTTGCCTCGGAGAGATGTGCCAGTGTTCCAGGGAGATCCACTAGAATACCGTTCGTTTATGAGAGCCTTCATTCATGCTATTGGTTCCAGAGCCAAAAGTGATGGGGATAAGCTATATTTTTTGGAGCAGTATACCAGGGGTGAACCCCGCGACCTTGTTAGGAGCTGCCAGCATATGCCTGAACAACGTGGGTATGCAAAGGCCCTAAAGCTGCTTCAAGATAAATATGGTAATGAGTTAATGGTTGCTACGGCACTGATTGAAAAGGCATCTAAATGGCCTCAAGTCAAGGCCGAAGATGGAAAGGCTTTAGGGGCGTTTTCTGTGTTCTTGATAAGTTGTCGAAATGCTATGGAGGATATTGACTACATGGAGGAGATGGACAATCCCACAACTATGAGGACCATCGTTTCAAAGTTGCCGTTCAAATTAAAAGAGCGTTGGAGAGTCCATGCATATGACATCCAAGATCAGCGAAGGAAAAGAGCAAGATTCACAGAGCTTGTGGAGTTTGTTGAACGTCAAGCAAAGATCATGTCCGACCCACTCTTTGGAGATCTTGATGCAGAAAAAGGGGAAAAGGTCACGAAGAAGTTTCAGCAAGGAAACAAGCCAAAGAAAGACGGCAAGCAAGGAAGTAGCTTTGCTACTAAAGTAGACCAAGTCAGAGAAAGTGAAACAAAACCTAAACCCGGTGTGTCACTTAACTGTGCTTTTACAAGACCCTGCATGTTTTGCGAGAAAAGTCATGCATTGCAAGAATGTCACAAGATTAGAGAAAAATCTCATGGTGACAGAGTGGACTTCTTGAAGAAAAATGGACTTTGCTTTGGCTGTCTATTGAAGGGTCATCTGAGCAGAGAATGTAAGAAGAAAATGACATGTGAGGTGTGCTCTGTTAGACATCCAAGCTTGTTGCACTTTTCAAGTCAGGACAAGGGTGTTAAAGAAGTTAATAAAGGTACCACAGCTAGTGTATCAGCAGGTGTTCCTGAGGAGCGAGAGACAAGTGCCTCTACTGGGGCTGGAGACAGTTGTGTGCTTGCCATCGTGCCTGTTAGAGTGAAAGCCAGCAAGAGCAACAAAGCTGTTGAGGTTTATGCGTTCATGGACCCTGGCAGCTCTGCTTCATTTTGCACCGAAGCTTTGGCCAGGCAGTTAAATGTGCAGGGCAGAGTAACTGAGCTCATGTTGAGCACCATCAATGCCAAAGTCAAAGTAGAGAGCTACATTCTCACAGATTTGGAGGTCAGCAGCCTTGAAGATAACAACTTCATCCCACTGTCCAAAGTCTTTACACAGAAAGACATTCCTGTATCCAGAGAGAACATCCCACGTCAAAACAAGATTGAAAGGTGGCCATACCTCAATGAGGTAAGATTGCCTCATATCAATGCTGGAGTTGAACTTCTTATTGGGACTAAGGAATACATGATCTTGGAGCCATGGAAAGTGATCCCAAGTAAGGATAATGGACCATATGCAGTAAAAACAGCACTAGGATGGATCTTGAACGGGCCACTTAGAGAAACTGCAGTTTGTGATGGAGCGCGATCATGGGCTGCTGTGAACAGAATAGCCGTTGACAATGTGGAACATCTGCTTATACAACAATATAATCATGATTTTCCAGAGCGTCATTGCGATGAAAGATCAGAAATGTCTCAAGAGGACCACCTCTTTATGGAGTCCATGTCCAGTTCTGCCCGTCTCGTAGACGGACATTACTACGTAAGCCTTCCCACGAAGAAGTTGTGCGTCCAGATGCGAAACAACCAGGATGTTGTGTTGCAGCGTGCGCTAAACCTCCAGCATAAACTAAAAAGGAATCCTGCGCTTCATGAAGAATACACTGCCTTCATGACAGACGTTGAATAAGGGATATGCTGTTGAGGTTCTGTAGTAGATGGTGGAGTGTTATATTAAGAATCAGCCCAGGCTGTAGGGGGCAATATTGTTATATTGATTAAAGGTAAAAACGGGGAGTTGATCTTTGGCTGTTGAAAAGTGTACTCATCTTTTGTAACAACGTGGTCTCCTGATAAAGTTGGATTATACCTCCATACTCTGGTGTCCGCACTATCCTTATGTGAAAAGGATATTACATTTGGCGACGAGGATAACGGGTAAGCTCGGCAGCCGCTGGAAAAGGGACGAATAGGGTGAAGTGTCAGCCACGCTGGATCTTAGCTGCAGTAGCACCTAGAGGAAGCTAACGGATGCGGCGAAATGGCTACTTCAATGGTAGGAACACTTACTGCTTTCGACGGTCAGACTCAGGCTTGGGAAGAATACTGCGAAATGTTGGACCATTTCTTTGAAGCTAATGGCATTACTGATGAAGCACGTAAGAGGGCTATATTATTGAATTCGGTCGGCGGCAAGATGTACAGTTTAATGAGGAACTTGCTGAGCCCAGACAAGCCGGGTGCTAAATCATATAAGGACTTAACGGACCTGCTTTAGTCACACTACAACCCAAAGCCCAGCGAAATAGTCCAGAGATTCAAATTTAATTCTCGGATTAGGGTAGCAACGGAGACAGTGTCGGAGAATGTGGCGGTGTTAAGGGAACTAGCACAGCACTGCAATTATGGAGAAAAATTTAAAGAAATGCTGCGCGTCAGGTTGGTGTGTGGTATAGCAGACGACCATATACAAAGACGGCTGTTGGCGGAGCCAGAACTAACTTTCGAAAAAGCTTTGGCCGTCGCGCAAGCTATGGAAACAGCAAACAGAGATGTTCGTGACCTGCAATTGCAATCGACGGCACGGGACGGTACTATAAGTAAAGATACTTCTCCGCTGTCGCTGCATAAGGTGAATATGGGGCAAGGCAAAGCGGCCTCAGTGGTTTGTTATAGGTGTGGTGGTGACCACTGGGCACGAAACTGTCGGGTCATAAATGACAAATGTTATGGTTGTGGAAAAAAAGGTCATATGAAGAAGATGTGCAAGTCCTCAGTTTTCCATTGGCAAGCAGCAATTTATGGGGGGAGGGAGGCATAAGAATGTAGATAATGAGAGTAAGAAGGAAAAAAGGCAGTCAACACATCACATGAGCGAATCACCTGATACTCAAGCCAGCAATGATGAAGTGTTTACTATGCATAATCTGGAAGATTCAGAAATAACAAAAGTTGACCCCATCACCACACAACTAGAGATAAATGGGAAAATAGTGGATTTTGAAGTGGATACTGGATGTGGTGTGACAATTATGACAAACTCAGAGTATAGCAAACTGTGGACAACGGGACATGCACAGAAGCTGCAGGATTGTTCTTAGACATTGAAAACATATACAGGCGAAAGAGTAGCTATACTAGGCAGGGCAGTCGTTACAGTAAAGTACAAGGACTTAGTCAAGCAGTTATACATAGTGGTGGTAGCAGGAAAGGGGCCAAACTTGTTAGGCAGAGGTTGGTTAAAGGAGTTGGGTTGTAACAGTGTACAGATACATAAGATGGAGCAACCTCACCTGACCTTACAGAAGGTGCTGAAACAAAATGAAGAGGTATTTAAAGAGGAACTGGGGACCTGGAGAGGCCCACCAGCAAAAATATACATAAATGAAGCCGTTGCGCCAAAGTTCTACAAGCCCAGGCCAGTACCCTGCGCCATGAGAATGAAAGTGGAGAGTGAGTTAGAAAGACTTACAAAACAGGGCATAATTGAGCCCGTGAAGTTTTCAGAGTGGGCGGCACCAATAGTGCCAGTGTTGAAACCAGACAAGTCTGTGCGCATCTGTGGAGACTACAACCTCACCGTGAACCTTGTGTCCAAGCTTGAACAGTATCCGATACTGAAATTGGAAGACTTATTTGAGAAGTTGACAGGAGGTGGAAAGTTTAGTAAACTCGACCTGAGTCATGCATATCAACAAGTCACTCTGGATGAGGGGTCCAAGCCATATGTCACTATTAACACGCACAAGGGGCTTTTCCAGGTGAATCGCCTTCCATTCGGTGTTTCCTCCAGTCCAGCAATTTTCCAACAAATGATGGAGAGTCTGGTTGCAGGAATCTCTAATGTTGCTGTTTATTTAGATGACATTATGCTGACAGGACGGAGTGACCGGGAGCATCTGGAAACATTGAACGAGGTCCTGAGACGGCTACGAGAGGCAGGTCTTCGTTTAAAGCGTAACAAGTGTGCCTTCATGGAACAGGAGGCAGAGTTCCTAGGACACCAGGTGGATGCCTCAGGGCTCCACCCCATCCCACACAAGGTATTAGCAATACAGAAGGCCCCCGCGCCAGCAAATGTATCAGAACTCAGAGCGTACCTTGGCCTGCTGAATTATTACAATAGGTTTTTGCCAAACTTGTCAACCTTGCTCTTTCCCTTGCACAAACTGTTAAGGAAAGACAGCAAATGGGAATGGACGGAGGAGCAAGAGAGAGCTTTTGAAGAGTCTAAAAGACTCATGCAGCCGTCGGATGTGTTTGTACATTACGACAGCCAGAAACCACTAATTCTGTCCTGTGATGCATCGCCTTATGGAGTGGGGGCTGTGCTATCCCATCGCATGTCAGATGAGCAGGAGAGACCCATCGGTTTCATGTCACGGACGCCAAGACAAGGAAGGTCTGGCAGTAATGTTCGACATTCAGCGCTTAAATATTTCTATGGAAGAAAGTTTGTAATTTGCACAGACCACAAACCCCTACTGTCTCTCTTCAATGAGATGAAGGCAGTGCCTCAAATGGCATCTCCTCGTATTGAACGATGGGCGGTTACCTTGAGAGCATATGAGTATGAGATCGTGTATAAGCCTGGGAAAGACCACAGCAACGCTGAAGCTCTGAGCCGACTTCCTCTGCCTCAGCTATCAGAAAAGAGTGAGCAAGAGGATCGAGTGTTGTTGATGGAGGAGGTAGCACTGGTGGTAGCAGAAGAAGTGTGTCAGTGGACACGCAAAGACCCAGTGCTGTCCAGAGTGGTTCAGTTCGTCCTGCAGGGGTGGCCACCTAATAACTCAGACCCTGTTTTCCAGCCCTATATTGTAAGGAAATGTGAGTTAAGTGTGCAAGATGGTTGTTTATTGTGGGGGTCACGGGTGGTAGTACCGCCCCCGGGGCGGGAAGCATTGCTACGTCAACTGCATTATGGACATCCAGGCATCACCAGAATGAAAGCATTAGCAAGAAGCTACTTCTGGTGGCCAAAGTTAGATGTTGATATTGAAGCAGTAATGAAAGGTTGTAGCACTTGCCAAGAACATAGCAACTTGCCAGCCCCCGCACCTCTCCATCCTTGGGAGTGGCCAAGTAAACCATGGCAGAGATTACATATAGATTATGCTGGACCTTTTATGGGTCATATGTTTTTGATCGTGGTGGATGCCCATTCCAAATGGATGGATGCATACGTGGTTACCTCAGCAACAGCAGTCAACACGATTGAATGTCTACGGAAGAGTTTCAGCACTCAGGGATTACCCGAGATGATTGTGTCGGATAATGGCTCATGTTTTATGAGTGCAGAATTTAAAGAATTCATGAAGAAGAACGGTATTGATCACATCACCTCGGCACCTTACCATGCTTCTTCAAACGGCTGCGCGGAGAGGGCTGTCCAAACATTTAAGTCGTTGATGAGGAAAGCAGGTGAAGGGAACATCACTGCCAAAATATCTAGAGTGTTGTTTAATTACCGCATTACCCCTCACTCCACCACGGGGTTGTCACCTGCTGAACTGTTACAAGGCAGGAGATTACGATCCACACTAGAGTGCATCCTGACCTTAGAACTAAGATACAACGGAAGCAGAGTGTACAAAAGAGAAATCATGACAAGCAACGATCAGAGAGAAGTTTTCAAGGGGGGGATGCAGATGCATCTCCCTTGCCTTCAGGGCGGCTCGAACAGCCATTCACGCTGCCTCCTGTGCTGCCTACGGAACCTCCACCGGCACAGCTACTGGGGCAGCATTCGACTTTGCTGGAGCAGTCGTGTCCCCAGCCGTCTGCGCCGACTGCTCCGCTGCTTCCTGCTCATCAGGAAAAGTCGCCTGCAGCCTCGGGGAAGGTGCCCCCGCTGCAGCAGCCTGCAGTCCCGGAGAAGGCGCCCCCACTGCAGCAGCCTGCAGCCCCGGAGAAAGCGCCCCCACTACAGCAGCCTGCAGCCCTGGAGAAGGCGCCCCCACTGCAGCAGCCTGCAGTCCCGGAGGAGGCGCCCCCACTGCAGCAACCTGCAGCCCCGGAGAGGACGCCCCTACTGCAGCAGTCTGCAGCTCCGGAGCAGGCACTCCCACTGCCTACAGCCCCGGAGCAGGCTCTCCCACTGCCTGCAACCCCAAAACAGGCGCTCCCACTGCCTGCCGCCCCGGAGCAGGCGCTCCCATTGCCTGCAACCCTGGAGCAGGTGGCCCCTCTGCAGCCGCCTGCAACCCTGGAGCAGGCGGCCCCTCTGCAGCTGCCTGCAACCCTGGAGCAGGCGGCCCCTCTGCAGCCGCCTGCAGCTCTGCAGCCCATGGCGCTCCTCCAGCCTCCTATGACTGTGGCCCCTGAGGCCCTTGTTCAAGACCCCACTCTAACCCCTTTTGTCCCAGTCCCCGAGGAGGTCCCGGAGGACCTCACCGTTGCTCCTCCCTCAGAGGCGGAGGAGCTCGAATGGGACCCCTCGGGGACCCTTTTAGTGACTCCTCGGCCCTCGCCCCGGCGAACTCGACCCCGACCTGGGGTCAGAATGTCTGTTTCCCATAAGGGGAGGGGACACAGGCGAAGGACTGGGGTCCCTCCCGCCCTGCCCCCTGGCTCGTCCTCCCTCGCCTGCGTTGGGGCGCAATCAGCGCCTGCGGGTCCTGGCCCTCCGGGTCGGTGGTCGCCTGCGGGCCCCCCTCCGAGGCCTCGTCCCACGGCCTCGATCCCTCCTCCGGCTTCGCGTCGGGCTTCTATGGGCTCCCCAACGGCGGCTCCTCCGTCGCCTGCGGGGCCCCCACCTTCGGCTCGTCGGAGGACGTCGCTGCCTGCGGCGGCTCCCCCCCTCGCCTTGCCTTCGCCCGGGCCCCTTTCAGCTGCCTCGTCCCCTTCCCTGGCGCTCCCCCCAGCTCCCTCCTCTATCCCGTCGTCGGTCCCTCGCCCTGTCTCCTCGGCCCCTCCGGAGTCCCCTTCGGCTCCGGCCTCCCGGCCACCTGCGGCCCCTCCGGCTGCTGCCCATCGGCCGCTGGGGCTTCCTCGGGCTCCCCTTTCTCCCCCGACCTTTTCTCCTAGGTTTTCCGTCTTTGTCCCTCCTATGTTTGTTCCTCGTCCCTTTGCTCCACCTCTCTCTGCTCCTCATTCCCCTGTGTTCCCTCCATTCACTCCTGGTCCTTTTGTTCCGCCTGTTCCCTCGGTGTCCCCTTTCCTCATCTGTCTGTCTGCGTTCCCTGTCCTGTGCCAGCTCCTGTCCTACTTCCTGTCCCTGTGCCTATTCTGTGTTTCAGTGTTGTTCCCTGTACCCCGTTAATGATCCTGTTCTTGTTTTCTAGGTCCTGTATCCCTGGTCTCGTCTCGTCCGTCGCCTCCCCTGAAGCACGCCCAGAGTGCGCTGTCATGGCCGGCTCGTCCGATCCTCGTGTGTGCCACGCCCCCTGATTATCCACGTGTGCCTCCCCAATCATGCCCAGCTGTGTCTTGTTATTTCGCCCTGTCTTTGTTCTGTTTCAATCCACGTCTTGCCCTGCTGTTTGTCCGTCATTGATATTAGTTCTCCTGTGATGTTCTGTTCTACCCATAGCCGTCTTCCCCGCAATAAATCCCCATTTGTCCCGACTTTCACCTACCTGCTTCATCCTTGCCTGCTTTCTGCCCATCGCTACTCGCGAAGCCTGACAGCTTTCTTCTTTTAAAATACCCAAAGGGCCGGGGACACTTGTGTCTACTCCTAACAACGTGTGGCTGCGGCCGGACGGACCCCCGCTGGATGTGTAGGCGCTCTTACATTCATCCTGCTATATGTTTTATTATTCCTTAAAACGTAATTAAAAATAAGATATTAATTACTATCTACTATCTATAATCTATTAAAGTTTAATGGCAACCCTTATCTCCCAAACCATATGGCCCCCATCGGCAACACGTGGCATAAGCATGTATGATACCATATATGGACATAACCCCCCAGCCAATCAGAATAAGAAAACGCCCCCTCCCACTGATGACGTCATAAACTGAGCCATATTAAGCTCCGCCCAATGTACCACCTAATATTTTTTATCAAATCACTTTGCTCATTTAATATTCAGATTTTCATTAAGCTTAATTTTTAGAAACTGTTAGGTTGAAGAAACTGTTATTAATCATTTTGTTATCACTCCTGTATGATCAGCAATGAATGTAAATATGTATATATATTATTTTGTTTTCCCCTAGCCTCATACTTTAGATTATATTAATAATAGCATTCCCACCTTAGCAAAACCAGAACTTTCTCTCACCTCCCTATTCTGCATGACTCTTGCGCCTCCCACTGACTATAAATAAAGGAGTCAAGGGGAACCACCCTTTGTAACACATTCTGCTGTAGTTTGCATTGCAGAGAGTGTGGGTACCCTTGCAAGTAAAACTGTAACCTGTGTGTGTGTCTCATAAATGTGGAGTTGGGGTGGAAACGCCGGGCGCTTTCCCCAACATAGAATTTGGTCCTTCGAGCCGGATCCGAGGAACCCCGAAGACGTCTCCAGTACGCCGAGAGAAGCGACACCGAAAACTGCCGGCAGTCACTCGAAGACGGGTGCAAGAAAGACCTGTGATGTGAATTCGTCATCAGGCCGGTGGTTAGAACTGCGCTCGACGTCTGGTGATGTCTGAAGGACCTCGGTGACGGAACAGAGAGCACACTATACAGGTGAGAGATATGGCACCTAAGTGAGTAGGTGGTCAAGTGAGACATACGGCACCTAAATAAGTAGGTGGCCAAGACATGCATGTGGTTGAGGTTAGCCGAAATTAACCGGGAGAGAAAGTAGGCGTTATTGGAAATATATATATTGATGTATGTGGATGTGTTTTTATAGGTTTTAGATTAACCTACACGATCCACCCTAAAAGCAACAACATACTGGTGACTGAAGGATAAAGGACGGGTTTCATCCCTGAAAACTAACACCGCTGCTCTAATAGTGAGCAGTAGAAGGCCGTGTTGGTGTCCTCCTGAGGTCTCATGCCAGGGACTTGCTTTTAGGATTTTTTATGTTTTGTAGTGTATTCAATAAAAGGTAACAATGGGAAAAAATCTGAGTAAACAAATCAAATTAGAGGGAGATGAGAAGTTTATGGAAGGATATAAACCAGGATCAGGACAAATAAGTAGTCAGAGATGGAGGAAAAAACATGGGTTTGAAGGAAAACTCCATACTCCAGACATATTAAAGTTACAGGGAAACTTAAAACTGGAGATGTTACAGACTACCAATAATAAAAAAGGCCAAGATAGAAAAAAGGAATACGTTTTCTCTGATGCATGGTTAGAACAGAGTAAACTAAGAGATAATAAGAGACAACAGAAAAAGAGAAATAAGGAGAAAAAACTGCAGGTGGCTTTAATCACACTAGACGAAGAAACGGCAGCAAGACCTTCTGCCCCTCCAGCTCCTCCACCGCCCCCACAAATTCCGGTGCCTGCACCGGCGCTGGTTCCAGCCACAGATAGACAAGAAGCAAGGGGGGGGGGTGGAACCATCTCGCATGTTAACTCGAGGGTCTGATCCCTCTCTATATCCTGTAAAAGATTTGGCCACAGCTAAAGTACAATGGCATCCAAAAAATAACACAGAACAAGAGGAGGTAGAATGGCAGTGTCCCCTCGTAGAAGTGGCAAACCCAAATCGAGGGCCAAATAATGCAGGACCCGAAACTATGTTAGTATATAGACCCTGGACCGCTGAAGATAGAACAGCGGCTTTAAAAGGAATACCCCCGGTTGAAGAAGGGGTACCCGAGTTTTGGACTGCCATCCTAGAATTACAAAGTAGTTTTCATTTGAACGGCAGGGAAATGTACCGATGCCTAAGACAGTTGTTTACCCATAAATGGGGACATGTAGCGGGAGACTTCACAGGACATGGTAATAATGATGAAGTCTTAGCACATAACTCACAGGAACTCATACAAGCATTACAACACCTGCAAGAGAGGATAGACACAGTCTTCGTGAGACGTGCAGATTATGGGCGAATAGCGCAGTGCAAACAAAAAGATGGAGAGGAACCTGAGGATTTTATGGATAGGATGCGAGTGGTGTTCAGGGGAAATTCAGGAATTCCTCACGACGAGGAAGACGGAGGAGTGTATCAGCAACAATTAAAACGAGCTTTTGTCGCAGGCCTAAAGCCTGAATTGCGAAAATATCTCGACAAACATTGGGTACATCAGAATACTGGCTCAGTCCAACAAGCCTTAGAATATGCCCAACACGCACAGAAAGCGCAGAAACAGCAAAAGACAGATACAATATTCAGCGCCTCTGACGTGGTAGCGCTAGTGCAAACGAACCCTCGGGGACGCGGGGGATTCAGAGGTAGAGGAAGAGGAAGATTTAGAGGCCGAGGAAGATTTAGAAATAAACAAACAGGAGGGTTTTCACAGGAAACAGAGTGTTGGACATGCGGGAAACCTGGACATTTAAGCAGGGACTGCAGGTCAGGGAAGCGACCATTTAATCCAAACTCCACCGAAAATGACCAATGACCCTCCTCGGAGACCCCTGTTGCCGACACTATCCGAGGTGAAACAGAGGTCATTTTAAGGGAAGAACCGGAGGTTACCTTACAAGACCTCCTGGATGAGGAAATAGATTTGCAAGCAGTATGTCAGCTATTAGCAGAAAGGCAGTGGGGAACTTTGCCAAGTCGGAAATTAATCATAAATGGTATATATATAAAGTATACGAATGCCTGTGTGATACTGGAGCCTGTAGGACTGTCCTAACCTCCAGTCCTCCTGAAGTCACATACTCCTCATCTGTCATAAATATAAAAACAGCAGGAGGCCAAACAGACAGTCATCAGCTAACAAACCCAGTTGCAGTAAAAGATAAGGAAACTGGGATTGAATGTCAAGCACAAGTGTTAATAAGCCCTTCTTGCCCTGTCAATCTGTTAGGCCATGACCTTATGGTACAGATGGGCATTAGTGTAGTTGCCACAAACTCTGGCATGAAAGCAATCATAAATGAGGAAGCCTATGTTGTGCAAGGAACCGGAGCACCACAATATTACTGGTCACTGGACCTAGGGGGAACTGCACAGACACGAGAATTGTTGCGAAAAACTAGAGAAAAGCAGTCCCCTAAACAAACCCAGTTCATGCCTGACGATGCCTTACACGTCACTATGTGGTACAAAGGCACCCCAGGACCAGATTATGCCTATGACAAAACGTTTCATGCCCTCCAAGACACTTGTATTACCTTACAACATTTGTATGTTAACTCCACTACTGGCTTTTCTGCTGCCTCAGTCATCTTATCTAATAAACAACAGGCTGTGTTCAGAGGGGAAACACCACACGTATCTCTATCAAAATCACCTCAGATGCAGTGGAGGGATGTAGAGATGTTCTTACGAGATTCCATGCACAGTTACAATGACTACCAACCCGTACCTGGCTCCTGTTGGAGCTATGACAAAAAACACAATGTGTGGCGGTTCCCTTTGGGATGGAGAGTTCAAACTACTCTCACCACACACTTGCAGGACCCAACCTGACAAATTTTTTCTGTTCTGGAGGGGGGATCATGTCCAGATCTAGATCACCTCCCGGAAGGGTTGTGGTCGTCCTCCCCCACTGATGTAGGACTGGTAAAGGGGTTCCCACCATACAAAGTAATTGTGAAATCAGAACACCGCCCGGTAGTTAGACAATACCCGTTAAAACCTGAGGCAGAGAAAGGTATAGCCCCTGTAGTGCAGGATATGTTGGCATCAGGAATATTGCGAGAGGCTCCTGAGGCCACTTGCAATACTCCTATCTTCCCTGTCCAGAAGGGACATACAGGGAAATGGCGCATGGTGCAGGATTTAAGACCAGTTAATAACATAGTGCAACACGCAGCACCAGACGTGCCCAACCCACACTTATTGCTCAACTCATTAACCCCTGATAAAAGTTACTTCTCAGTAGTTGATCTCAGTAATGCATTTTTCTCAGTACCATTGCACTCTGATTCTCAACATTTATTTGGTTTCACCTATAAGGGAAAAAAATACACATATACTAGACTCCCTCAAGGGTTTTCAGAAAGTCCACATGTATATACCATGGCCCTTAGATATTCTATGAGTACCTGTAAAATACCATCCCATAGTCAAGTGCTACTGTATGTAGATGATATATTAATTGCTTCAGATACAAAACAGCATTGTAAGGAAGCCACACTGTTGGTGTTACAGCATTTATATGATACAGGACATAAAGCATCAAAACAAAAATTACAATATTGCAGGGAGGAAGTTATATATCTTGGACATAAACTCTCCCAACAAGGTCGATCATTATTAGAAACTAGAAAACAGGCAATACAAGAGGCACCAAAGCCAAAGACTAAACAGCAAATGATGTCCTTCTTAGGACTTTGTAATTATTGCAGAGAATGGCTACCTGATTATGCCGCACTCGTTCAACCTCTGCAAACCTTAATTTATGGGAAAGACATGGCCTTAAAAGATAAAATTCAGTGGACAAAAGAAGGAGAATTGGCATTCACAAACTTAAAAATGATGCTACAAACAAATGTGATACTTGCCTTACCAGATTATCAACAACCATTTACCTTATGTGTTGATGCTAATCAAGGTTATATGAAAGCAGCTGAACTCTATGCTGTAATTAGGGCATGCGAGCTATTCAAAAATAAGTCACTTACTATATACACTGATAGTCAATATGTGTTTGGAGCTGTTCATCACCATGCAAGAGTGTGGAAAAATAGAGGTTTTAAAACATCGCAGGGAACGTCTCTAACTCACACAAACTTACTACTTAGATTATTAGATGTTGTACAATTACCGACTCGCCTTGCACTGTGCAAATGTAAAGCACACCAAACCGATGCTTCCACAATAGCTAAAGGAAACAACTTTGCAGATAAAACTGCCAAAGAAGCGGCCCTGAAACAGCCCACCTTATAAGTGGCAGACATTCTTTTCATAGATAGTGATGTGCTGTGTGATGCACAGATTCATGCTCCTAAAACAGAAATACAGAGTTGGATCAAGAGAGGAGCAATACAGCAAGGGAAAGTTTACTATATGAATGACAAGCCCATCCTACCAAAAAACTTATACAAAACAGCTGCCTTAGTGAGCCATGGAAATACTCATGTCTCAACAGGAGGGATGGTACATATTATCCAGCAATACTTTTATGCTATAAATTTTTCTGATTATGCAAAGCAATTTTGTAGAACATGCTTAATTTGCTGTAAACATAATGCACAGGGTAACATGAGACCAAAACGTGGCCAGTTCCCTGTAGCTGAGTACCCGTTTCAAGTTGTACATATGGATTTTATTGAATTATCTTGGTCACAAGGGAAGAAGTACTGTCTAGTCATTATAGACACCTTTTCTAAGTGGGTAGAAATATACCCTGTAAAGCACTGTGATGCAATGACTGTTGCAAAATGTTTGGTAGGCCATTATTTCCCTACTTATGGCATACCTCATATTATAAGATCAGACAATGGGACTCATTTTGTAAATCAGACCATGTCCCTTTGTTCACAAGCATTAGGTTTTACGCTTAAGAATCATTGTGCTTATCACCCTCAGAGTGCAGGCTTAGTGGAGAGAACTAACGGCACTATTAAAACAAGGCTCAGAAAAACAATGGAAGAGACAAAAAGGCCGTGGCCAGAATGTTTGTCTCTAGTAAAATTGTGGATGAGAATAACTCCCATTCCTGCAGGATTAACACCTTTTGAGATAGTGTACGGAAGGCCATTTCCTCTAGCAACCGAAATGAGTGATATAGGGAAAGCGGACAGAGAAAATACATTGGCTAATTGGATGCGAAAGTTGCTATCATCACAACAAAAACATAGCCCCAGTAGTCTGCCAGTAAATTCTGTTTCTAACCAACAGGATAACTTGCAGCCAGGGGATTGGATCCTGGTCAAGGTCCTGTTGCGGAAGGAGTGGAGCACACCCCGGTGGGACGGTCCTTATCAAGTCCTCCTCACAACACCAACAGCTGTGAAAATAGCAGAACGACCTTCCTGGATACACAAAAGTCACTGTAAACCCATCAAGCCCTTATCAGAGGCCTCAGCGACAGAGTAGCAGTGGAAGTCCGCTACAAAGGCACAGTAACCAATAGGGTGCTGCTGTCTCAACCCGGTGAAGAAAACAACTGAACTGCACTCTATTAGGATGGCTCTGACGGGGTGGGCATGTGGTAAGGTGACTCTAGGGGTCATTATTGTTGTTGGACTTGTATGGTTGTCCTTGCTCCCACTAGCTCCATTGCAACACCTACGGCGATGGACCCATGACGACTTCCATCTGCGCCCATTGCCTGCTGACCACTCACACCCGTTCATGAAGAACTACTGGTATCGATATGTACATGACACTGTAACAGCAAAAAATGTGACGAATTGCTATGTTTGTTCTGTGATGCCTACTCATAGTGAACGACCCACTGTATATGGAAAACCCATGAATATGTCACAGGCCAAATGTGCCGCATCTTTTGCAGGTATAGGGTACCAAAGTATTGTTTCACTTATATTTTCTTTTGTTTTGTTTTTTATTTTGTTTTTCTGTTGTTTTATAACTGTTATACCATGTTTGAAAATGTTTATTAATCAAGCTCTTAATGCTGCTTTTCGGACACACAGTACAATGTTTCTCTCCCTTACTCAGAATATGGAGACAGAGCCTGTTTCCAGCGATAGCGATGAAGAAGACATGTAATTCATAATGACGGCTGAGCCGAAAGCACCCGTGCAGGGCTCGGACCTGAAGTAACGGAATTAGATGTTTTTCTATGATAAACAGGAGGAACGACTCCTGATGGTTTTCTGTACTCCACAGTTAGGATGATGATGATGTGATCTAAATGACAGTTGTACTGGAAATGCTTTTGCAACTTTTTGCTTTTGCAAAAACTACAATACTGATGTTTTTGATCATACTGTCATGATAAACAGGAGGGACTGTTAGGTTGAAGAAACTGTTATTAATCATTTTGTTATCACTCCTGTATGATCAGCAATGAATGTAAATATGTATATATATTATTTTGTTTTCCCCTAGCCTCATACTTTAGATTATATTAATAATAGCATTCCCACCTTAGCAAAACCAGAACTTTCTCTCACCTCCCTATTCTGCATGACTCTTGCGCCTCCCACTGACTATAAATAAAGGAGTCAAGGGGAACCACCCTTTGTAACACATTCTGCTGTAGTTTGCATTGCAGAGAGTGTGGGTACCCTTGCAAGTAAAACTGTAACCTGTGTGTGTGTCTCATAAATGTGGAGTTGGGGTGGAAACGCCGGGCGCTTTCCCCAACAGAAACCCACCACGATCGAGGATGGAATGGCACTGATATTAATCTTTACCACATTTTGTTGTTAGTTCTTTTGGGTTGCCTGTGTTGGTGTATGCTAATTGGTCTGAGTAGTGTAGTCCTTATATATGTACATCCCCAAAAAAATCTCCTCAACTGTAGAGGTCTGGGTGTTCTTCCGAGAGAACCAAGGCTTAAAAGAAAAAAAAAATTGATTTACTTCCCTGCCAAAACCATCTCTAGTTAAACCATAGAGAATAAACCATCTGGCCTAGTCACTGACTAGCACACAAGAGCCATTAGAGAGAGATGGAATACCGCTTCTTTCAAAAATGATTTATGACCTAAAGGTCATAAAGGTCACGGGTCAAAAGGTCACTTGGGGGCGGGGCTTGGTTGTGGTGGTACGATGTGACGTCATGGGAGTTGGATTTAATTATTTATTATTATTTTAAATTATTATTATTTTTAATTATTTATTTATTATTTTAATGAATTATTTATTATTATGTAAAATAATTTATTTATTTTAAAAATTATATTGAGGAGAGTGCTTATGAGTGTGTATTAATTTAATAAGTTATTATTTTTTAAAATTACATTTTTATATTGAGGAGAGTGCTTACGAGTGTGGGGGTTTTTTTTGTCGGGCGCCGCCGGGGCTGAGCGGGTGGGTTACCTGATGGAGCGTGAGCGTACGCTGTGTCTGGTGTTGCGGTACTGTGGTAAGGTCCCGGGCTTTGGAGAATCCGCAAAGGACTTAGAACGCTGTGTCTGGTGCGGTACTGCGGTAAGGTCCCCACGGCTTTGGATAATCCTTGGAGAGAGCGATGCCGGTGAGCTGAGAGCCGTGCTGCTGCGCGAGTCTGAGAGAAACTCTGAGAGAATGAGACTCTGGGAGAAAATGATAAAGTTGGAGCAAAGAATGAGAGGAGGAGGAGGAGGCGGAGGGTCTGATGTCCAATAAAACCGCTTGGCGGTAGTTTCGACCGTGTATGTGTTTTTTTTCCTCACGCAAGCGTGTGTATTACATCAGCGTAGGTGAAATCCCGGTCAAGTGTATGGGGCCGCACTTTTGTACATCCCGGTAGGTCATCCGGGTCATCTCTAATAACTTGGCCCACACATCAAGTTGGGCACGTTGGCTCCCAGTAAAATTCTGTCTTTCATGTATGACCGTCTGCATACAAGTACAAATATGGGTTAAAAGAGAAACGCGGCGACTATTTTTATTATTATGTCCAGCGGGGGTTTTCCTCTTTTGGTAAAGAAGGTATCATCATCGAGCCCTTACCCTACGTGCCAGCCAAAGAGCCACAAGTTTCATCGAGGCCTTACCCAGTGAGTATATTATTTCTTTTATTCGTGTGATATAAACGCTATTCAATTAAAAAATAACATTCTAATAATAGGTATTCTCTGTTTTTTTTCTATGTACAAGAGAGAGACTGCGCTGACCGGTCAAGAGAAAATCTACAAGAGACCTGAATCAGCAGTGTTATAAAGCACATAGCCAACGCTAATTAATAAAGAATTTAAGCATAATAGCCCAGACGTACCATGGCCTATAGCTGGTAGAAATGGAGCTATCCTACAGCCTACAAGATAAAAGCATATGGCACCAAATTGGAATCAGTAGTCTTTAAAAGAATAAATGGACTAGCAACTGTCTCTGGGGGAGCACCCCCGGTTAGGTACTATTAAGCAGCATTTAGTGACATGCATCAAAACACATTTTTAAAAACTTTGACAGAATAAAGTCTTAGTTATTTTAATAAATACGTTTTTCAGTAAATGTTTATTCACGCACATGCAAACACACACCCCGGAGGTCAAACTAAAAAAAAAAAAGTTGATACAAACTACAGTTGTATCAGACACGCACACAAAAACACAAAAGAGTTTGCTCAATCAAAAAAACACCAAACATATATAGTTCACGTTTTTTATTAAAATGCTTAAGGATTGTTTTGTTATATCGAAATTTTAAATTAATATGTGTGGGATATAAGTCATTTAGGCAACAAGATTTGAGGAAGAACCTAAATAGCGGCTAGAAATGACCGACCAGGCAGGCAGAAGTCTGCTTTTCTTATCTCACAAGTCATGGAAGGGTGGGATGGGGGACACATAAGTGTGGGGTAGGAACTGTGGAATCAGGCAGGGGTGTAAGAATTTAGGATATAGTCTTGTTATTTTAAAGAAGGTGTACATGATTATTTAATTATACTTAATAGGAACCAGTAAGCTGCATTTAGCACCATGCTGCAAATACACATTAAAAACTTTAAAGAAAAAGGTCTTAGTTATTTTAATAAAGACATCCTACAAGGTGCCCACGGCCCCAGCTTATATAATCTACAAGCTTGATCTGAGATGCTTGCTGGAGTACAATGCTAAGTTGACAACGGTAATGGAGCTGCAGACTGTTTGATAGTTAATGAAACATAGTTCAAATTCAACAGTGTCAGCAGTCATCCACTATGCAGAGAGACTACAGATTCACTGTAACGACCCCATTTATCTGCTGGCATTATTAAAAAATTTTTTTTGACAGAATAAAGCCTTAGTTATTTTAATAAATATGTTTTTTCAGTAAATGTATATTCATGCTCATGTGCACAAACACACACACACCGGTGGTCAGGGGCTTTAGAGTTTAACTTTAGGTCTGTGAAAGTATAGGACTGCAATGTGTATACAGACCCCAAAACATACTAACTTAGTCGTTCATGAGTCTTATTGTGAAAAACCACACAAAATAGACTTGTAAAATTTAAAGAAAAGACATTAACAGCTTTTGTTAATGTTTAAATGTATAAAAAACTTTAGATGTGTTTGTTAAACAGTCAAACAAAAATGTGTTATTTTAAAGTAGTATAAAATATAACCTTAACTTTGGACGCAAGATGAACAACCTACACACACAGACACAGACACGCACACGCACACGCACACACACACACACACACACACACACACACACACACACACACACACACACACACACACACAGCAAAACCCCAAGCATGCGCACAAGCACACAACCAAAGGCAGTGTTGTGCATGAACGAGTTCAAAAGAACGCGTTCATTGAACACGTTCATATTTCAGTGAACTTTGAACTGAACGCAACTTATTAGTACATCAAGAACTTGAACGTGAATTTTATGTGTGATGAACGGCGTAGACGTCGTTCACTGTTAGAATGCAATTAAACATCGGGATTTATTTTCACCTGATGAGTCGAGTGACAAGGTCGGCTCACACATTTAAACAGCATGTTGCGTTGTCACTCAAGCACTAGCGAAGACCTCCTCCGCTCGAAAAATAAAAAGCACAGCCTGACTCTCGCTCAGCGCTTGTGTGCAGTGCATCTTGGGTAACGTAGTGTAAAGCCAAGGACAGTCGAATCTAATGTCTTTAGCTTCACACTACGTTTCCCATAATGCACACACACACATCTCAAAGGGCACAGCCTTGGCAACGCATGAGCGCGAAGCGAACTGCTGCAGCAGTAACCATGGCAAGCGCAGAGGAGGAAAGCTCAACCACCAGTGGAGCAGGCACAGGAAACACGAATGATGCTGGCTGTAACTCTGACAATTTACGGGCATTTTACACACTGTCTCACAGAGACTCTGACGGTAAAAACCTAACCTTTCTGTGCAAGCTTTGTCCACCTGCGCTGAAAAATCAAGTTAGAACATCAATGACCTCATTTTCCAATTTGAAAAGACACGTTGAGTTGAAGCATTCGTCCAGCGTGAAAGCATATATGCAAGCCCTTCAAGGTCATAGGGGGAAGGGCAAAACCCCCAGCCAAAGTCCCCAAACGACTCAAGTCACACTGCCTGCTGCCTTCAGGGGTATAATCTCCCAGCAACAGGTAGACAGATTAATAATAGACTACATTGTTGGAGATTTACAGCCACTGAGTAAGGTTGAAAAACCCTCCTTCATAAAACTAGTAACTGGTTTGCAACCAGGCAGACATGTGCCCTCAAGAAGACAGGTGCAGGGACTACTGAATAAGGAATTCATTGAGGTTATCAGTAATCTAAAAGCTGAACTTGCTGAGCTTGACTTTGTATGCACAACAGCTGACTGCTGGTCAGCTGTCAACAAAGGATTCATGGGCATCACAATTCATTGGCTTGATAAAAATGATGTGTCACTCAGGAGATCAGCAGCCCTTGCATGTCGTCGTGTCAGAGGGTCACACACATATGATGTCCTGGCTAAAGTGCTGACAGATGTGTACAAGGAATTTAAAATTCAAAACAAAATTGTGTGCACAGTGACTGACAATGCTTCCAATTTCGTCAAAGCATTCAGCTGTTTTGGAGACAGTGTTGTTATTAGAGCAGCTGATGAGGTGACTGAAGGCAGTGACACAGGATCTACCCCTGCTGAGAGCTCCGATGATGAGAACGATGGTCTTGAGCCTGCACCTCTGTCAGAGTTAGAGGATCCCTGCCTCCCACCTCATAGAAGGTGCATGGCCCATACTTTAAATCTTGTTGCCACAGATGCAAAGAATGTAACGGATAGGCTGTACAACAAATTAGCGAGGCCTGTATTTTCCAAGGCATCTGCTCTGTGGAATAGGGTGAAAAGGAGTGCGAAAGCCTCAGATTTTGTTGAGGAAAAGCTAAAGATTGGCTTTGTCACTCCGAACGACACACGTTGGAATTCTATGTTCCTCTCAATGCAGCGCCTGGCTCACATAGCCACCTTGACTCCCCAGACCAGCAATCTAACAGTGCCATTGGATGCCACTCCTGAGTATGACAGACTCCTTCTGCACACCATCTGTGATGAGTTTGGGCTTCGTCGATTCACTCCAGAGGAAATAGACTTCATCAACAAGTTTGTGAGTGTGATGGGTCCCTTGGCATGTGCTCTGAACATCCTTCAGGGGGAAAAAAACACATTCCTCGGCTACCTGGCTCCTACCATTGTGCAATTGAAAAATGATTTGGATGGTCTGTTGGATGAGAGAGAGAGAGGGAATGCCGCTTCCATCAAATTGACAGGTCGGGTCAAAAGGTCACTTGTGGGCGGGGCTTGTGTAGGCGGGGCTTGGTTGTGGTGGTACGATGTGACGTCACGGGAGTTGGATTTATTAATTATTTATTTATTAAATGATTTATTATTTATTTATTATTATTTATTATTTTAAATTATTATTTATTATTATTATAAATTATTTATTTTAAATGATTTATTTAATTATTATTTTATTTTTAAATTATATTAAGGAGAGTGCTATATTGAGGAGAGTGCTTATGAGTGTGTGTGTTATTTTAATAAGTTATTATTTTGTCGGGCACAGCCGGGGCTGAGCGGGGGTGGGTTACCTGATGGAGCGTGAGCGTACGGCGTGTCTGGTGTTACGGTACCGCGGTAAGGTCCCGGGCTTTGGAGAATCAGCAAAGGCCTTAGAACCCTGTGTCTGGTGCGGTACTGCGCTAAGGTCCCCGCGGGCTTGGATAATCCTCGGAGAGAGCGATGCCGGAGAGCTGAGAGCCGTGCCGCTGCGCGAGTCTGATGCCGGAGAGCTGAGAGCCGTGCCGCTGCGCGAGTCTGATGCCGGAGAGCTGAGAGCCGTGCCGCGGCGCGAGTCTGATGCCGGAGAGCTGAGAGCCGTGCCGCTGCGCGAGTCTGATGCCGGAGAGCTGAGAGCCGTGCCGCGGCGCGAGTCTGATGCCGGAGAGCTGAGAGCCGTGCCGCTGCGCGAGTCTGTGAGAAACTCTGAGAGACTGAGACTCTGGGAGAAAATGATAAAATTGGAGCAAAGAATGAGAGGAGGAGGAGGTGGAGGGTCTGTCGTCCAATAAAAACGCTTGGCGCTAGTTTTGACAATGTATGTGTGTTTCTTCCTCACGCAAGCGTTTGTATTACATCAGCTTATGGTGCCATACTTTTGAAGGCCGTCTCTAACGACTTGGGCCATACATCAAGTTGGACACCTTGTCTCCCAGTAAATCCTGTTTTTCATACATGACAGTACAGATATGGGTTAATAGAGAAACGATATGACTGCACCTGGTTGATATTGCGGCGAGCAGGGGGGCCTATTCCTCCTAGGGCAGAGGCACAAGTATCTTCGAGGTCTTACCCTTCCTGCCAGCCAAAGAGCCACAAGTTTCATCCAGGCCTTACCCGGTGAGTATATTATTTCTTTTATTCGCGTGATAAAAATGCTAATTAATTAAATTAAATTAAATTAAAAATAACATTCTAATAATAGGTATTCTCTGTTTTTTCTATGTACAAGAGAGAGACTGCGCTGACCGGTCAAGAGAAAATCTACAAGAGACCTGAATCAGCAGTGTTATAAAGCACATAGCCAACGCTAATTAATAAAGAATTTAAGCATAATAGCCCAGACGTACCATGGCCTATAGCTGGTAGAAATGGAGCTATCCTACGGCCTACAAGATAAAAGCATATGGCACCAAATTGGAATCAGTAGTCTTTAAAAGAATAAATGGACTAGCAACTGTCTCTGGGGGAGCACCCCCGGTTAGGTACTATTAAGCAACATTTAGTGACATGCATCAAAACACATTTTTAAAAACTTTGACAGAATAAAGTCTTAGTTATTTTAATAAATATGTTTTTCAGTAAATGTTTATTCACGCGCATGCGGACAAACACACACCCCGGAGGTCAAACTAAAAAAAAGTTGATACAAACTACAGTTGTATCGGACACGCACACAAAAACACAAAAGAGTTTGCTCAATCAAAAAAACACCAAACATATATAGTTCACGTTTTTTATTAAAATGTATAAGGATTGTTTTGTTATAGCGAAATTTTAAATGAATATGAGTGGGATATAAGTCATTTAGGCAACAGGATTTGAGGAAGAACCTAAATAGCAGCTAGAAATGACCGACCAGGCAGGCAGAAGTCTGCTTTTCTTATCTCACAAGTCATGGAAGGGTGGGAGGGGGGCCACATAAGTGTGGGGTAGGAACTGTGGAATCAGGCAGGGGTGCAAGAATTTAGGATATAGTCTTGTTATTTTGAAGAAGGTGTACATGATTATTTAATTATATTTAATAGGAACCAGTAAGCTGCATTTAGCACCATGCTGCAAATACACATTAAAAAAACTTTAAAGAATAAGGTCTTAGTTATTTTAATAAAGACATCCTACAAGGTGCCCACGGCCCCAGCTTATATAATCTACAAGCTTGATCTGAGATGCTTGCTGGAGTACAATGCTAAGTTGACAACGGTAACGGAGCTGCAGACGGTTTGATAGTTAATGAAACATAGTTCAAGTTCAACAGTGTCAGCAGTCATCCACTATGCAGGGAGACTACAGATTCACTATAACGACCCCATTTATCTGCTGGTATTATTTAAAAATTGTTTTGACAGAAAAAAGCCTTAGTTATTTTAATAAATATGTTTTTTCAGTAAATGTATATTCATGCTCATGTGCACAAACACACAAACACACACACACACACACACACACACACCGGTGGTCAGGGGCTTTAAAGTTTAACTTTAGGTCTGTGAAAGTATAGGACCGCGATGTGTATACAGACCCCAAAACATACTAACTTAGTCGTTCATGAGTCTTATTGTGAAAAACCACACAAAATAGACTTGTAAATTTTAAAGAAAAGACATTAACAGCTTTTGTTAATGTTTAAATGTATAAAAACTTTAGATGTGTTTGTTAAACAGTCAAACAAAAATGTGTTATTTTAAAGTAGTGTAAAATATAACCTTAACTTTGGACGCAAGATGAACAACCTACACACACACACACACAGCAAAACCCCAAGCATGCGCACAAGATAAGGAAGTGTGCTTTCCTTATCTCACAAGTCATGGAAGGGTGGGGGGGGGGGGGGGGCACATAAGTGGGGGGGTAGGAACTGTGGAATCAGGCAAGGGTGTAAGAATTTAGGATATAGTCTTGTTATTTTAAAGAAGGTGTACATGCTTATTTAATTACATTTAATAGCAACCAGTGTCACGGGTCGTGGTAAACGAGCGCGGCGGAGAGCGGCGATCGTGCGGAAGGAGCAGGCAGGCAAGCGGGATACGGGAAAACGGGGGTTTAATCGGGGAAACTGGAGCAGGTCGGGAAACAGACATTGACAACATCAATTACGGACGAGGGACTCAGGTAAGACACGGACTGAAATAGACAGGACTGAGCAAATGAACTGGATACAGCTGGGTACAATCGGGAGAAAACACGTGGGTAATCAGGGGGCGTGGCACAGGAGGAGCGGACGAGCCGGGCATGACAGAACCCCCCCCCAAAGGCGCGCTTCTCCGGGCGCGCCAAGGAAGGGGGCGACGGACGGGACACGGGAACTGGAGCAAAAAAACAGAACCATCAACGAGAGACGGGAAACAGGACCGAGGCACAGAACAGGGCAAGAGACAGGACATGAGATAGGAGCTGACAAAGGGACGGGAAGGCAGAGAGACAGACCTGGAAGGGAGACACAGCGGGAACAGGAGGAACAAAAGGACCAGGAGTGAACGAAGGGAACAGAGGAGGACGAGGAGCAGAGACGGGAGGAACAAAGCGAGGGGGAGCAGAAACAGGCGGGACAAAGAAAGGGGAAGCAAACGAAGGAGGGACCAGGGCAGGAGAGAAGGGAGAGAAGGCGTGGGAACAAAGGGGAGCCCGTGGGAGCCCCAGCGGGCGACGGGCGGCAGCCGGAGGGGCCGCAGACGGCCGGGAGGCCGGAGCCGGAGGGGACCGAGAAGGGGCCGAGGAGACAGAGCGAGGGACCCGCGGAGGGGCCAGGGAGGGAGCAGGAGGGAGCACCGGGGAAGGGGACGAGGGAGCAGGAGGGGCCCACGGCGAAGGCCCGGAGGAGGGGGGAGCCGCAGCAGGCGGCGACGTCCGGTGGAGGGCCGGAGGTAGGGGCCCCGCAGGCAACCGAGGAGCCGCCGTCGGGGAGCCCGCAGGCGGCCGACCAGGCACCGGAGGGGGGAGCGAGGCAGGGCGACGAGGCACCGGAGGGGGACCCGCAGGCGACAGCCGACCCGGAGGGCCAGGAACCGCAGGCGTCAACCGAGCCCCAGCGCAGGCGAGGCAGGGCGAGCCAGGGGGCAGGGAGGGCGGGACCCCAGCCCTGCGTCTGTGTCCCCTCCCCTTGCGGGACACAGACAGGCCGACCCTAGGTCGGGGTCGACGCTGCCGGGGCGAGGGACCAGTGGTCACAGGAGCGGGGCCAGGGACAGGAGCGGGGCCAGGGACAGGAACGCGGTCAGGCTGTGGGGGCGCCGGCCCGGGAGCTGCAGCAGGCGGCTGCAGAGGGGGCGCCGGCCCGGGAGCTGCAGCAGGCGGCTGCAGAGGGGGCGCCGGCCCGGGAGCTGCAGCAGGCGGCTGCAGAGGGGGCGCCTCTGCAGGAACTGGAGCGCGGTCAGGAACTGGAGCGCTGACGGGAGCTGCAGGTGGCTGCAGTGGGGGCGCCTGCCCGGGAGCTGCTGCAGGCGGAGGGGGCGCCGGGACAGGAACAGGAGCGCGGTCAGGAACAGGAGCTGGCTGCAGTGGGGGCGCCTGCCCGGTAGCTGCAGGTTGCTGCAGTGGGGACGCCGGCCCGGGAGCTGCAGGTTGCTGCAGTGGGGGCGCCGGCCCGGGAGCTGCGTCCGCCGGCAATGGCGGCCGCACGGGAGCTGGGTCCGCCGGCAATGGCGGCCGCACGGGAGCGGGGTTCGCCGGCAATGGCGGCCGCACGGGATAGGGATCCGCAGGCAGCGGCGGCCGCACGGGATAGGGATCCGCAGGCAGCGGCGGCTGCGTCGGCGGCAAGAGCAAAGGGAGCTCCTCAGGCTCGGCTATGGCCTCTAGTCGCGGAGGCGGCTGTCCCAGCTGTACCGCGACCCGGCGTGTTCTCCGGACCGAGGAAGCCACTTGGGAAGGCAGCTTAGCAGCGCTGAGGGCCTCCGTGTCGTCCTCCAGCTCACCAGCTGGGAAGGAGGCGGGGACGAGAGCGCACGCCCCTAGGACGATCGTCCGGGCGACCGTCCGCTTCTTCCTCCTTCTCCGCGTCACCGTCGGGGGGGTAGGCTGCGCACTGTCCGAGAAAGCGGACCGCGGGAGGATGGTCCCCGGTTCGCGTAGCGCAACCCACCGCTCTTTACGGAGCTCGGCCACCCGCTGGAAGTTATCGCGCACCTCCTCCGCGAGGTGCGCGTCCTTTTCCAGGGACAGCCGGTCCAGGATGTCCCAGCTCCGGCTGATGAAATCCCAGGCCGGGAGATCTTCCCGGATGCCGGGCTGGGCGATCCAAAATAGCAGCTGATCGACGTAACCGCGGTAGTCCTCCACAGTCACGGAAGCTGCTTCTCTTTGGTCCGTCATTCTGTCACGGGTCGTGGTAAACGAGCGCGGCGGAGAGCGGCGATCGTGCGGAAGGAGCAGGCAGGCAAGCGGGATACGGGAAAACGGGGGTTTAATCGGGGAAACTGGAGCAGGTCGGGAAACAGACATTGACAACATCAATGACGGACGAGGGACTCAGGTAAGACACCGACTGAAATAGACAGGACTGAGCAAATGAACTGGATACAGCTGGGTACAATCGGGAGAAAACACGTGGGTAATCAGGGGGCGTGGCACAGGAGGAGCGGACGAGCCGGGCATGACAACCAGTAAGCTGCATTTACACATTAAATGCAAATACACATTAAAAACTTTAAAGAATGGTAATATATCTTGACCATAGTTTTTAGTTACACAAATATTTTAAGACGTAACATGAAAGTTTTTCAAAGTAAGATGTACAAATGTTTAAAATCTGACATGAAATTTTTTTAGGTAAGATGTACAAATGTTTTAAAATGTGACATGAAAGTTTTTCAAAGTAAGATGTACAAATGTTTTAAAATGTAACGTGAAAGTTTTTCAAAGTAAGATGTACAAATGTTTTAAAATGTAACGTGAAAATTTTTCAAAGTAAGATGTACAAATGTTTTAAAATGTGACATGAAAGTTTTTCAGATAAACAGATGTACAAATGTTTTAAAATGTGACATGAAAGTTTTTCAGATAAACAGATGTTTTAAAATGTAACATGAAAGTTTTTCAAAGTAAGATGTACAGATGTTTTAAGACGTAACATGAAAGTTTTTCAAAGTAAGATGTACAGATGTTTTAAGATGTAAGATGTTTGGGGTGTTTTACAAAAACATTCTGTTATTTGTTTGCAGCACAAACGTATTTTTAAAATGTACAAAGTTTTATGCATTCATTTTGTGAATTAGTTTTGAAATCTAATATGAACATGGCTTTTATTTTACAAAAGCAAAGTTGTAAAAATTTTGTAGGGTTTTTATCAAAGGAGATTTTGTTAATTTAACAAAGTTTTTTTATTTTCAAAGTTGCACAAGTGTTTCAAAATGTATCATGTATACGTGTGTTGTATTTTTCAAGCTTGTACAAAAATGTTTATGTACATTTATCAAATGAGTTTTTAAAATGTACCATGACCGGGTGTTTTATTATTCAAAATAAAAGTTGTACATATGTTTTGTTATATGTATGCACCACGGTTGTGTTTTTAAAATGTAATAATTTTGTGAGGTGGTGGGAATAAAGCGTATTTAAAGGGGTACCTCTCATGGAATCTACCAATCTTTACCAGCTGATGAACCCTGAGCCACACGGGGACTGGGGGTTTTAACCGTGAGACTCGACACCTAGGCATTAGATCCTTATGTCAGCAATGGTCCCCATGCATGTACCCAGTGTAGGGTCAGGTCCAGAGAAAGCTGTAACTACGAGTGCACCTGGTTAACAGCATTTAATTTATAATAGTACGAGCTAGAAAAATGCATTTAGCAGTCGCATTAAAACACGTTAAAGACTTTAAAGAATAAAGCCTTAGTTATTTTTTTAATAAAGATGGCTTTTCAGTAAATGTTGGCTTTCCTACAAGGTGACCCCCGAGGCCTATGCTTATAGCATCCGGGTGCCTGATTTGAGATGCTTACTGAGGATGCCATGTTAACACCGGTAACTGAGCTGTACCATGTGTCACACTTAATGAAACTTAGTCCTAATTCAACAGAACCAGTCGTCATCCACTTTGCAGTGAGATTTCTGAGCGAAAAGTGAGCGAAGTTTCATTTTCTTACTTTACCACCTATCGGTTAGTAAGGGAAATGGAGACGGTAATATGTCGGACACGTCAATGGCACTGAGCGCGAGGGAGTGTGCGGTGTGGCGCGAGCTGCTAGCTGATGTAACGCTGCGAACAGTGGGGCTCTTACGTTTTTAAGATGCGGCTAACTATCCCCGAGACACTTTAGCCAGGTTCGTGTATATTTGCTCTTAATGCTGCGGTCAACGCCAGGAGGGAGCTGGCTAGCAATAATATCTTTAGCTGGTCTTAAAGCTTGCTGTATTTTTCATTCAGTACATACACGGTTTAGAAGAAAACCTAATCGACATTTAAATAAATAAAAAATAAACATACAAAACTATTGAAATCCACCAGAAGCATGTGCATATTTTTCTGGTTTGCATGTTATGTGTGGTTGTCTAAGCACCGTCGGGCCTAGTGTTTCATAGGTGATGGAGAAGCATACGGTCGTAAACTGCATGCGCTTATGCCAACAGGTGTTTAACATACAAACATAGACGCTTTCTTTAACGTGAAACATTTAAAGGCTCATTCTGTTTTGTCGACATTCTTAATTTTATTCAAGTAGCCTCTAATCACCTTACACTTGTTCTATTTTACTGTAGAGTATTTTAAAACAATGTCACTGTAATGTCACCACATGTCAAAGCTAACAAGGTAACATGATTGTATCAGTGGAACAAAAAGCCGTCGCCTGGATATGTATAGACAGATCATGTATTGCTCAGCAAATTGACCGCATTATGAAATCTATTTGTATTTAGACAAATATATTGGGAATGAAGTGTCGTATTTTAAGAGGCAGACATTGAGGCCGAATTTAAGTTGGTCACAAATGTATTTTTCTTCTGCAGCTAGAAGCGTCGTCTGAGCCTGATTTTAACTGGCATGTCGGTGTGGGATTCTTATAGTAGAAGTTATGTGAATTGCGGTACTCTGAAATTAAGTGATATGTGTATTAGAATCGTGAAGTGTCATCTTCCTTTTGTTTTAGGTTCCCCCTGGGCATTTTTATGAACTGTATTGCAATATCAGACAGTGTGTCATGAATTTCTGAAGGCATGTTATATATGACCGTTTCTTGGATATGTTTCTTGTACAGTAGTTGCAGTTTGTCAGGACAAGACTGTTTGCCTAATGTGACATGGTGAACAAGTCCTGTGATTAAAGCATGTCTGCTGCTTAAAACATTGTGTTGTATGCTGAAGGTTTCTTGCCGGTACACGTTGAATTACCGTTCCATTACAATATTCAAGTGTTATTTTTAAATCATTTAATGAAATAGGTATTTATCTCATCATTGATGATGACTGTGGTCCACCTGTATGACAAGTAACCTGTCCCGGACAGAGGTTTCTTCAAGGCCTGTTGTAGGAACTCCATGGTGTAGCATTATGAGAAAGTATACAGGGAGTAGTACAAATGAGCAATCGCTCTGCCCCTCTTTTACTCATTTTGGATGCTTAAATTACTAAATTGTGTCTTTAATGCTATTCTGTATGATTCTATGGTCTGAGTGAGTCTCCAGTACTACATGAATGGTAAACTTAAAAACTCTACTTCTCTTAGCTTAATAATATTTTCTTTCTTGAGTTGAATTAGTTTGTGTCTAATTTTCATTTTATTGATTTTCTGCACACTTGGATTATTTATTTGCCCCCCTTGTCTTAAAGGCTAGAGGGGGTCTGTGCTTGTGACCTGGCAATTATTTTCGGTGTTTGTCACTAAACTTGCAATATAAAATTTGAAGACAGGTCTGTGACCTGTGCTTGCAACAAAAAACGTCTAAGTGGTAGTAGGCGAAGCACAGCGCTGCCTATACTTTCTGAAAAGGCTAATCTTTTATGGCACAGGCAGGAAAAAGGTGATGATCCACTAGCAGCTCCAAGACGAAAATGGGGTTTATTAAAGAAAAACAGAGCACCCTGGGGTAAAATACTAAGCAAAAAGACCGCGAGGGGTCCGAAACAAACTAGGAGAAATAAGAATGAACTAAAGAAATCATTAAGTAACACAACTAAGGAACTGGGCTAAACAGAGAGCAGGACTAAAAAAACCAAGCACACAGTTCACAACTAACACTGACCACGGACAGACGGACGGACGAACGAATGAATGTGCGTGCACGCGCACACATACATACATACAAACGCACACCCACTGCCACCCCAGTCTTGTCTCTTAATGCACGCGCTTAGGCCTTTTTGGAAAAAACATTAATGTGACACATGGTGCAGCTCAGTTACCGGTGTTAACATGGCATCCTCAGTAAGCATCTCAAATCAGGCACCCGGATGCTATAAGCATAGGCCTCAGGGGTCACCTTGTAGGAAAGCCAACATTTACTGAAAAGCCATCTTTATTAAAAAATAACTAAGGCTTTATTCTTTAAAGTCTTTAACGTGTTTTAATGCGACTGCTAAATGCATTTTTCTAGCTCGTACTGTTATAAATTAAATGCTGTTAACCAGGTGCACTCGTAGTTACAGCTTTCTCTGGACCTGACCCTACACTGGGTACATGCATGGGGACCATTGCTGACATAAGGATCTAATGCCCAGGTGTCGAGTCTCACGGTTAAAACCCCCAGTCCCCGTGTGGCTCAGGGTTCATCAACTGGTAAAGATTGGTAGATTCCATGAGAGGTACCCCTTTAAATACGCTTTATTCCCACCACCTCACAAAATTATTACATTTTAAAAACACAACCGTGGTGCATACATATAACAAAACATATGTACAACTTTTATTTTGAATAATAAAACACCCGGTCATGGTACATTTTAAAAACTCATTTGATAAATGTACATAAACATTTTTGTACAAGCTTGAAAAATACAACACACGTATACATGATACATTTTGAAACACTTGTGCAACTTTGAAAATAAAAAAACTTTATATTACATTAACAAAATCTCCTTTGATAAAAACCCTACAAAATTTTTACAACTTTGCTTTTGTAAAATAAAAGCCATGTTCATATTAGATTTCAAAACTAATTCACAAAATGAATGCATAAAACTTTGTACATTTTAAAAATACGTTTGTGCTGCAAACAAATAACAGAATGTTTTTGTAAAACACCCCAAACATCTTACATCTTAAAACATCTGTACATCTTACTTTGAAAAACTTTCATGCTACGTCTTAAAACATCTGTACATCTTACTTTGAAAAACTTTCATGTTACGTTTTAAAACATCTGTTTATCTGAAAAACTTTCATGTCACATTTTAAAACATTTGTACATCTTACTTTGAAAAACTTTCACGTTACATTTTAAAACATTTGTACGTCTTACTTTGAAAAACTTTCACGTTACATTTTAAAACATTTGTACATCTTACTTTGAAAAACTTTCACGTTACATTTTAAAACATTTGTACATCTTACTTTGAAAAACTTTCATGTCACATTTTAAAACATTTGTACATCTTACCTAAAAAAATTTCATGTCAGATTTTAAACATTTGTACATCTTACTTTGAAAAACTTTCATGTTACGTCTTAAAATATTTGTGTAACTAAAAACTATGGTCAAGATATATTACCATTCTTTAAAGTTTTTAATGTGTATTTGCATTTAATGTGTAAATGCAGCTTACTGGTTGCTATTAAATGTAATTAAATAAGCATGTACACCTTCTTTAAAATAACAAGACTATATCCTAAATTCTTACACCCTTGCCTGATTCCACAGTTCCTACCCCCACTTATGTGGCCCCCCTCCCACCCTTCCATGACTTGTGAGATAAGGAAAGCACACTTCCCACATTTTAAAACATTTGTACATCTTACTTTGAAAAACTTTGTTACGTTTTAAAACATCTGTATATCTGAAAAACTTTCATGTCACATTTTAAAACATTTGTGTAACTAAAAACTATGGTCAAGATATATTACCATTCTTTAAATTTTTTAATGTGTATTTGCAGCATGGTGCTAAATGCAGCTTACTGGTTGCTATTAAATGTAATTAAATAATCATGTA
Organism: Brienomyrus brachyistius; assembly: GCF_023856365.1. Classification (NCBI taxonomy): domain Eukaryota; kingdom Metazoa; phylum Chordata; class Actinopteri; order Osteoglossiformes; family Mormyridae; genus Brienomyrus; species Brienomyrus brachyistius. Next base: position 36,698,904 of record NC_064536.1, read on the forward strand.
CACCTTCTTTAAAATAACAAGACTATATCCTATATTCTTACACCCTTGCCTGATTCCACAGTTCCTACCCCCCACTTATGTGCCCCCCCCCCACCCTTCCATGACTTGTGAGATAAGGAAAGCACACTTCCCAACCTTTGGTTGTGCGCTTGTGCGCATGCTTGGGGTTTTGCTGTTTGTGTGTGTGTGTGTAGGTTGTTCATCTTGCGTCCAACGTTAAGGTTATATTTTATACTACTTTAAAATAACACATTTTTGTTTGACTGTTTAAGAAACACATCTAAAGTTTTTATACATTTAAACATTAACAAAAGCTGTTAATGTCTTTTCTTTAAAATTTACAAGTCTATTTTGTGTGGTTTTTCACAATAAGACTCATGAACGACTAAGTTAGTATGTTTTGGGGTCTGTATACACATCGCGGTCCTATACTTTCACAGACCTAAAGTTAAACTTTAAAGCCCCTGACCACCGGTGTGTGTGTGTGTGTGTGTGTGTTTGTGTGTTTGTGCACATGAGCATGAATATACATTTACTGAAAAAACATATTTATTAAAATAACTAAGGCTTTTTTCTGTCAAAACAATTTTTAAATAATACCAGCAGATAAATGGGGTCGTTATAGTGAATCTGTAGTCTCCCTGCATAGTGGATGACTGCTGACACTGTTGAACTTGAACTATGTTTCATTAACTATCAAACAGTCTGCAGCTCCGTTACCGTTGTCAACTTAGCATTGTACTCCAGCAAGCATCTCAGATCAAGCTTGTAGATTATATAAGCTGGGGCCGTGGGCACCTTGTAGGATGTCTTTATTAAAATAACTAAGACCTTATTCTTTAAAGTTTTTTTAATGTGTATTTGCAGCATGGTGCTAAATGCAGCTTACTGGTTCCTATTAAATATAATTAAATAATCATGTACACCTTCTTTAAAATAACAAGACTATATCCTATATTCTTACACCCTTGCCTGATTCCACAGTTCCTACCCCCCACTTATGTGCCCCCCCCCACCCTTCCATGACTTGTGAGATAAGGAAAGCACACTTCCCAACCTTTGGTTGTGCGCTTGTGCGCATGCTTGGGGTTTTGCTGTGTGTGTGTGTGTGTAGGTTGTTCATCTTGCGTCCAACGTTAAGGTTATATTTTATACTACTTTAAAATAACACATTTTTGTTTGACTGTTTAAGAAACACATCTAAAGTTTTTATACATTTAAACATTAACAAAAGCTGTTAATGTCTTTTCTTTAAAATTTACAAGTCTATTTTGTGTGGTTTTTCACAATAAGACTCATGAACGACTAAGTTAGTATGTTTTGGGGTCTGTATACACATCGCGGTCCTATACTTTCACAGACCTAAAGTTAAACTTTAAAGCCCCTGACCACCGGTGTGTGTGTGTGTGTGTGTGTGTTTGTGTGTTTGTGCACATGAGCATGAATATACATTTACTGAAAAAACATATTTATTAAAATAACTAAGGCTTTTTTCTGTCAAAACAATTTTAAAATAATACCAGCAGATAAATGGGGTCGTTATAGTGAATCTGTAGTCTCCCTGCATAGTGGATGACTGCTGACACTGTTGAACTTGAACTATGTTTCATTAACTATCAAACAGACTGCAGCTCCGTTACCGTTGTCAACTTAGCATTGTACTCCAGCAAGCATCTCAGATCAAGCTTGTAGATTATATAAGCTGGGGCCGTGGGCACCTTGTAGGATGTCTTTATTAAAATAACTAAGACTGTCACGATCCGGAAATACTGGAGACGGCGATCGTGCGGGAAACAGGCAAGGGAAACCAGGTACGGGGAATAACGGGGTTTTATTGGAGTAACGGGGACTAGGGAGCATCGGACAGGGACTAACAAACATCCACAATGACGGACAAGGGTAACAGGCAAGACCAGGACTTAAAACAGGACAAGACTAAGCAAAGTAATCAGACAAGGCTGGAGACAATCAGGGACGCACACGCGGGTAATCAGGGGGCGTGGCACACACGAGGAGCCGACGAGCCGGGTCATGACAGAACCCCCCCCCCAAAGGCGCGCTTCACCGGGCGCGCCAGGGAGGAGGCGACGAACGGGACACAGGAACCGGGACCGAGAAAAGAACAAAACTAACGAGAGACCGGAAACAGGACAGAGGCACAAAACATAGCGAGAGACAGAACGTAAGACACGACTTGAGACAGGACCGGGAAAGCGGAGAGACAGACCAGGAAGGGAGAGACAGGAGGGACAGGCGGGACACTAGGAGCGGGAGTGCAAGGAGGGAACATCGGGAAACGAGGAGCAGGAAAGGGCGGAACAGACGGGCGAGTAACAAAAGCAGACGGGGCAAAGACATGAGGTACGAAGGCAGAGGCATAGGGCGAGAAGGAGGGGGTACCAAGGGGAGCCCGAGGGAGCCCCAGCGGGCGACGGGAGGCAGCCGGAGGGGCCGCAGGCGGCCGGGAGGCCGGAGCCGAAGGGGACCCCGGAGGGGCCGAGGAGACAGGGCGAGGGACCCGCGGAGGGGCCAGGGAGGGAGCAGGAGGGAGCACCGGGGAAGGGGACGAGGGAGTAGGAAGGGGCCAGGGCGAAGGCCCGGAGGAGGGGGGAGCCGCAGCAGGCGGCGATGTCCGGGGGAGGGCCGGAGGTAGGGGCCCCGCAGGCGACCGAGGAGCCGCCGTCGGGGAACCCCCAGGCGACCGACCAGGCACCGGAGGGGGGAGCGAGGCAGGGCGACGAGGCATCGGAGAGGGACCCGCAGGCGACAGCCGACCCGGAGGGCCAGGACCCGCAGGCGCCAACCGAGCCCCAGCGCAGGCGAGGGAGGGCGAGCCAGGGGGCAGGGCGGGCGGGACCCCAGCCCTGCGTCTGTGTCCCCTTCCCCTGCGGGACACAGACAAGCCGACCCTAGTTCGGGGTCGATCTCGCCGGGGCGAGGGACAAGGGGTTACGAGTTCTGTCCCCGAGGGGTCCCATTCCAGCTCCTCCACCTCCGAAGAGGGAGGAGCCAAGATGGAGTTGTCCAGGACCACCTCGGGGACTAGGACAGGGACTGGAGCTGCTGCAGGCGGAGGGGGCGCCTCTGGAGCTGCTGCAGGCGGAGTGGGCGCCTCTGGAGCTGCTGCAGGCGGAGGGGGCGCCTCTGGAGCTGCTGCAGGCGGAGGGGGCGCCTCTGGAGCTGCTGCAGGCGGAGGGGGCGCCTCTGGAGCTGCTGCAGGCGGAGGGGGCGCCTCTGGAGCTGCTGCAGGCGGAGGGGGCGCCTCTGGAGCTGCTGCATGCCGAGGGGGCGCCTCTGGAGCTGCTGCATGCCGAGGGGGCGCCTCTGGAGCTGCTGCATGCCGCCGGGGCGCCGGGACAGGAACACGGTCAGGTCGCCGGGGCGCCGGGACAGGAACACGGTCAGGCCGCGGGGGGGGCGCCTGCCCGGGAACTGGAGCGTGGTCAGGAACTGGAGCGTGGTCAGGAACTGGAGCGCGGTCAGGAACTGGAGCGCGGTCAGGAACTGGAGGTGGCTGCAGTGGGGGCGCCGGCCCGGGAGCTGCAGCAGGCGGCTGCAGAGGGGGCGCCTGCCTTGGAGCTGCAGGTGGCTGCAGTGGGGGCACCTGCCCTGGAGCTGCAGCAGGTGGCTGCAGTGGGGGCGCCTGCCCGGGAGCTGCAGCAGGCGGCTGCAGAGGGGGTGCCTCTGCAGGAACTGGAGCACGGTCAGGAACTGGAGCGCGGTCAGGAACTCGAGCGCGGTCAGGAACTGGAGGTGGCTGCAGTGGGGGCGCCGGCCCGGGAGCTGCAGCAGGCGGCTGCAGAGGGGGCGCCTGCCCTGGAGCTGCAGGTGGCTGCAGTGGGGGCACCTGCCCTGGAGCTGCAGCAGGTGGCTGCAGTGGGGGCGCCTGCCCGGGAGCTGCAGCAGGCGGCTGCAGAGGGGGTGCCTCTGCAGGAACTGGAGCACGGTCAGGAACTGGAGGTGGCTGCAGTGGGGGCGCCGGCCCGGGAGCTGCAGCAGGCGGCTGCAGAGGGGGCGCCTGCCCTGGAGCTGCAGGTGGCTGCAGAGGGGGCACCTGCCCTGGAGCTGCAGCAGGTGGCTGCAGTGGGGGCGCCTGCCCGGGAGCTGCAGCAGGCGGCTGCAGAGGGGGTGCCTCTGCAGGAACTGGAGCACGGTCAGGAACTGGAGGCAGTGGGGGCGCCTGCCCTGGAGCTGCAGGCTGCTGCAGTGGGGGCGCCTGCCCTGGAGCTGCAGGCGGAGGGGGCGCTTCCGGAGCTCTCCGGAGCTTGATCAGCCTCCGGAGGTCTTCAGCCATCCTTTCCAGATCTGAATACGGGGATTCTGGAGTGAAAGAGGCGAAATCCTGCCCCAGTTGCACTGCGAGCTTTTCCCCCTCCGGAGGGCCCTGTGGGGCCGGTTCTCCCATCACCCTCCAATACAGTCCCTGGAGGGTGAAGTACCTGTCAGCGAGGATCATGGGTGGCGGCGGCAGCGAAGACGGCTGCGCAGGCGGCGGCGGCCGCACGGGAACGGGGTCCGCCGGCAATGGCGGCCGCACGGGAGCGGTGTCCGCCGGCAATGGCGGCCGCACGGGAGCGGGGTCCGCCGGCAATGACGGAGGGAGGTCCTCCGTACGGGCGATCGCCGTTCTCCTCCGTCTCCCTCGCAGGCGCCTGGCGGTTGCGGGAGGCGGCGCGATGTCCGTGAAAACGGACGGTGGAAAAAAGGCTTCTGGCTCCGGGTAGTGGAAGGGCTCCTCGTCCTCGTCCTCACTTGAGAGCCAGTACTTCCACGCAGGATCGGGGACGCGTGTGGTCGGCCCCCGGGCTGGAGGTAGGGCAGGTACCTCCCTCTCGTCCTCCGCCGGAAGCCAAAGCCTGGAGAGCGAGCAGGCGCCGAGAGAGATCGGCTCTTGAGGGAGCCTCTTCCTCCCTCTCCGCTTCTTCTTTGGGTCCGTCATTCTGTCACGATCCGGAAATACTGGAGACGGCGATCGTGCGGGAAACAGGCAAGGGAAACCAGGTACGGGGAATAACGGGGTTTTATTGGAGTAACGGGGACTAGGGAGCATCGGACAGGGACTAACAAACATCCACAATGACGGACAAGGGTAACAGGCAAGACCAGGACTTAAAACAGGACAAGACTAAGCAAAGTAATCAGACAAGGCTGGAGACAATCAGGGACGCACACGCGGGTAATCAGGGGGCGTGGCACACACGAGGAGCCGACGAGCCGGGTCATGACAAAGACCTTATTCTTTAAAGTTTTTTTAATGTGTATTTGCAGCATGGTGCTAAATGCAGCTTACTGGTTCCTATTAAATATAATTAAATAATCATGTACACCTTCTTTAAAATAACAAGACTAAATCCTAAATTCTTGCACCCCTGCCTGATTCCACAGTTCCTACCCCACACTTATGTGGCCCCCCTCCCACCCTTCCATGACTTGTGAGATAAGAAAAGCAGACTTCTGCCTGCCTGGTCGGTCATTTCTAGCTGCTATTTAGGTTCTTCCTCAAATCCTGTTGCCTAAATGACTTATATCCCACTCATATTCATTTAAAATTTCGCTATAACAAAACAATCCTTATACATTTTAATAAAAAACGTGAACTATATATGTTTGGTGTTTTTTTGATTGAGCAAACTCTTTTGTGTTTTTGTGTGCGTGTCCGATACAACTGTAGTTTGTATCAACTTTTTTTTAGTTTGACCTCCGGGGTGTGTGTTTGTCCGCATGCGCGTGAATAAACATTTACTGAAAAACATATTTATTAAAATAACTAAGACTTTATTCTGTCAAAGTTTTTAAAAATGTGTTTTGATGCATGTCACTAAATGTTGCTTAATAGTACCTAACCGGGGGTGCTCCCCCAGAGACAGTTGCTAGTCCATTTATTCTTTTAAAGACTACTGATTCCAATTTGGTGCCATATGCTTTTATCTTGTAGGCCGTAGGATAGCTCCATTTCTACCAGCTATAGGCCATGGTACGTCTGGGCTATTATGCTTAAATTCTTTATTAATTAGCGTTGGCTATGTGCTTTATAACACTGCTGATTCAGGTCTCTTGTAGATTTTCTCTTGACCGGTCAGCGCAGTCTCTCTCTTGTACATAGAAAAAACAGAGAATACCTATTATTAGAATGTTATTTTTAATTTAATTTAATTTAATTAATTAGCATTTTTATCACGCGAATAAAAGAAATAATATACTCACCGGGTAAGGCCTGGATGAAACTTGTGGCTCTTTGGCTGGCAGTAAGGGTAAGACCTCGAAGATACTTGTGCCTCTGCCCTAGGAGGAATAGGCCCCCCTGCTCGCCGCAATATCAACCAGGTGCAGTCATATCGTTTCTCTATTAACCCATATCTGTACTGTCATGTATGAAAAACAGGATTTACTGGGAGACAAGGTGTCCAACTTGATGTATGGCCCAAGTCGTTAGAGACGGCCTTGAAAAGTATGGTACCATAAGCTGATGTAATACAAACGCTTGCGTGAGGAAGAAACACACATACATTGTCAAAACTAGCGCCAAGCTTTGGACGACAGACCCTCCACCTCCTCCTCCTCTCATTCTTTGCTCCAACTTTATCATTTTCTACGATCATCATTAAAAATAAAAACTTTCACATACAGAAGCCATTGTTGTAGTAAGTAATGAACACTCCACAGACCATGCCTACGGCTTCAGTCCAAACTATTTTTTGTTCACGTTTAACAGCAGTTGCTTTTAAAGTTGGAATCTCCCAATCGGTTTCTCCTGGGCCTAAATATCTGGCCACCAGTACTGAAGAGTCTCTCCACTGGAGCACTTGATGGGATTGCTGTGTTATATTTGATGAAGAGCTTCTTCAGAAAATGCGCTATACAAAAATAAATGTGTTTGTTTGTTTGTTGTTAACCGGTTTATGTAAAGTATAACTGTCTTGCCTCAAAGCGCTTTACGGCATCCGCACCCAAAGCCCCCTTGTTTCGGACCCCTCGTAGAGAAGGTTTTGGCAGGGAAGTAAATCATTTTTTTTTTTTCTTTTAAGCCTTGGTTCTCTCGGAAGAACACCCAGACCTCTACAGTTGAGGAGATTTTTTTGGGGATGTACATATATAAGGACTACACTACTCAGACCAATTAGCATACACCAACACAGGCAACCCAAAAGAACTAACAACAAAATGTGATAAAGATTAATATCAGTGCCATTCCATCCTCGATCGTGGTGGGTTTCTAAAAATTAAGCTTAATGAAAATCTGAATATTAAATGATCAAAGTGATTTGATAAAAAATATTAGGTGGTACATTGGGCGGAGCTTAATATGGCTCAGTTTATGACGTCATCAGTGGGAGGGGGCGTTTTCTTATTCTGATTGGCTGGGGGGTTATGTCCATATATGGTATCATACATGCTTATGCCACGTGTTGCCGATGGGGGCCATATGGTTTGGGAGATAAGGGTTGCCGTTAAACTTTAATAGATTATAGATAGTAGATAGTAATTAATATCTTATTTTTAATTACGTTTTAAGGAATAATAAAACATATAGCAGGATGAATGTAAGAGCGCCTACACATCCAGCGGGGGTCCGTCCGGCCGCAGCCACACGTTGTTAGGAGTAGACACAAGTGTCCCCGGCCCTTTGGGTATTTTAAAAGAAGAAAGCTGTCAGGCTTCGCGAGTAGCGATGGGCAGAAAGCAGGCAAGGATGAAGCAGGTAGGTGAAAGTCGGGACAAACGGGGATTTATTGCGGGGAAGACGGCTATGGGTAGAACAGAACATCACAGGAGAACTAATATCAATGACGGACAAACAGCAGGGCAAGACGTGGATTGAAACAGAACAAAGACAGGGCGAAATAACAAGACACAGCTGGGCATGATTGGGGAGGCACACGTGGATAATCAGGGGGCGTGGCACACACGAGGATCGGACGAGCCGGCCATGACAGCGCACTCTGGGCGTGCTTCAGGGGAGGCGACGGACGAGACGAGACCAGGGATACAGGACCTAGAAAACAAGAACAGGATCATTAACGGGGTACAGGGAACAACACTGAAACACAGAATAGGCACAGGGACAGGAAGTAGGACAGGAGCTGGCACAGGACAGGGAACGCAGACAGACAGATGAGGAAAGGGGACACCAAGGGAACAGGCGGAACAAAAGGACCAGGAGTGAATGGAGGGAACACAGGGGAATGAGGAGCAGAGAGAGGTGGAGCAAAGGGACGAGGAACAAACATAGGAGGGACAAAGATGGAAAACCTAGGAGAAAAGGTCGGGGGAGAAAGGGGAGCCCGAGGAAGCCCCAGTGGCCGATGGGCAGCAGCCGGAGGGGCCGCAGGTGGCCGGAGCGGACCCCGGAGGGGCCGAGGAGACAGGGCGAGGGGCTGACGACGGGATAGAGGAGGGAGCTGGAGGGAGCGCCAGGGAAGGGGACGAGGCAGCTGAAAGGGGCCCGGGCGAAGGTAATGCGAGGGGGGGGGGCCGCCGCAGGCGGCGACGTCCTCCGACGAGCCGAAGGTGGGGGCCCCGCAGGCGACCGAGGAGCCGCCGTTGGGGAGCCCGTAGAAGCCCGACGCGAAGCCGGAGGAGGGATCAAGGCCGGGGGACGAGGCCTCGGAGGGGGGCCCGCAGGCGACCACCGACCCGGGGGGCCAGCACCCGCAGGCACTGATCGCGCCCCAGCGCAGGCGAGGGAGGACGAGCCAGGGGGCAGGGCAGGAGGGACCCCAGTCCTTCGCCTGTGTCCCCTCCCCTTACGGGAAACAGACATTCTGACCCCAGGTCGGGGTCGAGTTCGCCGGGGCGAGGGCCGAGGAGTCACTAAAAGGGTCCCCGAGGGGTCCCATTCGAGCTCCTCCGCCTCTGAGGGAGGAGCAACGGTGAGGTCCTCTGGGACCTCCTCGGGGACTGGGACAAAAGGGGTTAGAGTGGGGTCTTGAACAAGGGCCCCAGGGGCCACAGTCATAGGAGGCTGGAGGAGCGCCACGGGCTGCAGAGGGGCCGCCTGCTCTGGCGCGGCAGGCAGTGGGAGCACCTGTTCCGGGGTTGCAGGCAGTGGGAGCGCCTGCTCCGGGGCTGTAGGCAGTGGGAGCGCCTGTTTCGGGGTTGCAGGCAGTGGGAGAGCCTGCTCCGGGGCTGTAGGCAGTGGGAGTGCCTGCTCCGGGGCTGCAGACTGCTGCAGTAGGGGCGTCCTCTCCGAGGCTGCAGGTTGTTGCAGTGGGGGCGCCTTCTCCGGGGCTGCAGGCTGCTGCAGTGGGGGCGCCTTCTCCGGGGCTGCAGGCTGCTGCAGCGGGGGCGCCTTCTCCGGGGCTGCAGGCTGCTGCAGCGGGGGCGCCATCCCCGGGGCTGCAGGCGACTGTTCCTGATGAGCAGGAAGCAGCGGAGCAGTCGGCGCAGACGGCTGGGGACACGACTGCTCCAGCAAAGTCGAATGCTGCCCCAGTAGCTGTGCCGGTGGAGGTTCCGTAGGCAGCACAGGAGGCAGCGTGGATGGCTGTTCGAGCCGCCCTGAAGGCAAGGGAGATAGCTGCTTGCGGGGTGCAGGCGGCGGGACCAGTAGGTCCCGTGCGGGCAGCAAGGGGACGACTTCTTTAAGAAATCTGGGTCCCCGCGGGATCGCGTCCCGGATAGGACTCACCCCTTTGTTGGCCACCCGCTCTAGCCGGAAGTTGTACCGTTCCAATAGAGGCGGTAACTCGGTGGTGCCGGGGCTCTCTCCCCTCGCGGGGAGCACTGCCTGCACAGGCAGCTGAGCTGTGCGGGCGACCTTCAGGTTTGCCAAGGAGTTCTCTCCTCCCAATGTCTGAAGAGGAGCGGGGAAGAGCGTACATGCCCCCAAATTGAGAGTGGGGACGGTCACTAGCTTCCTCTTTTTCCTCTTCTTTCTGGTCGTCGCAGCGCTTGTGGAGGGTTGCTCCTTCTCCGCTAGGAAGGGAGACGGGGTAGTCACCTCCGCGGCACACGGTGCGTCAAAGCCCAACCTCCGTGCTGTCAGTCTTTGAACTAGCTGATAGAGGTTGGAGCGCACCTCCTCCAGGACTTTCCTGTCCCCTGCAGGAGACATGGTCAGCAGGAGGTCGCAGCTGTGAGTGGCTAGGTCCAGCGCGACCGGGTCCTCCTTTACGTCGGGCTGGTTGAGCCAGTAATGAATCTCCTGCAGGAGAACGAGCCGATCGTTGTCGGTCTGCCGCTTTGCCTTGTTTTCAGGGTCCGTCATTCTGTCACGCTTGCTGATCGGGGTAACGGCGAGCGAGCAGGTGAGCGGGCAGAAAGCAGGTCTGGTAGTCAGAACTCGGGGAAGACTAGGGTTTATTAGCGGGTACTCGGGGAAGAAGACATCAATGAACATCAGACGCTGACTAACATCAATGACGGACCAGGGAAACCGGGGAGACCAGGACTTAAATACACAGGACTAATCAAAGTAACTAGACACAGCTGGGTACAATCGGGAAAGAACACGTGGGTTATCAGGGGGCGTGGCACACACGAGGAGCGGACGGGCCGGGCATCACAGTTAACATATCCCCCCTTAACTTTTTTTTTTTTTTAAATAATGATATCTGAACATATGAAACAGAATATAACTAGACATCACAACACTGAACCGTACCACCACCTTATGTTAACCAAAACAAACAATTTTTTTCTTTTTTTTAGTTAACAATCATAGTCTTTCAAATAACTAGGTTTAGTCACAGTCCTTTGTGACCGCCTGGCTGGCGTAACTGATTTAAGCGGTGGTGACTCCATTGCTGTGCCTTGGGTTGGAATGTTTGTTGCCGCTGCTTCCATGTTGTGTTCAAGATGTTCTTCTGGAAGACATCCATTCCCCACTGCAGCCGGATTCCCAGAGCATGTCACTGTTTCAGCTGGTGGCGTAGGCCCGACCGGTGGTTCTGTAACTCTAGGAGCTATGACGTCTCTGACTTCCGGTCTAGCCAGTACCTGGTCTACATGTCTACGCACAATGCTACCATCGCCCGACATGACTCTGTAAGACACTGGACCCGTGACTTTCACAATAAAATCTGGTATCCACTTTGGTCCATGACTGAAATTCCTTATAAGCACTGCATCCCCCCCTTGAAAACTTCTCTCTGATCGTTGCTTGTCATGATTTCTCTTTTGTACACCCTGCTTCCGTTGTATCTTAGTTATAAGGTCAGGATGCACTAAGTCTAGTGTGGATTGCAATCTTCTGCCTTGTAACAGTTCAGCAGGTGACAACCCCGTGGTGGAGTGAGGGGTAATGCGGTAATTAAACAACACTCTAGATATTTTGGTAGTGATGTTCCCTTCACCTGCTTTCCTCATCAACGACTTAAATGTTTGGACAGCCCTCTCCGCGCAGCCGTTTGAAGAAGCATGGTAAGGTGCCGAGGTGATGTGATCAATACCGTTCTTCTTCATGAATTCTTTGAATTCTGCACTCATAAAACATGAGCCATTATCCGACACAATCATCTCGGGTAATCCCTGAGTGCTGAAACTCTTCCGTAGACATTCAATCGTGTTGACTGCTGTTGCTGAGGTAACCACGTACGCATCCATCCATTTGGAATGGGCATCCACCACGATCAAAAACATATGACCCATAAAAGGTCCAGCATAATCTATATGTAATCTCTGCCATGGTTTACTTGGCCACTCCCAAGGATGGAGAGGTGCGGGGGCTGGCAAGTTGCTATGTTCTTGGCAAGTGCTACAACCTTTCACTACTGCTTCAATATCAACATCTAACTTTGGCCACCAGAAGTAGCTTCTTGCTAATGCTTTCATTCTGGTGATGCCTGGATGTCCATAATGCAGTTGACGTAGCAATGCTTCCCGCCCCGGGGGGCATTACCGGGGGCGGTAATGGTGTGTTTAAGCAATCTAGAGTAGAGCCCCCCTTGGCATGGCATGGTACGGGAGGGGTTGCCTCTGCTGCCTAGGATGTTACCCTTGATCCAAGTTTTCAGGCTTTTGTTTTGCATGGGACTGTTGCACAAATAGATAAGGACCAACTTCAGTATCGCGTTAGAATACTTTGTGATACAGGAGCAGCTCAGTCTTTCGCTCTTGAGGGGGATTTGCCTCAGTCTGAGAAGACATTTGGTGGTACCCATGCATTTTGCAGAGATATTGAAATGGGGTTTGTAAAGGTCCCTTTACACCATATCTATCTTAGTTTCAGCCTAGCCACAGACAGCTGTGAGTTAAGGCTGGTGTTAATGGTGAAAGGCGTCACCTTTGTCCTAGCCATGGACAACTCAGTGTTGCTCATCTTTAAGTGACCCTGCCATTCTTGTAGATAGACAGGTTAGTTATGTCTTGGATAAGGGTGTGTTAATTCATAAACGGTCTCCTTAAGGTAGAGCGGACCTGGGTAGTGTGTACCAGATAGTACTGCCGTCCATGTACACTGTAACAAAAGTCAGTAAAATATACATCAAAACACCGTCAAATTCCAACGGTAATGGAGCGTAAAACCAAAAACTTCCTTTTACTGTATTAAATAGATTGAATAACCGTTAATTGTTAGACTGGATAAAACTTTGTTTTTTACTGTAATAAAATGTTGAAATTATAAATATTTTCTGTGAAAACAAATAAATATGCATACATTTTACAATTAAATATTGTAATGTTGAAAATGTCTGAAAAACGCAGATTTTACGGTATTATTTGAGTAAAACTACATCTTTTGGGGTTGTGCACATTGGAATTCACAGTATAAAGCTGTAGATTTTTAAGCAAACAAAAACATTCATTTTTACAGAAGCAAGATGTTAAAAAATAGGGTCCACCGTAATAATACAACCATTTTTTTAAAAGCAAATATCAGCAGTGAAAGACAATAAAATTGATAGTATTTTTTTTTATTTTAAAATTCAGATACTGATATACAGATTAAAAGTTAGGCCTGCAGTATATCATTGTTAACCTTCTGATAAAAAAAAATCAACAGCAAAAGAAGATGTTTAAAATAAAGTTCACGGTTGTGAATAAAATTGATTTCAATAATCTTTTTTAATTATTATTTTAAAACAACTTTATGTTGTTGTGTTTCACGGCATATTAGCAGACCACCTTAAGTGGGTCCGCCTTAAATTTTGAGTTTGTGTGATCGCTGTTGATTGGCAGCTAAACTGCTGGTAAACTGTGTACAGACGTATTACGTTCGAATTGCAGAGAAAAAAAATCCTGGTAGCAACATTGTGCAGTATGAGCGAACCATTTCACCAAAAAAAGGGGAAGCAAGGCAAGATGTGGCTGCAGCGGTCCGCAGACGTGACTTCTGATCAAATTCAAACCTCCTCCTAAAGAAACAAAGAGCGACATTACATTGCGGGATGACGTCACCTGAAAATGACCAATAGCGCGGCGCGCTGCTGAGCTGCATGCCAACCGCTCTTTTTTTCATGCAGGAGACTGAAGTTGGCTTCGCTAACGGACACAGTTTTGAACTCGTATATTAGCGCCATTTATAGCTGCTTGGACCACAGCATCTTCGGAATTTGTAGACATCCTGGCAGTTTACAATTAGTTCAAGGTGAGGTGTGTACATGCAACATCAAGTTAGCCCTGTTATAAAAATCCACCAGCCCAGCGTTTATAGATAATTTTAGCAGTTTGTTTTTTATGAGTGAGGTTGTGAATTTAGTTAGCATTTGTGAGTTGAGTTAGCATTACTGTCGCGAGGGAAGCATTGCTCTGGATTAGTTTCTGTGTTTGGCGTGCTTAATTCGCTAGGGAGGAATTACCAAAGTACATGGAGTTATGTTAACCTGTAATTTCTGTGGTAAGGTAGTTCAGTCATCAAGGGGCTACGTGCTTCATTGTAAACTGCATCGGAATGAGCCACGTTGTTTCTTTCGGTGTATTGAAGCAGGCTGTAAGCAGGCATACACCAGGTATGGCGCGTTTAAGGCTCATTTTTACCGAAGACACTCTGCCCCCACCCATGTCACTGGTGTGGCGGTGGTTTCTTCATTTACATGTGCAATGGCGATGTGTGAACGTCAGTGTCAGAACTCTAAAGAGTTAATAGCTCATCTGAAGAGCCATATTGTGGAAGGACACGTGGTCACTTGTCCAGTAAGAGGATGCACAAATACCTTTAGAGTTAAATCATCTTTTACTGCTCACATGTCACGTAAACACAGAGAGTTTTCAGACAGCAGCATTGGTGATTTATATAGAGATTCTGCATGTCAATCATCATCTGTTCCAACCACATCAGATGACTTTGTACCCTTGTTTTCCGAGCCTGCTGCACAGTCTATTACAGATAACATGGAAATGCCCCCTGAATTCTGTGATCTTTTTCTGAGAAACGTTTCACTATTCTACTTAAAATTGCAGGGTCAGTTTCTACTGCCTGCTTCAACCATACAGAACATTGTGGAGGAAATGCAGAACATACATGAGTTCGGACAGACATACAGTTTGGGTAAACTTGCATCACTGTTAAAAGATGACACATCATTATCAGAGGAGGACATCAACAAAGTCTGCGAGTCTGTCAAAAGCTATGATCTTTTTTCTGCATGTCATACCGGGCCATTGAGGACAGTGCACTCCAGAGCTCAGACCTTTAAAAAAGCCTTCAACTATGTGGAACCAATGAAAATATTTTTAGGGAGAGATGAAAACAGAAAAGATAGGTTTGCCTATTATGTGCCTTTAAGAGAGACTTTGAGATGTCTGCTAGAGTCTGATCTGTGGCAGAAATCAGAAGAGCCCTCTACTGAGCCTCCTGCTGATGTTCTGTGTGACATAAGTGATAGTAAGCTGTTTAAATCAAATGATTTTTTTGGTCAAAACCCATCATGCCTCAAGCTAGTACTCTACCAGGATGCCTTTGAAGTCGTTAACCCTTTAGGCTCTGCAAGGACAAAACACAAGGTATTAGCTGTATATGCATCAGTGGCAAACTTGCCACTTCATGTACGCTCAGACACAGATCACATGTCTCTTGTCTTACTGTGCAGGGAGAAAGATTTTAAAGAGTTTGGTCATGCTAATGTGTTCTCTGAATTACTAGCAGACTTGAAAGAATTGGAGGACAGTGGGATTGTTGCATCAGATGAAACTAGAGTCAAAGGAACTTTGTTTTGCATTGCTGGTGATAATCTGGGTTCTCACTGTATTGGTGGCTTCACTGAAAACTTTAGTTCTTCAAAGTACTTCTGCAGGTACTGCCTGATAACGAAATCTGAATTTCAGGGTGCTGACCCAAATCTGTGTGGACCAGAACGTACCAAAGAGAACTACAACTCTGCTGTTGATCGCCTCCAGATTGACAATACACCAGACGTCGAAGGAGTGAAGTTCAGGTCAGTGTTCAATTCACTGAAATACTTCAACGTTTGTATGCCAGGCTTGCCACCATGTCTAGGTCATGATATCTTTGAGGGAGTTTTGGCTTATGATGTGGCACTGTATCTGAAATACTTCATAAAGAAAAAAGCATGGTTCACTTACTCCACTCTGAACCGACGCATCAAACAGTTTAGTTACCATGCGTCTGATGCTTCTACAAAGCCATCTGAGGTCAGTCCTCAAGCAGCTAAACTCTCAGGACAGGCTATACAGAACTGGAACTTCCTCCGATTGCTGCCTCTCATAGTTGGTGACATAGTGACAGACCCCACAGATGATGTGTGGAACTTAACTCTGCAGCTGAAAGATATTGTAGACATGGTGTGTGCTCAGAAAATTTCAGTGGCTCAGGTAGCATATCTTGATATTCTTATTCAAGAATATTTAGAGTCAAGAAAAGCTCTGTTCCCAGAATGCAACCTGAGACCAAAACACCATTTTCTACGCCATTACCCAGCACTGATTCTGAAATTTGGCCCACTGATAAGATTATGGACAATGCGCTTTGAAAGTAAGCACAGTTATTTCAAGAGGTGTGCCAGAAATCTGAAAAATTTCAAAAACCTCTGCCATACACTCTCTGAAAGACATCAGATATTTCAAGCCTATCTTGCAGCAGGGTCATTGTGTCAATCTGTCTTGAAAGTCAAAGATGGTTCTCCATTTTACTCAGTGCTGTACAGTAAAGCCATTCAAGAAGCAGTTCAAATGTTTGACTTTACTGAAACCAATACAAAGGTCACAGTAGAAACGATGTACAAGGGAACACAGTACAAGAAAGGACACTTCCTTGTCACAGGGGGCTCTGACTCTGTTGAGTTTGGTGAAGTAGTTCTCATTTTGATTAAGAATGACAGTGTTTATTTTCTGGTGTCGGTGCACGTGACAGAATACCATTCTCAGTATCATCTGCACTCAGTGAGAAAGGAAAAAGAAAAGATGCAGTGTGTGAACATCATTGACTTAATTGATTTCTATCCATTAACATCTTACATGAAGTATGGGTACCAAATGGTTCCATTGAAACACAGTGTGCTGTCACAATAATGGGGCTGTTAGTTTGGTACTTACGAAACACTGTATAAAAGTGTAGTATCAAGCAAGATCAGCTTCATATTTTAAGACCAAAGGTACCATTTGGTGTAAATTGACCTTTATTCACATTCTTTTATCAGACATCTCGGAAATGGGGGACAGCATAAGGAGTTCCATTACTAAGGTGCTGCCGGACCTGTCTGCCTTAATCCTTGAAATTGTACTAGAGACACTACAATCATTAGGAGTGGAGACATCTGAGGACTTGCAGTTCATCAGTGAGACTGATCTGAACTCTGTCCTGAGACCAGTTCAGGCAAGAAAACTGCTGGCTGCTTGGAAACAAACCAGTAAGTATTATGATTTCATTGCACAATAGCCATGAAGGGCTTTCTGTTTTTTCTATTATGCTTTGGCCAAGGTCCAAGAAGTACAATTAATCTATCGTTTGTGATATTGATTTACAGCACCAAATATGGAAATTTCAAGCCAGGCCAGCATATCGTCTCCATCTTCTTGCTCCTCATTTTCTGCCTCACCCAGTCCAATATATTCTCTAGACTGGGTAGATAACTTTAGAATTCCAAGTGAAGATTTTCCAGAAGACTTGATCCAGTGTCTTCAGAGAGAGAAAAGACCAAAGCCTCGATTGCGGAGGGAGATGATCCGCATTATTGTGAAGGAGATGATGAAAGCCTGTGCCTCTCCAAGTAGAAGAGCCTCGACTGAAATTGCAAAAAAACTGGTTGCGATGTATCCCAAGTCACTGCAGGATGTCATAGAGGGGGAAGTGGTAGGACAGGGGTACCACTCTTTGGTAAAACAGATTCAGGCACGAATTGAAAATGTGAAGAGGTCTACTTCACCAGTGTTACAGAAGCGCAAACAGGGAGGATCAGATGACACCGATGAAGTCACACCTGAAAAGCGAGCATCTGTTCAAGACACATATGGCTGCATAAAGTGGGACATGAAGTTTTTGCCAGTCAGTGAGACACTGGAAACCCAGCAGGAGAAGAAGGAACGTATGAAGATTCTCAGTGAACAGACAAGCTTCAGTCATGAAGAAGTAAAAACTCTAATGAAATGCACCTACTACTCTCAGCGCAAAGCAATAAACAGCGGAGCAGACATGCAAACCCTCAAAGAAGAGTGGCCTTATTTGTTTCAGGCGATTGGAATGACAGTCCATTTTGAAGAACTTACTGGGGTACCGCTGAAAGAGACTTTCCTCACCAGTCTAGAAAAGAAGGGAAAACGGCTTCTGGACTTTCTGAAAACCACTTGTGCAGACAAGAGCAAGCGTGTCTTGGAGGCTGTCATAAAGCTTCGAATGCAGAGGGGACAGCTGAAGGGCTGCTCAGAAGACCTGAAAGATATGATGCTCCTCCTCCTCTCCTATTTCGATGAAAAAGAGGAGACCCTCTTCCACTATGTTGATGAAACATGTCTGGCAAAAGAAGTCCAAGTGGAAAGCCTGCCTGTGACACCATGTATCATTGTTTGTGGTGAGTTGAAAATCAGTACAAGTGCACCGAACCTAAGCTAATGCAAGGATACACTATATTAAATGTCTGCACTTTCACTATTTTAAGACACATTTGAATGGTAAAGGGGGTTTTACAGTTAATTCTTTTACACTTGTATTTCATTCCAAGGATCCTCCTGCTTTGCATCGAGACTGTTCATGCTCAGCATTGACCACAAAGTTGTAAATGACCAAATGACTGACTTCATCTCTGCAATCTGTCTGATGCTTGGTAGCTACTACTGCCTGAACATCCACTATCCCCTGGAACTTGGCTCCACACTTGAATTCCTTCAGAGGTAATTCTTTTACTTTTCCCTTGCCTTTCCCTTTCTTTTTTTTCTTCATTGTATTAGTGTTTTATTATGGATTATTGTGTTTATCAAGGTGTTTCTTCAACATTAACCCAGAGAAGGGAACAAAAGTTGAAAAAACTAAGAAGAAGACACTGCATGTGAACCCAAGAGTACTCACCCTCATCGCCGATCTCTCTGATCACGAGTGGCGAGAGACTGTTTAAAGACATTTTGAACAGATCGGTACAGTCAGCTTAACTGTACCTTGACTGGGAACTACTGTGTTGTTTATGTTTTCAGTTATCCCAGCTGATATTGAGTACTGTACTCTTACCTGATTTCTGTTATCACAGGCATGCTTTTCAGAGGTTTTTACCATATATCTTTAAACAATCCCTCTAACTAGGGATTGTTACTGAGAACTGTACTTTTGATGTTTCAGAGATGTTCTATATTCTATACAAGAGTTTAAACTATTTGAATTTTGTATTGCCCTAATTAGCAAACAAGTTAAGTGTTGCACTGAACTGTTAACATTGAAATTGAAAATGGTTAATATACATTTGTTAGTTGACTTTAAGTGTAGAGCTTAAGCAGTTTTGGCTTTCTTTTTTCATAATGCCAGGAGAAGCTTTACATGCTTGTTTTGCCTTTATTTGTTTAAAGCAATATATTTGACTAGCAGCAAGTGTGTGGAGGTCAAAATATGTTCAAGACAATAAAAATGTCAGTGAAGGACATCTGAAATTTTGTTGCAGTGGTTTTCTGATGCATGTGTTTTAAGGGTTAAGGGTGGTGGCACAGCTAAGACCCAAGAGTCTCTTTCAAGGTTAGTAAAGTAAACAGATTCAAGAAGATATTTTACACATTTCTCTGTTGTCTGTCTCTAAATCTTATTTTGTCTTTATTATGATTAAAAATGTTTGTTTTGTTCCTGCCCTTTTCAGACACTGAATTTGAGCAGAAACCATAAGGATACTCAAAGGACCTGTGACTCTCAGGAAATGGTGAGATTTCAGGTCATAATCTTTTTTTCTTTTTTTTCCATTAAATTCATTTTCCTTTTTCCCTTTACAATATTGCTGTTTTGTTTTTGTAAACAGCATCAAGTGAGAGTGACAGATGAAACAGTTTCAAGACAATGGCAGGTAAAGCATGCTGAAGATTGAAACAAACCTTGGCTGGAAATATTTGGTATGTGTTTTACCGTAAATCAAATTGTTGAAAAACATTCAGCTACACTGCAACACAGGGAAACTTGATTTGCACTTATTTTGTTACTTAAATTTCTTGTCTCATTATTTTTGTCAGTTATTATTGTTTATGGTGTATGCCCTTTTTGTTTTCTTTCTGAATGCAGAAGGTATCTAGCCGGTCCACAATGAAAGTTTCGTTGCCCCCCATGAGTCTTCTGGCAGAAATGATGGTGCCTGTATTCTTTGGTTTCCCTAAACATCACACCCTGCCTGTTTATATGAGGCTCTTCAATTAAGTCTGCACCCAAAGATTCAATAAGAGGTAAGCAGTGGTATTATTCAAGTTTTGCTAAAGAAAGATGGACAGGAGACACTAATCTTAATCAGCCGAGCTCAGGTTCATGTCCAGGTGAGCAGTTTCATACGCTATAAAATGTAGATTGAATGATAGGTCTCATCACCTTGCATTCAGCCATTAACTTCAAGTTCTATGATAAATCAATAGGAAACTTAAATACGTTTTCAAACAAATTATGATTGTGATTAGGGCTGCGTTGTGTATGTATCACTTTTACATAAGTAGATTTAAAGGATAACTATTGCCAAAACGCAACCTGGGCTGTTTTATTTTTACTGTATCGATTTTGATGCGCTCAAATTTATGCCCCTAGTATTCCCATTCACCGGCTATTGACCACAAAACAAAATCACGGTCAATCTCAAAAACGGCTCGTTTGTCATAATTATGCTTTTAGATATATGTTTGTCTCGTTTACAGTAAAAAAAATAACAGCCCAGGTTGCATTTTGACAATAGCTACCCTTTAAGAACTGTATATTTTACACTTAAGAAATCATTTATCATTAGATCTGTTTTTGGCAGCACATTTTGTTCATTTCTGTGCATTTTGCTCAAGCACTGATCAAACTTTGTCCATTTTTTGCTGCAGAGGGGATCCTGTCAGTCCAAAGTGAACTCCTGATGGACATTGAAGTACTCCTGCAGAGCTTGTATCTTCGACACCATGCGCATTAGAAACTCCACTGAGTCCTTTCCTTCACTAAGGCAGGACCCAGTGACTCATTACTGTTTATAGGGGCAGGTAATTTTTTGTTTCATGTTTATTTATTCCTCCATGGATTACCAGCCATATATATGGACACATGCTGTATTCTCAAGATCTATGCTGTTTGGTAGGAATAGAGAAAATGATATGTTTAGTCTGTTTTCAAATGGTATGTCAAATTTTCTCATTGTTTATCAGTAATATTCACTACCTTGGTTATATATGAGCATCTTTAGATTTTTCTATATTTAGCAGTTGCAAATGTAAAATGTACAGTAAACTATTTATGTTCCTCATATTGTACTGTATTTTTAGCGGTAAAATACCGGCAGCTGTGGTTGCCAGGAATTTACCGTAAAATGTATCTGGTCAAAATAAAATGCTGTAATTTGTTATACAATTTCACTGTGTTTTTTACTGTCAAAGGTTTTAATAAGGTTTAACATATTTCTGTTATTTTTACAGTTATTTACAATAATAGGGTCTATCCTATTACTGTTAAATTAACAACAAATTACTGTAAATATTATTATATTATAACTTTTTTTTTACTGCAAATATCCATAAAAAGCTATGGAAAGTTGCATTTTTTACATTAAATTGCTGTATAATTGACAAATATATTTGTTTTTTTCTACCATGATTTTGGTAAAATAATACGTGGTCTACCTTAAAATTTAGGGTTACAAAACCAGTATACCGTATTGTCTTTTACAGATTCCACATTTTTTTCACGGTATATTCCTGGCAACCACAGCTGCCAGTATTTTACCGTAAATTTGACAGTTTTTTTTTTACAGTGTACCGGCAGCAGGTTTTACATCTGGCTCATGATCATTCATGGCCGGGGCATTTAGGTATTACTAAAACATACACCCATATCCTTTCTTCTGGCCTTCCCTGAACAGAGATATAGTCAAGTTTTGCTGCCACACATGTCAATATACTGGAAAACAGATAACTCCCCCTGCTCCACCATACCCTATTCCAGTGGTAGGAGAACCATTTGAGCGTGTGCTGGTTAACTGAGTGGGACATTGCCTAGGACCAAATCTGGTAATCAGTTTCTGCTGACTATCATGTATACGGAAGCCATTCATTGGCGTAGGATTACTTCTACAGTAGTTGTGAAAGCGCTAGTAAATCTTTTTCTGTTTGGCCTCCTGTGCATTATTCAAAATGATTAGGGTTCTAATTTCTTGTCCAGACTGTTTGCACAAGTGTTGAAAACAATAAAAATAAAACATCAGGTTTCAAGTCCTTATCATCCCAAGCATCAAGGTGCCATATAAAGATTTCACCAGATTTGGAAATATTGCCTTGACACTGGTAAGGACTGCGATGAGGGTGTGCCGTACTCGTTTTTTGACATTCCGTTTGGGGACCTTTGAAGGAGTAATTTTTGTTTGACTCTGGCATAGAATATCTTTGATTATTTTAGCTCCTTCCACAAGAAACTGCATAAGGTTTGGAGCACAGCAAGGGATACCCCAAACGTAGCCCAGAGTTGAATGTTGGCAGTTCCTGGAACATCTCTGTCTGCTGGGTTTTCTGATCCTTATGAGGTGGAAACTGAGTGACGCAGACTTTGCCATTCGTACTACAGATCGCAAACATAACATGAGCGTCTGTCATATAAATATGCTTAAAGCATACCGTTCCCAGAATGTTACTTTTAGGCCTAGGGAACTGTCCCCTGATGGGGATCTTCCTGTGGTGACCACCTCCTTTTCAACAGAGCTGGAGGTACCAACATAGGATAGTGATGAGTTAGAACATAAGAAGTTTACAAATTAGAGGAGGCCTTTCGGCCCATCAAGCTTGTCTGGGGAGAACTTAAGAAAAGGGGAGGCGGTAAAAACGATAGAAGAAGGTGGCCTAAATGTGATTGACTATGACGCAATGAACTGTATGATAAAGTTAAAGTGGTTCCATAATTTTTTACAAGACTCTGGAAATCTCTGGTTCTTTCTCCTTTCCAAAGTTTTTGAGATGTGTGGTGGTATTATGTTTCTATTAAGCTGTGATTTCTGTATCTCTAAGTTGCCCATTAAGTTGTCCAAATTTCATCAGCAAGTTCTCTTATACTGGAAATTTATATACAACCATAATTTTACTCCACACAGCTCTCCAATATGGAATAATAGGTATATCTTGTTTTTAAAAAATCCTTGTGTTACTGTGATTGGATTGAGAAAGATATTTGGTCTGTATTACATCTGTTTGATGAAGGAGGTAATATTTTACAGTATGATGTATTTATAGACAAATTCAATTTGAAATGTACTGAGAAACAATAATAAGTGGTCATAAGGAAATTGGTTTTAGATTCTTATACTGCTACATCACCTTTTACTACTGCAGCATGTTTTTCATATTGTAGTGCTGTAGAGCGTATGTCTCAGTATGTGTGCAAGTGTAAATAGCCATTCTTGTATTGTTTTGTTGTTAATGTTAATGGATACATTTCCCTGTTGTCGAGCGTGTGTTGCCCGTGTCTTGTGTGTACCCTGTCTGATCCTTGCATGTATTTCGCTTGTGTGAATCTCCCACTGTGTGTGTACTTTACAGTTCGTCGTCTGACAACCTTGTGTTTCTGCTGTGTGTATTTAGATCGGTACTCGTTGGGTGTCCTGTTAAGGACCGGTATTAAAGAGTGTTTTCCCCAGCAAGCAAATCTCGTTATTTTTTTCTGTTCCCGCGATGCTTCGGTCTGCCCGGCGGGACAATGGTGTCAGAAGTCGGATCCCGGAAGCGATCCTGTACATCCGTCTCTAGTATGATACGGAAACATCCGTGCACTTTGTGGCGCAGATGAAATTAACTGCGGAAGAGAAACACTGGACGGTAGGACAACAGCTTATACTTATTTATTTTAAAAGCTACCTGATACGCAAAGATGTAAAAAAAAAAAAAAAAGATTTTGCACGATTTAGAGTTCAGTCTGAGCCTTAAGATAAAATGAGTTTGATACGGGACTAGTCTCCATTAGGTATGTTTCGTCCTTGCGCTCTGCATACGCGTCGAGCTGGCGCATGGATTTCGTAGTATAAATTTGAAAACGCGCTCCCTAGTAGGGAGACAAACGCTCCTATCTAGGAGGTAATTTTTGGTAATTTCTTTTATTTTTTTTGGTAAGGGGGAATCTGCCCCCCCCCCCCACTTCCGACGCCCCTGGTACATGTATAGACCGAGCTACGGATATAATACGAAACGGGTTTCACATGCACCCATTTTAATCTTTTTGTTTTAGATTCTCTTTGTCTTGTGAATACAGAATTAACCTAACTTGCTGGCCTTTCTAACAGGATGAAATTAGAGTCGGATCAGAATACTGTTTCTGTAACAAACATTTTATTGTAAACAATGATAGCTTTCCCTGTTTGGTATTTCTGATTGTAAATGATCACAATTTGAAGCTGGGTTTGTATTTTAGGACAAAGATTGCTCTTTGTTTTCTGCTAAAATGTTTACCACCATACCAATTTCCGTGAGTAGGCTATTTTCATTTTTAAACCCATATTAGGCAGACTCGTGTGACGGGAATTTACCATGACTCTGTGTGGCAGTCCCGCATTATGAAGAAGCAATTTCAATTTGATTGAAACCTCAAAGCTCATCCAAGTGTTTTAGATGTAAAGTGATGTTTTACATTACTCCCGTCTCCAGTATGATACGGAAACTTCCGCGCGATTTGTGACGCAGATGAAATTAACTACGGAAGAGAAACTCCGACAGGTTATACTTGTCCGTATGTCAGTCATTCATCTATCAATCATCCCGCCGTGTATTCTCGAGTAGGGAATAGAATAACGTATGAATAAAACGTTTAGCATTTAACACGTTTATTAATTTTCTATATATGTAAAACCTCGGATTGCGAGCATAATCCATTCCGGAAATTCAAAATTCAAATCACTTGTATATGAAAGGGAATTTTCCCATTAGAAATAATGTAAACTCTGATGATTCGTTCCAGAACCCAGCCAACATGTCCACGTGGGCCCCACCTGGGTTTTATGACGGGCCAAATCATGGACCCCAATAGGTTGCCCCATCTTGGACCCATCATATTTTGTCCTCAGTTTCCACATTGGTGGGTTAACAATGGGTCTGCAATGGGTCCAACAAGGGGATGTAGTGGGTAGAATATATAGAATTTTTCTGGGCCCCAAATAACATATTGTATATGGGTCCTTTCTGGGTGTTTGATGGGTACAGTGTAGGATTTTGTGTCAGAAGCATAAATGGAATTGATGCGGTCCCCATCAGAAGCAGGCCACATGTGTTTTATATGGGTGTTTACTGAGTGTAATATTGTAAAGTGAAGGGTTGTTAATGCATGAATGTAGATAGCATGTTGTTATTCATATGTTATAAGATCCATTTTATTAACCAGTGTAAAGTACCTTCGGTTTGTTTTGGTCATTAAAGAATTCCTCTTTAGGGCACCTTCTTGGGACACATGAAATATTGAAATGTTAGTTTGAATTAGTAGTATTAAGCATCACTAAAGTGATGTATCTGACTTTTTATATAGTAACAAAAAGCAGATTTTACATTGTTAAACATCTAATTTTTATGCCCTGCCTACCTCAGTGAAAACACCAAAATTAACTTTAACTGCAATCAATAGAAAATTACTTATGACAGTCTGTCAATGGTTTAGAAAATATACAAGTATACAAGTAAGCTACATAGTTCTATTTATACATATTTCACATGCTTGTACACCAGTTAGAAAACTAAAATTCCTCCACTTGCTGCAAGAAAGACTGCACTGAAACACTTCAAGGTCTTTACTCATGTCCAAACTGATAAATGCCAAGCTTTGTAAGATTTCTATTGTATGTTTGTTTCATAAATTATGGCCAGTATGTTTACATTCTGATTCCATTTCCATTCATGTAAGGTATTATAAAAATATTAGTTATCTGCAAATCTTGAATTCCAAATATTTGTACAATATTATTTCCCTAATACCGTAAAATACTTCAAACAAACAAAGAAAGTTCTTGGAACTGCCTTTTTCCATGGCGACCAACATAGTTGTACTGACAAGCCAGTTCATTCGACATGAGATATGCCTTCATTCTCCGTGTTGCTTCATCAACTGTTCTTCCGCCTATTTCACTTACAACACACACCTTGGTAGAAATGCAAATAGAAAAAATATATAAAAATTGTATTTTATTAGGGGCGGCATGGTGGTGCAGTGGTTAGCACTGTTGCCTCACACCTCTGGGACCCGGGTTCAAGTCTCCGCCTGGGTTACATGTGTGTGGAGTTTGCATGTTCTCCCCATGTCGTGGAGTTTCCTCCGGGTACTCTGGTTTCCCCCCACAGACCAAAAACATGCTGAGGCTGATTGGACTTGCTAAATTGCCCGTAAGTGTGCTTGTGTGAGTGCATGGTGTGTGAGTGTGCCCTGCGATGGGCTGGCACCCCATCCTGGGTTGTTCCCTACCTCGTGCCCATTGCTTCTGGGATAGGCTCCAGACCCCCCTCAACCCAGTAGGATAACCGGTTTGGAAAATGGATGGATGGATGGATGGATGTATTTTATTAATAAAACTGCCCATACTGTCACAATAAAAAACTATTACAATTCATCCTTTTTAGAAAATCATGAATTTGAAGTTTCATACACATTAGAATATGTGTAGAAACCATATTCTTAAAATATTCTTGATCCTCTAACTTTTCCAGGGCCTGGACGTCATCCAAATTTTTTAGAGGAAGCATTTCCTCTGGAAGGGAAGGCACAGTGTATGGCTTGTCTTGCTGTCTAAGAAATGTCTGTAACATTCTTCCATGCACACTCAGGGTGGCTTTCACATCTTCAAGTATTGTAAGAAGTTATCACGCTGTACAGCTGAGGCCTTTGTGATATGTGGTTCTCTTGGGGTTTGCGCTGACGTTACTGCAGACACAGAAGGTGGTGAATCACATCTTGGCTGGGCAGAAGAGAGCAGTGTCACTGGTGGTGGAGGAGGTGGTTTGCGAGGTGCACGTTTCTTCAGATTCAGAGGTAAAGAATCTTCTTTTCCTTTAGTCAAAGTCAAAGTAAACTTTATTGTCATCTCTGCTTTATATAGTACAGTATACAGAGAGACAAGACAAATAAGGCACATCCATTCATCCATTTTCCTCCGCTTATCTGGGGTCGGGTCGCGGGGGCAGCAGTCTCAGCAGGAAAGCCCAGACTTCCCTCTCCCCGGCCACTTCATCTAGCTACTCTGGGGGGACCCCGAGGCGTTCCCAGGCCAGCCGGGGGAGACAGTCTCTCCAGCGAGTCCTGGGTCTTCCCGGGGCCTCCTCCCAGTGGGACATGCCCGGAACACCTCCCCAGGGAGGCATCCCGGAGGCATCCGAATCAGATGCCCGAGCCACCTCATCTGGCTCCTCTCGATGCGGAGGAGCAGCGGCTCTACTCTGAGTCCCTCCCGAATGACTGAACTCCTCACCCTATCTCTAAGGGAGAGTCCAGCCGCCCTGCGGAGGAAACTCATTTTGGCCGCTTGCATCCGCGATCTCGTTCTTTCGGTCACTACCCATAGCTCATGACCATAGGTGAGGGTAGGAACGTAGATCGACTGGTAAATTGAGAGCTTCGCCTTTTGGCTCAGCTCTCTCTTCACCATGACAGACCGATGCAGGGCCCGCATGACTGCTGACGCCGCACCGATCCGCCTGTCGACCTCCCGCTCCACCGTTCCCCCACTCGTGAACAAGATCCCGAGATACTTAAACTCCTCCACTTGGGGGAGGACCCCATCCCCAACCCGGAGAGAGCATTCTACCCTTTTCCGACTGAGAACCATGGTCTTGGATTTAGAGGTGCTGATTCTCATCCCAACCGCTTCACACTCGGCTGCGAACTGCCCCAGTGAGAGCTGAAGGTCACGGTCCGATGAGGCCAACAGAACCACGTCATCTGCAAAAATCAGAAACCTAATCCTTAGGTGACCGAACCGGACACCCTCAACGGCCCTGGCTGCGCCTAGAAATTCTATCCATTAAAGCTATGAACAGAATCGGTGACAAAGGGCAGCCCTGACGGAGTCCAACCCTCACCGGAAACAAGTCCGACTTATTGCCGCCCATGCGGACCAGGCTCTGGCACCGGTCATACAGGGACCGAACCGCCCTTAAAAGGGGGCCCGGAACCCCATACTCCCGGAGCACTCCCCACAGGACTCCCCGAGGGACATGGTCGAATGCCCTCTTCAAGTCCACAGAACACATGTAGATTGGTTGGGCAAACTCCCATGAACTCTCCAAAACCCTGTGTGAGTATAGAGCTGGTCCACTGTTCCACGGCCAGGGCAAAAACCACACTGCTCCTCCTGAATCCAAGGCTCGACAATCCGGTGGACCCTCCTCTCCAGGACCCCCGAATAGACCTTACCAGGGAGGCTGAGGAGTGTGATCCCCCTGTAGTTGGAGCACACCCTCCGGTCCCCCTTCTTAAAGAGGGGGACCACCACCCCGGTCTTCCAGTCCTGAGGCACTGCCCCCGATGTCCATGCGATGCCGCAGATACGTGTCAGCCAGGACAGCCCCACAGCATCCAGAGCCTTAAGGAACTCCGGGCGAATCTCATCCACCCCCGGGGCCCGGCCACCGAGGAGCTTTTTGACCACCTCATTGACCTCCGCCCCAGAAATAGGCGAGTCCACCCCCAAGTCCCCACACTCTGCTTCCATATCGGATGGCGTGTCGGTGGGATTGAGGATGTCTTCGAAGTATTCCTTCCACCGACCCAAGACGTCCCGAGTTGAGGTCAGCAGCACACCATCCCCACCATAAATAGTGTTGATGCTGCACCGCTTTCCCGCCCGGAGCCGCCGGATGGTGGACCAGAATCTCCTCGAAGTCGTTCTCCATGGCCTCGCCAAACTCCTCCCACGCCCAAGTTTTTGCCTCAGCAACCGCCAAAGCCGCATCCCGCTTGGCCTGCCGGTAGCTGTCAGCTGCATCTGGACTCCCACAGGCCAAAAAGGCCCGATAGGACTCCTTCTTCAGCTTGACGGCATCCCTTATCACCGCTGTCCACCAGCGGGTTCGGAGATTGCCGCCGCGACAGGCACCGACCACCTTACGTCTGCAGCTCCAGTCAGCCGCCTCCACAATGGAGGCCCGGAACATGGCCCATTCGGATTCAATGTCCCCCGCCTCCCCCGAGATATGGGAGAAGTTCTGCCGGAGGTAGGAATTGAAACTCTCCCTGACAGGGGGTTCTGCCAGACGTTCCCAGCAAACCCTCACTATACGTTTGGGCCAGCCAGTCCAGGCCGGCTTCCTCCCCCACCAGCGGAGCCAACCCACCACCAGGTAGTGATCAGTTGACAGCTCCGCCCCTCTCTTCGCCCGAGTGTCCAAGACATGCAGCCGCAAGTCCGATGACATGACTTCAAAGTCGATCATCGAACTGCGGCCTAGGGTGTCCTAGTGCCAAGTGCACATATGGACACCCTTATGCCTGAACATGGTGTTCATTATGGACAATCTGTGACGAGCACAGAAGTCCAACAACAAAACACAGCTCGGGTTCAGATCGGGGGGGGCCGTTCCTCCCAATCACACCCCTCCAGGTCTTACTGTCGTTGCCCACGTGAGCATTGAAGTCCCCCAGCAGAACAAGGGAGTCCCCAGGAGGAGCGCTCTCCAACACCCCTTCCAAGGACTCCAAAAAGGGTAGGTATTCTGAACTGCCGTTTGGCGCATAAGCGCAAACAACAGTCAGAACCCGTCCTCCCACCCGAAGGCGAAGGGAGGCTACCCTCTCGTCTACTGCTGTAAACCCCAATGTACAGGCACCCAGCCTGGGGGCAATAAGTATGCCCACGCCCGCTCGGCGCCTCTCCCCGCGGGCAACTCCAGAGTGGAAAAGGGTCCAACCCCCCTCGAGGAGACTGGTTCCAGAGCCCAAGCCGTGCGTCAAGGTGAGCCCGACTATATCTAGTCGGAATTTCACAACCTCACGCACCAACTCAGGCTCCTTCCCCATCAGAGAGGTGATATTCCATGTCCCTAGAGCTAGCTTCTGTAGCCGAGGATCGGACCGCCAAGGTCCCTGCCTTTGGCTGCCGCCCAGATCCCATTGCACCCTCCCATGGGTGGTGAGCCCATTGGAAGGGGGACCCACTTGCCTTGTTCAGGCTGTGCCCGACCAGGCCCCATGGGTGTGGGCCTGGCCACTAGGCGCTCGCCATCGAGCCCCACCCCCAGGCCTGGCTCCAGGGGGGGGGCCCGGTGACCCGCGTCCAGGCAAGGAAAATCGTGTGTCCATGATCTGCTTCTTCATAGGGGTTTTTTGAGCCGCACTTCGTCTGGTTCCTCACCCAGGACCTGTTTGCCTTGGGTGACCCTACCAGGGGCATAAAGACAACATAGCTCCTGAGATCACAGGAACACGCAAACCTCTCCACCACGATAAGGTGTCGGCTCCAGGAGAGGCACAAAATAAGGCACAAAAATATGTAAATGGAATATAAATGAAACTGTAACCATATGGGGTTGAGTTCGTTGTCGGCGATGCAGCGTACTTTCCACGTTTATTTCAGTTTATATTTTGCTGAAATCTTCATGTAGATTTTCTGCATCAGGAGCGTGTGGTTCATTGCTCAGCTGTTGTGTAGTTGGGGTAGAGTGACAAAACGATCTTTAAATGGTAAAAGAATCAGCTTCCTCTTGATGTCTGTTAGAGAAATAATATGCAATTGATCAGATAGTCCAGATAGGCCAACCTTACCACTGTGCTCAAATCAATTGTCTCCCTCTAAACATGAGATAAATATCTCTTTGTCCTTATACTCTTTGTACTATAAACAATTAATCCACTGGCACAGGTCCAGAGATATGTTTTTTTGTGAGTTATTATGCCGCTGTGCATTTCTTCCTTCTATCTGTTTTTCGTTTAAACGGCACACAATCTGCTGAATGGGATTTTGAGGTCGCCCTACAATTTTTTTTAATTCACCCAAGAAGTTCTCAAAGGGAAAACAAGACACATTGTCTAAGGGTCAAAATTTTCTTGCGTCTTGCGTACATTGTACACCACAAACTCACTAGCATAGATGTCACTGAAGTTTTCTACAAAATATTTCATCAAGCCATCAGCATATTCACAGTACTCATTACAAAGAGCGACAGAGTAAAATTCTTACAACCACAGACAACACAAGAAAGTTCAGATACTTTTCACTTGGCAGGTTATTATACAGTACAACAGGTCCAGTATATAGTAAGAATCTGCGAAATTCTGTGGCTTTCCACTGTGCAACTTCCAACAGAGATCTGGGCCGTCGTGAAAATTTTTTGGGTTTGGTATCGTTTCATGAATTTCATTTGTTCAGAAATAACATTTATAACACCAGAAGATATTTTACACTTTAAAAGACCTTTTAACCACAAATAAATAAGTTTTCGAACAACTCCTAAGCAAATCAAATGCATGTAATCCAGAACAAAGGTGGTTACTAATCCCACATCCATGTCCATTAGTGGAGACACATCACAATGGTGTTCATCTGTCCTTTCAGAAAATAGTCTATCTGTTCTTAAGGGTGCTGTGATTTCAGGAAATGTCATCCTACCATTAACATAAACTCCCTTCTGAGTACAGCGCTCACATGAGCTGTACCCAGCGTGACCTTTTACACATTTAAGGTTTGCCCTGGTAGGTGCATCACAAACAAAAGCAGTAGGAAGACAAACTGAGAAATGCTTCCGCTTAAATTCCAAACCAATGACATTAACAGATTTTTCGTCATCAATGAACGCTTTCAAATAGTCATGGACGGGGGCAGCATGGTGGTGCAGTGGTTAGCACTGTTGCCTCACACCTCTGGGACCCGGGTTCGAGTCTCCGCCTGGGTTGCAAGTGTGTGGAGTTTGCATGTTCTCTCCATGTCGTCGTGAGGTTTCCTCCAGGTTCTCCGGTTTCCCCCCACAGTCCAAAAACATGCTGAGGTTAATTAGCTGAGGCCAATTGGACTTGCAGAAATTGCCCGTAGGTGCGCATGTGTGTGTGAATGGTGTGTGAGTGTGCCCCCCATCCTGGGTTGTTCCCTGCCTCGTGCCCATTGCTTCTGGGATAGGCTCCAGACCCCCCGCGACCCAGTAGGATAAGCGGTTTGGAAAATGGATGGATGGATGGTCATGGACAGAAGACGGCTTAGTGACACCTGAATGATGGCCACGGCACACTGGAGCTTTTAAACAGTGGCAGACCATCTATATTTATCTGAATAGACAGTGTCTCTGGTAGTTCTTGTAGCTCGTAATTGATCAATTCTGAAATAATTGCATTGGCAAGACCAAATTGATAAGATGCCCCTGCAATTTCTTGGATTTCAACACTTTGATTAGTCGAAAGCAAAGTTCTTGAGTCCTTTGGCACATCCAGACCAGACTATCTAAGAATTTTAAGCAGATCAGAGACAGCACTGTGAATTATTATAGCTGGTAGCCAATTCAGCTAAATGGTCCACAACATGACTTCTTGATATTTGTGATTCTGTTCTGTTGTCGGGGGCAGCATGGTGGTGCAGTGGTTGTGACTGTTGCAAAAACCCCATCCTCATATAAACTATTAATAGTGTTGAGCCAATTTTCTTCTGACCATTTTAGAAAGGCAGCTAACGTCTTTTATACCTTTAAACATTAAGAAAAGCCGTTAATGTCTTTTCTTTAAAATTTAGAAGTCTATATTGCTTGGTTTTTCGCTATGAGCCTCGTGAACGACTAACTTAGTATATTTTGGGGCCTGAATACACCTCGCAGTCCTATACTTTCACCGACCTAAAGTTAAACTCTAAAGCCCTGACCACCGGTGTGTGTGTGTGTGTGTGTGTGTGTGTGTGTGTGTGTGTGTGTGTGTGTGTGTGTGTGTGTGTGTGTGTGTGTGTGTGTTTGTGTGCACATGCGCATGAACAACCATTTACTGGAAAAAAAATAAGTTTTTATTAAAATAACTACGGCTTTATCCTGTCAAAAATGAAAAAATAATGTCAGTCGATAAACGGGGTTGTTTATAGTCAATCTATAGTCTTGCTGCATATTGGATGACCGTTGGCACTGTTGAATCTGGACTATGTTTCATTAACTATCAAGCAGGTGGCATCTCAGTTACCATTTTCAACTTAACATGGTACTCCAACTATCCTCTCGAATCAAGCATGTAGATGATATAAGCTGGGGCCGTGGGGCACTTTGTAGGATGTCTTTATTAAAATAACTAAGGCCTTATTCTTTAAAGTTTTAAATGTCTATTTGATGCATGATGCTAAATACTTACTAGTTCCTATTAAAGCTTACTAGTTCCTATTAAATGTAATTAAATATTCATGTCCACCTTCTTTAAAATAACATAAATGTATCCTAAATTCTTACACCCCTGCCTGATTCCACAGTTCCTACCCCACACTTATGTGTCCCCCCTCCCACCCCCTTCCATGGCTTGTGAGATAAGAAAAGCTGACTTCTGTCTGCCTGGTCGATCATTTCTAGCCGCTATTTAGGTTCTTCTTCAAATCTTGTTGCCTAAATGACTTGTATCACACTCATACTAATTTAAGATTTCGCTATAATAGTGATCCTTATATATTTTAAGTAAAAACGTAAACTATATGTCAAGTGTTTTTTAACTGAATTTGATTATCAAACTCTAAAGGCCAACCCTTGGTAGCGCGCTTGTGCGCACGTTCGGGGTTTTGCTGTGTGTGTGTAGGTTGTTCATCTTGCGTCCAAAGTTAAGGTTATATTTTATACTAATTTAAAATAACACATTTTTGTTTGATTGTTTAACAAATACATCAAAAGTTTTTATACCTTTAAACATTAAGAAAAGCCGTTAATGTCTTTTGTTGTATTTATTTTGCGTGGTTTTTCACAATAAGACTCATGAACGACTAAGTTAATATGTTTTGGGGTCTGAATACACATCGCGGTCCTATACTTTCACAGACCTAAAGTTAAACTCTAAAGCCCCTGACCACCGGTGTGTGTGTGTTTGTGCACATGAGCATGAATAAACATTTACTGAAAAAACATATTTATTAAAATAACTAAGGCTTTATTCTGTCAAAATTCTTAAAAATAATGCCAGCGGATAAACGGGGTCGTTATAGTCAATCTGTAGTCTCCCTGCATAGTGGATGACTGCTGACACTGTTGAATTTGAACTATGTTTCATTAAATATCAAACAGGCTGCAGCTCCGTTACCGTTGTCAACTTAACATTGTACTCCAGCAAGCATCTCAAATCCAGCTTGTAGATGATATAAGCTGGGACCGTGGGGGCACCTTGTAGGATGTCTTTATTAATATAACTAAGGACTTACACATTAAAAACTTTAAAGAATATTTGCTGCATGTTGCTAAATGCAGGTTACTAGTTCCTATTAAATGTAATTAAATAATCAGGTACACCTTCTTTAGGGTATATTCTTGTTATTTTAAATTCTTACACCCCTGCCTGATTCCACAGTTCCTACCCCACACTTATGTGTCCCCCATCCCACCCTTCCATGACTAGTGAGATAAGAAAAGCACACTTCTGCCTGCCTGGTCAGTCATTTCTAGCCGCTATTTAGGTTCTTCCTCAAATCTTGTTGCCTAAATGACTTATATCACAGTCATACTAATTTAAAATTTCGTTATAACAAAACAATCCTTATACATTTTAATAAAAAACGTAAACTATATATGTTTGGTGTTTTTTGATTGAGCAAACTCTTTTTGTGTTTTTGTGTGCATGTCCGATACAACTGTAGTTTGTATACCTTTAAACATTAACAAAAACAGTTAATGTCTTTTCTTTAAAATGTACAAGTCTATTTGTCTGTTTTTTCGCGATAAGTTAGTAAACGACTAAGTTAAGGTGCTTTGGGTTAAACTCTAAAGCCCCCCAACCTCCGGGGTGTGTGTGTTTGTGTGCATGAGCGTGAATAAACATTTACTGAAAAAACATATTTATTAAAATAACTTTGACAGAATAAAGCCTTAGTTTTTAAAAATGTGTTTTTGATGCTTGTCACTAAATGCTGCTTAATACTACCTATCTGGGGCTGCTCCCCCAGAGACAGTTGCTAGTCCATATAATTTCGCACCTGAAACATGACAGGGCTTTTGCCGTTAGAAAATAACGCATTTACTTAAAGTAACACATTGACAAACACGACAAATGTTTTTTATCCCTTAAATTATTAAAATAACAGGTATTAGTCTAACAAAGTTTTTAAAATGTTTTTGAAGTACATAGGTAAATACCGCTCACCATAGTTCCTATCCGGGACTACGGTGCCATCTCCGAATCGAACGGACTCCTTGCGGTGCCTTGTTTTATGAAATCTGCTTGAAAACTTTGTCAGACACCTTCCATATTGGAATCTTGAAGATGTTTTTGATGTATGTTACTAAATACTGCTCATTAGTTCCTACATCTATTAAATTAATAATGAAGTGGGTGCATTTTATTGAAAATGAAACAAACAAAATACAACTAAATTGTTTTATTAATTAAATCTTATTGGCTTAAAACTTTATACTAATTTGTCATACAACCATTTTAGTTGCGGCACTTTCTGATCCCGCTGATTAAGCAATTGAAGTTAGATACTTCATCCAGCCCCACAGGCCCACAGCGGGGTGTCCGGGACTATGCTAGAGTCCCAGAGATGTGGTGTTAGACATCGACTTTTATTTCAATTAGGAATATATTATTTTATACTATTTAAGAATAAAACAGATTAACAAATAGAGGTAATGTGCTTTCTGCCATGATGGGACTGCTGTCTGTCTGCTTCTCACATTCAGGACCAGCGGTTAAACGAGATGTTAGTCACTCTGCAGGCACCCTGCAACATTTTGTTAACCGGTGGCCATTTTGTTTCATTGACTCTTCCTTCTCATGGGCTTATCGCTCATGACTGCAAAAGCTCTTGCGCCGACGCCCTGTTACCCACTGCCGCGGACATTAGCTGACTGACATGTCTACACATGCAATACGCATAAATCCAAAAATAGGATGGCTGTATTTTACCGATATAAAATAGGACATTTGTTAAAAAATAACCCGTTAACAATTCACAACTACCATTCAAAACTGCCAGCCTAGAAAAGCTTGACGTGTCCGGTGACCCCGTTAAAATTATTGTTAATGAATAGTTTTATTACGCCTTAAAACATATTTAAAATATCGCATTAATAAATTCATGTAATGTATTTTATTCTTTTAAAGACTATTGATTCCAGTTTGGTGCCATATGCTTTTATCTTGTAGGCCGTAGGATAGCTCCATTTCTACCAGCTATAGGCCGGGGTACGTCTAGGATATTATGCTTAAATTCTTTATTATCGTTGACTATATGCTTTATAAAACATTTTATACATCTTTTACACACGTTTACTTATTGTATACACACTTTAAAATTCAGAAAACGACTTGCAGTTTATATCAAATATCAAGAAAGACATAAGTATTCTTTAAAAAAAATGACAATAACGAGGTTAGCTCGGAAAATGTATGGGATGCAATGAAAGCTGTAATTAGGGGAAAAATTATATCCTTCTGTGCATATAAAAAGAAGGAAAGGGAAATAAGACTATCAGAACTAAATAAGGAATTAGAAGAATTAGAGACAAAACACAAGACAGAACCAAATTACATTATTTGGCAAAACTTATGAAGGTTAGAAATGAAATAAATACCCTATATTCAAGAGAAATTGAGAAAAATATATTTACAAAACAAAGGTACTATGGCTCGGGACCACGGTTCACTAAATTCTTAGCAAGGAAAGTAAAAAAGCAACAAACAGATGCTACTATCTATAAGATTAAAGACCTGGATTCCAAAACCCTTTTACACAAACAAAATGAAATCCTGATTGCTTTCGAAAATTATTATAAACCATTATATTCAGAACCCCTTCTAGAAAAAAGCAAATATCTCGGTTTGTCTTCTGAGTGGTATAAGACCTTCTGTCTAGAACTTCTACCAAATTTAGTGAAGATATTTAATTTAGCCTTAAAAAAGGTATAATCCCAAAAACTTGCAGAGAAGCTACTATCTCCGTCATTCCGAAAGAAGGAAAATACAAACAGGACTGCGGATCATATAGACCAATCTCAGTCCTTAATTATTATAAATTATATACATAAATTCTAGCCAAAGGAATTCAAGCAATTCTTTCTCAGATTATCCACACAGATCAGACGAGTTTTATCTCTCAAAGACAAACCCATGATAATATTAGACGCTCATTACATATATTAAGTCACATTCAAAAAAATAAATGTCCAGCACTTTTGGTTAGCTTAGATGCAGAGAAAGCTTTTGATTCTGTTAGCTGGAGGTTTTTATTTAAGGAGAGATTTGGATTTCGCAAAGATTTTATTTAGAGTATTGAAACATTGTATAACAACCCAACCACTTGTATAAAAATAAATGGACATTTGTCTGACGTTATTAAATTAGAACGCGGGACAAGACAAGATTGTGGATTGTCCCCATTGCTTTTTGCATTGTACATAGACCCTCTTGCCCAGTGGATTAGACAGACAGCTAATATTAAGGGTATTTCAATACACCAAGAACAACACAAGATAGCGTTATAAGCAGATGATATTTTAATCTACCTAACGGAACCTTCAACTTCATTTCCAGAATTATTTAAGATGCTAGATATATACGGTAAATATGTAGGATACAAAATAAATATTCAGAAAACACAAATACTAACTTTAAATTATAATGATTCAAAACAGTTACAAGACGATTTTCATTTGAAATGGAATCAAACTACATTAAAATACTTAGGAATTATATTACCTAGATATATGATAAAACTGACAGGGACTAATTACGATCCCTTAGTAGCCAAAATTAAAATGGATATACAGAGATGGACCGTTAACCCTTTCATGAGTTTTATTCAAAGAATTGAAACTGTAAAAATGAACATTCTTCCAAGATTTCTATTCCTATTCCAGTCTCTCCCTATGGAAATTTCTATAAAACAATTTTCAGAATGGGATAAAATTATTTCTAGGTTCATTTGGCAAGGGAAAAAAACCCGAATAAGATTTAAGACTTTACAACTACCAAAAGAGAAAGGGATACCACATTTAAGGGATTACTATTGAGCAGCTCAAATTAGGCCATTAATGTACTTTTGCAACCAAAACTACTACGCTAGATGGAAAGAGAGAGAACTGTCAATATCTCCAAACCCCCCAATACCGGCAATATTAGGTAACAGAGAATTACAGCCTGTTATGAATAATATACAAAACCCGTGGTTAAAATTCCATCTGAAAATTTGGAACTTGATTAAGGAGAGAAAAGGTTACATGATAATCTAAGAATACTTAGATGGTGTTTATATGATACTAATTTTAAACCTAACCAAATGGATAGTAGGTTTGAAAAATGGATACCCAAAGGAATAACAACATTCTACTCAATAACAAAGGAAAGTTGGATGATTTTCAAACTATAAAAGAAAAATATAATTTGGAAAACCAAGACTTTTATAGACATCTACAAATACGTCACTATTTCAATCATTCTATCAAACCTTACTCGTTAGATATGAACAACCCTATACTGAAAGAAGTCTTAAGAGCACACTCTTCAGAACCGAGTAAAGGTATTATATCTGGATTATATAAAGGTTTCACAATTGGAAAATCACACTCTACTATATATCTTAAAAATAAATGGGAGCAGGAAGGCAATTTAGGAATCTCGGAGACTGAAAGGGACAATTGCTGTAAATCTCAATGGAAATATACCAACTCATATATTTGGAAGGAATTTGGCTGGAAATGCTTAGTTACCTTTTTTATTACCCCTATATGGGGGAAAAAAAACACTACAGGAGGAGACTACAAATGTTGGAGATGATGCGGGAATCAGAATGCCAATCATTGGCACATATTCTGGGATTGCTCATTTATAAAGGATTTTTGGTTTGAAGATGCATAAAATTCTGGAAGACATTTTTTCAACGAAAATAGCATTTCAGTTCTCTACTTTCATTTTAGGAAATGTCAACTCCCTACCAATACAGCTTAATGGATATTTATTTAAAATATTAACATCTGCTGCAAAGGAAAATATTACAAAACACTGGTTACTTCCAGATCCTCCCACAATAACTGAATGGATAGATATTGTCAATGAAATATATGTAATGGAAAAAGTTACCTTCTCAATCCATTTACAAACAAAAAACTTTATTAAATTATGGTCTAGTCTACGAAATTTACAGACATCCAACAGAATTAATGATTTGATTTAAGACTCCCAACAATTTCTCTATAAAAATAGAAAACAATTGTTTAACTATAACCTGTATGACGTAAGTGACAACACATGAATTTTCTCTCTGCACATTCCCTACTCCCTCCTCCCCCTCTTTTTTTTTTTGTATTTGAGTTCCATGTATGTTCCTTCATGGAAAATACTTCAAAATTTCCAAAAGACGCTATGGATAAGTGAAACACAATAATTTTGTTGTATAATGCAATATGACGAAATTATTCTTGTATAATCATTGGTGTACTGTGCTGTTTATAATAATAAATAAAAGTAAAAGATTGCTGCCTAAAAAATACAAAAGAAAAAAAAGATCCAGTTATTCAGTTAATAGATATTGTATATTTAACTTAAGCTGGTCTGTTTCACTATATATTTTTATCAGATGAACTGTGAAGGTTTCAGTCTGCATTGTCTGACAGATTGTAATCTGTAAGGATTATTAATAATTATAACTCTAATTCCAACAGAGCCTATCTGTACCCCCACTGTGGCTAGTAGTCTACAGGGAAAACCTGATGAAGATGGACTTGCTGGTTCCTGGCCCAGATGAAAGAGGATGGAGGTATGCTGTGGCAGTCCTCATCAATGCATGTGTGTGTTCATTGTCTTTGCACACATCAGTCCTTCTTGGCCGTGACATGGGTCTGCCTGTCATCACTTCATAGACTCTGTCTGATCTCCTTCTTAGGTGTTACTTGGATGCTATAGAGCACAACAGGCAGAGCTTCTGGCTAAGGGGGTCCCATCTGATGTAACTTTCATAAGTGTTCCTTGATAACACACACGATTCATCCTTTCTGTTTGTCCTGATGCATGTGGTGTAGTGACCACTGAATGTGCATCACGCGAGACACATCCCTACAGAGTACTGAATGTGCATCACGCGAGACACAGCCCTACAGAGTACTGAACGTGCATCACGCGAGACACATCCCTACAGAGTACTGAACGTGCATCACGCGAGACACATCCCTACAGAGTACTGAACGTGCATCACGCGAGACACATCCCTACAGAGTACTGAACGTGCATCACGCGAGACACATCCCTACAGAGTACTGAATGTCCAATACAACTACATAGTGTGTAGCTACACTGTAAACAAAAAAAATACCTTAAATATCTGGAAATATTCTGACAGCAGGAGCGCCAATAAAATACTGTGAAATTACAGAAATAAACCAACTCATAAAAATACAGTATTTTTCCAAAATGAAAGTTTTGTTACAGTAACTTTACATTTCATTATGAGATTAAAAAATGGCATAATTTATACATTAAGTATTTCTTATGTTTAAAAATGTAGTAATATTGCAATGACACAATATTGCAATATTAATCA
This sequence comes from Brienomyrus brachyistius, assembly GCF_023856365.1. NCBI lineage: Eukaryota > Metazoa > Chordata > Actinopteri > Osteoglossiformes > Mormyridae > Brienomyrus > Brienomyrus brachyistius. Next base: position 36,739,061 of record NC_064536.1, read on the forward strand.
ACATCCCTATATTATCTGATAACTAAGGGTTTATTGCAAGGCAATTTTCAATAGATTGCACAGGAGCCACCTTATGTCTAGTATTTCTATATAATATTAAGTTGTTATGAAATTGATTTCTGCCTTCTTACCTCAGCAAACTCCATGATGTTGCTTCATCGGCTGCTAGTCAAGAGATGTTTAGACAGTATCAGGAGGCAAACATCAGCACAACAGCATCGCTTAAGACAGTGATTTGGTCATTAACAATGGTTTAGTCTACAAATAGCATGAAGTGCTCTGCTTTGAAAGGAGACGTTCCTGTAGTAAATACAAATAGCCTATCACCATCTTTTGAGCCAAACTGAGACCAGTTGTTGTACAGTGTTTGCATGGGTTTCCGCCGGGGGGCTTCGGTTTCCACCCATGGTCTGAAAGTGTGCAGGGCAGGTGAATTGGCGAGTCTAAATTGGCCTTGTAATTGTGTGTGCGCCCTCTAGTGTGTTGGTGACTGCAACCCAGGGTTAATTCCCGCCTGTGCCCCTTGTTCCTGGGATAGGCTCCAGTCCCCCCCCCCCCCCCCCCCCCATGGACCCAGTTGTGATTAAGCGGTTAGATGGAAATCAGACTACAGCATGAGATAATGTACATACATGCTTGAAAATGAGAACTATCACTTCAGATTACTAGTATTATACAATGAAAGTAGTATAAGAACACCCAAAAAAGAGAGAAACTTCATTGCACCAAAATTATTGTAAAGTAACAGCGTGCTTTTCATTCTTGTTTTTGACTTTGCTTTATGTCACAAAAAAAACTGAGTGGCAGTGTTAGCATTCAGATTGAATGCCGCAAAAACACATATAAAATATGGAAGGGCTGATGAGCGATGGTACAAATCGATTTAACAAGAAATAGGAGCGATTGGACGTGGATCAGTCACATTGCTTGTTTTCCTGCTGTCGCTGCCCCACACACAAGTCCCAGCTGTCATTCAGCTTCTGATTACCTGGATCAGGTGTGTTCAGTCAATCAGTAGTGTGTAGGGCAGGGATAACTGGAAAGCAAGCAGGGCAGTGGGTCCCGAGGACCGAGTCTGAGAATCACTGGTCTAATTAGATATGGATTGGTGCTGGTAATTCTGAATATGGGATCGGTGCACCTCTAGTAAAAAGTATATACTATACATTAAAATCCATCGATCTTACAAAAAGCAGCCTACCATTGTAAATGCATACAAGATGGGTTGTAATACAGAATTGTAATTTATAGTGCATTGCAATAAGGGAAACTTCACTGGCAAGAGGATAAGCAGATATATATATATATATATATATATATATATATATATATATATATATATATATATATATATATTTTTTTTTTTTTTTCTTTTTTTTTTTTTTTCTTTTCATTCTGAAAAAGTGCTACAACTTGCTGAGCTTGCTAGCTCAGGTTACCACAATGCATTTTTTATGCTGTGGAAAACAAGATCGATCTACAGGCCAGATTAAATGAATTCTAAACTTCACAACACAGGTCAGTACTTTTAGACTTCGTATAAGTGGCAAATGAGCCGACTAAAACCCCATCCTCCACTGTGGAAAATGGCTGATCGTCCAATGCAGTCATCATCATTTTTTCAATAGTATCTCTAGTGCTGCTAACTTTGAACACTAATAATGATTAAATATCTGTCATTTTCGTGCATTTCCACACAGAACAAACTATATCATCAAAATGAAAGTATGTAATACAAGTAATAATAGTGATAGTAATAATGAAAATGCTCAAGAATTGAAAATCACAATCTGGATCCTGAATGAAAAAAAAAGTGATTCATATTTTAACCAGAATCATGCATTACACCAGATTTAGCTCCTGCAAACATGTACAAAGTTTATTAAATATAATAAAATAGAATTAAACAATCTAACAATTTAACCAAATTAAACTAGCAACTGTGATTCTTTTTTGTATGTAATGTCAGTGTAGAGAGTAGTTACAGAATGTATGCATCTTCAGGGTGTATTCAAAGTTTCTCTGCAGCTTGTTTATCTAGTTTCAAAACACTTGAACGATCGAACAAAGCAATATGCTTTTTGATGAGTGACATTTGGTCCATGTAACTGAAGAGCCGTTTATTGAACATGAGGGAGCGGAGAGCATTTTTTTCAGGGGAATCCTCCATGCGTTGTTGCTCTTCCTCTTTGAGGTCATCGTGAAAACATGTCAAGTAGGTTTTTATTGTCATTTCAACCATACACACAGTATATAGTGAAATGAGATAACGTTCCTCCAGGACCATGATGCAACACAGAGCAGGACAAAACAGAGCAACATGCTCTTTCATTTCCATTTTCAGTCCAGTGCTGCACATCACATATGTGGTGCAGAATCTATGTCCACCATCTCTTAAGCTCCTAATTACACACAGCAAAGATTTCCAGAGTACGGAACAGGCATTTGCTCAGGATAAATGTTAATTCTGTAGCAGACCATACCATGAAATAAATGTATCAATGAACATATAGGAATATTAAAAATAATGTGTGCAAGTAAAAATAATGATTACTTTTCATAATTAAGTTATTACCATTGGATTACATTCACATGAAACTGAATGGTTCAGTTATCAAAACCAAGATGTTATATTTAAAAAGCATGTGATTCCTCTTACCAGTTTGTCATGCATTTCTTTGTGCTAAGACCACACCTGTATTTGTTTCATCTTCCAAAAAAAAACACATGCAAATACAGACACTCCTCACTTAATGACCTGCCTGTTTACTGACCGCCCAGACTTACCACCAGCCCTCTGATCATTCGGTATTGTACACTGTACAAGAACTGTGGTCATGGAAACGGCAGCGCGGCGTTTCTGTTCTATTCTGTTTGTTCTGCTGTTTGATTTCTTTGGGTCGGCGGTGGAAGGTTGTATATTGTAATTGACCTTTATTTTGATGTGCCATACCAGTTCACACTAATTTTGATACATTGCCTTTAATTTGATGCATCTACTTTCTGTTGTTGGATAGGGAACCTCTAGTAGTGAGTAAAGCATGGATGTGTGCAAGGCCAAAGTTTTCCTGTGTCATACTTTTCTTGTGTCTTCGAATGCAATGGCTCTTAGTTTTTCATTTACTTGTTTGATATCTTAGTTAATATGTACAAGTCAGATTTATTTTCTATGCGCTGCTTAAGTTCGGTAATGTGCCAAAGGACACTAATGCTCATTGGATTGCAGTGATGCTAATTTGCAATACATGCTTATATATGTTAGCGTATCATTTATTTGTAATTTCATTGACAATTAAAGGTAACACTTACCAGCCAGCTTGTAACTTTGCTATGGTAGATATGAGATCTCCCAAGTCTTTTCTGTGTTTTGTTTATTACACTTTCAATCAGATTTTCACCTGTCTCATACGTAAGAACACGTAGCAGAAAGAGTACACTGTTTATTACAGTATACTGTACACTAATGTGTAAAAATGTACAAATATACTAAAAATGTTATAAATGGTTCAAAGGGGACATTAACAATATCTAAAAATGGTTGTCACAAGCCCGCTACCAATACAGTAGCCTGACGTATTGGTAAACTTGTGATTAATCATGATTAATCACAGCCTATTATTGTGATTAACTGGATTTATTTTTTTAATTGATTGATACCACTATAAATAATATAACCCGAGTCCATGGTTCATGGATTATAAATGAAAATGAACACAGAAAAAACAATAAGCAATGTGATTATTTGTGATGTAAAGAGAGTTATACAAAGAAAGTTGCTTCTCTTTTTTTTTTAATGACAGTAGCTTTAAAAAATGCCTGAACATGCAGTTTTGCTAATTATTGTAGTTTTACTGCAAATAAAAGTCACATAGAACTGCATAAGTTGTATCACAAATTTTAAGAAAAGCTGCAAAAGTGTTTTGGGGCATCAATCACAGAATAACTGCTTAAGATCCTGTAAGATCTGTCAGTGTTCACTTGATATTCAGCCAGGTTATACTGTATATTGATGTCAGTTAAGTTACTGCCTGGGTTAGTTACCTAAGGTAATTACTTACTTGCATGGGTTTTCCTTAATCTATAAGACTGACACTGTAGATGGTCATGATGTTATTTTAACGTTATTTAAATGTTACAGCATTTGACCCTGAGGATGCAGACTGCAGACAGCCGGGCTGAGTTTGTATTTTTATTCCCATCCTTCATACCTGTGAATCCTGACCTCTTTCATCTCGATCTTCTCTAACTGCAGGATGATGTTCAGGCTTCTGCTGATCCTCTGCCTTGGTCACTGTCTCCCTGCTGTCTTAGGGGCAGATTCAAGTGAGTAACAGCCTCACACTGACCCTGTGTGTAATTAGCTGTGTATGTCAGTGCTTCACTGCTTTGTTAATTATACGGTGGTGTGAGTGTCTGATGGGGGTGTCTGCTGTAACATTCTCCCCTGTCGTGGGGGGGGGGGGTTCTCACTGTCTGTGTCTCTGTTGTGCTCTAAAGACTGTAACTTAACCAGCTGCTTGGTTACTGTACCTGCTGTATGATGTTATTTAAGTTGAAGTTAAGCTGTGGTATGTGATTAGTGCAGAGTCACATGGTACAGTGAATGGACCAATCAGTGTGGAGAACTGGCACTGTGTGTAAAGTAATTATTATAATAATCCTTTTTATTTTTTTATTCTGTATTTTAATCAGGTTTCAACTGTCATATTCGACATACTGTCACGCTGCCCTGTGATGAACCAGCAGCTACAGAGGAGGTTGTGGTTCTGTGGATGTTTGAAGGCAAACTTGCCTGTTCATATAAAAATGGGAACCAGTGTGAATTTGGTCATTATGTGAATCGAACTCAGCTTGGATCCATCAGACAGAACAACTTCTCTTTGGTCATTAATCATGTGAAAAAAGAGGATGAAGGGGAGTATGAGTGTCGAATCAATGATAAACTTATACGAATCACTCGCCTCAATGTTGATGGTAAGTGACCCTTCTGCCGGTTCCCCTTCCCCCTTAAACCCCCTGAGACCCGTCTCTGTGGGGCAGAGCCTCCTACAGCTCAGTCTGCCCCCCGACCCGCATGAACATAACCGTGACCCAGAAGCTGAGAGCAGTAGGGATCTTTCTGCAGGCCGCCTTTATCCCCCGGCCCCCGGCTCTCTGCAGGCCGCCTTTATCCCCCGGCCCCCAGCTCTCTGCAGGCCGCCTTTATCCCCCGGCCCCCAGCTCTCTGCAGGCCGCCTTTATCCCCCGGCCCCCAGCTCTCTGCAGGCCGCCTTTATCCCCCGGCCCCCAGCTCTCTGCAGGCCGCCTTTATCCCCCGGCCCCCAGCTCTCCGCCAGCCGCCTTTATCCCCCGGCCCCCAGCTCTCTGCAGGCCGCCTTTATCCCCCGGCCCCCAGCTCTCTGCAGGCCGCCTTTATCCCCCGGCCCCCAGCTCTCCGCCAGCCGCCTTTATCCCCCGGCCCCCAGCTCTCTGCAGGCCGCCTTTATCCCCCGGCCCCCAGCTCTCTGCGGGCCGCCTTTATCCCCCGGCCCCCAGCTCTCTGCGGGCCGCCTTTATCCCCCGGCCCCCAGCTCTCTGCGGGCCGCCTTTATCCCCCGGCCCCCAGCTCTCTGCAGGCCGCCTTTATCCCCCGGCCCCCAGCTCTCTGCAGGCCGCCTTTATCCCCCGGCCCCCAGCTCTCCACCGGCCGCCTTTATCCCCCGGCCCCCAGCTCTCTGCGGGCCGCCTTTATCCCCCGGCCCCCAGCTCTCTGCGGGCCGCCTTTATCCCCCGGCCCCCAGCTCTCTGCGGGCCGCCTTTATCCCCCGGCCCCCAGCTCTCTGCAGGCCGCCTTTATCCCCCGGCCCCCAGCTCTCTGCAGGCCGCCTTTATCCCCCGGCCCCCAGCTCTCTGCAGGCCGCCTTTATCCCCCGGCCCCCAGCTCTCTGCAGGCCGCCTTTATCCCCCGGCCCCCAGCTCTCCGCCAGCCGCCTTTATCCCCCGGCCCCCAGCTCTCCACCGGCCGCCTTTATCCCCCGGCCCCCAGCTCTCTGCAGGCCGCCTTTATCCCCCGGCCCCCAGCTCTCTGCAGGCCGCCTTTATCCCCCGGCCCCCAGCTCTCTGCAGGCCGCCTTTATCCCCCGGCCCCCAGCTCTCTGCAGGCCGCCTTTATCCCCCGGCCCCCAGCTCTCTGCAGGCCGCCTTTATCCCCCGGCCCCCAGCTCTCTGCAGGCCGCCTTTATCCCCCGGCCCCCAGCTCTCTGCAGGCCGCCTTTATCCCCCGGCCCCCAGCTCTCTGCAGGCCGCCTTTATCCCCCGGCCCCCAGCTCTCCGCCAGCCGCCTTTATCCCCCGGCCCCCAGCTCTCCACCGGCCGCCTTTATCCCCCGGCCCCCAGCTCTCTGCAGGCCGCCTTTATCCCCCGGCCCCCAGCTCTCTGCTGCTACCCTGCATCTCACACTCACTGCTGCAGCTCTGAGTTACAGGCTCACGCTGACTCTGCTGCTTCTGTCCCTCTCTGTCTGCAGGAGGCCGGAAGCCTGAGGATGCAGTGATGCCCCCTGGAGGTCAGTGCAGGTTTATTTAATGTAAATAAGGCTGCTGCCGCCCCGACCCGTGGCCTCTGACCCCCCCAGCTTGGGCTTCCCTCCGTGTCTTAGCTGTGTCCGTGACAACACATGTTTAATAAGTGATATGGATATGATGGGATGTTACAGGCTCCCTAACGTGCGTGTGTGAGGTCAGCATGCAAACGCATAGCCAGTGTTCCGAGATCATGGCTGTATGACTGGGTTTCGTACCAAGAGGAATAAACAGGCACCAGAATTCACACAGTATCTGCTGATTTTATCTATTTTTTCCCTCCTAGATCAAAAATGTAGGCCATACAGCATGAGAGAAGATCCTCCAGGTGAGTTTGTGAACATGCTTCTGCTCCAGTGTGATTCCTGCATTAGTTTAATTTGATTTATTTTACATGCTACTGCTTGTTAGTCATAATTGTTATGGCAGTAAGTGGTCATTACAGTTTGGACAAAATTAGCTGATTTGCTTGTTTTTACCAGAGTCAGAAAACAAAGACAAACAGGATTCTGATGAAAACCTTTCAGGTGAGTTTATCCCCTGTGTGATGAACATGCTTCTGCCCCAGTGTCTCATCTCTGTATGAATAGTTATTGACTGAACCTAGTTCTTGCCATGAAATAGACGCTAATGTGACAAACTTTCACACACCAGCCTACCTATAATGGTGGATTCTTAATACAATGCCCAGCCAAAAAAAGCCACCATTGGCATTTAAATCAGCAAATACTTAAAAGTCAATGACTGGATCAATATTGCAGCTCAACACCGTTATGCAGCAATACAGTGAAGTCAGCTGAGTACCCGAATCTGCTGAATAACCAGGTTACCCCATCAATGATTTTGTTCTTCCCTAATGCTATGGGCATATCCCAGGATGAGAATGCCACGATTCATCGGACTCGAGTTGTGAAAGAGTGGTTCAGGGAGCTTGAGGAATCATTTTCACACATGATTTGACCACCACAGAGTCTTCACCTTAATCCCATTGAAGGTCTTTGGGATGTGCTGAAGACGACGTTACGGAGTGGTTCAACTCACTGGTCAATACGAGATTAAAATTAATATGGATGAAAATAAAGGTTGAGATGTTGTATAAGCTTGTGGCAAAAATGCCATGGCAGATGTGTGCTATAATCCAAGCTAAAGGCAGTCCAACTAAAAATGGTAATTTTTATTTACATGCTAGTGTATTTATTTATATGCTAGAGCTTAGTAATGGTAATTATTACCAAGTCATCACCATGATTTGTACAAAATTACCTGAACAGACTGTTTTTGCCAGGATTTAATGGTCCCATTAGTCAAACCAGTAACAATGCTGGTTCTGACCCATCATCAGGAGGCGAAGCTGTCAGAGGGTCACACTGGTGATGCAGCGCCCCCTAGTGTCCACAGCTTACAGCAGATACAAACTCCTCACTGCCTGGCCGTCCTGTGCTATTAGCATTTAGCATTTTATGAGTAATACTGTGTCAGACTGGCTGTTCAGGACCCCGCAGGCAGGGTGCTTAAGGGTGTGGATCTGAGCCCCAGGGGACATGCTGTTGTACGCCTGAGGAGGGTCTGTAACAGCTGCAGAAAGGGGTCAGACAGAAAGCTGCTCTGGGTCGGGCTGTCGGCTCGGTGATGCGGCTCTACTGGCTGCTTCAGTGAGACTTTACACTGACTGAGGATCGAGTGTCTGTGTGACAATGTGTCTGGACACTTACTGATCTATCTGCTTTCTGCAGGGGCGTCTTCAGGAGGAAACTCTGCGGTGATTGGGGTGATTGTGGGATTGGTTGTGCTGCTAGGGGCTGTAGCTGTGGCTGCAGTGTTCACCAAAAGATTGAGGAACCGGCAAAGAAATAATCTGTCTAAACGGGTACCATGTAAAGCTAACATAATTTAATAACAGTAATTATTATTGTGTAATTAATATTTGTATAATTATTACGATTAATATTATATAATAATATTCACTCAGCTGGGGGTTAAGGGCGCCCAGGGAGCTGGGGGTTAAGGGCCTTGCTGAAGGACCCGCAGACTTGCTGAGGCTGGGTGTGATCCGGTCCCCTTGTGATTATAAGCACACAGACTTAACCCACTGAGCCACACGCTGCCCCGCAATGGTGCCTCTATGTAATGGTGACTCTCTCCATGTTGACGGCTGCAGTGTTGATGAGAAGATGGGGGAACCAGCTGTGTGATGAAAACAGGTAGAATAATACAGTGAAATGCAAAAGTTTGGGAACCCATGGCTTAAAATGTCTCTTACTGTGAATAGTTAAGTGAGCAGAAGATGAACTGATCAAAAAGCTTGAAGTTAAAGATGACACATTTCTTTAATATTTTAAGCAAGATTTTTATTTCCATCATTTACAGGTACAAAATATCAACAAATGATCAGGGCCTGAACCATGAGTTTGGCCACCTGACTTGGTCAGTACTTAGTGACACCCCCCCCCCTTTGGCAAAGATGCTTTTTGTATCCAGCAGAGTCCTTCAGATCTTATGTGGGGGATTTTTGCCAATTTATCCTTGCAAAAAGCTTTTAATTTTTTTTCAAAATTATTGGGCTGTCTTATGTCACTGCTCCTTTGAGATCTATCCACAAATTTTCAATGATGTTTAGGTCGGGGGACTGTAAGGGCCATACCAAATCCTTCAAGCTCGTGCCTCTTGATGTATTCCATTATAAATTTTGAGGTGTGTTTGGGATCATTATCTTGCTGTATCTCTTCTTAGCTTCAACTTTTTTACAGTCGGTGTGATGTTTGCTTCCAGAATTTGCTGGTATTTATTTGAATTCATTCTTCCCACTACCAATGACATGTTCCCTGTGCCACTGGCTACAACACAAGCCCATCACAATCAATCCACTCCCATGCTTAATAGTTGGAGAGTTTGTCCCCCAAGCATACCTTTGCACATTGTGGCCAAAACGTTCTGTTTTAACTTCATCAGTCCACAGGACTTCATTCCCGAATGCATCAGGCTTGTTTCAATGTTGGTTTGCAAACTTCAGATGCTGAATTTTGTGGTTAGGGTGTAGGAAACTTCTTCTGCTGATTACCATAGAGGACATATTTGTTCAGGTGTCACTGCACAGACGAATGGTGCCCCACCATTAAAGAGTCAACAAAATTTTCCAGAAGGTCATTTCTAGTAAAACAGGGATTTTTATTTGCCTTTCTGCCAATCCAACAGTTCTTTCAGAAAGTGTTCATGGTCTTCCAGACCTCAACTTGACCTCCACTGTTCCTGTTAACTGCCATTTCTTAATAACATTATGAGGTGAGGAAACAGCCATCTGGAAATGCTTTGCTATCATCTTGTAGCCTTTTTCTGCTTTGTAAGAATCAAGTATTTTATTTTTCAGAGTACTAGGCAGCTGCTTAGTGGAGCCCATGGCTGCTTATTGTTGGGACAAGGTTTGAGGAGTCAGAGTATTTATATAGTTTTGCAGTTTGTGTCACCTGGGGTTTCCTAATGAAGGCTGTGAACAAGCCGTAGTCCTAACTGGCTAATGAAGGTCTGGGACCTTCGTAAACGTTATCTGAGACCTCAAATATCTCGAGGAGCCCAAACTTTGGCATGGTGCTCCTTTCCTTTCTTTACTCTACAGTCGTATAAAACAAGAACAATGCACTAATCTTGCATAAAATGCTGAAAAGAAATGTCATCTTTAACTTTATGCCTTTTGGGGATCAGTTCATCTTCTGGTCATTTAACTATTCACAGTAACAGATATTTTAAGCAAGGGTGCCCAAACTTTGTATATCATTGTAACTATCTGTCTGTTTTTCCATAACTGCTTGTGCCCCAATTTATAAAATGAGATAATATACTTCAATCTGCTTTGTAGCTTTGGCTCTCATATTACCTGTATAATACATGAATATAATGCTAAACTTAATAGGGTTGGGACTATTGATAAGGCACATGAAATCAATAAGTAACAGCTATAACTGTCCATAGGTATCAGCCATAAGCGTTTGGTGCAGTGACCCGTTACCCGAAAACTCCTGTCCCAGTTTAACCTGACAGACACGCCCACATCGTGAGCACCGGTTGTGTAAAATAGCTTCTGAATTGTGGCAGTATTTTCGTATGTCTGGGGACCAGACAAAAAAAGCTGTTTTCAAGCAGCTTCAAAAGAGTTTTCCTTTTTGCGGCAAACTGTCATCAGCACCTTCCGATCTCGCAAGCGAAGCCAAACCCACAGGGTCAGCGACACAACAGCATGCAGCGTCCAGGGAGAAGGTCAGCCCACTTTGGGCTAAAGACCGTGCTGCTGCGGTGGATGGTGTACCTACAGTATTAACATAGCTGAGGGAGGCATTTAATAACGTAAACACAGGCTGTCAGCCGCTGTGTATAAAGAGTGTGTCAGAAATACTGAGTGATAAGTGACTGGTAAATCAGATGTGTTAAATAAAAGACTGAATTGTACAGTGCAGGTTTGGATTTAAATGATGATAATGTCAATAATTTTCCAAAGATTTTACTAAATTTACTCCCCCAGCCCTGAAATTTAGCAATATACACATATATGATGTTTATTTCTGACTTATTTAGTATAAATACTGCTTTTCTCTAGGACACTCAGTGGGTATCACTGTATAGTAGGGTTGTTGGTTTGAATCCTACCCCCCCTGCTGTGTGTGTGAGTTTTTTTTATTTCATTGTGGGTACCAAAAAACCTGGGATTCCCTACCTTGTTGGGACCAAAGATTTCCCCACAATGCATAACTCTTATAAAACTTTTATAAAAATCCGTGAATGCAATCAAAATATTAAGACGAAAAAAAAAACTAAAATAAATGGAGAGTCCACACAATGAGATTTACTCTGTGTGTATGTGTGTCTATCACATGTCTGCAGACCAGCCTCTCTGTATGTACAGTGCCTATAGAAAGTCATCAAACCCTTTTGAAATTATTTGGTCATACACCCTGATATCAAAACCCATTCTCAAAAAAGCTTCAACCATCTTTATTTACAAATTTTGCCTTACAACATCAAACTGATTAAAAGAAAGTCAACTGGTCAGAAAATGGTAGCCTTTCTGATCAATGCCCTTCCAGCTGGATCACCCAGTTTGGACAGACGGCCTGATCTAGGCACCAGGTTGGTGGGGCCACACACCTCTACCTTCTTAATGATGCACTCAGCACTCAGAGGGACAGCTAAAGCCTCTGAAATCTTTGTGTAGCCTTTTCCTAACTTCTGCTTTTATACAACTTTATCCCAGAAGCCTTTTTAAAGCACTTTCCCAACCAGGCTGATTTCTTTTTCAGAACCTTGCACTACTAACTGTGAAATCTTCAAAAGACAGCTGGAGGTAATCAAACCCCAACAGTTTGTCGGATGGGGCAGTTAACCTAATGTTTGATCTGGCAGCTGATTGGTTGCATCTGAGCCAGTTTAGAAAGGTGCATTATATGAGGCTGATAACTTTACCAAACCAGGTGTTTCACTGATTGATTATAATAATTGTCCAAAATGTTTTTAGAATATTACTTTCACATTGACAATGATGTGTACCTACAGCTAAAAAAAAAAGAATTGGACCAAAGCTATAGATTTTAACAGGGTGATTGACTTTCTATAGACATTGTATATGTAGTGTATGTATGTTTAGATCAGCTTTTTCTCAACAGTAGCCACTGTTATCACTGCATTTCATTAATATCTTGCTGCATACATATGAATGTTAAGAAGCTTGAAAAAATTCTGATTATTCTCTTATTACCCAGTTGAAAAATGCACTTGTACTGATTTACACAATAAACCTTCTCTATGTTTTGACTTTCATGGTTGTATGTGTTTTATCCATCTCCAACAATCCGGCCTATAAAACTGAGTGAGAATCTGGGCCCAGCAGAACCATTAGACGGGTCAGAGGATGGGGATGTCACTGATTCTGCTGGGTGTTCACACTGAGCAGATGTCAGCCTAAATACTTTCTGGATCTGAACTTTTCACATCTACGTGTGTCATTGTTACATAAAGAGAAACCTGCAAAGTTTGAATGAAACTATGAAACGTCACAGTGGTTCAGCTTCCTGAGAGTTAATGGGAAGCCACAATGTGATATTTACACAGGGGGCAAATGGCTCTCTGCTGCCCCCTGTGGCCAAGCATTGGTATCTGCTCATTGTCCCTCAAAACTGACAGAATAAGGCAGCAGCTTCATTCAGAATGCCTGCCAGTAGTAGAACGCAGAGCTGGGACTATAATACAGTCATAGTGCTGCTGGTGGCTGTGCGACAGGCCGACTCTGTGTCCCATAAGGGGGAGTGGTTTTGCTGAAAGGGGAAGTAAATAGTGTGAGTTTGTTTATTTTTTAACAACCCCCCCCCCCCCAGTCACACTGCACTCACTGCCGTTTGCCAGAGCAAAGAACCAGTTTCTGTGTCTGATCTCCATTACATACATGGTGACATGATCCTGTCCTTCATGCTCATTAGTGCAGCAGCCCTCTGGCATTTACTGGCACTGCTGCTCACTGTAAATAAACTTCACAAACTGGAATAAATGGTTTCAGCTCTGTGCATCAGATCCGCCTCAAACAGCACATTGTCTGGTTTCCTGTTCTGATGAGGAGTTTCCTGTTTTTCTTACAGACATCAGCTCGTACTTTAGTTATGCAATCAGAAATCACTGCTTTTTCAACTAACATTAAACTAAAATCAAATTACAGATGGTCTGTCATCTTCTTTAATACTTTTTGAAACAAAATTAAACACAGTAGCTGAGATTCTCTAAAGAGCTCTCAGTGGGTGGCGCTGTCGCCTCACCCCGGGGGGGTTGGGGTTTGAATCCCCTCCCCCACTCTGAGTTTGCATGATTTCCCCATCTTCCCTCCCGCTGTCCCAAGATGCACAGGAGCAGAGGGGGAGGGGAAGCAGCTTCTGCTCCCATCTTCACGGGGACCTGACTTGGTGTAACTACAGTATGAGGAAATTTTAGCAAGTTCAAGAGACACGTTTTAACATTTGTTATGATACATTGGAAATGTTCCCCTTTAATAAGATTGTGAAATAAACAATATTTCACTGATGAATAAAACGATGAATAATTTAAAAAAAACCAAACACACCCGAGCACACTGAGCCAGATATGCGGAACTGAAACCGGTTCCTCACGTCCAGCTGGTCTTTGACAGGCGCCTCCTAAGAAAATGCGTCACGCGGTTTAAAGCGAAAGTAACAAATGGCGCAGTGATATGTTCTGTACATGTATGGCGTGTCCTTCTTAATATGCAGGATAGTGTCCCTAGAAATGAAAGGAGAGTCCCCACAAAGACAGCAATATATGAACTAAGCATGTGCATGTATGTGTGTGAGTATGTCTCAAAATTAGGAACTTAAACAGAACAGAAAGCAGGCAGGGATGGGGCCTGATGCAGGAGAGGAAATGGCACAGACCTGGCAGTATTATATTGCCTTGGATGAAACCCTTGGGGAAAGAGCAGGAGTCACGCTGTGAACCTCTGTGCCTCTGGTAGATCACAGAGGATTCCCTCAGGTCACGGCCCTCCCCCTCAGAGCCGTCCTCTGGTAGATCACAGGGGATTCCCTCAGGTCACGGCCCTCCCCCTCAGAGCCGTCCTCTGGTAGATCACAGGGGATTCCCTCAGGTCACGGCCCTCCCCCTCAGAGCCGTCCTCTGGTAGATCACAGGGGATTCCCTCAGGTCACGGCCCTCCCCCTCAGAGCCGTCCTCTGGTAGATCACAGGGGATTCCCTCAGGTCACGGCCCTCCCCCTCAGAGCCGTCCTCTGGTAGATCACAGGGGATTCCCTAAGGTCACGGCCCTCCCCCTCAGAGCCGTCCTCTGGTAGATCACAGGGGATTCCCTCAGGTCACGGCTCTCCCCCTCAGAGCCGTCCTCTGGTAGATCACAGGGGATTCCCTCAGGTCACGGCCCTCCCCCTCAGAGCCGTCCTCTGGTAGATCACAGGGGATTCCCTCAGGTCACGGCCCTCCCCCTCAGAGCCGTCCTCTGGTAGATCACAGGGGATTCCCTCAGGTCACGGCCCTCCCCCTCAGAGCCGTCCTCTGGTAGATCACAGGGGATTCCCTAAGGTCACGGCCCTCCCCCTCAGAGCCATCCTCTGGTGAACCTTCCCCTCATTTATTACCACTCAACCCTCAATCTCCACACATTTCAGCCCCGAGTCACTACTAACCAGCTGTCTACCTCCTGCCACTGCCCTGTCTGAAAGTGTCAACTTGGCTTCACTTGTTCGTGTTCAGAAAGGAGCAGTTTCCCTCCGTATTGTAAGTGTTGTTGTAATATCTAAAGCTGTGACTAGAGCAGTAACATTTTAATTTGGTAAATAGCATTCTGTTATGTATAATAAACTGTTTCCCCCCCCCCATCAATCATTATCTCTTCCTAATCAATGGAAATTTACTGTTTTATGTATAAATTATAAAAGATTACTTACACTCAGTGAGGGACTCAAGCAGGTCATATTTAGACATTTACTGTGAAGAACTCATTAGGCAAAATATCAGTCCTTCCAAAATAATATTGGACAAGCACAGGCACAGGCGCTGGTCAAAGGTAATGAAGGAACTCGGTTCTAAGCTTCATAAACAGCAACGAACTAAACCTTGACATAAGCACATACAAAACATCCCTGCTGATATGGCACTGCTAATAATGCAGTTTATTAAATGCAGTAACCGGGGGGGGGGGGGACTGCAACACGAAGTCTCTCCCTGACGGCACCACCGCTCCTCTCCTGACAATATCCTGCCACCTCTAGTTGGGCATTGTCTTAAAATGGATGAGAGAGGAATATAGGGCTCTCGAAGGAACAAACAGGCACGCTTAGGTTCACTCAAAAACACTAATAATAACCTCGCATTAAAATCAATATCAGTATATCAATCGAAACAATGCAAAATAACCTTGTACCACAACAGATATGGAATAAATGAATCATACGAATATATATATATATATATATATATATATATATATATATATATATATATATATATATATATATATACAGTCAGGTCCATAAATATTGGGACATCGACACAATTCTAATCTTTTTGGCTCTATACACCACCACAATGGATTTGAAATGAAACGAACAAGATATGCTTTAACTGCAGACTTTCAGCTTTAATTTGAGGGTACTTACATACAAATCAGGTGAACGGTGTAGGAATTACAGCAGTTTGTATATCTGCCACCCACTTTTTACGGGACCAAAAGTAATGGGACAATTGGCTGTTCAGCTGTTCCATGGCCAAGTGTGTGTCATTCCCTCATTATCTAATTTACGAGGAGCAGATAAAAGGTCTAGAGTTCATTTCAAGTGTGCTATTTGCATTTGGAATCCGTTGCTGTCAACTCTCAATATGAGATGCAAAGACCTATCACTATCAGTGAAGCAAGCCGTCATTAGGCTGAAAAATAAAAACAAACCCATCAGAGAGATACCAAATACATTAGGTGTGGCGAAATCAACTGTTTGGAACATTCTTAAAAAGAAAGATCGCACCGGTGAGCTCAGCAATACCAAAAGAGTTGCAAGACCACGGAAAACAACTGTGGTGGATGACCGAAGAAATCTTTCCCTGGTGAAGAAAAACCCCTTCAGAACAGTTGGCCAGATCAAGAACACTCTCCAGGAAGTAGGTGTATGTGTGTCAAGGTCAACAATCAAGAGAAGACTTCACCAGAGTGAATACAGAGGGTTCAACTAAAGATGTAAACCTCAAAAACAGATGTGAGCCTCAAAAACAGGAAGGCCAGATTAGAGTTTGCCAAACAACATCTAAAAAAGCCTTTACAGTTCTGGAACAACATACTATGGACAGATGAGACAAAGATCAACTTGTACCAGAGTGATGGGAAGAGAAGAGTATGGATAAGGAAAGGAACTGCTCATGATCCAAAACATACCACATCATCAGTGAAGTATGGTGGTGGTAGTGTCATGGCGTGGGCATGTATGGCTGCCACTGGAACTGGTTCCCTTGTATTTATTGATGATGTGCCTGCTGACAAAAGCAGCAGGATGAATTCTGAAGTGTTTCGGGCAATATTATCTGCTCATATTCAGCCAAATGCTTCAGAACTCATTGGACGGTGCTTCATAGTGCAGATGGACAATGACCTGAAGCATACTGGGAAAGCAACCAAAGAGTTTTTTAAGGCAAAGAAGTAGAATGTTATGCAATGGCCAAGTCAATCACCTGACCTGAATCCGATTGAGCGTGTATTTCACTTGCTAAAGACAAAACTGAAGGGGAAATGCCCCAAGAACAAGCAGGAACAGAAGACAGTTGCAGTAGAGGCCTGGCAGAGCATCACTAGGGATGTAACCCAGCGTTTGATGATGCCTGTGCATTCCGGACTTCAGGCTATAATTGACTGCAAAGGATTTGCAACCAAGTATTAAAAAGTGAAAGTTTGATTTATGATCGTTAATTTGTCCCATTACTTTTGGTCCCTTAAAAAGTGGGTGGCAGATATACAAACTGCTGTAATTCCTACACCGTTCACCTGATTTGTATGTAAATACCCTCAAATTAAAGTTGAAAGTCTGCAGTTAAAGCACATCTTGTTCATTCCATTTCAAATCCATTGAGGTGGTGTATAGAGCCAAAAAGATTAGAATTGTGTCGATGTCCCAATATTTATGGACCTGACTGTGTATATATATACACTGAACAAAAATATAAACGCAACACTTTTGTTTTTGCTCCCATTTTTCATGAGATGGACTTAAAGATCTACAATTCATTCCAGATACACAATATTACCATTTCTCTCAAACATTTCTCACAAATCAGTCTAAATGTGTGATAGTGAGCACTTCTGCTTTGCTGAGATAATCCATCCCACCTCACAGGTGTGCCACATCAAGATGCTGATCTGACATCATGGGTAGTGCACAGGTGTACCTTATACTGCCCACAATAAAAGGCCACCCTGGAATGTGCAGTTTTGTCTCACAGCAAAATGCCACAGATGCCACAAGCATTGAGGGAGCGTGCAATTGGCATGCTGACAGCAGGAATGTCAACCAGATCTGTTGCTCGTGCATTGAATGTTCATTTCTCAACCATAAGCCGTCTCCAAAGGCGTTTCAGAGAATATGGCAGTACATCCAACCGGCCTCACAACCGCAGACCACGTGTAACCACACGAGCCCAGGACCTCCACATCCAGCAGGTTCACCTCCAAGATCGTCTGAGACCAGCCACTCAGACAGATAATGCACGGCCCCATGTTGCAAGGATCTGTACACAGTTCTTGGAAGCTGAAAATGTCCCAGTTCTTGCATGGCCAGCATACTCACCGGACATGTCACCCGTTGAGCATGTTTGGGATGTGCTTGACCGGCGTATACGACAGCGTGTACCAGTTCCCACTAATATCCAACAACTTCGCACAGCCATTGAAGAGGAGTGGACCAACATTCCACAGGCCACAATTGACAATCTGATAAACTCTATGCGAAGAAGATGTGTTGCATTGCATGAGGCAAATGGTGGTCACACCAGATACTGACCGGTTCTGAGTCCCCAGACCCCCAATAAAGCAAAAAACTGCACATTCCAGGGTGGCCTTTTATTGTGGGCAGTATAAGGTACACCTGTGCACTACCCATGATGTCAGATCAGCATCTTGATGTGGCACACCTGTGAGGTGGGATGGATTATCTCAGCAAAGCAGAAGTGCTCACTATCACACATTTAGACTGATTTGTGAGAAATGTTTGAGAGAAATGGTAATATTGTGTATCTGGAATGAATTGTAGGTCTTTAAGTCCATCTCATGAAAAATGGGAGCAGAAACAAGAGTGTTGCGTTTATATTTTTGTTCAGTATATATATATATATATATATATATATATATATATATATATATATATATATATATATATAGAAAGCAAAAATAAAAATATAGGTAAGGCGAACTATTATCACAAGCGGTGATAATTGATCCCCATAATCAATCGAACGCAAAAGCAGCTGCTAAACTATTTACACTCGGACGTGCCCTCATCACCCACCTTCACACATGGACTGGGGAGCCCTTTTCAGTCCTGGCAGGAGACCAACACGTGAGTCCCGAGAAATGCCGGGCGATGCACGCTCTAGCCCATGGCTGAGCTCCGGTCAGTACTGAGTTTTCCCCGTCCTTTATACTAAATTGGGTGCTGCCTGTGGGCAGGGGGCGAGCTGGCCAGGCTCACCCCTTCCCCCCAGGGCAAGGTGTTATCCAATTCATCCTTTTGTTCGAGTGATGCTGCTTAAGATAATAAAACACAATAGGCGTCCTGGTGCTGGATGTCTGCATAACGCCTCCCTGTCCCCCCTAAAGGCAATTTTAAGGTGCCGTATACCGACCCCCTCCTGTCTCCCGGAAACCAAGATAAACATCCTGGCTTCTTTTATGAGCCCAAGTTTTTTATGACAGGACAGGGTTTACGTGGGATCGGTAAAGAATAACATGTTCAATGACATTCCGGGTGAATTATGGACGATTGATTTTCAGGATGATCAGTCCCGACCTGATCAGAATCAATCCACCATTACGAATATTACCGTAAAAGGATTAATTCCATACCACATGGGTGACGTAATTGTCCGTGAATTCATCGTAATACATTCGGTCCCTCGGCCATGATTCACCAATGTATAACCCGTTCAGAGATGTGATCGCGGGTATAGATACATAAACAGGTATTCCACACTGCCAATAGTATTACCACATACTGGGAACAATGTTCCAAAATTGTTTCAATGCATTAGGATTAGATGCCATTAACATTTGCTGAACATTATTCCGTTGTATTTTAGCATTTCACATAGTCATAGTGCATTCAGTTCGATTCCTCCACTGAGTTAGGTCACACTCCTACACCCACTTGCCCTCCGGCAGATGCAAGGATGGGAATGTTCTTTCCAGCAGTAGCATCCCCCACTGACGTACATCTCGCTCCCGTTATTAGGGGCCAGTTCAATGACGAAGCATGATTGGTTTGCTGGTCAGATGAAGATGTCTTGCTGCCGCTCCGTCACGTTGTCATTCCATACAATTCTGAAAGTAGAAGTCTGCTCCAACTCGGTCCCTGGGACTGCAGCGTAGCCGAAGGTCATCCACAGTGTCGGCCATGCCCATCGCCAGAGCCATCTCGCCATCCTTCACACATAAAGGAAAGAACTCACATGCACATTAGTTTCCTCGTAAATAACAATCATTAGCTGGGACATGTAGCCACCCTCAACGCCAGGCTCCATAACGGCCACAGTGTTGTTTTGTCCCATAGCTCTGACTTCTGCAGGTTTCGATGGGCGGTTTTGTAGTTAAACCCACATACCTGTGTTTTCACGCTCTTTACTTATTCTCAGAACCATCACTACTGCTCATAACTCAGCCCATTGGCTACCTTTGCCATCTCCTGTCATCCCCAACATCTGCTGCGTACATGGGTTATATGCCGCAGCTTTCCCCTTTCGCTTACCACCAACATACTTAACTGCCCCATCCATAAACCACGCACACTCTTTCTGTTCCTCACTCCCCCCAATATAGAGGAATCCTCCAACACTGTCAATATCACAATCTCTTCCCCTATTTCTAGAACATCCGTCACTTGCTCATAGCCCTGTCAGCTACATACCGTTTCCATTTTAAAACCCATGCTTCTAACGTTCCACCAATCCGGTGCTGCTGCAATCTAACTGCCTTGTTTGCAAGAGGTTTAGGGAAAGATTGCATTTTCACCTCCCCCACCAATACCAGTTGCACTGTCACCGTACTTTTGAATTTAAATTGTCCACCCCCCTCCTGGGTTCCATGTGTAATCACTATCATCAGAGTACAAAGTTTGTTCCCTGGGCTGTCTATCAACATGTACAGTGGGTACAGTGTCAAACATTCAGGTACAGTGGGTTATGTCCGTGTTCAGGTACAGTGAGTTAAATCCGCATTCAGGTACAGTGGGTTATGTCCGCGTTCAGGTACAGTGGGTTATGTCCGCGTTCAGGTACAGTGGGTTATATCCACGTTCAGGTACAGTGGGTTATGTGGACTCAATATGCCTTCCCTCCCAGGCCTACCGATATCAAATTTTCATTCCACACCCCATACTCCCGGAGCACCTCCCACAGGACTCCCCGAGGGACACGGTCGAATGCCTTCTCCAAGTCCACAAAACACATGTAGACTTGTTGGGCAAACTCCCATGAACCCTCCAAAACCCTGCTGAGAGTATAAAGCTGGTCCACTGTTCCACGGCCAGGGCGAAAAAAACACTGCTCCGCCTGAATCCGAGGTTCAACAATCTGGCGGACCCTCCTCTCCAGGACCCCTAAATAGACCTTACCAGGGAGGCTGAGGAGTGTGATCCCCCTATAGTTGGAGCACACCCTCCGGTCCCCCTTCTTAAAGAGGGGCACCACCACTCCACGTAAAGTCCAAGATGCGTGTCAACCAGGACAGCCCTGCAACATCCAGTGCCTTGAGGAACTCCGGGCGAATCTCATCCACCCCCGGGGCCCGGCCACCGAGGAGCTTTTTAACCACCTCAGCGACCTCTACCCCAGAGATAGGTGAGTCCACCCCCAAGTCCCCACACTCTGCTTCCTCCTTGGAAAGCGTGTCGGTGGGATTCAGGATGTCTTCGAAGTATTCCTTCCACCGACCCAAAACGTCCTGAGTTGAGGTCAGCAGCGCACCATCCCCACCATAAACAGTGCTGATGTTGCACCACTTTCCTGCCCTGAGCCGCTGGATGGTGGAGCAGAATCCCCTTGAAGGCGTCCAGAAATCGTTTTCCATGGCCTCGCCAAACTCCTCCCACACCAAAGTTTTTGCCTCAGCAACCGCCAAAGCCGCATTCCGCTTGGCCTGCCGGCCCGCCTCCCCCGGGATATGGGAGAAGTTCTACCGGAGGTATGAGTTGAAACTCCTCCTGACAGGGGATTCTGCCAGGGCTGCCAGGCCTGGCCGGCTTGGGGCAATAAGTATGCCCACCCCCGCTCGGCGCCTCTCCCCGCGGGCAACTCCATAGTGGAAGAGGGTCCAACCCCCCTTAAGGAGACTGGTTCCAGAGCCCAAGCCGTGCGTCGAGGTCCGACTATATCTAGCCAGAACTTCACAACCTCGCGCACCAGCTCAGGCTCCTTCCCCATCAGAGAGGTGACATTCCATGTCCCTAGAGCTAGCTTCTGCAGCCAAGGATCGGACCGCCAAGGTCCCCGCCTTTGGCCGCCGCCCAACTCACATCCCACCTGACCCCTATGGCCCCTCCTATAGGTGATGAGCCCACTGGAGGGGGAACCCACGTGCCTTGTTCAGGCTGTGCCCAACCAGGCCCCATGAGTGTAGGCCTGGCCACCAGGCGCTCGCCATCAAGCCCCACCCCCAGGCCTGGCTGCAGGGGGGGGGCCCCGGTGACCCGCGTCCTGGCAAGGGAAACCGTGAATCCAAAATCGTTCTCTTCATTAGGGGTTTTCTGAGCCGCACTTCGTCTGGTTCCTCACCCAGGACCTGTTTGCCTTGGGTGACCCTTCCAGGGGCATAAAGCCCCAGACAACATAGCTCCTGGGATCATTGGAACACGCAAACCCCTCCACCATGGTGTCGGCTCCAGGAGAGAAAAATCACAGTCACTAAATTTATTCTGTTGACCCATGTTTCCTATTTAAATTCTGTTGTACAGGCCAAGATTGTGTAATATTATAAATCTTTAAATCAGTTTGAAACTTGTTTAAAAACAGGTGCAACTCAATGTCGCGTGGTCTTTAAAAAATATTGAGTACGTTTTAAAAAACTTATTAAAAGGTGTTAAATTCAACCTCTGGATTTCTGTATATACCCTGTATTTCAATCCAGGTAATCTACCATTTTCACTTGGATTATAGCTTCCATTACCTTTCCAGTTATGCAAGTTAAGCTGATTGATCTATAGTTTGCTGGGTTACTTCTAATCCCCTTTTTTGAATATGGGTGTTATATTAGCACGCTTCCAATCCAAAGGTACCACACCAGTAGATAACGATTTCTGGGATATCAAAGTAAAAGGTTGGCTAATAATATCCCTCATCTCTTTTAAAATTATAGATAAGATGCCATCAGCCCCCTGTGATTTATTTATTTTGAGCTTAGCTTGGCTTTAAACCACATCAGCTTCAGTTATACATATATTGATCATAGACGAGGCTGTATTTGTACTAAATGGTGGTAAGTTACTCGTGTTCTCTACTGTGAACACCCGTTTAAAATACTCATTAAACTCATTTACTATATCAATTTCATTTTCAATTATAAGGCCCTTACTATCCTGCAAATTAGTGATTTCAGCTTTTAGAGCTCCATTGGAGTTAAAATATTGGAAGAAACTTTTATTGTCATCCTTAGCCTCCAACGCTATTTTTATTTCGACATTCCTCTTAGAGAGTCTAATGTTGTTTTTTTTACTCAACCTGTAGACTTAGATACTCCTGTTTAGTTTTGAAATCATTAGTTAATATCCATTTATGGAAAAGAGCCCTTTTCCTCCTGACTTATTCATAATTTCCTTAGTAAACCACCTTGGTTGTAGTTTCATAGATTTAGTTTTGCTGGAATCTGGTATGAAGTCCTCTTGCACTTGCAACAATGTACTTTTAAAAAATTCCCATGTCTTTTCAACCGTTTTGCTATTTAACTCCATCCAGTTTACCAACGCTAGTTTCAGTATCAAACCATTAAAGTTAGCCTTCCTAACATTGTATGTTTTTGCTTTGGACTTTGCTCTTCGGACACTAAAATTAACCTCAAATTTACCCATGTTATGATCACTACCGTTCAGTGGTTCAACCTCTAATTTTCCAATCATATTCTGGTTGTTAGAGAAAACAAGATCAAGAAGGTCTTCTCCCCTGGTAGGGGTATTAACAAACTGAGTAAAAAAACAATCCTGTACTAATTCCACCATCTCAAGTTCATTTACAGAACAGCCAGAAACTGTGTCCCACTGTATCCCAGGTAAATTAAAATCACCCATAACCACCACATCATTTTTATTACTCATAATCCTGATATCATCATATAACATTCTGCTTTCCTCTGCAGCTACATTAAGTGCTCTATAACAAACACCGAGAATTAGGCCATTTGACATTTTAGCATCTACTTTTATCCATACAGCTTCTGTACTTTTATTTTTATCAGTGAGCTCCCTTGCCTGCAAGTTTTCTTTTACGTATACTGCAACACCACCTCCCTTCCTGCCTATCCGGTCTCCACAGAACATGTAACCATCCATATTTTATTCTTCTCCATCATTGTCGCTCATCCATGTTTCTGTTATTCCTATAATGTTGTGTCTGATGAAATTAAAGCCTCTAAATCATGAATTTTGTTTCTAATGCTCCTAGCATTTAGATACAGACCACAAAGGGTAGGCCTATTACGGTGCCCACTTTTAATATTAATTGAGGCTTTCCGTCTCTCCCCACCAATATTCTTATCTAACCTCCCTGCCCCCCCAGTCCCTAGTTTAAACATTCCTCAACTACTCTACACATACGCCTCCCCAATACACTGGTTCCCCTCTGGTTCAGGTGCAACCCATCCGGCTTGTACAGGTCCCACCTGTTCCAGAAGGTCCTCCAGTTCCCCATAAACCTAAACCACTCTTTCCTACACCATCCTTTTAGCCACGCATTTAATCTCCTTATCTCAGCTAACTTAGCCTGACTTGCACGTGGCACGGGGAGTATTTCAGAGAATACCACCTTGGACGTTCTGCTTCTAAGCTTATCCGCGACTTCTATAAATTTATCCTGCAGAACAGCCCTCCTGCCCTTTCCTATGTCATTGGTGCCAACATGCACCACGACCACTGGATCCACCCCGGCTGGGGCCAAAAGCCTGTCCACACGATTCGGAAGGTCCCCTACCTGGGCACCAGGCAGGCAAGACACTGTACGGGACCCTCTATCATTTTAGTTGATTTTATATTTGAAATGCTAATTTTCATTCTAAAACATTGCTTGCAGCTTTCAAAATTTTGGTTAATATTTCTGGCACCATAAGTTTCTCCTCTGAAGAGCAAAGCCTCAACTAATAGGATGTATATCTTAGTGTTCTTGATGATTTTTTGTTAAACTCACTTTTCAAAGGCAACACTGCAGTAAAAGCAGTAATTTACTGCGTCAATCAGAATCGCATTTTACTGAGGGATAAAAAATCCTTTCAGCACGAATCTGTGACAGACTCCTTCAGCAAAAACACATCCTCTCTGCACATGGAGCAAAATTAGTGATGACTGGTAACATCCATCCATCCATCCATCCATCCATCCATCCATCCATCCATTTTCCAAACTGCTTATCCTACTGGGTCGTGGGTGGTCCGGAGCCTATCCCGGAAGCAATGGGCACGAGGCAGAGAACAACCCAGGATGGGGGGGCGAGCCCATCGCAGGGCACACTCACACACCAGTCACTCACACATGCACACCTACGGGCAATTTAGCAACTCCAATTAGCCTCAGCATGTTTTTGGACTGTGGTGGGAAACCGGAGTACCCAGAGGAAACCCCATGACGACATGGGGAGAACATGCAAACTCCACACATGTGTGACCCAGGCGGAGATTCGAACCCGGGTCCCAGAGGTGTGAGGCAACAGTGCTAACCACTGCACCACCATGCCACCCCCTCTTTGAAAGAAAATAAATAAATAAATAAATTTAATTTAAAAAAAAATAAAATAAAAAAAAATAAATATATATATATATATATATATATATATATATATATATATATATATATATATATATAATCAAAAAAAAAATCCCCACTCGCCCTCCTGTGGGCGGTCTTTGTCCTTCAAGCTCGGGTCCTCTACCAGAGGCCTGGGAGCTTGAGGGTCCTGCGCAGTATCTTAGCTGTTCCTAGGATTGCGCTCTTCTGGACAGAGATCTCAGATGTCATTCCTGGAATCTGTTGGAGCCACTCTCCCAGTTTGGGCGTTACTGCCCCGAGTGTTCCAATTACCACTGGGACCACTGTTACCTTCACCTTCCACATCTTTTCTAGCTCTTCTCTCAGCCCTTGGTATTTCTCGAGCTTCTCATGTTCCTTCTTCCTGATGTTACCATCGCTTGGGATTGCTACGTCTATCACTACGGCCTTCTTCCTCTGCTTGTCCACCACTACTATGTCCGGTTGGTTAGCCATTACCAGTTTGTCAGTCTGTATCTGGAAGTCCCACAGGATCTTAGCCTGATCATTCTCAGCCACCTTTGGAGGTGTCTCCCATCTTGACCCTGGGACTTCCAGCCCATACTCCCCGCAGATGTTCCTGTACACTATGCCAGCCACTTGGTTATGGCGTTCCATGTACGCCTTGCCTGCTAGCATCTTGCACCCTGCTGTTATGTGCTGGATCGTCTCGGGGGCATCTTTGCACAGCCTGCACCTGGGGTCCTGCCTGGTGTGGTAGACCCCAGCCTCTATTGATCTTGTACTTAGAGCTTGTTCCTGTGCTGCCATGATTAATGCCTCTGTGCTGTCTTTCAGTCCAGCTTTGTCCAGCCACTGGTAGGATTTTTCAATGTCAGCCACTTCCTCTATCTGCCGGTGGTACATGCCGTGCAGGGGTTTATCTTTCCATGATGGTTCCTGTTCTTGCTCCTCTTCCTTCTTGGGTTTCTGTTGCCTGAGGTATTCACTGAGCACGTCATCAGTCGGGGCCATCTTCCTGATGTAATCATGGATCTTCGATGTTTCATCCTGGATAGTGGCTTTGACGCTCACTAGTCCTCTGCCTCCTTCTTTCCGCTTAGTGTATAGTCTCAGTGTGCTGGATTTGGGGTGAAACCCGCCATGCATTGTGAGGAGCTTCCTTGTCTTGATGTCAGTGGCTTCCATCTCCTCCTTTGGCCAGCTTATAACGCCAGCGGGGTATCTGATGACTGGTAGGGCGTAGGTATTGATTGCCCGGATCTTGTTCCTCCCATTCAGCTGACTTCTCAGGACTTGCCTTACTCGTTGCAGGTATTTGGTTGTTGGTGCTTTCCTTGTGGCCTCTTCATGGTTCCCGTTTGCCTGCGGGATTCCAAGGTACTTGTAGCTATCCTCAATGTTTGCTATGTTGCCCTCTGGCAGTACGATCCCCTCGGTTCTGACTACTTTCCTCCTCTTTGTTACCATTCGACTACACTTATCCAGCCCGAATGACATTCCGATGTCATTGCTGTAGATCCTGGTGGTGTGGATCAGTAAATCGATGTCTCGTTCACTCTTGGCATACAGCTTGATGTCATCCATGTAGAGGAGGTGGCTGATGTTCGCTCCATTCCGTAGTCGGTATCCGTAGCCAGTCTTGTTGATGATCTGGCTGAGAGGGTTAAGGCCTATGCAGAACAGCAGCGGGGACAGGGCATCTCCTTGGTAAATCCCGCACTTAATGGTAACCTGTGCTATTGGCTTGAAGTTGGCCTCTAGAGTTGTTTTCCACAGCCCCATTGAATTCCTTATGAAGGCTCTTAGAGTCCTGTTGATCTTGTACAGTTCCAAGCATTCTAGGATCCATGTGTGAGGCATTGAGTCATAGGCTTTCTTGTAATCAATCCAGGCGGTGCTCAGGTTGGTATGTCTGGTCTTACAGTCTTGAGTGACTGCTCTATCTACCAGTAGCTGGTGTTTTGCTCCTCTGGTATCTCTACCAATTCCTTTCTGGGTCCCGCTCATGTATTGATCCATGTGCCTATTCATCTTAGCCGCTATGATGCCTGATAGGAGCTTCCATGTTGTGCAGAGGCAGGTTATTGGCCGGTAGTTGGATGGGACCGGTCCCTTCTGGGGGTCCTTCGGTATCAGGACTGTCCTACCTTTGGTCAGCCATTCCGGGTGGGTCCATTAGCAGCTGGTTCATCTGTGCTGCCAGGCGCTCATGGAGTGCAGTTAACTTCTTTAGCCAGTAGGCGTGGATCATGTCAGGACCTGGTGCTGTCCAGTTCTTCATGTTTGAGACTCTTTCTTGGATGTCTGCCAATGTGATGGTTACTGGGGCTTGTTCAGGGAGGTTGCTGTGGTCTGCTCTTAGTTCCACAAGCCACTGTGCATTGTTGTTATGTGATGCCTCTTTCTCCCATATGCTCTTCCAGTATTGCTCAGTCTCCAGCCTTGGTGGGTCTATCTTCATGCTATTACCCTGCCACTGAGAGTACACCTTGGATGGTTCAGTGGAGAAGGTCCGGTTTATTCTCCTGGCTTCTATATCTCTGGTGTACCTCTTCAGATGGGTAGCCAAGGCTGTGAGTCTTTGCTTGGCAGTTTCTAAGGCCTCAGCTATGGACAGCTTGTTATACTTCTTAGGTACCTCTTTTTTCATCACACCTTTCTGTAATTCCGATAGCTGGCTAACTTCCCTCTGTGCTGCCTTGATTTTAGCCTCTAACCTTCTCTTCCATGGGGGACAGTCAGTGATGGTTGTAGTAGGGATTGTCCGTAGTGCTGCATTCACATCTTCTAGTAGACCTTCTGAGGGTACTTCACGCATTCTTGGTAATCGGTGTCGGAGGGTCCAGGGTTCCAGCTTAGCCATGATCTTATTTCTCAGGTCAGCTGCTCTTGTATTCAGCCTACTAGGGCTTGTAGTTCTTGGGGCTTGGTACCCAATCTCGGAATGTGGGTATGATGATGATATCTCCCCCCTGACCTGTCGTCCTGGCTCCCCCTTGTCGTAGCATTCATGTTGTACCTCATCAATCTCTAGTTGTGATAGCAGTTGTTTCTTGCGGATGTTGGAACATTGAGCTACTAGTTGTTTTGGTGTTAGTCTTGATGTGGGGTGTCCATAGGTCCCACATCCGCTTCATGTAACCTCTTTCACTGGGGTTACTTGTATAGTCCCTTGTTCTCATCTCTTGTCCATGCATGTCTTGTTCTTGTTCCAGTAGCCCACTTATCGTCAGATTGTCCTGGTTCCTCAACATCTGGCGCAGACCTTGTTAATCTGGGCGACGTCTGAGCCGGCGTGACTCTATTCGTATGTTTGTCTCTCATATTTGAGGTAGGCACAGTATAGCGTGAGGAGGTCTTGCCTAAGGACCTCTACTGCAGGTAGGCCACAACCGGGATTCGAACCCCGGTCTTTTACCACACCCCTCACAGCCACACCCACCACCACGGGCCCGGCAGACATCCATTCTGATGAACTGTCATATGCCCCCCGCAAGATTATACTAAGGGAAATTGGTTCGCTTTTCAGCTAGGCTGACCCCTCTGGGCTCCTGGTCTATAGGCTCTCTGAACACAATCTCTGTGGGTCCAGTGGACTCTCTTATACCCGTGTTTATTTCGTTTTGGGGGCGGGCTGGTCCAGGGGGCTGTGGATACAGGGAGGTTTGTACCTGAGAAAGTTCCAGTCTGTTTAAATGAGATGAAAGAATATAATGCAGATTACAGCTCTCTATTAATTTAACTGGTTTGCTATGAAATGTTACTTTAAAAGAAAACGGCGAGCGGGAACTGGCGTAATGATAATGAGCCTTCAACCCATTTTAGCTTACACGCAGCGTTAAGGATCATTGATTCTGACAGAGAGTTTTGTGCGCTTGTTGGTGGACCCACAGATGTTTTTTGATAGTTAAAAGTCATTAAATTTTTTTTTATTTTAATTATTACCATATCAGCCAGATGTTATCAGTAATGTTTTTTTTTCTTGTGTCGGAGAGTTTCATTCTGTGTGTGTGGCGGAGCAGGTAGCTCTCTCACACCAGCTGCGTTACTCTGCCCCGATCACAGACAGCACCGTCCTGAATCCTAAACAAGAACAGCCTTGTTGCTACCTCATTCCACGCCTGCTTCACCTTAAAAGGCTTCGATGGAACACTGCAGTTCCCGTAGATCACGTGATTACGCATTTTCACTTTGCACCCAAGCACGCCCATTTCTTCGGCTGAAAACATCTACGGGCAAATGCACCATTGTAATAGCGATCCACTATAACTCATGTGCCACTGCGCTTTAAAGGTGAGGTGACATGCCATTCTGATAGTTTCGTTGCTTTCATGCCCAAAAGGCACCTCTGAATAATGAGTCATGGATTACGACACGCCCTTAAATGTTAGTCATACCTTGAGATTTACGCTTTGCATTAGATCATCAAAATAGAGCCCCCAGACAGGGAGGCTTTTGATAAAATTTATAGATACATACCTGGTTGCATTATTCATATATTGTGATGCTGAGAAAAGTAAACAAGGGAACAAAGTCACGTCACATATCAGGGGGAAGTGGTGCAGAAAGATGCTGGGCATTTCAGCAACATTAAACCTCATTGTTAACTTCTGAGTTAAACATCGGTGAGTCTGTGTGCAAACTCGGCTATCCCCAGTGGTCATGTGCTTTGGGCTCCTGTTTCACAACCGGGAGATGCTGAATTATTAAGTTTTGATTTTTAATGGCTTGCTTTTTAGGTGACATCTTAACTGTTTTAATGGCCTTTGTTATTTTTACTGTATATTTGTTGGTTTTATGACTTTTGGATGTTTTATAGATCTATTTTTATAGATTACTGGATGGTTTAATTATCAAAAATGTATTTTTCTGCTAGTATGATGACGGGGGGATTCCGTTAAGTTGACGTGATGTCATTCTGACCGGTAGAGAAAAAAATACTTTATTTACTTAGCAGACATTTTAATCCAAAGCAAAGTGACCTTGCAGTTAGTGTTAAGGGCCTTGCTCAGGGCCCCATGGTGACATCACTGTGCTGAGGGACTTTCCGATGACAGACGCAGGGTCCGAACCCACTGAGCCACTGCAGAGCACTTAGAAATGAGCCTGAAAAAAAACGTCAATCAAAACAGGGAGGAGTTGAGCCACCCTGGAGGGATGGAGTCTGTCTCTGACCTCCGGACCCCACTGCCTGAGCTCAGCCCCCCCACACCAAGCCGCAGGTCACATGGTCCAGTTTGCTGCCTGCAGATACAGTCCCACATAGATACAGCAGCGTTTACTGATGGATCAGCTCCAGACTCCTCGTGACCCAGCAGGTTTGGAAGACCGGCGGGTGAAGACAGCTCAGTACCAAGGATTTTTTAAAATTATTCCGAACCGGCAGCAGCAGCTGTTTCACACATAAACATCAGAAACCAGCGTGAAGAGCAGGAGGGGTAACACACATCCAGGGTGCTGTGATAAAACAGAGGGGGGCATGAGGGAGGTGATGTGTCACAGCGAACACAGATAGGTGACAGTAAAAACACAGACGGGGCCATTTGGGGGGTGGGGGGCATAAAGTCAAAAATAGCAACTTGAAATGGAGCTGACAGGAAACTGCAGTGACAGAAACTCTGAGAACATTTTCAAAAACAGACAATTAATACAAGAAAGGCACATGTGAGTCATCCTGGGTTGGTCTGTCCACTAGGTGGTGCTGTTCAGGGAGGCCCCTCCCCTCTCACAGAAACACAGCCTCCTTATAAAGTCACATGGTTCCACAGTGAACTTCCTGTTTGCGCTGATCTCATGTCAGCTGCCCCCTCTGGTTTGCAGAGAAGCAGCCAGTGGGTGTGGCTTGAAGAGGGACTAGAGGATATAGCATGCTGGGCTTTGGCTCCCCCTTCTGGCACATCCTATCAGGAGCGTCTTTATGAGTTGAGTTCGATCAAAGAATGTTTTAAAAATTGTGCACAGTGTAAAAGCTGCCAAACTCTGACCTCTCTCTTTTAGCAGAGGTTGCATTTTGAAGAGTCCTGTGCCCTTTTCGCCAAGAAGGTCACAGCAAAAACATGTAGACTGAATGCAGACAGTGTGTGTCCATGTGCGTAAATAAAGCTTCTGCACTCTTGTATGTCCGGCTTTTCGGTCCACAATCCTACGCAGGGCGCTGGTGCACATGGGACATTCAGCTCAGCCGTCCGTCACTTCCCCGGCCCTCAGCTGCTTCCTCTGTTCCCGCCCACGGTGCCTCTGGATGGCCCTCCAGATCCGGCAGAGGACTCCGCCCCTGCTCCACCCAGACCCCCCATGGGCCACAGATGTAGGATTATAACAGTCTGCACTGGGGATCAGCCTGCTGAAACACACCCACACACACACTCACAGCTCCTCAGCAGACACACAGAGCGGGAACATGGCTCACCGTAGCCGTAGAAACCGCAGGTCCTCCTTGGTGATGTCGTTGAGGATGTCATTCAGAGTGTAGTCCTCCATCACAAACTGCAGCAGAGATGACAGGGCAGGCAGTCTGAGTTCTGGTCATCAGGACGGACGCAGAACAGCCAGAGAGAGGGGTGGAGGTCTCAGTCCTAACAAACCGCTCTCTACTTTTCGTGCCATATTATCCCTTTTCTCCTGCTCTAGACAGTCATATACTACAGTGATACGGGGTTAAGTACAGACACTCCTCAATTGATGACCTGCCTGCTTACCAACTGCCCGGACTTAGGATCAGCTTTCCAGCCAATCGGCATTGTACGCTGTACAAGAACTTTGGTCATGGAATTGGCAGAGCGCTGTTTCTGTTCTGTTTGGTCTGCTCTCTGATTTCTTTGGCAGAGAAAGGTTGTATATTGTAATTGACCTAGTAGGATAAGCGGTTTGGAAAATGTATGGATGGATGGATACCAATTCACACTTTATTTTTGATACGTTGCCTTTGGTTTGATGCACATACTTTGTATTGTTGGATAGGGAACCTCTAGTAGTGAGTAAAGCACGGATGTGTGCAAGGCCAAAGTTTTCCTGTGTCTTATGCTTTTCTTATGTCTTTGAATGCAAAGGCTCTTAGTTTTTCATTTACTTGTTCCATATCTTATTGAATATGTACAAGTCAGACTTATTTTCTATGCGCTGCTTTAGTTCGGTAATGTGCCAAAGGACGCCAACGCTCATTGGATTGCAGTGATGCTAATTTGCAATACTTGCAATACTGTATTGCAAATTAACATCACTGTAATACAATGAGCGTTAGCGTATGATAGCGTATCATTTATTTGTAATTCCATTGATGATTAATATTAGCAGTTATAGGCCAGCTTGTTGTAACATTGCTATGCTAGGTTTGAGATCTCCTAAGTCTTTTCTGTGTTTTGTTTATTACAGTTTCATTCATAGATTTTCAGCTGTCAAATATATAAAAACACATAGCAGGAAGAGTACACTGTTTGTTATAGTATACTGTACACTACTGTGTAAAAATTTACAAATATAATGAAAATATTAGAAATGGTGCAAAAGTGACATTAAAATAATGTCTAAAGATGGTTGGCACAGAGGCGCTACCACTACAGTATGCTTGGCATATCAGTATGGGGTTATTCCTTGCTTATGGACCAATTCGCTTAACTACCTTAAGTGAGGAGGGCCTATACCCATGGATACAGGCCTGATCTTCTGAGCCGTGAACCTTATCCTTCTGACTGTAGATCCAGTGCACTAATCGCTGCTCTACCTGCTGCCCGCTGGCCCACAGTGTAAGTAGCGCTTCAGGTCCTCCAGAAGGCTTCCCACGCTGCACCAAGCCCAGGCCGCATCCCAGCAGGCCGCTCTAGCATACTTGCCTTCTCTATGGTGTCTGCATCCACACCCAGTTCCTTTAGCCAATCAGTCAGCTCCTTGTCAGGCTCCGCATCAGCTGGGATGTGAAATATGGAGGGCGGGTGGATGTCTGTGGTGGGGAAGAGAGGCTCATGTGCTGGAGAGTTTGGTTACATCAGTGTTGGTGTCAGTTTGGCTGCTGTGGGAGGTTCTGACTACATGTGTGTCCTGTCATGTTCCAGCCTCTTGTCCACCTGTGTGTGTGTTTACCGATAGGCCGGCTCTTGACTCGCATCAGCTCCAGGTCGTGCGCCCTCTGCTGGAGACTCTGCCTCAGCACCTGCTGGTACTCCTTCTCCTTCTGTACCAGGTCCTCTAGCAGCCTGCAAGATGGGACCAAGCCATCCCAGAATCCCACTCACACCATAGACATGCTGTAGATTTCATCACTGGTGGCTACTTTATCTGCAAAATGTACTTAGATTCCGAACACAAGACTGCCAAAGACAGGATCATATGACTGATTTCTGATATGTCCAAACCCGACACCTAGGACCTTGCCCCCCCGCACCGGTTGGTCTCCTGCTTCATCCGGCCGAGCTGCGTCCCCAGTGGATGTGGCTGGTTCTGCCGCTGGGACTCGTGAGACAGCACAGAGCTCAGGGTGCTAACGCCCGACGTGAGACCCGGATCCTCCGGCGCCGCCGGCTCTGCCGTCCCGAAATCGGCATCCTCCTCCACGTCCACCTCGTCTGCATCCTTGTCTGCTCCCTCACTCTCTGATGCCGGACCGAAGTGCGTCTGCAGCTCTAAGTCAGGAAGAGGTCAGGAAGCATTTGGGGTGGGTCACATCACAGCCGCATACGAGTGTCCCAGTCCGGTTTGATCTCAGCCCATAGTGAGCTGCCATAATTCCCATTTTTTAACCATCATCTTTCTGTCTTTAATCTCAATAACACAGACAGATAGTGGTGCTGCATTTTCTGCATGATGTAAGCAGAAATGCAGCCTGGCCTGGAAGCGCAGGAAACAAGCCCCCACTCTACAAAAAAATGCAAATGAAACTGCATTGCCATGATGATAGGTTGTTTTCTTGCCGCTGCGGCCAGCAGGGGGAGCTCTATTCTGTTTGTTTGGGGCAGCACCGCCCAGGGCCTTGGGATGTTGTGCTGCCGCTGCTCCTGACCGCCCTCACAAACAGCCGGCACGCCTCCCCTGTGTCACGCACAGCCAATTCTGCTCACATGCTGGCCATCAGGTGACCCAGACACACCCATGGCAGCACAAACCTCACCTGGGATGAGGATGGTGACGGCCGCCTGCACGGCGCGACGGATGATGTTGTCCATGGCGAACATCCAATGGGGCTTGATGTGATGGTTCCTCAGGACCTTGTTTACCTGAGGAGAACATAGTTGCTGAACCTGTACCCTATAGGAATTATCCATTATCCATTATAGTCCATTATCAAACCTCCACACCCATGCAATTGCCTGGACCTCCTGCCGCTGTGATACCCACTGACATCTCCATACATCATGTTCATCTGGAACTCCTCCACAGGGTTTAGGTTCGAGTCCTGCCCCAGCCATATCCATTTGTAGCTGCCATGCTCTCCCACTGCCTGTAGGTTCGAGTCCTACCCCAGCCCTGCCCGTATGTCACTGCCATGTTCTCCCACTGGGTGTAGGTTTGAGTCCCGTCTGGCCTTGCCGTATATCGCTACCATGTTCTCCCACTGGGTGCTTAGTTTCCCTTTACCTTTGGGTTCCAGAACTGTGTGCGACTATTTTATGTGATGGCATGGTGAACTTTGGTTACCATGGTAATGGAGGATAAATGGACGGGTGATTAGTGGCAGCCAAAAATATC
Source organism: Brienomyrus brachyistius (assembly GCF_023856365.1). Lineage (NCBI taxonomy): Eukaryota > Metazoa > Chordata > Actinopteri > Osteoglossiformes > Mormyridae > Brienomyrus > Brienomyrus brachyistius. The sequence goes on from NC_064536.1 coordinate 36,774,011, forward strand.
CTGCAACTTAATCTTGTGCCTATGTGTCGATCTCCCACTGAGCCCCAAGTGCATCCACTCACTGAGTCCTGGAACCCAAAAAGAACCAGCTGGATTTGGTTAATGGAGGTGCTGTCAAAGTCCAAGTCGAGCTTCAGCTTGGAGATTGTGGTCGCCATGACACGTCGCTCGGGAGAGCGGATGAAGTCACGCAGGATGCAGATGATCTGCTTGATGTGATCCACAGAGAGCTTGAGCTCCTCGCTGCCCTGTGGAGCAGAAGACATACTGGCACTGCAGTTGCATGGTACAAGGCAAGAAGTCAGTCAACTAATCAGAGTCAAACAAAAACTTTACATACAGTGCACATGGTGGGGGTGGGGGCATCTTACTTGTATGTGGTTCTCCATCAGGTTGGAGATGACCTTCTCCTGGTCCTCATTGAGGACCTTGTAGAGGATGGCCCGCCTCTCACTATCCTTTTTCAGCAGGAAGAGCCCAGAGTCCCGGTCCTCAGGGGATGGCGGTGCACTGCGGTCCTCAGTGACAGAGACCTCGTCGGGGACACTGCAAGGAAGGGGGGTGGCAAGGTGTCACAAGACCAAAACATAGCGGCCCGAGTGGAAACTACTGGGACAAGAGGAACACAAGTTGCACTTTTTGCAGGAATGAAAACTCTGCTCCAAGTGCGGCGTCCTTTCGGGAATAGCATAGAACATGACAGGAAGCAATGCTGTAAGAAGCCTTAAAGGCAGCATAACACACATGTCAAGGGGCAGAAGCATCCTGTGTGTACACCTGTGACATGCGCGTCGTTTGGGGCGGCACAGTGTTGACACATGCAAGGGTCTCCCAGCTGGGGAGGATCACGGGGGCAGGCGAGCAGTATCGTAAAGATCTCGTAACTGTAAGCGCTGGGCACATTATCGGATTAGATCCGGATCACAAAGCCGGAACGCCATGCCATCCCATCTGCTCCGCTAATAACACACGCGGCTGTGCAAACACAGTTACCGGGGAATTCTCCGGCACAACTGAGGACACGGCTGCATAAATACCAGCGCACAATAAATACCGCCAACGAAGGTGCGTCACCTTGTCTGGGGTCAGCGAGTTCTCTTTGGGGGTCACATTACAGAGGTTACCTGAGGAAGACTGGCCCACCCGCCCACCGGGAACAGCCGTCCTCACCTAAGATAGTTAGAGCTTGGCGGCTTGATGAGGTTTTCTGAGGCCGAGCGCTTCTTCTTCTCGAAAAAGACGTCCTGTTTTGAGTCGCATTCAGGCGAGATGGAGCCGTGCTCACTGCTGCTGCTCCCGGTGGCCTCTGTTTGTAACTGCGCCGGGAATGAGACGCTCCGCAGGTAATCTGCAGGCGCACAAGCGGGGTTAGTTACGCCCGGCCACATGCAGGGCGCCTCATTACCCCTCACTTTGTGGAAGGACCACTTCCTTTGAGGCCCACAGACATCAGAAGCACAAAGATCAGGATGTAGAGAAAAGTAACAGGACATCTGGAAGAAAAACATGGTCTCTGAGGGACAGGGATGATGCTCAGCAAGAAAACCAGCACAGAGATGGGGACTGCAGCATTTCCAAAGAAAGGAGGCTGAACGGCTACAGAGGATTAATTGATTGGCACAAACCTTGCCACACTGCCGCAACAGAGCACCAGCAAAAGGGGAGTATGTCCGAGCCCCGGAGAGGAGAGAGGGAGACAAGGGGTTAATCCCAGATGCCACCAAAGCGGCCATCGCAGCATCCCCCTGTACGGACCAGCTGGTCATCATTTCCTTCATTAGTATCATGAAAGACACTCAGACACCCTCGACAATCACACATAAACCCAGCAAACAGCATTTGGCACACAGGTATATCAAGACGTCTTGAGTAGTCAGAAGGAGGCTTTCAGTTTCCTGAGCACCGAGGGGGACAACATCCAGTGAGGGGGGACTGGGGAGCAGGAGTAAGCTGCATGACGATGTCCACGATGACAGGCAGGGAGCTTAGGGTCACCCACAACCCAAAAGGCCACCTTCTCGTGAATCACCAGACGGATAGGAGCTGTAGCGTGCAGCAGTGCTACTCATCATTGTGATGGTCCCCTCCAAGAGAGACACGTCACGGCTACCTGACGGCTTGAAGGCGATCTTGCTCTTCTTGCCCTTGACGTTTTGCCGGACAAACACGTCCTTGAGGAGGTCACCCGCCGTTGCCCGTTTGTTGGGGTCTGGCTCAAAGCATCGTAGGATGAAGGACTTGGCCTCAGTGGACAGGGCCTCTGGGATCTCAGGGTGGATCTTAAACATCCCCACCTGAAGCGGGACAGAGCTGTGAGTGGGACAGACCAAGCGGCTGATAAAACGTGGGAGCAGAATGTACAGTAAGCCCTCGGACATTTGCAGAATGTACATTCCAGAACCCGTCGCGAATGAGGATGATTCGCGGATGTTTGGTTGAGTCACTAAAAATTGTAATATGTGCTTATTTCTATAGTTTAAACCATAGTTTTGCTCCCAAAACACTTTAATTTCATTTAAAAGTTAGCTTAAAACATTACATAAAAAAAACAAATGTTTGATGGAAAAATTGAGTACAGTATCGTCTAACAGATATTTGTCACACTAGCACATTTACAGTACAGTATACTAATGTTACCCCTACTAATTAATAGAACACGGCATTGGCTATGTACGTAAACATTAGCACCTTTCAAGAAATGTATAATTTACGTAAGAAATTTACAAACAAGAGGAGGCCATTCGGCCCATCAAGCTTGTTTGGGGAGAACTTAACTAATAGCTCGGAGTTGTTAAAATCTTATCTAGCTCTGATTTAAAGAAACCCAGCTTGCGCTACACTAGCAGGAAGACTATTCCATACTCTACACGCTATGTAAAGAAGTGCTTCCTCAAATTCATTTTGAAATGTTTTCCCACTAATTTCCACTTATGGCCACGAGTTCTAGTATTTAAACTAATATTTAAATAGCCATTTGGCTGAACAGCATCCAGACCTGTTAGAATCTTATATACCTGGATCATGTCCCCCTTAGTCTCCTTTGCTCAAGGCTAAATAGATTCAGCTCAGCTAACCTCTCCTCATAAGACATCCCTCTAAGACCAGGAATCATTCTTGTAGCCCTACGTTACACCCTTTCCAAGGCAGCAATGTCCTTCTTAAGGTATGTTGACCAAACCTGCACACAATATTGTAGATGGGGTCTTACCAAGGAATTATATCATCGAAGCATCACCTCCCTTGACTTAAACTCCACACACCTAGAGATGTAACCCAACATCCTATTGGCCTTTTTTATTGCTTCCCCACACTGGAGAGAATGGGACATGGAAGCATCAACATACACACCGAGGTCTTTCTCATAATCAGCTACCTTTATTTCAGTGGAACCCATAAAATATCTGTACTTTATATTTCTGCTCCCTGCATGGATTACCTTACATTTACATTACATTTCATCTGCCAGGTATCAGCCCAGCCGCTAATTAAATCCAGATCCCATTGTAGCATCTTTGCTGCTAGATCAGTATCTGCTACACCACCCATCTTGGTGTCGTCTGCAAATTTAACCAGTTTACTGTATGTATTGGTGTCAGTATCATTAATGTAAATTAGGAATATCAGTGGCCCTAAAATTGAACCCTGCGGTACTCCACTATGAACGCAGGGCCACTGTGACATTGTGCCTCTAATAACTACTTGTTGCTTTCTGTCTGTTAACCAGTTTTCGATCCAAGCTGCTACAGTTCCTAAAGTCCCTGCAGTTTTGAGCTTAAGCAAGAGCCATTTGTGGGGGACAACATCGAAGGACTTCTGCAAATCTAAGTATCACATCATAGGCCTTTTTGTGATCAATTTCTCTTGTAGCTTACTCAAAGAACTCAAGTAAATTAGTTAAACAGAATCTACCTCTCCATGTTAGCTATCCCTCAGAATGTCATTTGAATCCAGGTAATCTACCATTTTCATTTGGATTATAGCTTCCATTACTTATCCAGATTGGCCTATGGTTTGCTGGATTACTTCTATCCTCTTTTTTGAATATGGGCGTTATATTAGCACGCTTCCAATCAGAAGGTACCACACCAGCAGATAACGATTTCTGGGATATCAAAGTTAAAGATTGGCTAATAATATCCCTCATCTCTTTTAAAACTATAGGTAAGATGCCATCAGGCCCCTGTGATTTATTTATTTTGAGCTTAGCTAGGCTTAGTACCACATCAGCCTCAGTTATACATATATTGGTCATAGACGACACTCTATTCATACTAAATGCCGGTAAGTTACTCGTGTTCTCTACTGTGAACACCCGTGTAAAATAATCATTAAACTCATTTACTATATCAATTATAGATTATAAGGCCCTTACTATCCTGCAAATTAGTGATGTCAGCCTTTAGAGCTCTTTTGGAGTTAAAATATTGGAAGAGAGGTTTAATGTTATTCTTAGCCACCAGTGCAATCTTTCTTTCTATATTCCACTTGGAGTATCTAATGTTATTTTTTAACTCGACCTGTAGACTTAGATACTCCTGCTTTATTTTGAAATAATTAGTTATTTTCCATTTGTGGAAGAGAGCCCTTTTCCTCGACTTTATTCATAATTTCCTTAGTAAACCACTTTGGTTGTAGTTTCTTAGATTTACTTTTGCTGGAAATAGGTATGAAGTCCTCTTGCAACAATGTGCTTTTAAAAAATTCCCAACCGTTTTGCTATTTAACTCCATTCAGTTTACAGTTTTTAGTTTCAGTCTCATACTATTAAAGTTTGCCTTCCTAACATTGTATACTTTTGTTTTGGACTTTGCTCTTTGGACACTAAAATTAACCTTGAATTTATCCATGTTATGATCACTACCGTCCAGTGGTTCTAAAACCTCTAATTTTCTGATTCTATCCTGGTTATTAGAGAAAACAAGATCAAGAAGGGCTTCTCCCCTGGTAGGGGTATTAAAATACTGAGTAAAAAAACAATCCTGTACTAATTCCACCATCTCAAGTTCATTTATAGAAGAGCCAGAGACTGTGTCCCACTGTATCCCAGGTAAATTAAAATCACCCAAAACCACCACATCATTTTTATTACTCATAATCCTGATATCGTCATATAACATTCTGCTCTCCTCTGCAGCTACGTTAGATGCTCTATAACAAACCCCGACAATTAGGCCATTTGAGATTTTATCATCTAGTTTTATCCATACAGCTTCTGTACTTTTATTTTTATCAGTGAGCTCCCTTGCCTGCAAGTTTTCTTTTACGTATAATGCAACACCACCTCCCTTCCTGCCTATCCGGTCTCTACGGAACAACATGTAACTATCCATATTATATTCTTCTCAATCATTGTCACTCATCCACGTTTCTTATTCCTATAATATGGCAAGAGTCTGATAAAATTAAAGGCTGTAAATCATGAATTTTGTTTCTAATACTCCAAGCATTTAAAAACAGACCGCAAAGGGTAGGCCTTTTACAGTGTCCATTTTTAATATTAATTGGGGCTTTCCGTCTCTCCCCACCTAAATTCTTAACTAACCTCCCTGCCCCCCTAGTCCCTAGTTTAAACATGCCTGAACTACTCTACACATACGCCTCCCCAATACACTGGTTCCCCTCTGGTTCAGATGCAACCCGTCTGGCTTGAACAGGTCCTACCTGTTCCAGAAGGTATTCCAGTTCCCCATCTCCCCTTTGGGGAGTCAGCGTGTGGCTCAGTGGGCTAAGCCTGTGTCTTTGTAATCGGAAGGTCGCAGGTTCGAACCCAGCCTCAACATGTCTGTGGGTCCTTCAGCAAGACCCTTAACCCCCAGCTCCCTTCACAGTCAACTTACTCCACAAAGAGCAAGTTGAGGGAGGCGTAAAGATAATTTCCCTACAGGGGATCAATGAAGTATCAATTATTAATTATTATCAAACCTAAACCCCTCTTTCCTACACCACCATTTCAGCCACACATTTAATCTCCTTATCTCAGTTAACTTAGCCTGGTTTGCACGTGGCACAGGAAGTATTCCCGAGAATACCTCCGTGGACGTTCTGCTTCTAAGCTTATTGGCGACTTCTATAAATTGATCCTGCAGAACAGCCCTCCTGCCCTTGCCTATGTCATTGGTGCCAACATGCACCACGACCACTGGATCCACCCCGGCTGGGGCCAAAAAAAGGGGGCTTCTCGGTGGGCAAGGACTCACCTGCCTCCCTAGTCTCTTCCAGCTCTAAAGCCGGAAGCACCTGAAAGCAGTTAGACACTGCCACTTCAGGTGATGCTGCTTCTGTGAACTGTGTACGCCCTTTTCTGTGTCTATGACCTATGTTCACCCAGCTCTCACAACCTGCCTGTTCATCATTCTCCCCCCTCCCCGCTTGTGTGGCGTACACACCATCTCCCTAAAACATATATTAACTCTCTCCTTTAACTCCTTGTTGTGTCGGATGCTCCTCGAGGTCATGAACCATGAGTGAGTCCACTCAGGGATGGATTATGGGTTGTGTGGGTCCCTGGGCGAAACATTCGCGAGGGCCCCCCCCCCACCACCACCACCACCACCACCACCACCACAACTACCACAATTCAAGGGCCCTTGGCAGCCAAATGCCCTCCCTATAGGGTCAGGGGCCCTTGTAGGCAGAGGATCAAAGAATGTAGGCCCTCTAAAATAGACAAACGAAAATACATTATTGATAAGCTTTGCAAATTGTTTTGGGCTAGGGGCCCCACGGGCCCCCTGCACCCCAAGGGCCCCTGGGCAGTGGCCCCACTGGCCCGGTCCGTAATCCGTCCCTGAGTCCACTAACTTACATCGTTAGCAGATGAAGTCCGACTGGATGCAACCATCTTGCAAACGCAACACTGAGCTGGCCCCATAATTACCTAACTCAGTATGACCTTTACTCCCAGCCCAGTGAGGTAGAAGAGGGGGCGTGGCACACGAGAGGATCAGACAAGCAGGTCATGACAGTTCGAAAGGGAATAAACTTTGCCAATGGGATTCGCATCTTGTAAAGGTACAGTACAGTATGCACATAACAAGGAACGTTTTCATAAGAAAGCCACGTTTTTTATGGGATTTTTAACTGATTTATATTATATGTCTTGTTTCTCCAATAACACAACAGAATCTTCATTAATTAAATTTCTTACCAATTTCACACTTAAAAGCATGAAAACTTAAAAATTACTGTGAAAATTAAACATAAACAGTTCTGTAGGGTTTTCCAAGGATTTTGCAGATGTGTGAAAAAATTGCGGATGCAAATAAGTTCGGTTCCAATGAAATTTTCGCGGATCTGTGAAATCACGAATCATAAAGCGTGAATGCAGAGGGTTTACTGTAATGTGACGGATTCATGTCCATAGGGCGCTACCACAAAGTTTATATACAAATCGAACCAGAACAGACTAAATAGACTAAATATTGAAGTTACAACTAAAAAATAGGAACTCGATGGCATGCTGAGAGGATGGCATGTGTGAACACTGTCCCCTCCACAGTGCTGCTGACGCTACCCCAGCCTCCGTACCTTGAACATGGCCGCTTGCGGCTCACCCAGCTCGTGGAAGGGGGGCTTCCCAGTGGCCATCTCAATGATGGTGCAGCCCAGGGACCAGATGTCGGCAGGGGCTCCATATCCCCGGGGCCCCTTGTCGATGATCTCAGGGGCCATGTACTGAAGGGTGCCTGAGGGGGGCAGTATAGAGAAACACAAGCTGGTAACATAAACTTACTTCAGTACAACAGCCAGCAATATGACAGGAGTTGTCCATCCATCCATTCATTTTCTGAAGCTGCTTGTGCTATTTAGGATTGCGGGGGGGGTACAGAGTCTATCCTGGAGGCCATGGGCCAAGGCGGGGAACTTTTCTGGTGCTCTATTGGGGCAGTGAGCACAAATTCTCAGAGTAAATAGTCTGCTCACATATCCCTCCGCGTGGCAGAGGCACTTTTGGAGTGCAAGCCTACCGGGGTGGGCCGTGGGGTGCCAGGCACCTGTCTTCACGCTTCAGCACACATTCATTAAATGCAAACAGACTCCCGGATGCTGCCCTAATAGCCTACGTTGCTGCTCGCTGCACAGGCAGATGTAATTTAGCAGAATCCTAATGATATGAACCGCTGAGGGCCACTTAACCCTACGCCAGAGGCCCAGCATGGGTCAACAAGAGGCTCGAAGGAAGGCCCAATGTCAGCCGCTCTTTCTACAGATGCCCAGCCGGCAGCGAGACCACACCTGTACACAGCGAGGACGGGCATGGACAGACAAAATAGGTGCTCCCTAAACCCAAAGTGGGAGATGTTACTGCTGCCAAAGGGCTCCCGCTTCATGGGCTTAGAGGAGTAGGGAAGTGTGGGGCCCATCAGCCAGAAACAGTGATGGACTGTTACCATCAGAGAGCCATAGTGTTCATGTGGGAGCAAATTAGTCCTCTTTGGAATTTCTGCCAACTAACCAGGCTGGATTTATTTGAGTAGACGGTTAAAGACAAAGACGCTACCAAGGCATGGTATCAGTAACCTGGAAGCATGTGTCCTACTGTCTTGTCGTTAAATCAAGGGACTTTTTAGTAGCATGAAGCAGATGTGGAAATATCAAGTCCAGAAAGTACGAATCCAGACCAAAATTTTGTTTCAACCAACCAGATGAGTATTTTGTGATTGTGACTCTTTATGCTCAACTGGTTGGTTGAAAGTAAATGATGGTCTGGATTTTTACTTTCTGGACCTGAAATTGCCACCTCTGGCATGAAGATTACAGAACCACTGCTCAACAATAAGGACTGTTAGACATCATCTCACACTCATTTGCCATTTGCAGCGATACCTGAGCTGACGTGGCTAAACCTACCTAATGATGGTCAGAGAGGATAAGCGAGTACAGCACAATGCAGATAGAGATAGCATGGTGGCTGGAGGCTGCAGAGATGAAAGTGGAGAAGACCACCAGAACCTACCGGTGAAGGTCTCTGTACAGGGGTTCACTCCAGCTAACCTCTTGGATGTACCAAAGTCAGAGATTTTGAGGACCCCACTGTAGGTGTTGACCAGGACATTGTCCCCCTATAGAGGGACAAACACGTAGTAGAAGAAGACCCAGTTTGATGGCCGTGTCATAATCCCTCTTGCCCGTAATCAACCAGCTTAGGTCGGCGAGGACTAGGTGCGGTAGTCTTGAAGATGTTTGGGTGAAAAAGGAGTGTAAGGCATGAAGACACCATTAGCTGGTACCTTGATGTCACGGTGAACAATCTGGTTCTCATGCAGGTACCGCAACCCCTCCAGAATCTGCCGTGTGTAAAAGACGATGGTGGCCTCCTTTAGGGGGCCCCACTTAGAGCGCAGAAGGGCTGACAGGCTCCCTAAACAGAGATGGGGATGAAAGGTTAACACAGCCAAGTGGTGAACCTACTCTCCATTCCTGTTATCAAAAAAGCTATGAGCTTCACAGATATCTATCTATTGGTATCTGATCTTGCAAAAGCAATAATTATACTGCAGTCCCAAGACCCAAGGCAGACAGCCTTATGAAGATCCACACCTCCAGGAACCTGCTCCATGAATATCTTGATATAACCGTCTTCGGACACAGAGCCCAGGTACTGCACAATGTTGCGATGCTTCAGGTACTTGTGCAGGGCAATCTCTTCATGGAGCGGCTGGGAATACCTGGCAGGGTGACAACATCCCGATGGCCTCTAGCCCTGCTCTCCATTTTCTGTGATAAAACCCTTTTGAATAATTCAAGACTGTCCATTTCAATTAGTTCCCTGGAGTGCTATTCCTGAAAAAATACTGCAGAGGGCGCCAAGTGCCAGGCATAGCCTTACCTGCTGTCCCTCTCTGGGATCTCTTTGATGGCAATGCGCACCTGGTTGCTCAGATCTCTCCCAGCATACACCACTCCGTAGGTGCCCCGCCCAAGCACCACCCGGTCCCCGTTCTCGTTGTAGTCATACTCGTACTGTGGTACAGAGGCAGTAGTTAACACACCCATAATGTGCGTGCAAAGACAGACAATGAGCAAGACTGACAAGTGTCACACATCTACAAAACACACACACTTACCTCTAGTGTGTCTCCTTCACCCTCCCCTTCAAGCTCCACAGCATTGCCCGACCCGTCTGAAATCAACTCTTTCACCATGGAACAGAACCTAGACATAAAAAAGTAACATAAAGCTAGTCAACAATAGCAATTTAACTGATTAGCTACCATAGTTAAAACACTAACTGAACAGCCTGTCCAGACCCAAAGCAATGTATAACCAAACAGCCATTCAGCCCAGACTCGAGCCCTAAATGCCAAATCAACAGATGGTGCAGATTCAACACAAGGAGCCAAAGACGATAACAGGGCTGCTCAACACACAGTTAAAGGGACTGACCAGGTGTGCAGTACAGGGCTGCACTTTAAGGAAACAATGTCACGTCTCCTTTAACTGGAAGAAAACCCATCTGTTCCCCACCCCTCTCTCAGCTGAACCCATCAGTGAGGATCAGGGTCACCTGCCACACTGGTCCTCAGTGGAGAAGTAGATCTGGAAATCGTCTGAGTTGTCGTGGACATACAGAAAGCAGCAGCGCTCATCAAACTTGGAGATACTGAAGAGGGAAAGCATGGAGGGGGGGGGGGTATCAGAGACAGGACTGGCGGATAAAGGCCCACTCATGGCCTCTATCTAACCTCAATAGCTAAGGTGGCCACCACAGTGGCTAATATGTAGTCCTGGGTGTATCTCCAAACAGAAGCCATTGTGTACTCATGCACATCAGCCATCCCCCTTGATGGTGTGTGCGAGCAACAAGGAGGCACTAAGAGTATGGAGCCTCTATGAATTAAAGGTCTTTATTAAACTCAAAATGGACTGATAGGTAGCAGTATCAGTCTAACAGACCAATAAATAGGGCTGCATGTGCCAGCCCAGGGTAACCAGGAAAACCAGTCAAAGTTCAGAAAGCATCTGCCCTGACCCACAGTAGCCTGATAGACCCCAACAAACTAGCTCTGCCCCACGATCCGTCTTCCCACACCTCCCACTCTTAAGGGAGGACATTTTACGGCCAGTGCTAAATCACCATCTGATTATTTCAGACGGCAGCCACAGAAACATTGTTTTTCCCAAGGGGTCTTTCGAGGATCTCGACATTCAAACCTAAACTGCTTACTGAACCAGTTCTTACCAGCTAAATTAACATGATTCTAACCCAGAAACAGCATCTGAGCAACATCAAACTCCCAACTAGCATGTAAGACAAAACCCACAAACCCTGAGCGAAACCCCAACCCACAAACCGTAACCCATAAACACACACAAATACAGACCTATGTGATTTAATGCATAATTTCTCCTGAAATGTAGTGTTTACATTTAAATTAATATGATTAAATATCACACAAAGAGCATCAGTTATGCTCTCTATTGGCTAGTATGCTTATTGCACACATCAGGGCTCCTAAGGCCCCTCCCCCTGGAGTCCGCAGGGGTGTGGGGTCCACAGGAATCAGTACCTATAGTCTAAATAAGCTGAAGTCAGCTGGAGTCTGACTCTCCTGCCAAGTTTGACCTGTGAGCCTCTTTGACCACAAGCTCCCATCAGATCAGTGGTAGAGACTAAGCACCTACCTGATGCCTTTGATGGACGTGCCCGTAAAGTTCCACTCATGAATGCCCTTCTGGGTCCCAGGATGAGTCCCGAGAGAAAAAGCAAGGGAAGAAGTGAGGAAGAGGAGGGGAGAGGGAGAGAGAAGATGCGAGAGATACAGTGATTCCTTTAATGTTATTATTATTATTACCATTGTACTGAATTACCATTTCTAGTGTGAAGAAAACAGCTCTTCATATATCAGTTTGGCAAGCTAGCACTGGATATCAGTTTTATCAGATTGCAGTGTGAGGAGGGTGATTGTGAGGTTTAGGGTCAGGGGCAGAGAGGGGACAGCGGGCAGGAGGGCCTGACCGTCTCTGCCGGAGACACGTGCCAGATTGATACGTTCTTCTCCTCTGCCTCGCTGTTGATGGACACATATGAAGGCTGGTACACCTTGGTCGGCTCCAGGATCAGCACCTGGCGGAGGGGATAGAGAGGAGGCGGCGAGGCTGAACACTTGCTTGAGCTAGGCGCAGATGCTGAGATATGCTGTGTCACCAGCTGAATGGTGTAATCAGCTGTGGTCTGATGGCATCGTCACATACAACACGCACTGTTGATACCATGTGGTATGATACCCACGACTGATGAAGCTGCACGGTAGCGGTATCAGAGCTTAGAGACTGTCAGTACCGGGAATCGCAGCCCGTTGGTGGCTCCCTGGGTTGCCTCCACAATGATGTCCATCCAGAAGTTAAGCCTCTCCCTCTGGGGTGAGTGCTCCAGGTTCTGTTTCTTAAAACGCTGGATCAGCTGCAGGTTCTGCACCACAGAACGAAGGTACCTGGAAAACACGCAGTGAGGCTATAAGCAGAAAGTGGTGAAGCACAAAATATGGAAGGTCACTCAACCTGAATGGCTTTCATTAAATCCTGAACTCCATCCAAGCTGTTTTCAAATAGACGTTCACACCTGGACCCCATGTTGCAGAGCATGATTTAGTTAGGACCTGATTCACACCTCCAACACCATCTGCTTTTGTATCCAAATAATTACTTGAATAAAGTCATTTAAATTTAAAGTACAGACAAAAACCACACTGGTCCCAGTGAGTCCAAAAGTAGTGCAAGGCAGAGCATGTGAGTATGAACCGGTACCAGATGGGGGGCTTGAGCTTGAAGAGCTTCTCAGCTGCCTGCACTGCCTTAGAAATGTCGTTGGCTAACATGCTGACGGTGAAGAACTGGCCCACATCCCAGTAGTTGTTCATCTTCTCCAGGCTGCCCTTTCGACCCAGCAGGCTGTTCAGCCTCACACCTGGGGAGGCAGCCAGGGGTGCCAAGGTAAGACACACGAGTGAGATCCTCAGAGATGGCGGGAAGTGGAGGTGTCCCCACCACGACTCCTCACCGATTTTCCGCAGCTCGATGGAGTTTTCAAACTGCTGGCCGGCCACGATCAGCAGCACGGCCAGGTTGATCCCAGAGTAGAGCGTGGGCTGCAGCTCGAAGCCCTTACGATACCTGGGGGGGTGTTGGTAACAGGACGCAGAAGGTCATGGCCATGCCGTGGACAGCATAAAGCTCTAGTGAGTCAAGATGGGTGTGGGAACGCCTCATACCACTGGATGGCGTTGTCTCGGTTCTTGGTGTCCTTACAGTCAGAGTCCAGGAAGATGTCCTTGTAGATCCGACCGCACAGGCAAAACATGTCAGGGGCGGGGTGATCACATGACTGCAATACCTGCAGCATCACGCGCAAAGCCTGCTCCCGATCCCCTGGGCTGTTCCTCCTGCACACAAAAGGCCCCATTCCAGAATGGGGAACCACCATCTTACATTACAAGTGTCTAGACCTCAGACCAAGTATGCCCGAGAGTGAGCATTCACATAATGAGACATCTGAAGGTGTATGAGCATGCATGGTGATGTGTGTTATCCATACCGGTTGAGTGCAAAAGCATAGTGGAACTGAATCATGGGCTGGTTTGCAAGGTCACATGTGGGCAGCATCTCCAGGGTCTGCACCAGCTTCACCATGGCATCATAATCCTGATGGGGAGAAGGGTCAGAGGTCACAGCACAGAGAAGGGTGCAAGTAAAAGCCAGAATCCTCGGGTCATACCTGGATATCTCTGTAGGAGAAGAGCAGGTTCATGACGATGTCCTGGGTCAGCACCTCCGTGTTGTCAATGCGGAGCTTGATCCGGGCCAGTTCCTTGGCCAGCTCCTCGCCCTGGTACTTATCCCGCGCTTTCCGGATATCATTCAGTAGTGTGTCCTTGAATGATGCACTGAGCAGGAAGCAATGGTAAAGAACAGGAGAGGGAAAGAAGGATTGTACCATTTATTACTCAGGCTAACGAACGTATGGGCCTCCTGGGGAGCTGTACCAGCCAGGCTCCCATCCTGCTGTGGCTCATGTCTCCTCTTTCAAGGCGCTGCTCCCCATTTATGGGACAAGATTCTAACAGTTCTGGATGCTGTTCAGCCAAATGGCTATTTCAATATCAGGTTAAATACTAGAACCCGTGGCCATGCAGTCGGTGGAAATTAGCAGGAAACTAACACCAGGCAGGATGCCAACAGTGGGTAAACACAGACCATCAGGGAATAAAAAGAGCCCAGCCAATAAATTAAGCACGTGTTGGTCTTTGAGTTGAGTGGACTAATGTTAATTTCTTCAGAAGCACATGCAGTGAGCACCTCTCCACGTGGGCAGGAACTTGTTAAACACGCAAACTCCGTAACTCCCACGTGTGCCGGCCGACCCAACGTGAGGCTCTGACCTACCAGGAGGTGACGTGGATATCCTTAAGCAAGCTGGTAAAGCGGTCCACCAGTGGGACGCACAGGGGCCCCAGCAGGCTGTCCCAGCTGGGCTGCATGTACTCCGAGGCTCGGCGCTGGGCATCATTCTCACAGCACATGTACTCGTGGTTGGTCGTCATCACATAGGGGATGAAGTAGTAGTTCCCACTGGATGCCTGTGGGGGGTAGGGGAGACCAATGGCTTTGATTCACAAAAAGTGTATGTCAAGTCCACCTAAGCGATCGCACCCGACTGCCGGGGTCAATCTAGTGATCCATTGGGGATGCTGTGGGGGTAAAATCAAGGGGGGCAGTGTGGGACAATGAAAACAGCCAAAACACCAAAAAATTTTTCCAGACTATTAATGCTCTAAAAATAATGTTTGGCTAGATTTTATCACTTGCCTTGGGACTGCTGAAAACCATACATACCCAGCTGTTACTGGAAGCCTCTTTCATGCTGTGAAACACAATACAGCCCATGCAAGCACACTAGCAACACCAGACATCCTCATATGAATAACATGTCGCTTCAGTTTTCACTGTCTTCTGTCTTGCGCGGTGATATAAAATGACAAATGGTCATCATATCTCATACAGGGTTTTGCACGATGGGCTTTGAACAGCCCAGTTTGAAACTAGAACAGCGCCCCCTGAGGGCCTGGTGTACCAGTGCGTAAATGTAGGAGGTCACGATATCCGATAGTGGGGATCAAGTTACCACTGTAAAGCTTCTGGAACAACTGTGTGGAAGATGGGTGCAGATGGGAGGACTTCAGATATAAAATTATCATTTGTGAACAAGACCTGAAGCCCGAGGTTAGAGTAAGTGGAAAGATGATATTCAACATGGTGAAAACTAAAAAACTGCAGCACTAATTGTGCACCAAGTAATGCTTTCATGACGTCTAGTTACACGAGATACAGATGATGATGTAACTTCAAAAACTACAAAAACATGCTATTAATATTATTAAGACTCCTAAATAATAAATATTCATGCAGACACTGCAAAATGGTGCAGACTGTGGGAATCAAGCATACCAGCATCATGGCGCCTAGGCAAGTACCCAGCATGCACTGCTACAGGACAACACATACTTTGTTTCTCAAGCCTGAGCCACGATACTCTGGAGGCAGCTGCACCCAGGGAAAGCCCACGGTGGTCGGCTTTCCAGCCTACTCCAGATAGCAGGAGAGAGAGACCAGATGAGGGGGGAGAGACTGCACAAAAAAGGGGAGGCTTCGCACGGTGCCTGTCAGCCTTGGCATGACTTCATCAAATCATGTCCATCTGGGTCAGACAAGAGCTGAGTCAGTGAAGCTGCCATCATACAAGCTCTACGGAAGACCAGGAATCTGCTCTCAACTCCTGTAACTGGCACCTCTGCCCTTGACACGGACGTGCTGGGGGGTGGGGCACAGTCACCACTACGGCTACAAATGCACTGCAGAAGTCTCACTGTTTAAGGATGATTCCATCTATGGAGCTTCATGCAGGATGCACATATTACACCTGGAGAGTGGTGACTGGGGGATCAGCCAGAATATGCTTCCTGTAGAGGTGAGGCTTTTATCTGACAGGGTCACCTTCTTAGTGGCTACAGGAATCAAGATGATGAAGAGAATCAACAAGCTCCCGTCACCACAGGGGGAAGAGACGACGATGCATTTCTTACTTCCTGCAGGGTTACAACGTATCTGGCTGACGCTGGAGAGAATAGATCCAGTGCCTGGATCAAAGTGAGGTAACCTGAGAAGGCATCCCTCCTGTTGCTTCAACACACAGAGAACTTCCCCGGAGCTACCAGAATGTTCCCCATCAAAAGACCCGCTCCTCCTCCGCCAAGCCACCCATCTTGGATCATGGATCCCCTCTCGATGCCAACTGGCCATGGGCATGGAATCTGGCCAGTTGCCGTGGCTACCACATACCTATCCATGACAACCAAAGCTCCCCCTCCCCCGATCCAGGCGAACTTGTCAGCATAGCAACAGTCGTAGTTCACTTGCCATTAAACCTTGACCAGCTGTTACCGGCTTAGGTGGCCTAGTCTAGGATGCACAGTGGTAGAGCTGACCAACGTAGGAAGGATCATCCAGCCACTGATGGTATTAATATATCAGGGCAGTGCTGAGGTTGGATAAAGGGTCCCCTGGGGCCATTCCCAGCATTCTGTACACTATTACTCATAGATATAACTGTGCCATACTGCAGGTCCAGCAGAAAGAGACGAGTGAATCAGGATCCTACTCTGAATTGATACTTACTGTGTTCTTCTGAGTCACCATGTCCTAAAAAGGGGGAAACAGATCAGACAATTAACACAGACACACCGAATGATACATTCCACATTAAAGCCATGGAAGCAACACATGACAGATACACTTCGGATGCAGGGTATTGTGGTTAACATTCTGATTTCAGGACAAAGTCCATTAGAAATCAGGACATCAGCGTAAGTCCTATGTGTCAATCTAGGCTGATATTCCTGCCCGATATTTAGACTTTAGTTGGTATTCAAAGTTAGCAGCACTGGAGACATAAGTGCTAAAATAAAGAAAATGACTGCAGTGGATGATCAACCATTTCCAGTAGTGGAAAACAAGGAATTTCATTAGTTCATTCACCACTTACCACATTATTACAGTTTCCCAAGGTGGCACTACTTAGCGGATGTGTCAGTGCCTATGTTATATGATTTGGTTGCTATGCACATTCACCGGATCTAACAAGTAACATCACTGACATGAATTTCACTACAGATTTGTGGAGCTCAGAGGTTAGTCATTATCAGTAATATTACACAAAAAAATATTGGCTGTTGGTCTCAGCCAAAAATTCCACATCACTGCACCACTGAGATACGCCTCACAAATGTATAGGTTCTGTCTGTGGCTGTGATGATGTTCTCACCATGTTTGAGGTCCTCGTTTTGAAACCATGTGATGGAGTAAAAGCACCTGGTTGTGACCAAATAGGTCACAGGCAGGTCAGGCGGCACCAGTGCTGCATTCTGCAAGTTCTGTGCATAGTACAGCTACAAACTGAACTTTATCTGTGTGGTGGCATATGTAGTGGTGCAACTCAACGATGATGAAAAGCATGCAAATGGCAGACAAGCAGGGTATGGGAGTCAGGTGGGCCTATTTTACAATCACTCCTGTGACGGAACCCTCGCTTTAGCGCTGCAGAATGTTCCTATTGGACAGGAGCCACAATGTCGGCGTGATCAGGAAGCTGCAGATGCCGCGGGCAGACATTTGTGTGGGAGGGGTCACATCTGTCATGAGGGACAGCTCAAGGTCAGACTCTCAGGAAGGAAATGCAGCAGGGCACACGGGAACTTTCATTTCTGCACGCAAAGGCAACAGGAGGCAGCCAGGCGGAGGCCATGCTGGAGTAGAAGAGAGATTGCATTCCAGACCAAATTCTCTGCATATAAGCATGTCTCTCTAAAGGTCACACACACCCAGCGCACAGCCTGCACTTAAGGGGAAGAGGATGTTAAAACCTGGTACTGCACACTGATCTAAGGCCTGCTATAATCCCCATAAGGGTCCAAATCTGTGCTGCACACTGATCTAAGGCCTGCTATAAACCCCACAAGGGTCCAGACCTGTGCTGCACACTGATCTAAGGCCTGCTATAAACCCAACAAGGGTCCAGAACTGTGCTGCACACTGATCTAAGGCCTGCTATAAACCCCACAAGGGTCCAGACCTGTGCTGCACACTGATCTAAGGCCTGCTATAAACCCCACATAGGGTCCAGACCTGTGCTGCACACTGATCTAAGGCCTGCTATAAACCCCACAAGGGTCCAGACCTGTGCTGCACACTGATCTAAGGCCTGCTATAAACCCCACATAGGGTCCAGACCTGTGCTGCACACTGATCTAAGGCCTGCTATAAACCCCACATAGGGTCCAGACCGGTGCTGCACACTGATCTAAGGCCTGCTATAAACCCCACAAGGGTCCAGACCTGTGCTGCACACAGATCTAAGGCCTGCTATAATCCCCACATGGGGTCCAGACCTGTGCTGCACACTGATCTAAGGCCTGCTATAAACCCCACATAGGGTCCAGATCGGTGCTGCATACTGATCTAAGGCCTACTATAAACCCCACATACTGTAGGGTCCAGACCGGTGCTGCATACTTATCTAAGGCCTGCTATAAACCCCACAAGGGTCCAGACTGGTGCTGCACACTGATCTAAGGACTGCTTTAATCCCCACATAGGGTCCAAATCTGTGCTACACACTGATCTAAGGCCTGCTATGATCCTCACATAGGGTCCAAACCTGTGCTACACACTGATCTAAGGCCTGCTAAAATCCCCACATAGGGTCCAAACCTGTGCTACACACTGATCTAAGGCCTGCTAAAATCCCCACATAGGGTCCAAACCTGTGCTACACACTGATCTAAGGCCTGCTATAATCCCCATATAGGGTCCAAATCTGGGCTGAATACTGATGTAAGGTCTGCTATAAACTCCACATAGCGTCCAAATCTGTCCTTCTAACTGATCTAAGGACTTTTAAACTAGGAGCACAAGGAGAGATTTTTGAAGTGGGGGGAACCCAAGAATGAGCATCTTAGAACCTTATCCAGCCATACTTGATTTGGCGTGATTTAGGATAATGGTTCGATAGACTAAATGTTTAGATTGACGGTGGTCGACATACATAGTCACTTTGTCCAGTATTGCCAATCATCCAAAAATGGCCTATTGGACAATAACCTAAACAACATGTATCCTTCTCTATATTGTGCTGGAAATTCAAATGTACTGAATCCCAATAATAATACATTGTAATGTTACATATTATGACATAGATTTACTGCTTAATTCTAACAGACATAATTTCATGTTAGGTCAAATTTAAATTAAATATTTAGCTTAGTTACAATTACTAATTAGAAATATGGCACAAAAATATGTTCATAATTGCATCCAACATAGACTTGGTATAGATTATATAGAATTTCTGTCTACTTTTATTGCTTGCTATTTGAAATAACGCTGTTATAGATCTTTCTGGATTGCCTTTTTTCTGTATTGCATACTGCTTTTGTCCATGTGACTAAAACTGGTGTGTGTGTGAGAGAGAGTGTGTGAGTGAGTGTGTGTGTGTCTGTCTGTCTGTCTGTGCTGCACACAGATCTAAGGACTGTTTCAAACCAGGGGCATGAGAGAGGTTTTTGAAGTGGGGGTAACCCAACAAGGAGCATCTTTGAAGTTTATCCAGCCATACTTGATCTGGTGTTATTTGGGAGAATTATTCGATATAATAAATCAGGTGTGGCCATTCTTATCCACAAACAGTCAGTGTGTGTGCAGGTTTTCGGGGTAACGTTTAAGTCAGCTGTCCAAACCCAGGTGTGAGGACTCTTCAGCCAATCAGTCCTCTAATTAGTAATCTAACAGGCTATTTGCATGCTCATCACCCAGATTCTCGTATACCGGCAAATCAACTTCCAGTTTCTATACGCTTGTCCAAAAGCCGGACGACAAGGCTATCTTTTACACTCTTTAATCTTTTGGGTTATCTATCTTTTAACAGGAGTGCCACACTCCTTTGGCAGAGTTAACCCAATGCACCATAAAATGGTTTTTATTTTCTCTACCCTCTTATTAATAGATTTCAATTTGTTTTCTCTTCCCAGAAATGCCTAATCTGTCAAATCTGTTTCCTGCTGTTATCATTACTTTTTTCTCATCAGTTCTTAATACATTGCTACTGTTTTGACTTTCGCAATGTTTTTCTTCTCTTTAAACAGAAGCTGGATGAGAAAACTTGTGCAGCGTATCTCAGTTTAAAACACACTTTCGACTTCAATCGAAACGACGTACACAAAGGCCAGTAGCCTGTGCTCCGGGATACGCTTCACAGGAAAAACGGGATAATTATTTTATAATGTAGACTAAGATCTATAATGAAGTTAATTTATACACTGTAGGCTGAATAAAATATATTTTATAAACCTTTCAATATATTTTCAAATAGAGACGGTTTAAAGATGTCAATCACCAATAATCAAGGATACGAGCCAAAAAGGGGCATCTTGGCCATCTACAGTAAAGACGTCCGTCAGCCTATTAAACACGTGTTACTCTAATCAGTGCCATGTTACTACTTAAACAAATTTCCAACAATGGTTATTAAACTGATACAGGCCTTTTACTACTGAAAGCAAGTATCCTGGCTAATGTTACGTCTGTGGTAATGAATAACTTTTAAAATCTAAGCCTGATGCCGAGTTCACTGGCATATTCAAAGATACTCTGCCTGAGCTTATAAGACTCATCTCCGTAATTTACAGGTAATAGTTCTCCTGCCTTTTGACTCAACATGACGGGATACACAGCTGATCAATGGCACTGTTTGAAATACAGTGCCTGAACACGTTTAATCATGATAAAAAGCCGTTACTGCCTTCTTACGCATTTTATATATTAAAAAAACCTGAATATTGACAGCTTTTCAGCAGAATATCACCGTATCACTGTCATCAGTCTAGCTACTGACCCAACAAACCAGAAGCTAGACTGCCAGTATAATATCTAACGGAAATATGTCACATACATTGCGTGAATAGAGCCATTTTGAGAGTTGCAGCAAAAACCTGCATACAGAGCGGCCCTTTCTGCATAAGACTGGCCAACCCTGGACTAAATGTTTTGATTAACGCTGGCCGTCACTCCACAGCTGTAAACCTGTATCGGACACTGATCTAAGGCCTGCTATAAAGCCCACATAGAATCCATGTGTGTGTGTGTGTGTGTGTGTGTGTGTGTGTGTGTGTGTGTGTGTGTGTGTGTGTGTGCGCGGGTCGGGGCGTGTAGCCTTGTACAGACGCACCTTGAGTGACTGGGCGGTGTCGGGGTCCGTGTCGTGGTACAGGATGACGTTGTTGGCCATGTCGAAGCTCTCCCGTACACCCAGGTGGTAGAAGAGAGACGGCTGTCGGAATACGTCACTCATATCCACCACAGCGATGTCTGGGGGGGGCGGGTGGAGGGTTACCATAAGGCAGACACAAACACACACACACAAACACTTTTTTTTTTGCATTCTGCTTATTTCTGCTGCACTGTCCACTTTGCTGCTGCATAATGCAAATTTCCCACCCGTGGGACTAATAAAGGCTCTAATCTTATCTCTTCTTATCTTATATTATCTTACCTTATCTTATACACAAACTCCAGACCCACGTGCACAGATTCTCCTTGCACAAATCACCTGCCTGGCTCTCCATGCAGCGCAGTACCTGACCGAAACGCGTCTGTTTTCATGCATCCTTTAAAAGGAAACGCTGCTTATTATCAGACCCATGGGGCATAAACGGCAGCGAGGTTCAATACGCGGGTCGCCGCTGCGTATAAATAGAGGTGCAATCGGACATGCGGCGTGTAGGTTTACAGACGCTGACAATCCGGCCGGTAGCAGCTGCAATAGGCGCAGAACGGGCGATAAAAACACGGCCAAAGTCATTAGCGGCCGGTTTGTCAGTGTCCATATCAGCGCGGCAAATGTCCGGCAGAGAGGGCATCGCAAGTCCGCTATTCGCGCAGGACGCTGTATTAGGATCAAAGTGAATTCCATCTAGCCACACTTCTGCTTTCCATTCATAAGGGGTACTGTAATGCATTATTTTAAGTGTTTAAATATTTGTATTTAATATAGTCCTACTATAGGCTGTCTTATAATTAACGTTTATTTTCCGTAATAAATTCATAGCTCCTATATCCAGCAAAGGATCATCTACCATCTACTGGTGCGTTGTGAAACCTTTGTCCAGGTGCAGTCAAAATGTCCTCTGTTTAGAAAAGACACAGGAAAATTAGCAAAATTACCAAACTCATAGAATAGAGAAGTTGTCCTTTACTGGAAATACTAGGCCTATGTGATCATGTCCGTGCAGGAAGTTTTACCACAACAAAATGCTTATGACATTCAGCAATTAGGCCTACGGTGTAGTTGCTTAAAACGTGTAAGAAAAATGCATGTGAATAGGTAAAACTGCTGTCAGACACGTATAAGAAGAATACCAGAGCCTCCTTCTTTAAGCTGACGAATATAAAGTTACATTCAGGAACATTGAAACATCAGACATATTAATTATATACCGATGTATTTAAAATGATATGTAAAAATGAAAGAACGTTTACAAAATGGGATGGGGGTGCTGGACTTGACCACGTACTGTAGAAAACATGAGCTGTTTAAAAGAAGACCTGTTTCCAAGTAAATTAGCTGAAATGTACAAAAGTTATTAAAAGTTGCAGGGGACAGACTTTCGCCAGGGGCTGCCATTTCCCAAGCATATTTCAGAGCGCGATGTGCAGGGGCCAGCTGTCACACTCACCCGCGTCGTAGAAAGTGTCCAGCACCGTGGTCTCGCCGAAGTCCAGCCGGCCGAAGGTCACCGTGGTGAGGATGGCGCTCTCGGCGTCGCAGGCGCGTTGCAGGCATTGCAGGGCGCCCGACTCGGGGCTGTTGGCGGCCACGGCTTTCAGCCCATCGTTGAGAACATAGACAGCCCGTAGCGAGCGCTGCTTGGGCAGCTGGCTGGGGCTGGTAACATCCGCCCTCTCCGTGCTGGCAGCCATCAGTATACCGGGTGCATGATCGCCCCCAGGGTCTGCTGCTGGCTGGCAGGGAGAGATCTCCATGGTAAGCCGCACCTCTAGTGAGCTCTACCTTTCCCACTGTCTGTCTGGGGGATAAGCGCCGCTGGTCCACCGGAGAGGGCTCACTGGGTCTAAGGTGGGAGCACCTGCCGCCGGGGGAGGCGCGTCTCCGCGCCGCCGCGCATCTCCTGCTTAATCATCTCGGTGCGCATCTCAATTATTCTCGGGTCAGGTAGCTTATCTTAACTGCTCGGTCCAGTTTTAACTAGTTTGCCCTCCCGGAGGGGGGGAAAAACTTATAGGTCCAGGATCGTTATGTAATTACGCAAAAAAAAAAAAAATCAAACAAGTATGAAATATCTCCCACAATACCCTAGAAAAGTCAACACCGCTCACCTGGCGAGGTAATGTCAGCGCAGTGTCGCTTTTCCGGGCTCCTTTGTCCCAGGTTCTTTAATTACTGCGCCCCACTCACTCTTCCAAATGCAAACTCCCAAGTTTAACAGACTGCTGCGGAAAGCCACGCCGGTCCGGCTCGCCAGTTTATGTGACCCGGATAATCGGCGGAAAGGGTCCCCGTGTCGCGTCTTGGGCAACGGTGACCTGTGCGGCGAAAGCGGAAGATGCGTAGCCGCTTTGGCGGAGCCTCACTGCCATGTGGGCGCTGCCGGCGCTCCTGCGCATGGAGGGGGACATACGGCGTAAGTAAGCATTGTTCATATTGTGCTCATGGTAACACTGATTTATGCATTAGGCTACTCATATTAATGTTGGTTTTTGTAAATCTTGCTCAGCAGTTTCTGGGTTAAAAGCCTGTGTTGAAAGTGTGTCTGTTGAGCTCGAACTCACTGTTTTCCCCTCCGAGCTTCGACAGGTTGCGGTGAAACACTATCAGCACGCCGCGCTAAATATAAAAATGCACACCCGATGTGCCAGTGGCGGAGGCTGCCCCCCTGGCCGCTGAGCTGACGGACGCCTACGCCGGACGCTCCCGCGGATCCCAAGCGCTGGAGACGACTGTCTGCGCGCTCCCCACACCTGCTGTTCCTGCTTAAGATGTTGGGAATGTTATGAAATTCCTCTCCGGTGGCTGTCAGGACTTGCCCGGCAGACTTCTTGTGTATTTCGCCGCCGAATTTTTCATCTTTCATATAAAGAGTTTTTTTTTTTTTTGTAGACATGGATTTCTCATTGCGCCGCGACGTCAGGGATGGTGATTTATATCGATATTTTGTAAAATGTATTTTTAAAAGGGAAGTCAGCTTTAGTTTATCTCGTGGGAACAAAATGTATAACTCTGGCGCATCCCCCTACATTTTAATTAATATTTTTTAAAAACAAAACAATCTTGATATCTTTAACAGATTACTTCGGCAGCAAAAAAAAAGGAATTTTCCCAGCCAATATTTCACATTGGTGAATGTTTTTGTTTGTGTTCTATCAGCTCTTCCGTTTGGCAGTATCATACCACGGTAAGGGCCGGGAAGCCGCTGTGTTTTGGCTGCGTCCCCGCATTTCTGTTTAGCGAGCCGGTACATGTGGTACGACAGAAATATGCTTGTAAAAAAAAAACCCAGTCAGAAAGGTTAGTCATTCCCAGGTAGGTTCAATAGCCCCAAAACAACGGCACACAAAGGGAGGTCACTGAATCATTTTAATAATAACATTGTCACTGTCGCACAGAAATATCGAGGGCCATTAAAACATGTCCAGTGGTGGACGTGGTGAAAATGGACACGTTTACATTGAGACTGAACTATTAACACAAGACTGGAGCGTCTACAGCACCTCCCTGGGAGTGCATTTTAAAAGCAAATAAGCCTGGCTACTGTATTTAGATAAGCATGAAACGAAGCGGATCGTGATTTGGTAAATCAACAGAGCCGCGTCAGCACGTTCAATGCGCGTGTTGATGTTTCTATATAAAATTACGTTTCATTTCTCGTCTTTACTGCTGCGAACCCTGGCGAGACACAGACGCACTCTAATGGGGACGGAGGTGTGTAGGGCTGAGGTCCCGGTGTCCCCGCGCCTGTGCCAGTGACGTCCAAAGGTGCTGCCCCCGCTGCGGTCCATGCGATGCCTACGCCTTTTCCCGGCCGGCAGCTGACTGGTTGACGTCTGCAGGTTTGCTGTCAGACTGGTTGGGGGTCGGTCAGTGTGCCGCGTGATCGGCGATGCCAGGTGTGCCCGTGCCCTTCCAGCGCCCTGTGGCATCGTGCCGGGTACTTGTGGTACTCTAGATAAATGACATCACCCTGTCATCTCCACAGTGACCAGGGCACGTGGCTGGTCATGCAGGACGAGCCTGTGTCTCTGTGGGCACCCTCACCCACAACAAACACAGTAAAGGGCAATTGCCTGTTCCTGATAGGGCCAGGATGCCGGGCTGTTAAGTTGCTGTGTGTTTGCTGGTTCAGGTGAAGGGGTGCCCCTCCCCCCAACCATCTTGGAGACATGCTCAAGCTGTGGGTACAGGGGCTCTTCATGTTGATTTGTTCACTTCACTCTGACTCTTGGCAGAGTATACAAATAGGAGTGTTCAAATGTGTCTTTATCCCCCTAGTCCCATTCAGTCCCCATCTTTGCTGGGTCCATTGTTCCCCCCCCCTGCATCTTACATGTTTATTTTCTGCACCATTTACCTTCTCCCGGTCCGGGCCTCGCAAATCCCATCCCCCACTAATCCTGCCATTCTTGCTCAATCCCAGGCTGTGGATCGTCCAGACGAGAATGAGTGCTGCTCTTTGAAGCAGACGCTTTGGTGTTGTGTGTGTGTGTGTGTGTGTGTGTGTGTGTGTGTGTGTGTGTGTGTGTGTGTGCTTCAGCAGGGATGTGCACAGGCCTGGCCCTGTGATTTAATCCAGGTTAAACTCCCAATCATAATATGCAGGCAAATTCGCTGCATGCGGCTGCATGTCTGCTCAAGCGCAAGTTATGATGCACAACTGTGCAAACAACGTTGGGAATTTGCTCTAGGGGCCCCGAGCGTAAGGCACAATTCTCATTGGCTACAGAAGTTTTGCACAACTGGATATGAAGCAACACCTTTTTTCAACTGTAAACCAGAGGCCAAGAATGTTACTAGTACCAGAAATGTTAACATGGTCACATGACTAAATGTTTGTTTGGCATGCACAGCTGCTGTTTTGTGGGTAAACGTCTACCGGTGTTGTCTTGTTACGTCCCACTGACCTCCTGACCATTCACAAGTTATGTCTGAGTGAACTGTGTCTGAGTGCCAGTTCTAGGAGAGCTCTGAGACTGCAAAGATGGCTCTAGGGTGACACCTGGTGGCAGAAACTTGATAAAGCAGCTGGACTGCTGTCAGGGTAAACATACAACACATGACCACAGAAACAACTGCTACAAGAAGAAATAAATAAGAAAAAAACAATTAGTGTGTTTTTTTAATAAAATTTTCCACACATAACTGCATTTTTAGTACATCAAAATACAAAAGTATATATAATTATATATATTTATATAATAGATTTCTGCAAGAAATAACTAAGTTTGCAAATGAAACCTTGTCATCACCATAAGGACCAAAGCAAAGGACGGTGAAAACCAAGAAGGCCTCGGTGTACGGTCGCCATGGAGATCGCGTGCGGGGCTAGGTGTGTATCAAGTCCCTCCACGCCCCCCCACCCCTGCACAGAAATTAGACGAGCAGGAGACCCCAGGCGCAGGGAAAGATGCAGTGGGACCGTAGTCCAGTGGGAAACAGCTGCTTTCATCTGATGGGGAACAGTACCAGTGAGGCTCAGCACCCGGAACCCATGTGGTGCCTGGGTGGTCTGGCCCTGTCCCCTCAGACACCCCACATTTCCCCAGGCAGAGTGTAAAACAGAAGAAAAACAAAGGAAGCTATTAGAACAGTAAGGGGGGCAGGACTTATCCATGATTTCTTTGTTTGTTTGTTTTTTGGCACAGAAGGTTTTGGCTGTCGTGTGTCTTCAAGTCTGTGACCCGTGGGGCCGGGTGGGTTGTGTCCCCCCCACCCTCCCTTACTTGCAGAGGGCTTTCTTGATGCTTTCCACCTCCATCTGAAACACACACATAGTGAGGCGGCTGAAGCCGGCAGCTGTCAAGGGGTCGGGTTCAAGACCCAGACATTTACCCCCCCGAGAATGACATGACATCGTTTTCAGAGCTTCCACAGCCCCCAATCACCTCCCACTTTAAAACGTTAGCCACGCTGGCTAATTGTACCTTGCTAATCTGTAATTAAGGGGGCTGTGATCTAGAAATGCATCAGTACTGCAATGAACTTAAACGTCACGATTCAGCCTGTCACAAGTTTTCATCAAAGGCCAAAATGTTAATGAGTTAAAGCTTCTTTTGATTTTACTAGTTACCTAGTGAGGCTCAAAATGTCTACCAGTAAAACTTATAAAAGTATAAATTGAATCTATTGGTTCTCCAACAAGAATCCCACCCAGCGAAAATGTAACCCCATAAAGCCTAATCAGGTTTTACTGTTGTTAGCTGGCAGCTCCTTGCTTACTATCCATGCAGAATTAAGCATGAAAATGCATTTGTGCAAGTAAAGATAAAAACAGCTCTGCTTCATTGCTGTTTCATTATTTCTGTTCAACTATGAGGCACTGAAATGGCCAAAAGCTGAGCGAAAATTGCGAGAGGAAACGGGAATACAGACACGAGAAATAGTACTGGGTGAAAGAGACTGAATTCCATGCAAAAATAACAAGTTATGCAAGAGAGGTCAAACTTTAAGAAGGGTGAACACAATAAAAACACTGCAGATGATTGGATCTGCAAACTCAATCCAGAAAGCCTGAGTCTCTAAGTCAAGGTCTGTTCTTAAGTCAAAGAAAGTAGGAGTCCTACATGCAGGACTGACACGGCCATTATTTTTAGGAGTTTAAGAATTTAAGTGACTTGTTTTGAACATTTGTGGAGAGATGTGGGCAATGAACGTGTGGGCTTGTGTTCACAAATATTTTAATTTATTGAGGTTATTACATCAAGACTGTAGAACAGAAAAAAAAAAAATGTTCATTTAATGTTCAATTAATCTATCTGCCTGTTGGTTTGTTATTTTCTAACTCATTTTGTGTCTCATTAGGTTTATGTAGACCTTGGATGAAGTTTACCAAGGGAAAAAAATAGAAATAGACATTCTGATCACAAAAATCACAAAAAAATATGAAATCCTGGAGGGACTGATCTATATAGTGAAGTTAGGATATTTTAGAATGGGAAATGAATAAACATGTTGTAAATTCATTAAACACTAAATACTGAACTGATGCTTGATCGCAAATCAAATCAGATTTGCGGTATCTGTCAGAAAAATTGAGAAATTTTCCCAAAGTTCTTCAGCCCTAGTAAAACCTCATCATGCTTTATAGGGTTACATTTTCGTTGGGTGGGATTCTTGCTGGAGAGCCAATAGATTCAATTTATGCACTTTTTCCTTCCTTCTGATTAGCATTTAGTTTAACTAATGAGCATTTTGGCTTTCACTAGTTCAGCTAGTACACATTTTCAGCATCGCTAGTTAACTAGTAAGGTCAATGGGGCTTTTACTAGTTAAATAGTGAACATTTTGGTTTTCACTAGTTCAGCTAGTACACATTTTGAGCCTCACTAGCTAACTAGTAAGGTCAAAAGAGGCTGAAACTAGTTAATTACTGTGCATGATGGCCTTGTGAGCATTTTAGCTCACCAGTTAAGTATCTTGGGAACTTATAGGTCGCTAGTTAAGTACTTGCTGAAAAAGACTGACTAATAAGTGTTAGTTTATTTTTAACTAATATAACAAAATAGCCAAATAGTGTGAAGAAATGTCCAACTAGTGCCGACAAAGACTGAACTAGCCGGAAGAAACTGACATTGATATCAAGGATACTGAATACTCAAATGGCTTTCCATAGGGAATTATATCACGGACTAATTGGCAAAACCCAGTGCTAGCGTGATCTGAGCTGCCCTCCCAGTCGCCCCCCCCCCCCCCCCCCCCAACTCACCTGTAGAGTGAGGCGGCTCTTTCTTTCCTCATCCAGCTCCCCCGTCAGCTGCTTAATTTCTTTCCTGCATGGGGGAGGGTGGGGGGCAGCAAATATAATTTATTATCACGGGAGTATCTGGAAAACCTCAGTAACAATGCATACACAGCAGACGGACCACTAGCAACCCCCCCCATCCACCCTCTCCGCATCCACCCCCCCACCCTCCATACTTGTGCTGCAGCTTCATCATCTCTACGGCGGCCTGCAGGTCCCTGAGCTGAGCCTTGAGCTCTTCCAGGCTGGGGGGGTCAGAGGAGCCCCCCGATGCCGATGCAGGAGGAGTGGTGCCGGAGGACAAGGAGGGGATGACAGGCTTGGGGGGCAAGGCTGACTTGTCACTGGTCTGAAAATGAACCCCCCCCACACACACGGGCTGGTCATCATGATGACCGGACATACATGTAACGCTCATGTGACATGGACACCGTGGGCCGTGACAGTCCATACTGTCATTTGGGTCAATAACATGTTTTTAACCTGAACCTCAAACTGTAGTTCAGAGAGCTGTTTGAGGCTTGTTGGACCCCCCCCCCCCAAAAAAAAAGTACTAGTGTCACATTGGGACCCCCACCTGGCAGTGCCAAGACCAGCATGTTACTGAAAGCAATCTCTATAGAAGTAATGGGGCATTATAAAGTGGTAGCAATGGCAGAGGGGGCCTAGTGGGGCAGCTTACTGGTAGGACTGGGGCAGTTTTGGGCACCTTCCTGGTGGCATCGAGAGCTTTGGAGGAGGGGGAATCCTGCCCCTCCTTCTCCTTTTCCGGCTTCTCATCATCTAGCACCAGGGAGTCTTGGAGGTCTGGGCTGGAGAGGGAGGACTGGGGGAGGGAGAGAATGGAGGGAGCGATGACGGATCGGATGACAGGCACATCCTGAGACTGAATCAAGGCTATAATAGTTTTGCAGTTTTCAATAGCTTTTAATTCTGTTTTATTTTCACTTTTTGTTTTCAGTTTCAGTTTTTATTAGTTTTTAAAGTGAGGTTAATTTAGTTCAGTTTAATTTTATTGAAAATGCTTAGTTTTAGTTCAGATTTGATTATACATATATATACTTATTATACGTAAAGGTAAAAATAGTACCTTTACGTATAATAAGTATATATATGTATAATAACAAGTATATGGCTTATACTAATTAGTCCATTAATTCTATCTTTTCTACTTCAAACGCACACAGGACGAAGAAAGGTACTGAAAGGTCTCGCAAAGGTCTTGCATCTTTTTTCCCAAACCAATTGATTTTTTCTGGGGCTCCATACAGTTGCACACGTAAAACTGGCACAGCTAAACAATAAAAGAAATCATCCACCTAGAGTTATGTATAAAATAATTGACAAAAATTAAAACTGAAGACATTTTCTCTGTAATTTTAGTTTATTTTAATTTGTTCTGTATAAATACACTACAGTTTCATTTACACTACCATTCAAAAGTCTGGGGTCACTGAGTAATTTCCCTGCTTTTGGAAAAAAAACGTTTTTTTTGTCCATTAAGATGACATCAGATTGATCACAAAAACTGTGTAGACACTGGTAATGCTGTATATGACTATCATAGCTGGAAACAACTTTTTTTAATGGAATATCTACATAGGTGTAGAGGCCCATTATCAGCAATAATTAGTCCTGTGTTCCAATGGAATGAAGTGTTTGCTAATGCAAGTTTATCATTTAAAAGGTTAATTGATCAATTATGTTAGCAAAGATGAAAATTGTTGTGTTGATTAATGAAGCAATAAAACTGGGCTTCTTTGGACTAGTTGAGTATCTGGAGCACCAGCGATTGTAGGTTTGATTAGCTCAAAACGTTCAGGAACAAAGAAATTTCTAATGATACTCGTCAGTCTGTTCTTGTTCTGAGAAATGAAGGCTTTTCCATATGAGAAACTGCCAGGAAACTGAAGGCCTGGTACAACGCTGTGTATTACTCCCTTCACAGAGCAGTGCAAACCAGATCTAACCATAACAGAAAGAGGAGAGGGAGGCCCCGGTGTACAAATGAGTGAGGAGATAAATATATTAGAGTGTGTAGTTTGAGAAACAGACGCCTCATACTGTAGATCTTCAACTGGCAGTTTCATTAAACAGGACCCGCAAAAGACCGATCTCAACGTCCACGGAGAAGAGGCAACTGCGGGATGCTGCTGTTCTGGGCAGAATTGCAAAGAAAAAGCCACAGAATCTCAGAATGGCCAATAAAAAGAAAAGGCTGAGATCGGCAAATGAACACAGACACTGGACAGAGGAAGACTGGGAAAAAGGGCTATGGATAGACGAGTCTAAGTTTGAGGTGTTTGGATCACAAAGAACGTAGATCAAATGCAAATATGCTGGAGGAGTGCTTGACGACATCTGTCATTGACTATTTCCTATTTATTTAGCTATATTTCCTACTCAAACTCATTTCATGTATGTTTTCATGGAAAACAAGGACATTTCGAAGTGACCCCAAACTACTGAACAGTAGTGTAGTTATTTTTTCGCGAAGCCTTGTTTTTATTTCTGTTAATGAAAATATTTCTTCCCATTTTGTATTCGTCATTTCATTAGTTTTCATGAATGACAACCCTGGACTGAATTACAGTGCCCCCTACTGGTCAGGCCTACTCACAGAGGTGAAGATCTGTGAGCGCGGACGACGGTCTATCATGCGTGGTCGAGACGCGGTCGGGTGGTTCAGCCGCTCCGTGGATGACACTATGGAGTCAAGGTCTTCCACATCTTCAGGGTGCAACCACGGTACCAGTTTGGACCAGGGACAGGGTGGGAGAACAGAGAGTGGGAGAGAGAGGAACAGCCATCTTTCCAAAGACCTTTAGTTTTTTCTGAATTGATCTGTAAGGCATAGAGATTCAGTACATCCTGACAACACCCCCCAGCCACATTGTGTCAGCCCCAGAAATGTCAGGCAGCCCACAGACAGCTCACCTATGTCAGTAGACCTGTCTGAGGACCCCCGATCTGATGCTGGGGTCCCACCCTCTGATTTGGAGCTGTCGCTTCTGCAAGGGAGGTCAGAGGTCAGGCAGGGTGCCGAGTGTGCAGGAGACCACAGCGTGGGCGTGTAATGTAGTGTGTTCAGATGTGTTTTCGTACATGTGTGTTTAACTGTGTGTCTGTGACTCTGACTATATGTCTGACTGACTGTGTCTGTGACTCTGTGTCTGTCTTTGACACTCATCTGTGGGTACTTTTCCACCACACCAGATACCGTTCTTTTGGTGCTTCGAGAAAGTAGTTTAGTTAGGTGTTGGTTTTTCCACTGATGTGGGAATGACATCACAATGCAAAGCAGGGTATTTTGTACTGAATTTGAAAAATGGCTGTAGTACATTATAGGGTTGGACAATGTGTAATATTAAAACTAACGTTGCATGCTTAAGATCAGGCTTTTTCATACCTTCATACAGCTAAAACATTTTTACTCTGTCAAAGGAAAAAACCTTAGCTAGCTTTGCAATTTTAATGATAATTTATAAAATGAATAATGTATTATACGTTTAAAAAACCAGTTTAAAGTTTACCACCACTGCTTTTGTATGGGTGCAGCACACGTCCCCGAGAAAATCATAATCATATTATCGTGGCTGTTGTAATCACTCCTACACTTATGGATTAAGGATTTATGTTAAAATCCATTTTGCTTTATAAATATCCCAATATTTACAATATTTATAGCAATAATCATATTGCTATATTTAGAAATTTTCTAATACAACGCTGTCCTAGTATATTAAACAAAATGCTTTTGTTTAAATTTCCTGTTATGCTATCCGGATCTTTTTGTTGCATGTGTACTCTTGGCCAGATCACACTGTATTATTTTTTACTTAGTTTATCATTGTTTTCTGAGTTGGTAACTTTTTTCAACACTGCAATTGTATTGTTTCAGAGACAGGCTACTTGCACAACTAATTCACAAAGAAAGTGCTTACAAGTCCCACCCCAAAGTTCCGAAGTAGCAAAACAGTACCTCAGTTGATTTGGGACTTTAGGTACTGGAACATGACTAGAAATTAATGGAAAAGGAAAAGTACCAAAAGTACGGTACTTGGTGCGGTGGAAAAGGGCCCAGTGAGACTCTGGATGCTTTTCCACTGCACCAGGTCCTGGTCTAAACACAATAATACTGCTGTCTTGAAAAAAGTCACAATCTCAGAAAACAATAATAAACTAAGTAAAAATAATAACTAAGTAATAATAATGCAGGGACAAAGAAAGAGATCCAAGCTTTATTTGTGATCTGGGTGTGAGAACCGGGAGCAGATCTGGATGACATGACAAGAAACAAAAAGCACGGTGGAAACGACTTATAGTGATCACAGTTATACTGATCAACTGCTTATATGAATCAACAAGCTCTGCCAAAACCTCCAAAAAAGGAAAACTGAGATACAGCACCAAAACTACAATAAGCACGTTGAGACAATATTATGTTGTGAAAATGCGCTGTATTAATAAAACTGAAATAAATTTAATATTTATGTACAGTACTGTACTTTATTATAGTGTATTTGAATTATAAACAGTTCAGTAATTTAATTAGTACAGTACTGTAATTTGAAAAGCATTTAAAATAGCTGCACTGTATTTTGAAATTGTCAATAAATTCAGTCTTTCACAGAACAGTTGCATTTATACTGAGAATAAATTACACACAGACTCTATTTACTAATTGGGCGACTTCTGAAGGCAATTGGTTGCACTGGATTTTATTTAGGGGTATCAGAGTACAGGGGGCGGAATGCAAATGTACGCTATACTTTTCAGATTTTTATTTATAAAAAAAATGTTGAAAACCATGTATCAGTTCCTGTCCACTTCACAATTAAGTGCTACTTTGTGTTAATCTATCACATAAAATCCCAATAAAGTACATTGAAGTTTGTGGTTGTACCGTGACAAAATGTGGAAAAGTTTAAAGGGTATGAATACCTTTTCAAGGCACTGTACTAGAGCTGCACGATATTGAAAAAAAATTCAAATATCGGCATGTTATTTTGTTGTACTAAATACTGGGATATTTAGAAAGCAAAAAGGGGGCCAAAATAAATTTCTCTCAAACCCATGTGGGTAATTTGTTTATTTTTATTATTACTCTGTATTCGTTAATTTGTTCGTAAACCACAAACTTTTAGATTGTAACATTTGTACAACTATTGCGTAACTTTTTGGTGAGTGAGGTACAGTGTATTACCTGATATTTTCAATAAAAAAAGCACTATCACCAAGAAACGATGCTATTACAGCGAATGTGAGGCTGAGACTGAAGCGCTACCCTTTGTTTCCGATGAGACACGTGCCGCATGACTCATTTCCCCGTGCGTACAAGTTATCTTAGGTCGGTGTTCACGGTTTGACTGAGATTCATATCGAGTTCTAGGTAAATTTTTTTCGAACTGGTTGATTCGACTTTTAAGAAATTCGAGTTCTAATGAGTTTGAGTACCGAGGTACCACTGTACTAGATACTGTTGATAAGGAACAATCATTAACATTGCAATGCTTGCTAAGCTTTGTTTCTGCAGAAAAAGTAAAAATGTTAGAGAAACATTACCCCCCCCACACACACACACACACTATAATTTCCATACTGGTATGAAAAAGCCTGATCTGAAACGAGCTCTCAGGGTCCTTATGATGTCATAACTGCATGTGCATAACATGTGATGTTGGTATTAATATCGCACATCATCCTGCCCTGTAATATACTACAGCCATTTTTCGAATTCAATACAAAATACCCTCCTCACGTTGTGATGTCATTTGGCGCTGATACCAATTTTTACATCAGTGGAAAACAAACTGCTTGAAATACCAAAAGTACGGTACCTGGTACGTTGGAAAAGCACCCTCTGTCTCTCCCTGTATCTTTAGGTCTGTGATGCTCTCTGTCTCTCACACTCTTTGTCTCACTCTCTGTCTGTGACTCTCTCTCTCTGACTGTCTCCCTGTCTGAGACTGTCTGCCTGTGACTCTCTTTTTCTCTCTGACTATGACTCCCTCTGACTCGCTCTCTCTGAATGCGACACACTCTCTGACTGTGACTCTCTAGCCCCGTCTTTCTGTCTGTCTGTGACTCTCTCTCTCTGACTGTGACTCTCTCTCTATGACTATCTGTTTGTCCCGCTCTCGCTCTCTCACTGGGTGCTGGGCACAGCTGGCCTCTCAGGTCGCTCTGGCCTCCTCGGCCCGGAGGAGGCGGGAGGGGGACGTCCCAGCGAGTTGGTGGCCTTGGGGGGCAGGGGCTTCTTTGGGGGGATCCCAGGGAGGGCCGGCTTCGGGATTTCCACCACCTTCACCTCGTCACCTGGCACATGCACACAGGAAGGGAGTATGTCACTGGGGCCTGTACCACCAGAAGAGGGACAGAGCAGGACAGAGTGGACCAATGCCTACCTCTGTCCTCCCCCCTCTGGGGCAGGCACTCGGGTCGCTCGGGGGGGACCTTCTTCATATCTGTTTTGCCATCTGGTTTGCTGTCTGGCTTCCTGGTTTCTGAGGACACAGAGAGGTGAAAGTTCAGCACTGGCTTCAGCCTCAGGGCACGTGGGCAACCTGCACCGGAGTGCCCTGACTCACACACGCGGCAAACACACGAGTGTGCACCTGACACACCAGGGCTAATTTCCCTGGGAAATATCAGGTAACACACTTACGATCAAGACTCCTGGGAATAACACTGAAAGGGAAGTGAGAGAGAGATGAGAGAGACAGAGATGTTGGGGGAAGAAGAGGCTATTACCTGCATTCTGTTTGGCTGAGGGGGCAGCCGGAGGGGGCGGTTTCTTAGGCCTCTGTGAAGACAGGGAGAGGTTAATCTTCAGGAAGCCTCCAGGGGGTGACAGAGAGCTGCTGAGACCTGGTGCTGGGGCAGCCTACCTCTTTCTCCACCTCTGGGATGAAGAGCTTGACAAAGTTGTCTGGGAACACGCCCTGTTTGCCATTCAGCTCGCCGAGCCACCAGCCAGTGTCCGCACACTCCTGCGGGGTCAGGGGTCAGAGATCAGGGGTCACAGGGCATAGCCCCGAGACTTCACCAGATACTCACCTTGGTGATGATGGCTACGATGTCGCCCTCCTTGATGGACAACTCGTCTTCGTTCTGTGCCTCGTATGGAAACAGCACTTTGCAGAGCTCCTTTGCTGCTGCGGAGGAGGAGGAGATAGAAGCGGCTCACCATCACCAGGCCAGGCCCCAAAACACAGCCGTCCAATCAAAACACAGCCCAGCATCCCCCGACCCAGCACCGCCCCTCCAAACCCACCCCAGCATGGCCCCCCGATGTGAGAGCATAAGACTGCTAACCTTTAGCCTTGGCATCAGGATCAGACTTGACGGCGTCCTGGCCCCCTGCGGGGGGAGGGGCTTTCTTCACGGCCTGCTGTGGGGATGGGGACAGCCAGACACACATAAAGATCCAGAAGTGCCACGCGGTCAGCAGCCCAGGCACACACACCAGGCACACACACCAGGTACACACCAGGGACACACAGATCCCACATGTAAAACATCCCAACTCCGCAACCTGCTGAGCCTCCTGGGCCCCTAAACACCCTTAAACTGAACACAGGAACGCAGGCAGCGTGTTTATCAGAGAGCTGAAGCAGCAGCAGAGAGCAGGGACCCGAGAGCAATGTCTACAGCAGTAAAATGGGGAAAAAGACAGGGCTGATAGAGAGCGAGAAGCCAGAAAGATCAGGGTATAGAGAAACAAAGAGATAGACAGAGATAGAAGGATAGAGAGACAGATAAACGGAGAGATGTTTCTTACTCCCATTCCACCAACAGACTCGGCTCGCCCCGCCATGCAAATGCAGCATCTTTACATCTCAATGTAAATCCGGCAGGGATGGGAGAGGCCGGCGGCTGTTGTCACGGCACCAGCTCATCACACCGTGTCACTGCCCCACCTCACCGCTCTATTACTCTCTATTACTCCCCATTACTGTCACACCCTGTCACTCTCTATCTCTCCTTATCGCTCTCAATCGCAGCAGGATGCTGGGTAGCAGTGAGAGTATGGTGGCTGCTGACCTTCTCCAGCTCGCTGTCGGCATCCATGGAGCGTGGCCGCAGCTTGATGGCCTGGTCTTTGAAGATGTCCCCAAAGCCAACACCACGGACCTTCTTGGGCTGGATCCCGCCGCTGCCGGACGCCACACTGCCCGTGTCAGAGCGCACGCTGCCCGAGTCGCCGCCATCGCTCTCTGAGCCCGTGCTGTCCTTCATGCCTGCCGGGTTCAGAGAGCGTTACCTCGGTGCAGCCGTTGTCCATCTGGCTGGTCCCCGTATCTGCCTTAGTCCCTTATGTAAGGCGTTAGCAGGGGAACAGATCCACACATGAGAGCAGTGGGACTCACTGGTGCGGCCACTGCGGCTGTCCTCCTGGGGAGTGGGCGGGTCCTCAGCCTCGTCCAGTAACAGCTTGGTGAAGTTAGAGGGGAACATGCCCACCTTTCCGTGGAGGGTGCCTTCCCACCAGCCCTCCTCCACCTGCGGTCAAACGGGCACACAGCCACGCCCTCTTATTAATAAATGCACCTCATACATAGGCAAACAGCCACACCCCATTAATGCACGCATGGCCAAGCCCTCATTAAAGCATGCTTCTCCCATACAGACACATGGCCACACCCTCTTATTAAATTGTGCAACTGCCACACAGTCACACGGCCACACCCTCCTATTAACAGGCGCACCTCCCACACAGTCACATGGCCACACCCTCCTATTAACAGGCGCACCTCCCACACAGTCACATGGCCACACCCTCTTATTAAATTGTGCAACTGCCACACAGTCACACGGCCACACCCTCTTATTAAAAAGCGCACCTCCCACACAGTCACATGGCCACACCCTCCTAACAGGCGCACCTCCCACACAGTCACATGGCCACACCCTCTTAAGATGCGCCCCTCCCATGCAGACACATGGCCACACCCTCTTAACATGTGCACCTCCCAGTCACATGACCACACCCTCATTTACATGCGCAACCCTCAGACAGTCACATGGCCACACCCTCATTAACACGTGCACCTCCCACACAGTCACATGGCCACACCCTCTTATTTACATGCGAACCCCTCAGACAGTCACATGACCACACCCTCTTATTAAAGCACACACGACCTTCATTGGTGAGCTCACCTCGGCCAGAATATCGATGACATCCCCGATCTTCAGCTCCAGCTCGTCCTCATTCTGAGGAGCGTAGCTGAAGGCCACCTTACACCTCCTCCTGCGGATGGCGTCTCCTGCTGGCAACAGGGCCGATGGGTGAGATGGCGGGTTGGCAGGGCGGTCACCCCACCGACAGGAGTGTCGCAGTCATAATGAGGGTAAATACCCCCCCCAGTTTAACAATAACAGAGTGTGTATTATGGGGGGGGGGGGGGGGTGTCACATCAGCAGGTTAGGGATCAGTGCCAGTGACCTGGAAAGATGCTGGTTTAAATCACACGAGTGGCAGATGAATCCTCTCACTACAAGGCCCCTGTTACGCCACCTGCTGGCTGAGCCTAAACCTCTCTCTCACCTCTATAGACATGTGTGTCTGGAGAGCCAGAAGGATTTTTGAAAACTACCAAACTGTAAAATCTCTCATATCTGGCATTCAAGTAACCAAAAGAGTGCCGCGAAATCAGAGTATCTATCTCAGCTAATTGAAATGAACAAAAATAATCCTAGATTCCTATTTAATATGGTGTCCAAGCTGACTAATAACCAGACCACTGCTCAAAGTGTGCCCGTGTTATTTTCCAGTGACGACTTTATTACATTTTTTGACCAAAAAATATATTCAATTAGACAGAACATTTTGACTGTTCCAATAACTTTATTCTCTGGCCTCGACACGGCATGTGCTAATGCTGCAACCACCCTATTTGAAGCATTTACCGTGGTTAACCAGTCAGAACTGATGTCCTTAATTTTATCTTCAAATTCATCTACTTGTATGCTAGACCCTATCCCAACAAAATTATTCAAAGAGACGATCCCAGCAGTGATTGACTCCTCAATCAGCATTGGCTATCTACCAAAATCTCTTAAACTAGCAGTTATTAAACCTCTATTGAAGAAGCCAAACTTGGATCCCTTGGAAATGATAAACTATACAGGTGCTGGTCATATAATTAGAATATCTTGAAAAAGTTGATTTATTTCACTAATTCCATTCAAGAGGTGAAACTTGTATAATGTATACATTCATTCCACACAGACTGACATATTTCAAGTTTATTTCTTTTAATTTTGATGATTATAACAGACAACTAATGAAAATCCCAATTCAGTATCTCAGAAAATTAGAATATTACTTAAGACCAATACAAAGAAAGGATTTTTAGAAATTTTGGCCAACTGTAAAGTATGAGCATGTACAGCACTCAGTACTTAGTTGGGGCTCCTTTTGCCTGAATTACTGCAGCAATGCGGTGCGGCATGGAGTCGATCAGTCTGTGGCACTGCTCAGGTGTTATGAGAGCCCAGGTTGCTCTGATAGTGGCCTTCAGCTCTTCTGCAGTGTTGGGTCTGGCATATCGCATCTTCCTCTTCACAATACCCCATAGATTTTCAATGAGGTTAAGGTCATGCGAGTTTGCTGGCCAAGAACAGGGATACCATGGTCCTTAAACCAGGTACTGGTAGCTTTGGCACTGTGTGCAGTCCTGTTGGAAAATGAAACCTGCATCTCCATAAAGTTGGTCAGCAGCAGGAAGCATGAAGTGCTCTAAAACGTCCTGGTATACAGCTGCGTTGACCTTGGACCTCAGAAAACACAGTGGACCAACACCAGCAGATAACATGGCACCCCAAACCGTCACTGACTGTGGAAACTTTACACTGGACCTCAAGCAATGTGGATTCTGTGCCTCTCCTCTCTTCCTCCAGACTCTGGGACCCTGATGTCCAAAGAAAATGCAAAATTTACTTTCATCAGAGAAGATAACTTTGGACCACTCAGCAGCAGTCCAGTCCTTTCTGTCTTTATCCCAGGCGAGATGCTACTGACGCCGTCTGTTGTCCAAGAGTGGCTTGACACAAGGAATGCGACAGCTGAAAGCCATGTCTTGCATATGTCTGCGCATAGTGGTTCTTGAAGCACTGACTCCAGCTGCAGTCCACTCTTTGTGAATCTCCCCCACATTTTTGAATGGGTTCTGTTTCACAGTTCTCTCCAGGGTGCAGTCATCCCTATTGCTTGTACACCTTTTTCTGCCACATCTTTTCCTTCCCTTTGCCCCTCTATTAATGTGCTTGGACACAGAGCTCTGTGAACAGCCAGCCTCTTTTGCAATGACCTTTTGTGTCTTGCCCTCCTTGTGCAAAGTGTCAATGGTCGTCTTTTGGACAACTGTTAAATCAGCAGTCTTCCCCATGATTGTGTAGCCTACAGAACTAGACAATTTAAAGACCATTTAGAGACCTGAGAGACCACTTTGCAGGTGCTTTGAGTTAATTAGCTGATTAGACTGTGGCACCAGGTGTCTTCAATACTGAACCTTTTCACAATATTCTAATTTTCTGAGATACTGAATTGGGGTTTTCATTAGTTGTCAGTTATAATCATCAAAATTAAAAGAAATAAACACTTGAAATATGTCAGTCTGTGTGGAATGAATGTATACATTATACAAGTTTCACCTCTTGAATGGAATTAGTGAAATAAATCAACTTTTTCAAGATATTCTAATTATATGACCAGCACCTGTAGACTAATCTCTAATCTAAGGGGAGTGGCACTCTCTTGATTTAAATCTTACCTGTCAGACCACTATCAGTATGTGAATCTAAATAGTGATTCCTCAGATCATGTCACGGTCAGATACAAAGTGCCACAGGGTTCAGTTTTAGCTCCCCTACTATTTTCTCTATACATGTTACTTCTAGGCTTAGTTATTCGTAAGCATGGAATTAGCTTTCATTGCTTTGCAGATGATACACAATTATATATATCAGCTAAACTAGAAGATAGACAGTAACTTCAGAGAATGGAAGAATGTTTAATTAACATCAAATAGTGGATGACAGACAACTTCCTCCAGCTGAACCTAGACAAGACTGAGGTTCTTCTTACTGGCACTAAAGCCGCCAGAAGTAAACTATTGGACATCACAGTCAATCTGGAGGGACTACCTATTACAGCAAGTACTGTTGTTAAAAATCCTGGTGTTATTCTAGACTCTGATCTTTTGTTTGATGTACATGCTGCTAACATTAGCCGTACCGCCTACTTTCACCTGTGCAATATTGCCAAGTTAAGAAACATGCTCTCCTTTCAAGATGCAGAGAAATTGGTTTGTGTGTTTATTACCTCCAGGCTCGATTAGTGTAATGTCTTATTCTCCGGCTGTCCAAATAGGTCATTAAATAAACTCGTCCAGAATGCAGCAGTCAGAGTCCTCACCAAAACTAAAAAACATGATCATATCACCCCAATTTTATCTTCACTCCACTGGCTGCCAGTTAGACTTCGTGTTGACTACAAAATACTACTCTTAACTTCCATCCATCCATTTTAACTGCTTATCCTACTGGGTCGTGGGGGGTCTGGAGCCTATCCCGGAAGCAATGGGCATGTGGCAGGGAACAACCCAGGATGGGGGGCCAGCCCATCGCAGGGCACACTCACACACCATTCACTCACACATGCACTCCTACGGGCAATTTAGCAACTCCAATTAGCCTCAACATGTTTTTGGACTGGTCTTATAAAGCTGTAAATGGTCTTGCACCGCAGTATGTGAGTGACCTCATTTTCAACTACATTCCGACTCTACGCTTAGATCACAAGAAGCAGGTCTTCTATCCATACCCAGAATAAAGAACGTTACTTTTGGGGGAAGAGCATTTGCTCATAAAGCACCACAGCTATGGAATAAACTTCCTATTAGTGTTCGGAACTCAGACACAATCTCTGCTTTTATTTCAAGGCTAAAGACTTACCTCCTTAATCAGTCTTTTAGATATTAAAATCCCCTTTTCTAAGGTGAATGGGAGATCTGGGGGTTCATGGTCATTTGAGATAAAAGGTGAAAGGGGGGGGTTGATGCTGTAGTCCTGCCACTCTCACCTATCATTTAAGTTGTTGACGGTAGTTTGTTTTTTCAGTGTAGGGGTTTTATTGTCAAGACAAACTTTTAGGCCTAATAAAATGTATTAAACTCTATTAACATCTACACTGTATTGTTAAAATTATTTATTAACAAAGATTATTTTAGCAATAAAGAATTATCAACATCTTTTTTAAGTACCTGAAAAACATGTTTTTGAGTGTAAGATTTACTATAGATTTTTAAATACTTTTGAAATGTTTTATTTTCCTTTAACGTAAACTCAAAAATGTCAAATTTTAATCTGAACGTTATAGACGGGTTAACACTTAACATGCTTTAAATACTGTATACTCCTATCAAAGTTAAAATTAGGACAGGGTAGTACTCCTCATTTTTAGTTTGATAAAAGTGCTGGCATGTTTCTATTTAAATATACATGGATGAACAAATTCTATATATAATCTAACAACCACTTTTTCATGTAAGACCATTTGTTCCTCTTTTCTGATGTGTTTTTACCTATCAATATTTTATCTTTTCAGATCAAGGAGTAGTTTAGTAGAATAACTACAATTTCTTTGGAGCAGCACTTGGATCAATACACGCGCAAACTTATTAGCCTGATGAAAGCCAAATGCTGTTGTGGTGACCAAGCTCAGGCTATTCCTGGACAAACTTAGTGAGGTATGTTTGTTTTACTCTGTGCTTATTCACATGTTTTGGTGAGGAGATTCACATACTTGGTTGCTCACATGGAGACCATCTTGACACGTGGTTACTACTCTAGCCATAAACTTATGAACATTGACTGGTAAAGTAACTGTTCTCAGCTTGTTAAAGTTACGGTGGGTAAACCAGCGTCTTCATTCGAACAGTGGTGAGTATTCCTGCCTGTTAAGCAGGAGACAGGGGTTCGATTCCCTGACAGTGGCAGTGGTGGCCTAATGATTAAGGAAGTATGTTTGTGGTCAGAAGATTGTAGGTCCAAATCCAGGACCGGTAGGTTGCCACTGAGGTACACCTG
Organism: Brienomyrus brachyistius; assembly: GCF_023856365.1. Lineage (NCBI taxonomy): Eukaryota > Metazoa > Chordata > Actinopteri > Osteoglossiformes > Mormyridae > Brienomyrus > Brienomyrus brachyistius. The sequence goes on from NC_064536.1 coordinate 36,817,186, forward strand.
AGCAAAGTACTGTCCCCTAGACATGCCCTCCAGGCGCTGTAATAGTGGCTGCCCACTGGATGGATGGATGGATGTGTCAAATGCAGAGGTCACACTTTGTTGTGGTGCAGTATGCGTGTTTGTGGTGTGTTCACAATGACAAACTTTCACTTTATTGGTATTTTCATTAATTTCATTCTTGCCACCTGCCCAAATAATTGTTTGGAACAACCACTTCCCCACATTGCAGAACCACTGTGTTACAGTGACAGCACACCATCTGGTGTCATTGGGTCCCACAAAAACTGTTAAGGAAGGGCTAAAAAATCTGATAGTTTGAAATGTCTATTAGTCTTCAGACTTCCTAGATACCGATATGAAAAAAGCTGATAACATGTGTGGGGTCCTGGTACAAGAAACATGTCCCATGGTCTTTGTCTATAGCCTGAAAGGATAGAGAGGGATTACTCAATTAGCTTGGTAGTCATAGCTTATGTATGTATGCTTTTGATTGTATTTAAAAGTTCTCCTTGGGGGGGCGCTGTTTAGCGGACCATGGAGTAGACGTATATAACTAAGCTCCACATTACAAAGCATTAACATTACGTTTTTATGGGGAGTAGATCATTTTTATTGCATTTTTCGGCACTGTCAACAGCACTTTGTTTATCTTTGAACGACAAATTATGGCCAGCAAGTCGAGGAAAACGCGCAGTACGATTCAGACAACTTTGCGGCCTGGTCTGCACGGCTCGCCTCCGGAGCCGAGTAGTGTAGATACCCCGGCTGACCAGATTACAGATACTTTCAGACAAGAACTACTGTCGTTACTGCGAAACGACCTCGCGGAGATAATGAAAACAGAGCTCAGGGTAGCTCTAGAATGCGAGATGTCAGCCTTTAGAGCCGATATTAAGTCAGTGGGAGCTGAGCTGAAGTCCTATCAAGAAACAACTACAACAGAGTTAACATCTTTGAAAGGGACAGTACGAGAACTATCGTGGCACGTTTTCATTACCATCGCGATTGCGCCAACATCCTGCGACTTGCCAGGAAAAGCAGCGGATGTCAGTGGACGACATGACAATCTCAGTCTTTCCCGACTTTACCTCACGAGTGATGAAAGCCAGGGCGGAATACAACAGCATCAGAAATCAGCTTCGGGGAGTCGAAGGAGTTCGATTTGGCATCCTGTAACCGGCCCGATTCAAGATTACATACAAAGGCAAGGAACGGATCTTCTCTATCCCTTCTGATACTCAATCGTATGTCACACGGTCCATTCTAACACACGGTTCTACATCTACGACCCGAATGTCTTACTCGAAACCACACTGTAGTTGAAAGTTTCCATGCAGGACTTTAGCTGAAGTGCTGCATGATCCAGAGGACAATGAAACTATGTTTACATACAGTTAACATTGTTGTCAGTCATTTACAACTCTTTCCTTTAATTAGATATATTATGATATTGATTTATAGTGTTTGCTGATGATGCACATGCCTCTATATGTTTTGATTTTTGAATCCCAGTAGTTATTTGAATTACATGTTTTGTATTGTGGACTTAGGAGGTTTGAAGGTTTCATAGGTTCCAACCCCTATTTTTTGTATTTGGGATTTGGCCTTTTAGTTAGAAAGGCTACAGCGACCTTGCAGTTACGGGAAGGTCTGCATAAGGACCCAAGGTGTTTCTTTTTCCTTTTTTTCTGTTTGCTTTTGTTTATTTTCTTTCCATTGTTGACATGGTCATTAGATTTTATGCTGTTTGCTTTATAACTCCAGTTCACTCATTCAGCTATCAATCTATGTTCATCTTTCAATGGCGGAGACGACAACACGTGACTTAAGCTCTATTTGTCTTATAAGTTGGAATATTAAGGGGATACAGCATCCAATAAAAAGTTTTTACGCACCTCCGATCATTAAAACCAGATATTATGTTTCTTCAAGAGACGCATCTTCGAGTGGGCAAAAGTAATACATTTCCAAAAGGTTGGGTTGATCAGGTGTTTCACTCGAAATATAGCGACAGGTCAAGAGGAGCGGCCATATTAATTAAAAAAGGCATCCCATTTAAAGCTTCTAATGTAATTCCGGATAATAATGGCAGATTTATTATAGTGGCAGGGAAATTGTTTGGTCACCAAATAATACTAGCTAATATCTACGGCCCAAATTGGGACAACCCAGATTTTTTCTCTAACTTTTTGTCCAAGCTCCCAGACTTTAATTCACATATGTTAATATGGAGGGGTGATTTTAACTGTACACTAGACCCCGCATTGGATAAATCTCATCCTAAGCACAACAGTAGAGTCTCTAGGTCACGAGAAATGCTACTGTCTTGTATGCAGTCCTCCAAACCCTATGACCCGTGGAGGCATTCTAATCCTACTTCTAGGCAATTTTCTTTCTACTCGCCGGTACATTACTCATATTCTAGAATTGACTTTTACTTAACTGATCATAAAGCAGTTTTAACTAACTGCCAATACCACTCTATTATAATTTCTGATCATTGTCCTGTGCAATTAGATTTGGCATTTCCAAATAATATTCAGTCGCAATGAACTTGACAGTTTGCTCCCATATTATTAACTCACGACTCATTCATTAAACTAATTTCGGAACAGATCGGTACCTACATAGAAATCAATAGTACCCCTGGTACTTCATATACAGTTATATGGGAATCACTTAAGGCCTATCTTAGAGGTCAGATTATTTCATACACAGCTTATGAGAAGAAAAAGCAAAATAGGTGTCTAAACGAACTAGCTGAGCAAATCCAAAAGATAGACCGGAAATTATCAAGTGAATCTACTTCTGAAGCATTTAAGACACGACTACTGCTCCAGACAGGATATGACAGCCTCTCAATTGAGAAGGCAGAGCGGCTCCTGCTTAAAACCAAACAAACATACTATGAGCATGGTGAGAAACCCAGCGAATTGCTTGCACATCAAGCGAGGCAGGTAGAGCAATTTCGGAAATTCGTACCACAACAGGTTCAATTACTACAAATCCTAAGAATATCAACGATCAGTTTAAAATGCAATACATGAACTGTTATCAATCTCAGTCATCCGCGAATACAACTCAAATTCATAGTTTTTTGAATAATTTAGAAATTCCCAAAATTTCAGTTGAAGACCAAATTTTTATTGATTCCCCAATAACGAGTCAGGAAATCACACAAGCTATAAAAAATAATGCACAGTGGTAAATCACCAGGTCCAGAAAATGTTGTCCCAACGTCTCGAGAAGGTAATACTCTACATAATCAATCCTGACCAGACCGGCTTTATACCGGGCAGACAGTCATATTACAATGTGCGGAGGCTCCTTAATATCTTGTATTCTGCCCACTCCACCCTCCATCCTGAAATCATACTATCTCTTGATGCAGAGAAGGCCTTTGACAGGGTGGAATGGAGCTATTTGTTCACAACTTTGGAAAAATTTGGTTTTGGACCATCTTTTATTGCATGGATTAAGATTCTGCATTATTCTCCAAAAGCTTCAGTTCGGACAAACTCCAATTACTCTGAATACTTTTTACTACAAAGAGGCACAAGACAAGGCTGCTGTCTGTCCCCCTTTTTGTTTAATTTAGCCATTGAATCTTTCGCCATAGCAATAAGACAATAACCAAAGGTTACAGGAATCACTAGGAATTGTAAGATACATAAAATATCATTGTATGCTGATGATGTATTACTGTATGTATCTAACCCATTAGAGTCGATTCCATACTTGTTACAGATTCTTAAGCAATTTGGGAATTTCTCAGGGTACAAATAAAATTTTTCTAAAAGTTTACTTTTTCCTATAAATAATTTAACAACTAACAGATTATAGCACTTTTCCATTTAAGTTGGAGAGTCGGTCATTTTCCTACTTTGGTATTAACTTCACACAAACATACAAAGACTTCTATGACTATAATTTAAAGGTGTTACTGGAACGTACCAATTCAGATTTTAACAGATGGTCATTGCTTCCCCTTTCATTAGCAGGTTGAGTTAATATTGTCAAAATGATGGTGCTACCCCGCTTTTCATATGTATTTCAAATGATTCCTGTTCTCTTAACCAAAAACTGGTTTAATAAGTTGAACACACTACATTACTAACTTCATATGGAACAAACCGATGCCACGTATGAAGAGAGCCTATCTGGAGTTACCCAAGACAGCAGGAGGGCAGGGTTTACCTAACTTTATGTTTTACTACTGGGCTGCCAATTTTGTCAAACTAAGCCACTGGATTTCTGTACACAAATCAAGGTAAGACCCAGCTTGGGTTACTATGGAGCTAGAGTCATATCAGTCTACATCTCCAATAATTTCAACCTTAAAAATTTAAACCCTGTAGTAAAAGCAACCCTTAAAATATGTTTTCAATTCAGAAAACATTTTGGTTTCACCCAAGCATGTAGTTTTCTTCCACTAACTGATAATCATCTATTCCCACCTTCTCAAATAGACACAGCTTTCAAAATCTGGCAGGACAATGGCTTATTTTTTGTTGGGGATTTGTTTAAGGATGGTACATTTCTTTCATTTAATACCCTACAAAATAGCCATAATATTCCAAAAACACATTTTTTCCGATATCTGCAGGCTCGTAGCTTTACCATGAAATACTTTTCTACCCCTCTTCAGACATCTAAAACTGCAGTGAATTATATTTTAGAAATAGATCCCTATACAAAAAACGCAAGATTTCAGTGATCTACAATATCATTCAGAATATCAACATACCTTCATGGGATAAAACCAGAGTATCCTGGGAACAAGACCTAAGTGTTGAAATCAATGATGGAAATTGGCGACATATTATTAAACAGATGCACACTTCTTCTTTCTGCCTTAGACACAACTTAATACAATTTAAAGTAGTTCATCGTTTACATTTCACAAATGAAAGATTGGCTAGAATTTACCCTGGCACCGACGCAGGATGTCCCAGGTGCCAACATAGCCCAGCTACAACCGGTCATATGTTTTGGTCCTGTCAGTCTTTAAAACATTTTTGGGAACAGATTTTTCACTCTTTCTCACGTATATGCAACACTACAATAGAGCCCAGTCCCTTTGTTGTGCTGTTTGGGGTGCTCCCACAAGACAAACATTACACGAGATTGCAGGCGAGGGCTGTTGCCTTCTCTTCTCTGTTAGCACAAAAAATAATTCTTTTAATGTGGAAGTCCCCCAGACCACCAACATTTAGTCAATGGGTAAAAGCTGTGCTCTCTACACTGCCGCTCGAAAAGCTGAGACATAGCCGAGGTAAATGCAGACTAAAGTTCCATGCGATTTAGTCCCCCTTTATAGAATATGTTGACAACATTGTACTCACCTGAACATGGAGGTTTTTTTTTTATTTATTATTATTATTATTATTATTATTATTACTATTATTATTATTATTATTAATTTATTTATTTATTTATTTATTTATTTACTTTTTCCAATTACTCTGTTATTGTTACACCTGGGTCGGGGTGTGTGTTCGTTCTCTTTCTGTGGCTTAATAATGTAAAATTTGTAAAAACTCAAAGTAAAGTTTTAAAAAAAAAAGTTCTCCATTATAGTTGATGGTTAAATATTGACACAGTAATTTGTTCACAGAACCACAGCATTGAGTTGAGACATGAAACCATCATTCGCAGCCTTATTGTGTTCTTTGGTGAGAAACCGGAGGAACTTATTGAGGATTGCCTGGTAAGGCTTTTGTGTAAGGATTAACTGTTTTACATGTGTCTGAAAATGCACTGCTCAAAAAAATTAAAGGAACACTTTTTAATCAGAGTATAGCATCAAGTCTATTAAACTTCTGGGACATTGATCTGGTCAGTGAGGTAGCGGAGGGGGTTGTTAATCAGTTTCAGCTGCTTTGGTGTTAATGAAATTATTAACAGGTGAACTAGAGGGGCAACAATGAGACGACCCCCAAAACAGGAATGGTTTAACAGGTGGAGGCCACTGGCATTTTTCCCCTCCTCATCTTTTCTGACGGTTTTTTCACTAATTTTGCATTTGGTGACGGTCAGTGTCACTACTGGTAGCATGAGGCGATAGCTGGACCCTACAGAGGTTGCATAGGTAGTCCAATTCCTCCAGGATGGAGCATCAATACGTGCCATTGGCAGAAGGTTTGCTGTGTCTCCCAGCACAGTCTCAAGGGCATGGAGGAGATTCCAGGAGGCAGGCAGTTACTCTAGGAGAGGTGGACAGGGCCGTAGAAGGTCCTTAACCCATCAACAGGACCGGTATCTGCTCCTTTGTGCAAGGAGGAACAGGATGAGCATTGCCAGATACCTACAAAATGACCTCCAGCAAGCCACTGGTGCGAATGTCTCTGACCAAACAATCTGAAACAGACTTCATGAGGGTGGTCTGAGGGTCTGATGTCCTCTATGGGGCCCTACTCTCACTGCCAGGCACCGTGGAGCTCGATCGGCATTTGCCATAGAATACCAGAATTTGCAGGTCTACCACTGGCGCCCTGTGCTTTTCACAGATGAGAGCAGGTTCATCATGAGCACATGTGACAAACGTGAAAGGGTCTGGAGAAGCTGTCTAGAACATTATGACGACCTGTAACATTGTTCAGCATGATCGGTTTGGTGGTGGGTCAGTGATGGTCTGGGGAGGCATATCCATGGAGGGACGCACAGACCTCTACAGGCTAGACAAGGGCACCTCAACTGCCATTAGGTATTGGGATGAAATCCTTGGACCCATAGTCAGACCCTACGCTGGTGCAGTGGGTCCTGGGTTCCTCCTGGTGCATGACAATGCCCGGCCTCATGTGGCGAGAGCATCCAGGCAGTTCCTGGAGGATGAAGGAATTGATACCATTGACTGCCCCCACGTTCGCCTGACCTAAATCCAATAGAACACCTCTGGGACATTATGTTTCGGTCTATCCAACGCCGCCAGGTTGCACCTCAGACTGTCCAAGAGCTCAATGATGCCCTGGTCCAGATCTGGGAGGAGATCCCCCAGGACACCATCCGTGGTTTCATTAGGGCCATGCTCCAACATTGCCATGCATGCATACAAAAACATGGGGGCCATACAAACTACTGAGTACGATTTTGAGTTGCTGCAATGAAATTTCAGCAAAGTGGACTAGGCTGCTGCGTCATTTTTCACTTTGATTTTCGGGGTGTCTTTGAATTCAGCCCTCTGTAGGTTTGTAATTTTCATTTCCATCAAACGATGCGGCATCCTTTCGTTCCTAACACATTACCCAGTCTACATCAGTATAGATATCCAGCATGATTTTTTTCCCATTGAGATCTGATTCGTTTTCAAAGAGTTCCTTTAATTTTTTTGAGCAGTGTATAAAATAAAAAGTCATAAAATCATATTTACCCTGGGGGCATAAAGCCTTACAGGATTTTGGGATTGTAAATGAACCCGAACACACAGGAGCAGTGGTAATTCAGCAATGGCCGCCTTTCAAATCTACATTGTACAAAGTTTATCTTTTCAGCTGTAAAATTATTTTCAGTTTTTCCTGAAGATACGTAAAGTCACTTGGGGAAATATGGTCATGTAAAGCAATTCTTTTTCCTTCAGTTGTCTAGGAGGACAGCAGTAGTGACCCCATTCAGCATACTCTGAAGATCCTGGTGGTCCACGGCGCTGATGGAGAACATCCATTAGATATAGCCATTCTGCTGGAAGGCCAGAAGATCCAGTCATGCTGCGGCTAAAGCTTGTACTCTCCTAATCGGACTGATATATGCTCTTAACCTCGCATATCCCACAGCACTCCGTTACACTTTTGAGGCGTTCCAGAAACTTGTTATTAGATGGGTCCAAGCTCTCTCCAAAAGTGCAAGCGTTGAAGTTAAAGCTATTGTTGTGATTTACATACTGGACCTCATTTACATTCTGTTGTTCTTCAGTTCTGTGTGTATTGATGGAAAGGAAAATAAGCATTTAAAAACTGAACATATGCCACTGTCACTTTTCTGGCCTCTAACAGCTTCCCGTTCCCTGGGACATAGTTGTTGAGACCAAATGTTTTCTTGGTTTTATTTGTTAAATAATAAAATGTTGAAATTACATTTGTATTGTGTAATTTGTCAATTTGTGATTTTTGTGTCTGGTTCATGGTAGAGACACCAACACCAACTTGATATTTCAAGAGTAAAATTTACTTTAAAATAGCTTGTGCAAATTGTTACGAGGATTTTATTAAGTAAATTTTAAAAGTTCTTTTTTTCAGTGTAGACACCCTCATATCTGTGCTTCCTTCCAGATCTCTCTTCTAGCCAGGCTGTCATAGTTACTCTAGTCCTGCCGGAGGTTAGGTTAGGTGTAGGGCAATAACTCTTCTCCATCTTCTCTTTTCCGAGCTGATCCCGAGCCAACTCTACACCGTGTGAAGCCACACCTGGACTCCTGGAGGTAACTACATGAAACCAACTGGGACTTCAGAACTATATGAACTCTAATGAATGTCAATATAAATACAGTTTCATGCTCCCCGGTTGCCCAGAGGAGGATGGGGTTCCCTTCCGAGTCTTGGTTCCACTCAAAGTTTCTTCCTGCTAGAGGGAGTTTTCCTTGCCACTGTCGCCACTGCTTCCTTGGTGGGGTTTGGGCCAGTTAAATGTAAAGTGCTTTGTGACAATGACTGTTGTTAAAAGCACTATATAAATAAAACTGAATTGAATTGAAGCATAAAAAAATAAAATTCATAACATTCTTGTAAAAATTTACACTAACTAAAAATAACAAAGAAAAGCATTGTGCAATACAAATGTGAGTTCCTGTGCATGACTTTCAGTTCAGTGTGCACAATGAAATTAATGAATACATTTACTGACACGGGCGGTAGATCTTCAACACGGAAACATTATGTTAATTATTTCTGAGAGTTACGGCTAATGCTGGTTATAGAGTCATAATTGGCACTTTGAAAACATTCCGGTTTCCCAAAAAAGTACATCAGCACTGGAGAGGGAGTCGTTCATGAGACTAAGACTGTCTGTTATACTGAACTCAAATATGCTGCTGAAAACACAAGCAAACATGCCGATTCATTTGAGGTGACATCATGTGACTGTATTTACTACCAGAGCAAGACAAACCGCCTCGGCAAGTCAGTCTCCCCACAGCATTTTTACCAGTAAATCCAAATTGGGCTGAAAAATAACTATAGGCTATAGGAGTGTTTAGTGCTACAGATATACATCCATACTCAGACAGGCTGTAGTTCCTTATAGTCTTTTAGGCTTTGTTAATTACACACATCGACAGACACATTGCCTTTTGTTTGGTATATAATAATAATTTCTAATTGTGTTCAATTGGAGTTTTACTAATAAATAATCTCAAAAGAAATTTTGTTTCTCCTGCTGTAAACAAAATTGCACCGAAAAGTGAACCTAAAATTAAGGTTTGTACCAAAACCTGAGTTTCGTGTCCTGCTGCTGCACCCATTCGCCACTAGATGCCGCCCTGCACCTGCTACTCAGCAGAGTCCTTGCCACAGCAACACATCATCATAAGCTAAATCTCATCGGCAGACAGAGGCAGCTGCCTCAGGCGGACCAGCTGCAGACCACCCCCTCCCCCGGGGCTTGTCCATACCTTTCTTGATGGCCCGCATGCTGGGCTCAGTCCCCGGGCTGGGGGCGCCGTTAGGGAGCTCTGCCTTCTTAGCTCCACTGCTGACCTCCTTCTTGACCTCCTTCTTCATCTCCTACAGAGGGAGCAGAGTGTTCAGTCCCAGGGAAATCCCACCTAACCAGCGACGTTGGTGCCTTTCAGACCTGTCCGCCTCCCTCCCAGCACCGAGAAGGGGCAGGTCAGCTATGCATCGGACCCTGGGGGAGCTGCCACTCAGCAAGCAAAGCAGCGTGGTGAGCAGTTAGAGGAGAAGGGCCATCTGACAGGAAGGACGGCCCCGAGATGCAGCCATGCCCACCCAGCTGCGATTCCACTTCCTGTTCCTGTCAGTGAATGCTGAGGTTAGGCTGCGCAAACACACGCAGACAGTATGCAGACGCACACAGTCGGTCCCCAAAGACACGCAGACAGCATGCAGATACACACAGCCGGTCCCCAAAGACACACAGACAGCATGCAGACGCACACAGCCGGTGCCCAAACACATGCAGACAGCATGCAGACGCACACAGCCGGTGCCCAAACACATGTAGACAGCATGAAGATGCGCACACAGCCGGTCCCCAAACACACGCAGACGGCATGCAGACGCGCACACAGCCGGTCCCCAAACACACGCAGCCTGCATCCAACCACATGCAGAAGGCATTCACACGCACACAGCCTGTGCCTAGAGACAGACACCCAGCCCAGTGACACACGTCTGCAAACACATGCAGATGTCATGCACATTCACACAGGTACCACCCAGACACATACTGTCAGGAATCAGCGCCTCACTTGGCTGAAAGAGACGCACATGTGCTCAACACATTTAAAAATAAACTAGTTTTCGTCAACCATGTGGTGTTTGACGGCTGACAGGCAGCCCGTCCCCCCCAGCAGGATGAGGACACACCCAGCACATTGCAGCAAGAGAGGAGGCTGCAGCTGGTGGTGCGTTTCGATGGCTTTCACCCACCCCAGGCCAAAGTGACCTGGGGGCAGACCTGTCGTCAGACCAACCTCTGCTTTTGCTCATAGTTTCCATGACAGCAGCACTCACAGATCTCATGTGCACCCCCCCCCCCGCCAAACCACGCCCCAGCAGCCCTCAGAGTTATTCAGGGCAGCTAGGGGCGGGCATGGCGAGAGCCCAGCAGGGAATGGATCTCAGGGCACTTTTCCACCACACCAGGTACCGTACTTTTGGTACTTCAAGAAAGTACCAATACTACAGTACTTTAAGGTGCAGGTTTTCCCACTGGCATAAAAACTGGTATCGACGTCGAATGACATCACAATATGAGACGGGGCATTTTGTACTGAATTCATAAAATAGCTCTAGTATATTATAGAGCTGGACAATGTGTGATATTAATATCAACATTGCATGTTATGCACAAGTTTCAAATAACAAAACAAAAGTTTTCCAAATTTCCAGTATGTTTAAATTCACCAGATAACATGACATTGACCTTTTTCTTTTGTTACAAGCCTCCAAATACTTTTAATGTTGAAATTACATTTAATTTCTACTTACTTAGGTAAATGTATCTGTTCTTCTGAGACTGCGATATTTTTTTTGTGAGTATTTTCAGTGTTTTCTGAATTCACATTCAGAACTTTCAAGGCAGTTTTTGTTTTCAAGGCAGTGTTTGTATTGTGTTTCAGAGCCAAACTAACCAATTGACAAAGAAAGCATTTTAAGTCCCACCCCAAAGTAGCGAAGTACCAAAACAGTACCCCACCTGGTTTGGCACTTTTGGTCCTGGGGCTCGACCGGACGTCAATGAAAAAGGAAAAGTACCAAAAGGACCGTACCAAAAGTAAGGTACTTGGTGCAGTGGAAAAGTCTCCTTATGGACTGCGGTGCGGACACTTATCGAACTGGCACCTCCAGCTGGGTGCAGACAGGAAGTATGCTGGGAGACAGCTCCTGCTCCAGCAGCCACCTCCCCCCCACCCTCTACCCTGGACAAACTTGGTGGAATCTCTCTACAGGACTCTCTGCTGACAGTAGCGGGTGCTAGCATCTGAGCGGAAATGCTTCACTGCCATTTACGGTCAGGCTTTTCACCAAACATCTGGGGACCTGGACGGTTACAGGAACTTTGCTTGAAATTTCATGGCTATTTCAATTCCTGGCCATATTCCGGCCGGCTCCCCCACAGCTCCATGTGCAGGAAGCGTCCCGTTTTTCACTGTAACGTGGCTCCTTTTCACCTCCGACCAGACCAGCTGCTGCATTCCTGCTTTCTGCCTGCTGGGCGTAACCCCCCCTGGACTGCTCCAGCCTCGGCCATGAGGGGGCAGCCTTTCACATGGCTCTGAACCGGAACAACATCTACAACACTTTAAGAACGAAGCTAGAAGAAGGACAGGTGATGCTCTGCGTGTGAAATTCATAAAACAAGAGATGCTCTGCGTGTGAAAACCAGTGAAACCGCCCCGCAAACACACCCCTGAAAGTAGAGAGGTACACCAGTGCCCTCTTTGATCAAGGAGAGTTGATGTGCCACTGGCTCTAGGTGTGAAGGGATCATGCTTTTCTGGGAAGGACACTAGCCAAACGGCCGCAGGAAGTGAAAGACGCTATACAGCGGGCTGCTCTGACTCCACTGCTAAGTGACGGAAGCCTTCAGCGCGACAGCAACCTGGGCCAAAAGGAAACATGTTAAGCGGAAAAACAAAGGCTACTATGCTCTTAAAGGAGGGCAGCCTTGGTGACACAGTGTGGCCTCAGGAACTCCCAGCATGCTCAAGAAAAACAGCCCGATTTCCTGCATAGCCCAAGTTCCAGAACACACAGACACGGAGACACAAACACAGCTGCACACAGACTGACAGACAGATGGGACACAAACACAAAGAGACAGAGACACAAAGACAGATGCACACAGACAGACAGACGAGACACAAACACAAAGAGACAGAGACACAAAGGCAGACACACAGAGAAATATTAAGACTGTAAACAGAGCACTATGAAAGGGTTACCACTGACTTCCCTTGGTCTATGATCACAGTGTGTGTTATCTGCTTATATGCTGATATATTGCACTTTCACACACCAACGTTGGTGTCTAACTGAAGCATTTCAGCCTTGACGAGTTTCCAGTCCAGTCACATGAATCAGACAGAGGCACGGGCGCCAAGGACAGATGGACGTGCAGATAATGTGTGTCCCCCCCACCCCCACCCCCACCCCCGCAGATGCACAGCAGCACCACGCTGGACATAAGACTTCACTGCATCTGCAGACACATCGTGACATTACACTGCGACACATCAGTGCCCAGAGGCCAGACCTCACCCTGGGGGCCCATCATCACCCAGCCAAACACCCCCATGTCATGAGGCCCACCGGTGGTCTGCCTGCTGCATTCTGGACCGTGCGTGCAGGTGCTGATTGCTTTCTCTTATGGCCCCATCTGGAGGAGGCCATCTTGAGGCACAGCACTGGAAAATGTGGGCAGGGACTTGCACTGAGGCTGCCAATCCCTATGCATATCTCCCCATGTCACATGACGTGCAGATGTCCAATCAGGAGACAGTATCTATGGGAAGGCGCTTCACTCAGCAGAGTCTGGCCCTTGGACAGAAAGCAGCAGAGCGGCTGTGATCCAGAGCCTGTGGGCGAGTTCTGGAAGCAGCCAGGATTTGTCCGTCTTACAGCCCATTTCTAAAGACATTTGTTTGCGACAGGATTTGGAACGAGAGAGGAAGAGGATCTGCGCTCCTGTGTCCTGTCTGCACCGAGGCATGAATGTCTTACTTCCTAGGGGAAGTTAAACAGTCATACATAGGCAGAAAGAGATAGCAAACACTGGGTAACCAAGATCATGTCACAGAACAACTAAGGGGTGGTGCTTACATACTTTATGCTGAAATCCATCCATTTATTTTCTGTAACTGCTTGTCCTATTCAGGGTTGCGGGGGGTCCGGAGCCTGTCCCAGAGGCTACAGGCACAAGGCAGAGAACAACCCAGGATGGGGTGCCAACCCATCACAGGGCACACTAACACGCCATTCACTCAGACATGCACAGATGAAAATTGTTCTGCTGATTAAAGAAGCAAAAAAACTGGCCTTCTTTGGATTAGTTAAGTCCCCAATTATGGGTTCAATTACAAGGTCAAAATGGTCAGGAACAAAGAACTTTCTTCTGAAACTCGTCAGTCTACTCTTGTTCTGAGAAATGACAGCTATATTGCATGCAAGAAACTGCCAGGAAACTGAAGACCTGGTACAGTACCGTGTACTACACCCTTCACAGAGCAGTGCAAACCAGCTCTAACCACAAGACAAGAGGAGATGGAGGCCCAGGTGTACAAGTGAGCGAGAAGATCTTCAACTGGCAGATTCATTAAACAGTACCCGCAAAAGTCCACTGAAGAGGCAACTCCAGGATGCTGCTGTTCAAGGCAGGATTGCAAAGGAAAAGATGTATTTTGGAATGGGCAATAAACAGAAAAGGCTGAGATGGGCAGATGAACACGGATACTGGACAGAGGAAGACTGGGAAAAAGTGCTATGGATAGACGAGCCGAAGTCTGAAGTGTTTGGATCGCAAAGAACGTAGATCAAATGAAAAGACACTGGATTACATTGTTATGGGTGCAGCCAGACTGAATGGTACGTAAGAAGTGGGAGTGGAATCTCATCAGGTCACCTCAACAAACTGACACCTAGAACGCCAAAGGTCTACAAGGGTGTAACTGCTGCCAATGGAGGACTCTTTAATGAAAGTAAAGAACACAATTATTATTTTCAAAAATTATTGTTATTTATAACTATATCAATGATTATTTTCTATTTATTTGGCTATATTTCCTATTCAAACTCAGTTCATGAATGTTTCATGGAAAACAAGGGCATTTTGATGTGACCCCAAACAGAACAGTCTGGGCTACTCAGATTGTCATGATTTGAGGTTTAATTCAGGTCATGATTTGATATGTAAATACTGTCAGTCTTGATATCCTTCTTATGAAGAAAAACTACTTGCGCCTATTGAAATTTAAAAATTTTGGGTGTCATCTAATATAAAAACTTGCAAGCAGTACAAATACATGGCTTAGTATTGTGAAGGAATACATGGTGAGTGAAAAGGTGGGAATGAATAACTGATTTTGCATCCATTTGGTAACGTATCTGTTACCTGACAGCAATCTGACAGACAGCAACGCACACTTTTATATTTTAACATTTGTATTTATTACTTTATAACAACTGAAAGAAATTGAAATAGAAAAGCAATGTTTAACTGATGATCCATTGAAGTGAAGAAATACTGAAATTGTGGCCTATATAATGACTTCTTGATCATTCTGAGATAGCACTACTTTACCCAATAACCCATACATACCTGTGTGACCCAAGCAAACATGAATGCACTATGCAGGCAGAAACAGTAACAAACCCAGGTCAGGAGTCACTCACATCTTTAGCAGGATGTCTGACACACACACACACACACACACACACACACACACACACACACACACACACACACACACACACACACACACACACAGGTTTTAATTATATTGTAAAGCCGGGCAGACCAAGGCATCGCAAGCATAGTGAAGAACAAGGAGACTTGATGCCGGGACAGAACAGCTCTTTACTCTAGTCCTGAACCGGACTGTATCAGGCACCGAACCCTAAATACACACAACGGAGGTGGTCAGACGCTGCACTGTAAGGCGCACAACACAGTGGGAGAGTTATACAGGACAATAACACACGAGAATCGGACAGTGTACACACAAGACATGGGTAAACACACATGCCACGTTCGGGAAGACAACTATAACCATAACAACAACACAAGGGCTATTTACAATTGCAGACAGGGGCTATTTACATTGCCCACGAGCATGCTGGGATATGCGGACCCCAGTGCTACACTTTATTTGTGGGGACTCTCCATTCATTTCTATGCAGAAAATTCTAATCCCAGCATGTCAACCTTAACCCCTACACAGCCCTCACCTTAACCATAAGTAACCAAACAAAATATGAGGCTTTTGTCATTATTATTTTTTTGACTGCTTTCACAGATCTTTGAAATCTGAAAAATGGTCCCCACTATGTCAAAAAAAAAAAAAAAAAATGGTTTTTATTACCTTGTGGGGGGCATTTGGTCCCCACAATGTAATATATACCTAACACACACATCACCCTAAAGATAAACTTCAATTCTAATATAAGCTCAAAAGAAATAGGAGTACCATGGATTTGCTTTGCTTATATCTACTGTTCTGATGATACCTGGTAGTTCGTGGATAATTGCAGAAGCAAATATGCCCTTTGTGTTCTGGGGCACGTTTTAGTGGAAAATATTTCAAATATACAGTCAGGTCCATAAATATTGGGACATCGACACAATTCTAATCTTTTTGGCTCTATACACCACCACAATGGATTTGAAATGAAACGAACAAGATGTGCTTTAACTGCAGACTTTCAGCTTTAATTTGAGGGTACTTACATACAAATCAGGTGAACGGTGTAGGAATTACAGCAGTTTGTATATCTGCCACCCACTTTTTATGGGACCAAAAGTAATGGGACAACTGGCTGCTCAGCTGTTCCATGGCCAAGTGTGTGTCATTCCCTCATTATCTAATTTACAAGGAGCAGATAAAAGGTCTAGAGTTCATTTCAAGTGTGCTATTTGCATTTGGAATCCGTTGCTGTCAACTCTCAATATGAGATGCAAAGACCTATCACTATCAGTGAAGCAAGCCGTCATTAGGCTGAAAAATAAAAACAAACCCATCAGAGAGATAGCAAATACATTAAGTGTGGCCAAATCAACTGTTTGGAACATTCTTAAAAAGAAAGATCGCACCGGTGAGCTCAGCAACACCAAAAGAGTTGCAAGACCACGGAAAACAACTGTGGTGGACCGAAGAAATCTTTCCCTGGTGAAGAAAAACCCCTTCAGAACAGTTGGCCAGATCAATAACACTTTCCAGGAAGTAGGTGTATGTGTGTCAAGGTCAACAATCAAGAGAAGACTTCACCAGAGTGAATACAGAGGGTTCAACTAAAGGTGTAAACCATTGGTGAGCCTCAAAAACAGGAAGGCCAGATTAGAGTTTGCCAAACAACATCTAAAAAAGCCTTTACAGTTCTGGAACAACATCCTATGGACAGATGAGACAAAGATCAACTTGTATCAGAGTGATGGGAAGAGAAGAGTATGGAGATGGAAAGGAACTGCTCATGATCCAAAACATACCACATCATCAGTGAAGTATGGTGGTGGTAGTGTCATGGCGTGGGCATGTATGGCTGCCACTGGAACAGGTTCCCTTGTATTTATTGATGATGTGCCTGCTGACAAAAGCAGCAGGATGAATTCTGAAGTGTTTCGGGCAATATTATCTGCTCATATTCAGCCAAATGCTTCAGAACTCATTGGACGGTGCTTCATAGTGCAGATGGACAGTGACCTGAAGCATACTGCGAAAGCAACCAAAGAGCTTTTTAAGGCAAAGAAGTAGAATGTTATACAATGGCCAAGTCAATCACTTGACCTGAATCCGATTGAGCGTGCATTTCACTTGCTAAAGACAAAACTGAAGGGGAAAAGCCCCAAGAAGAAGCAGGAACTGAGGACAGTTGCAGTAGAGGCCTGGCAGAGCATCACTAGGGATGTAACCCAGCGTTTGATGATGCCTGTGCATTCCGGACTTCAGGCTGTAATTGACTGCAAAGGATTTGCAACCAAGTATTAAAAAGTGAAAGTTTGATTTATGATTGTTAATTTGTCCCATTACTTTTGGTCCCTTAAAAAGTGGGTGGCAGATATACAAACTGCTGTAATTCCTACACCGTTCACCTGATTTGTATGTAAATACCCTCAAATTAAAGCTGAAAGTCTGCAGTTAAAGCACATCTTGTTCATTCCATTTCAAATCCATTGAGGTGGCGTATAGAGCCAAAAAGATTAGAATTGTGTCGATGTCCCAAAATTTATGGACCTGACTGTATGCCTCTTTGTGGACAGGGTTACTCTGAAATGCTTCAATGGACAACACTGCAACTTGGACAACCACGTCAAGCAAGTTCACTCGATTCCAAAGACATGCAAAGTCTGTGCGTTATACTGATCCAAAGCTACAAGCCTGAGATTAATGGGTGTGAAAATCAACACATTTTGTGTTTGTTCGGTTCAATGGGTAAAAACACATATAGTTATCAGAAGAGGTACAGATGTTGGAATGGATACAGATATTAGAATAGAATAGCAGCTTTATTGCCAGGTGACCACAGCCAGTGGGGATGTTTGTTAATACAGCTTATGCCAGTACACAGAACCAGATAAATGGGGTATAAACTAGGGGTGTAGCAATTTATCGATTCTGATCGATACATCGATTGTTAAGGCCACGATAAGATTTAATCAGCTGAACATGTATGGACACCCTGCACTCTGAGTGTGCTCCCACCTGGAGGCAGATATTACAGGGTGCTGATGCCCACATGGTGGGACATCCAGCAGCCAGAGGCAGGGGCCCAGACCATGCCTGCATTCATTCATAATACCAGCTCATAAAAGCAGGCCGGGCAGCCCCCCCCATCCCCCCCCCATCCACATTGGAGGGCCTGATCAAACAGGACCTAGGGCTGTAACCAGAGACTCACCAATCAACCAGCCAAGGACCGGAATCAGATGATATTCAGCGAGCTCGGTCCGGACTGAAGACCGGCCGGTCAGCCTCATCCATTTCCAATTCCGAACCAGTCCGTTTTACGCATGCACCACACGTCATACGCACAACAGCGCAGGTAATAGCCTCACAGTCGTGTGCACACTCACAGCCAGATGCTAACATGTCATTTGCGTGGACGCTCTTCACTGTGAGTGAAGACGACACAAACCTTGCAATTTGTAATACATATAAAGCAAAGTAAACCGTGGGGGAACCACCAAATAACGTGGTGAAACAGAGGTAAACTTTACACTGATTGCTAAACATTTTAGATAATACCAAAAAGAATTAATCATTAAAACTGCAAAGCTAGCTAAGGTTTTTTCCTACAACAGGAGTAAAAATGTTTTAGCGAAACTTTAACCTCCTGCGCTATAATGTCTGTACAGAATTGAAGGTATGAAAACAGTATGCTAATTGTGGCTGAGTTTGTTATGGCAAACGCTAGTTACAGACGGTTTGAGAACATTTTGGTTTCCCAACAAATTACATCGGCACTGGAGAGAGATTAGTTACTGAGACCGTCTGCCCGAACTCGGATATATTTGCTGGAAACACATCTGATGTTCCAACAAAGGTTGGAAATTGAAATGGATTTTCTTGATCAACAGTCACCACACACACACACACACACACACACACACCATATCAAGTATGCAAGTAGTACATTCCCAATAAAGGACTTTGTTGAAGAAAAACCTTTTCCATTCGACTTTTAAACTTACTAATAATGATCTCGTTAGCGCAGGTACAGGAATAATTTGGCAACAAGCTTAAGCTATATCTTCCTTATGAAGATAAATCCATTCATTAATAGCTTACTTATGACACAGCTGAGCTGTTATTTTCTAAAAGCCCTCATAAGATAAAGGTTGGCCTACTTATTTGTTTTTTTTATGTAAAACATCTATATTTACAACATGCAAACTCCACACAGCATGCAAGCAGCATGCAAACATAGCTGTTTGTAGGCTCTATGCTTGGCTACAACATAGGGTCTGCATAATGTTACCTTGACGTATACCCAACAT
The DNA here is from genome assembly GCF_023856365.1 of Brienomyrus brachyistius. Taxonomy (NCBI): domain Eukaryota; kingdom Metazoa; phylum Chordata; class Actinopteri; order Osteoglossiformes; family Mormyridae; genus Brienomyrus; species Brienomyrus brachyistius. Next base: position 36,836,569 of record NC_064536.1, read on the forward strand.
GCTATAGACTGTGTAAAGCTGAAATATCAGACATAATATTATTATAATTGTTATTGTTGTTATTATTATTGTTGCTGTGGTTATAAATATGGTCGGTCCTTGGGTGTGTGTTGCAACTGTTAGCACCTGCATGGAATTATAAGCTAGAAAGGACTCTATACCTGTTACGAAAGTGTTTACTTTGTTTATTAAATCTGTTCCTTCCACTAAGCACACTAAGTGTCTCAAAACACCACACACAATTACACACATGCATGCTCAGGTCTTTTGTACGGACTGTATCACCTGATATCTGGACTTCAGGTGGTATTTACAGATTGTACTCAAGTTAATAATTATTAAAGATAGTTCTTTTAGCATCGTTCACAAAACCACACTAAATGCTGTTGACAACACACACACACACACCTTTTGTTTGTTTAGAGCATCTAATATTTTAACTTTACACAAGATGTTCAAGATGACATTTTATTTCATCCTTTTGTGACACGTTTATAATGCATATTTTGCGCTTACATCATGTCAGTGCAGACATAATTGCATGCATAAATAATCTGTCTTAACACAAACTTTTACAACATAATGATAAATCAACACAGATTGTTACCTTATACTTCACTTGTTCCAGTTTAGATATAATATTCAGCATATCAGACAAAACAACGAACCTCAGTGTTGAAATTCAATATCAGTGGTTATGAGTAAAAGCCGAAATGTGATCATATGGTAGTAAGAACATAACACAAGAGACACGATGCAGCAACAGATAACAATGCACTACAGACCAAACCCTTTGCCTTTGAATAAAAAAGTATTAGTCTATAGGTATATCTTAGTACTGAAAGACCTTTTTTTAATACATACATTTGTACCGTTTTGCCGCGGTATAAAAATGCATGTCATCATTGGTTTTTAAATGCATATTTTAATGCCAAAGGAAGGTGCTGTGTGGAGAAGTATAAAGGGCAAAAAAATACTGTGTCGAGAGGAAGTTTCTCACGCTTTCTGTCCCAATGGCCGTCCATATTCAGAGAGATATGAGGTTTTACTGCGAATACTGATTGAGAAAGTAATGCAGTTCTCAAAAATCCCATGACTTTTCCAAAACTTTCTGATATTTTGTGTTTTCCATAACTATGTATAAATCAGCCTCAACCAATGCCGACCGTGCAGGCCTACACACCAGTATTAATATGCATGAGATCCGCAATTTATTTAATTAACTTGGAACTCTTGATCAACTATATTCTTAAAGGCAAATAATCGATTGTTGATTAATCATTAAAAACCCCAATACCCTAATGTCGGAAGCCATACCAGCTAGTTCATAAAAGGTCATGGCTTAGGGGTGTTCATCCATATGTGACCACACGTGCTACTAGAGAACGCAGGATTTAGATTGAATTTAGTTTACTGACATTTATGATTTTTCTAATTTATTAAATTCATTTTACATTTTTATTTTTCCAATGTGAAGAGAAGCGTTGCTGCTTTCGTTATTCAGACACGTCGACAGACACATGTACAGCAACTGTTCCTAATTGTTATTGCAGTTAAAAAAAAAATAATGCTGTACCCAAAAACAAGGTTGGTACAGAATCGTGAATTCTGTGCACTGCACACGCCTAACAGGAACAGAAGCTCCCGGTTCAGTGATTCACGTGGGGGAGGGGGTAGCATCCCTCCCGGGCTGATGACGCCCTGAAACACACAGTCCCATGAACTGCGCAGGTGGGCCAAGGCCCAGACGACTCCACAGGACCTTATAATGGGGTAACGGGATGGGTAGGGGGGAGCACTGTGGGCTCGGGGGGGTCAGGGACAGTCCGTGAAGCAGGCTTCTCACTAAGAACCAACACCTCCCACACGGCTCAGGCAGAGACACGACTGCAGGGGGGGGCAGAGCCAGATCAGCACAGTGCGGCCGGACACAGGCTCCAGGCCGGCGTCCAGCCTCCGGCTCACGAGGGGGGAGGCGCATCTTACGCGACACATACTGAGAACTCTCTACAGACCCTGACTAAGACTAAGACCAGACCAAGGCTTGGTTAATTCAGAGCCAGAGCCGGAACCAAAGCCAGAGAGCTGCCACTGCACCAGATACAGGGTGGCAATACAGTGAGGACACCAGGGGCCTCAAGGCTGGGGGGCTTCGGGACGGCAGTGTCAGCGTGCCACTGGCCACACAAGCACGCGGGGGGGGGGGGGGGGGGGGGCATGCAAAGAGAAGCTCATTATTGCCTCTTGCTGCTCAGATATTTCACACATCTAAGAGTTTCAATGAGCACCTGAGAATGTGGTCAAGTAGCACACTGGGTTACCAGCTCCATGATGAACTGCCCTCAGTCCGGTGAAGGAGGTCAGAGGTCACAGGACTCACCCTGACGAAGTTATCCGGGAAGAAGCCCCTGCGGCCAGCCAGCTCTCCCTCCCACCAGCCGCCGTCATCCTTGCGGATGTTGCTGATGATGTCGCCGACGGCGATGGTCAACTCGTCATCGTGCTGGGCCCTGTAGTCGAATTCCACAATGGCCTCCACTGGAGGGGGACGTCAGGAACAGAGCAGCTTATTTACTGAGATTTACCTCACTAGCGCCTGCCCGACCCCAAACCCAACCCTCACAGGAACCCCAACACCACAAGCTCCTTGGCTCTCGTAAACCCATCCGGTTCTGGTCCCATGTTTAGCTCAGACGGTCCTAACAAAATGCATACATTCTCACCTCACTCACACACACACATGGCATAAAGGAACCGACCCGCACCTGAGCCGTACCACAAAGAGAGACTAGTTACAGCACAGTTCCAGCTCGCATTGGGTTTCCACTGCAGAAGGCTCGGCTTGGCAATGGTGTTGCCCGGTCAGGAGTGACAGTGACATAAAGCCTAGGAGACTTGTTTACTGTTCATACATACATCAGGATGGTACTATGTGCAATTATTATTAATAATATTTTTTTTTATCGTGTGCTAATTTCCCCTAGAACTGTCAGTGAGAATCACCGCCTTATGTTAGCATCAAACACTAGCGGAATTAGCATTCCCTTGCATAAATCTGCACTATGAATCCATTCTGTTCAGCTGTTCTACACTGAACAAAAATATAAACGCAACACTTTTGTTTTTGCTCCCATTTTTCATGAGATGGACTTAAAGATCTACAATTCATTCCAGATACACAATATTACCATTTCTCTCAAACATTTCTCACAAATCAGTCTAAATGTGTGATAGTGAGCACTTCTGCTTTGCTGAGATAATCCATCCCACCTCACAGGTGTGCCACATCAAGATGCTGATCTGACATCATGGGTAGTGCACAGGTGTACCTTATACTGCCCACAATAAAAGGCCACCCTGGAATGTGCAGTTTTGTCTCACAGCAAAATGCCACAGATGCCACAAGCATTGAGGGAGCGTGCAATTGGCATGCTGACAGCAGGAATGTCAACCAGATCTGTTGCTCGTGCATTGAATGTTCATTTCTCAACCATAAGCCGTCTCCAAAGGCGTTTCAGAGAATATGGCAGTACATCCAACCGGCCTCACAACCGCAGACCACGTGTAACCACACCAGCCCAGGACCTCCACATCCAGCAGGTTCACCTCCAAGATCGTCTGAGACCAGCCACTCAGACAGATAATGCACGGCCCCATGTTGCAAGGATCTGTACACAGTTCTTGGAAGCTGAAAATGTCCCAGTTCTTGCATGGCCAGCATACTCACCGGACATGTCACCCGTTGAGCATGTTTGGGATGTGCTTGACCGGCGTATACGACAGCGTGTACCAGTTCCCACTAATATCCAACAACTTCGCACAGCCATTGAAGAGGAGTGGACCAACATTCCACAGGCCACAATTGACAATCTGATAAACTCTATGCGAAGAAGATGTGTTGCATTGCATGAGGCAAATGGTGGTCACACCAGATACTGACCGGTTCTGAGTCCCCAGACCCCCAATAAAGCAAAAAACTGCACATTCCAGGGTGGCCTTTTATTGTGGGCAGTATAAGGTACACCTGTGCACTACCCATGATGTCAGATCAGCATCTTGATGTGGCACACCTGTGAGGTGGGATGGATTATCTCAGCAAAGCAGAAGTGCTCACTATCACACATTTAGACTGATTTGTGAGAAATGTTTGAGAGAAATGGTAATATTGTGTATCTGGAATGAATTGTAGGTCTTTAAGTCCATCTCATGAAAAATGGGAGCAGAAACAAGAGTGTTGCGTTTATATTTTTGTTCAGTATATAATACCTTTTAAGTAGGAAGTTGGAAATTACCAATATCTGAATTATTAGGAATGTATCAATACAATACATGCGCGATACTATTAATATTGAATGATACATAGAATACATGCTTTTTCCTTCAGATAATCCATGCGCCGAACAGCGGTATCTCCATGCATTAGTGACCAATCAGATGGTGGTGACACAAGCAGCTCAGTTTGGTTACGCTTTCAGTCCTGATCTTAAGCTAGGCTGTGCCAGTGCAGGTACGGCTTGGCTCTTGGTGACAGTGGAAAACCGGCATCTCACACAGATCGACACACACAGTCAGACACACACACACACACAGGCACAAACAGACACAGGCAGACACACGCAGATGCACAGTCTTTCCAGAAAGGTTCTCGGATGGCCTGCAGCTGAAACGAGGCCAGTCTCAGTAACAAACAGGAAGCGTCCTGCAGATGGCCAGTGTTTACAGACGCCCCCCCCCCCATCAGAGCACGGACTGTCCGGCATGGCACCTCCCCAGGGGATCTACACAGCCCAGAGAAGAGCATGTTCATTTACACACAGTTCACTGCATGGGCGGGGGGGGCTGGTGGGGGTTGTGTGTGTGATGGTGCCACGTCAAACCCCAAAAGACAAGTGAGGAACTGATCCACCTGTAATTAATCTCGGCAGTTCAGAGGTTCCTGTGTCCTCACTTCCTCTTCCTGCGTCCTCACTTCCTCTTCCTGCGTCCTCACTTCCTCTTCCTGCATCCTCACTTCCTCTTCCTGCATCCTCACTTCCTCTTCCTGCATCCTCACTTCCTCTTCCTGCATCCTCTTATGAGAAGCCGGCTCCTTGCGGAAGCTCCAGAGGCTATAAATCTGCCGTCAGCAGGAATCTGAGGTCGGCAAACCCGACCCACCCGTACAAAGATCCGGCACCCGCCCTACAGAAACACACGGGGGCCGCCAAGCCCGAATGCAGTTCGGCTTCAAATTGACACTCAGGCTGAGGCCTTTAGGTCTGCTGCTCTGCGCTCCCCGACCCTCTGACCTGCCGAGCCCAGCACTCAGTGACGGTCAGCAGTGCTGCACGAGGCCTCATCACCCCACACCCTGCCAGGTCCCGTCACTGGGGCACTCTGTCCAACTCCCTGCTTTTGCTTCACAGACACTGCTCCTCTCTCTGGGGGTGTCTGTGAGCCTCGCTGGCTCTTTGTGGAGGCGTACAGATACAGAGTGTGAGCTAAAGAAAGACACGTTTAACCCTGGGAGGGGGGGGGGGGGTGATGCATCTGCAGCCTGGAATGTGGAGCTCCCTGTCCCAGGTCGCCATGCGGAGGTGCAGCGCCCACCCGCCCCCAGCCTCTGTGGGATGAGCACCTCCCTTGTGCGAGAGCACACTGCCACAGTGTTGCCAGCTGCCTTTTCACGCTGCACAGGCCCCCACTGTTCCCCGTGATGCCACCCCCCCAGGAAGTGATGGGACTGCAGCCAAGCTCCGCCTCTTACCGCAGTGACCCCACCGGCGACCGCTGTCAGGACACACAGCAAGTCCTCCATCATCTAAGAGATGCCAAACCAGCCCTCCCCCGACAAATCCCGACACACTAAGCCCCTCCTTCACACTCAAGTCGTAACGTGAGCCGGCCGTCCTGCGGACATATAACGGAGGCCTGTCCCCTCATTGGGAACCGCCATGGCGGATTCTGGGGGCCCCCTGGTCTGGTCATACAGACGACCATTAAAGCCAGTCCTCTCCCAGCAGATGGAAAGTAGTCATGGAAACATCACCATGACAACGCAAGCATTCTGCCTAATGAGCACCTTTTTACCATTTATCATATTAATCTTCCAAACAACTTCATGTCCTGCCCAAGGTGTCCCCAGCACTTGCTGGGACAAGTTCCAGGTTCTCCATGACGCCGTGCTGAATACGCACCCGTCTGACGTAACCAGACTGACAGGCCTGACCTTTCCCATGGTCTGCCTCTCCACAACCCCCATGACGCCCTTGCAGTGACCACGAGAAGCAGAGGTATCAGGTGGCTCAGTGAGTCGGGGAGCAGGAAGCGAAAGGCCACCATCTCAAACTCTGAGGGCCATGAGGCACCGAGCAGATGCGCGACGTACAGCGACACGGGCCTTGAGAGGAGAGCCACTGCCTACGCACCACTGCGGACGTTTCAGCAGGGATGCAATCTGGAACCCAGGAAGAGGATCATGACATCGTGGGTTAGAGCCTACACCCTACAATATTCTCAAAGGAACATCCCTCTGGCGTGAGTCACAGGCCAGCTACCAAGCCGGCCACCCTGTCCCAATTCTCTGCCTCCTCCTTCCACTGCATTTAGGGTCAGGGTTTGCACAGATGCATTCTCACTGAACCCCACGCCGCTCTTCCGGGAATCTAAAGGCCACCGCAAAAAATCGACACTCTCACAAACAATCAGAGAGAGCAGTATAGTCACCTGATTGGCTGCCTGAGTAATGCGGACCTACAGCCACTCGGGCCGCACAATCAGATGTAGAAGAACAAAATAAAGAGGAAATGACTATGAAATGCAGAAGTGTAGGGGAGAGTTTTTTTATGGAAAGGGGAAGTCTGCTCTACAACATCCTCTGGCAAAAACAGGCCCCGCATCCCTGCTCAGGGGCAGAGGCTGCGAGCTCTAGCATGAAGTGACCTTCGGGGCAGGACTGAATTTTACGCCAAAAACCGTTACGGAGCAAAACAGGCGAGCGCCTTGTGCTGGGACCTTGTGCCAACACTACAATCAGGAGCCTTGTTTATTGAGCTGATGATGCTCATGATGAACTCACACACAGACACACACATGCACACCGACTTCACCTTCAGCACCTCACTTCCTCAGACGGAACTGAATCAGGGCGTCCACATTAACCAATGAAAATACAGCTTCACAGAACTGATTCCGACCATCCTGATCCCCACACAGCAGTATGTAGGCAGTTACATTACACTCTGAGCTTCACTTTTCAATCCTGAGTAATCCACCCAGTAAGGTCATTTCTGTCCTTATCAATATTATTAAATCCAGTTCAAGACTAAAAGCAGGTTTGTTTAAATCGTTACAAAGCCATCCATCCATCTTCCATAACCATTTATCCAGCATAGGATTGCGGTGAAGCTGGAATCCATCTCAGGAAGCCAAGGGCACAAGACTGGGGATGTTAGTCCATCACAGGGCTCACCCACACACACAGCTACACTCACACACCCAGAGAGACAGACAGACACCCAGAGACAGAGACAGCTACACACACAGACCCAGAGACAGACATAGATACACCCAGAGACACAGACAGCTACACACACAGACCCAGAGACAGACATAGATACACCCAGAGACACAGACAGCTACACACACAGACCCAGAGACAGACATAGATACACCCAGAGACACAGACAGCTACACACACAGACCCAGAGACAGACATAGATACACCCAGAGACAGACAGACACCCAGAGACAGACATAGATACACCCAGAGACAGACATAGATACACCCAGAGACAGACAGACAGACACAGACACACCCAGAGACAGACAGACAGACACAGACACACCCAGAGACAGACAGACAGACACAACGACACAGTGATACAGACACCCCCCCCCCCCCCCCCCCGAGACAGACAGAGAGAGACACACTCAGACTACAGATTACATATACACATACAGAAACACAGACAGTCCTGCATATGCACAGACAGACACACAGACACCCCTCATGTATTTGTAGGATTCTGAAGGAAACACCAGAACATTCAGCCTTGACATGCACATGTCCAGTGGCCAGACCCCTGGAGGTGTGAGATCACCCAGGGGGCTAGTGTGCCCTTCCTCTGAAAATGTGAGGAAGTGACAAACCCCCCGCACCAGGACAATGGCAACAGGGGCGCTGGGACCCCCGGAGAGAGGCAGGACGGGTTGGTGACGTGCTGGGAGACTCCCCCACGGAGACCCATTGCCGCCACCCTATCGCGAAGAGCTCCGGGCAGCCCCAGCACACACTAAGAGACCTTCCCTTGCATGCTCAGCCATCTACTGCAGTGTCCGTCCCTGCAAAATAAGCCATCAGCCAAAGCAAACCCGGCAAGCGCGCTGGGAGGGGGTTCCAGGGCTCGCGTTGTGTAGCTAATTTAACTACTAAGGGTACAAGAGGCATGGGAGAGCAGTCAGACCTGTGCAAGTAGCGGGAAGCGTGCGATGCTGTGGCTCTGTACAGCGCCAACCTAAGCAGGCACGACACAGGCTAAGCGGGTCACCGCGCGCACGGCACTGCCACCTAAAAATATAGGCGGCGGGGAGGATGCAGGTTCACACGCAGATAAGCACTTACGGGCATCCTGTAGACCAGCTGGGGCACATTAATAATGTAAACACGGTGTCATGGATGTGTATTTCCCCGTCGATGCGGTGCACATTTCCTCCCTGAGGTTTGTCCCAGAAAAAAAAAATGTCCGAGGGGCGACGAAGCAGAGAGAGCCTTGGGGCGCTTCATCAGGTAATCAAACGTGGGGGTAAAAAGCAGCAACATACTTACTGTACGTGGGCAACGCAGCTCCGGGGGCTTATTTAGTCACCACAGATACTTCGCACGAGAGGAAATAACAAGCGACGATGCCACCCAAAACGAAAAAAAGAGTGACAGGCGCCCCTGTGCCCTGCCAGCCCAAGATGCGCTGTGATGGAGCGGAAATCATGCATACCCGGATGACCATTAAATGAAATTAATGCATTAAATAGCGTGACTAGACAAGAGAAGATCGCTAATGGCCGTATGCAAGGTCGGCGTGTGCAAACCCGGCGTATCCCCGTCCATCCAACGATTCGCAGCGTCCCGGCCGCAACGTGAAAATGCAAACGTGTCAACATCTTGAATTGATCAGCGAAGCGCTCAGCCTAAACGGGGGAGCGCCTCTCATTACCCATCCGCGGCCACTACGAAATACTCGCTTATTAACACGCCTCCATCACGTCCGCAATACGCAGAAAGCACAAATATTCAAGAATTTATGGGCTTAAATCCTGATTTACAGAAAGGTGGAATTTAAAACTTACCCATTTATGTTCACTGCAGCCTTCAAATCCTCGCTCGGATGAACTTCGTTTTCCTATTTTTCACAGTGCGATGCTTTGCAAATGAAAGGAAATGGAAACTGGCAGGTATGCGTTACTTTGCACCGAGGGAGCGAACTCTGAGACCCAGCCCTGGCTCGGCGGAGGGAGATGGTACCGCTATCTTAACGGCGAGTGGCGGGGCAGCCCTGCACTACAGCCGTCCAACATAGACCGTGTCACCGTGCGAGGGTGCAGCGTGAACAAGCGTGTACCAGGGGAGACAGCGCAGCGGATGTGTACCGCTATGCACGTAAGCAGGAGCGCGGCTCGCCTACCCCTCCTGCCCCCCCACGGAGATGCGCGTGAAAAAAAGAAAAGGAAAGAAAGAAAAGGGGGAAAAAATAGAGTCTCGCGAGAGCAGCCGAGGAAGTCCCGCGTGAGTCAGGGCTGCACGAGACGCGAGTGGCCGGTCATCTAGAAGGAGATGGAGAAGAGTCAGTTTTCCGCTGAAAAACGTATTCTGTGAGTGAATAACGGAGTTTTAATTGCCAGAGACGCTGTGAGGGAACAGCGGGCTGAATAAATAGTCGGGTTGTGAAGAACCCAGCTGTACAGTACTTCACACGACTTCCCGTCAACACTGTAGGAAGCATCCCCAGTTTGACTTAGGTACAGAATGAAATACGCCTTTTCTTTTGGGTTTAAATTCAAATCACATCAGTATTAGTGTAAAATGACAAGAACAACATTAACAAAACTAACAAGAGCGGCATCAACCACTTGATGCACACTGTTATTCACCCGGTGTTGTAACGCGAGGAATATATTGTGGCGATTTGTCACCTGTAAGGCTAAAGATAGAAAAATCCTGAATCCCACAGGTTTAACGCTCTGTGCTGCCTCCTCCGGTCAGTCAGCTTATTCCCAGAGGCCACCTCAATTTGGGCTGCAGAGTGACCTCAGCTGGGTGTCCTGTGATGAGCCCGGACCCTTTGGAGGGAGACTTTGATCAGACCCTCCCCCCAGGACTTAAACACAGCCTTTTAATAGTGTGCATTTCATAATCCCACACCTCTAAATTAGCATGGTGACATGCAGGCGTTGCTGTTAGTTAGTGGGTGGTTTATCACACAGCTTGGCTCTGTCTGATACACACTTTGTGACACCACTTTCTCAAACAAAGGGAAACCATTTCCTCACTTTCAATTTTTGTTTTTTTCTTCTTCCAACTTACAAAGCAGAAGAGCAGAGCGGAAATGCATGCTGCAAACCTGCATTTCACCAGACACCTGTCAGTGCCTGTGATACACAGAGCGAACTGATCTCGTATGAGACAGAATTCCAAAAAAACAGGTAACCCCTCAATTCCCAGACCTGCTGTAACCCTGTATTCTTTTGCCAAAATTCACAGGCCGCATGGACAGCAGCAAAGTCTACAGTTCGTACATGTATGTATGTGTGTGTGTGTATGTGTGTGTGTGCGTGCATGTATGTGTGTGTATGCGTGCGCAGATGGCAAATAGAGCCACACAGAAACAGCCGCTCTGTTGTTTTTACTGGTAATCCCCTCATTTTTGTCAACGGCGTTGGCAACGCACGCCAGATGGAAATTGCTGGAGGCAATTTGAGAGATTGTATGTGTGTGGAGGGGTGAGTGGCTGCTGTGGCTTAAATTCGCTGAAGCAGCAGGGCAGCAGGTGGATTGTGGGCATGCTACATTCATGTCAATCAAGTGGTAAGCCATGCTCCATCACCAATGAGAAGGGAGCTCTTTAATGAGGAGGGGGATGGAGGGCATGATTAGTAAGACTCACGGGGCATCCATTCCACATAACCACTTGTTGAAACACTGCAAGTCTGTCCCAGGAAACAAAAGACACCAGTGAAGGATCACTGGGGACTAGATGCCAGTGCATCACAGGGCACACAGGCAGTAAGTGCAATTCGGAGACACTGCTTCATCTAAACCAGATCCCCCAAAAGAAAGTTGCACAAGCACATGGGGATCTTAAATGCGAACTTCACAGGCGGACATACACAGCTGGGTTAAGAATCAAGCAGCTCAATCACACGGCTCTACTCAGACATCGGTGCACTTTAATCAGTTACATCTTATCTGCAAAAGGCGAAAGAAAAAAACCACACAGAGCAAAACACCGTGCTGCCCCCTGCAGTCAGACTGGGTAAAGCAGCATATTTGAGGGAGATTCCATGTGAGGAAGCCATTGCTGAAATTAGTGGTGGGATACAAATCATAGAAGATGGCAGTCATATACTTATTGTAAGTGGGCTATTGTAGGGTAAATACACTGCAGTCTATCACGAATTCGAAGTCAGAGAATTTAGTCAAACCTACACATATTGTATCTCAGAGTGGCCACAAGGGGGCATTATAGCCTTGCTAAAAGTGAAAATCAGGGTACTTCCTCATCATCTAGAGGTAATGCTAAAGAACCATTGTATTAAATGTGTGTGTCTAGTTTACATTCAAGTGAGAGGTTAGTTGTGAAGTGCTGCAGTGAGGTGGAGTTTAAGCCTAATCTGTATCCCTGCTCACCTCACCAGGACTTTATATCTCTGTGTTTGTCGCTCACTTCAATACAAGGATGATTTAAGGCAGTGCTGCTGGTGCTATTTCCAAAACAGGAGGCCAATACTGACAAAATCAATTAAAGATCATAAACTAATAACAATAAAAACAATCTATGATGAATAATGAGAGCAGCAGTAAAAAAATATCATTAAAGAACCAAAAAAATACATGCAGTACTAAAACATGGTATATTGTGTGTAGCTTGTTCTGTACATAGAGTCTGATAACCTGTTGGAACTTAAATCTTTGTAAATATCACCCTAAAGAAACTCTAAATTTAGGTTTTATTGGACTTATTAGCAAAAATTACAGCAAGCACATCTAACAAGAGAAAGCTTAATTGTGATACACATACAGCTTTTTTTTCCCCGAAGAAGCATTTTATTTAACAAGCGATAATATATTTCAAACAATGAAGTCCAATACATTTATAAACCAGCATAATGCCAAAGAACACTACTATGCACTGATAATTGTCCATCCATTTTCTGAAATCCCAACTGGGATCACAGAGGGGACTGGAGCCTATCCTGGGAAGGGTGGGCGCAGGTTTGAACTAACCCTGGGAAGTCACCAACACAGCAGGGGGTGCATACACACTCACAGGGCCAATTTAGACTCACCTATCCTGTATGTTTAGAATCAACCTATCCTGTATGATTTTGGACCGTTGGAAGAAACTGGAACCAACGCAAACACAGGGATAACATGCAAACTCCACACAGAAAGGACCCGGGACCAGATCTGTGACTGAACCCAGGATCATCTTGCTGTGAGGTAGCAGTGCTAACCACTGCGCCACCATGCCACTCCTCACTGGTAATTATAATAATTTATAACCAAGAAGTAAATCATGAAAGTGGTGCCATATAGTTTAAACGTATTAATAAAATGGAACCAGTTTGGCTTAGCTCTAGGTCATTTTATTTTGAGAATATGAATAAAATTTACCCAGTATGGTAAAAAGCTGTGCTACAGAACAAATGTTACTGTCCACAATTTGTGTTCCAAATGCCATAACCAATTAACCAATCACTAGCGACTAGGGGCAACAAGGAACAGTTGCGTGTCATTAACAATCATAAGGCCTCAAAGAATCAAACACCAGAAAATGCTGGCACAGGAGAAACAGGAATAACCAGGAATTTAAACAAGATAAAAACAAGGGGAAATCGAAACTCAAAAGCCCAGCCTACAATGGCAAGACATGATTGAATTTCATGTTGCATTCCATTTGAACTCGGATGTTAGAATTTCCAGTTCTTACTATGAAATTTAAACTGGAATGTCCTCTGAAGTCGGAGTTCTGACTCAACTCCGACCTCAGAATTCAACATGGCTGCGCCCTTCTTCAATTGATGTTAAAGCTGTAATTTAATACTGTTTATAAGCACTTATTTGTGACTTATTAATTCGGTCATGCACAGTATTGTCCAACCGCTATCTGATATTGTTGGTATGATGTCTGTATTCGCAAAATGCCAATTGATCAGCTGCAGGCTCAGCCCATGCAGCCACACAGTGGTCCAGGTCACAGGGTAACACACTAGGACTTGTGAAACGCACAAGACTAGGGGACACGGAGGCCCGCAGCACCAGCTGGCCAAACTGGGGAAACAGACAGGACCAGCTAGGGACTGATCCTGACAGAGATAGTTGGACCGTGGGTTTAATTTGGGACATTTATGTTCTGCTGTATTCATTTTCCTAACAAAAATGCTGCTTGTATAGTTGTCCTGCATAACTTCTGTGTTAAAATATGAAGAATTTAGTAAGAGTGATACAGCCTTCCTTGGAAGCATATAAGACAGGGGCCTACATACCTGACTGTTTCAGGTATTTAACCGTGTAGATACACTTTTTACGTAGCTAATTTTTTAGGTTATTGTCATATCCTGTTCGTGCCGATCCTCCTGTGTGTGTCACGCCCCCCTCGCTGCCTCGTGTAGAATCCCGTGTCATGAGCTGTTTCTAGTTGTGTTTAACGTTGTTGTTGTATGTATGTACCTGAGCGTGGTTTCCTAATTACACCGTGTTCACTCGACTCCTGCTTCCCCGTTCCGTGCCTCATGATATTTACAGTGGAATAATATAGATTTACTGCGTTAGTCTGAAAGCGTCATGCCAGATGCTTGAGATTTGGCACCCCTCCAAACATATTTTTTTTTGTTTCATCTGAGTTGATTTATATAACAAATAACATTACTTTATACAGATGTTTAAAAAGCTAAAACTTCACCTATAAGTCACGTATAAACTACGTTTATATATCCAACATTTGTTATATAAAACATACTGGGTTTGAAAACTTTTCAGCTTTACCATTTCAGGACAGATCAGCCACTTTCTTACGAACATTACGCTTTTTGGTTGCGGGTGTTAGCTTTGCTGCTGCTATTAAAGGCGATTGCTATTAAAGGTTCATTGGCGTTGGAAACGGCGGTTCTAGTGCTAAACCACTACCGAAAAGACTACAAAGCTGCGCCGGTGAAAATAGAAGGGCCCCGTCAGGTTTTAAATAATAACTTTATGTTTTGGCTATCGGTCCGGGTCCATATGGAACAGATTCTGGGTCCGGACCACGGTCCGCTTGTTAGTGACCTCTGATGCAAGGCATATTTCATATAACATGACAGATGTAATTACCTATTATAACATTTCATTTTACAGTTGATGCCTTAGGGAATGCCGTCATTATATTTAAGAAGTACAAATTGTGTGTCCCAGTTTTAAAAAATTAGTTAACGTAAATTAATTAAGCTCGTCAGCATGGTATTAATATCTCTCCAGTAAGTTCGATATCCTCTTAAGCGTCGCTCGCACCCAGAAGAGACTCGCACACTTCGTGTCCTTTGCGGACTTCATTTCCCAGAGCCGCCAGTCCGCGTCAGCTGACACTTTGCGGCGCTGCACCCGCCCAGTTCAATTGTCTCCCCGTGTTACTGTTGGCTTTAAAATATAAACTTACTATCGAGAAGACAGCTGCATTGAAATGCTATCAAAGTGAGATGACATTATGTTTTTTTTTCTAGGTTAATCGGACCAGGAAACGCAGAACTGACTTCCAGTTTAACTTTACAATACCATCGGATTTTTTACATGCATGCAACTTTGATATAAGTGGAAACATTCAGCGACTGCATGGTAGTTTAACGGCAGACAGCTGCGCATTTTTGAGAAATGAAGCACTTTTTAATTAGAGAATAACTATTAAGATCAATTAAGTTTTCTTCTGAAGTTATGTGCATTCCATTTTCGTTTTTTGAATGGTACACATTCAATTTTCTATTAAATTTAACAATTAGAAAATAATAATAATAACAACAATTAGAAGTTATAAAAATGTTCTGGGTTGAATTGAATTCTTAAATTGTAAAAATTACAGTATTTAAATCATTTAGTATTTGTATGCATTGATATCCGTGCAAAACGTGTTGATAGGAAAATTTGCAAGTTTTCTCAGTAACAGGGTTAAGTCATCTTGTTACAGAGCTGTCTTTTTATCGAATGTTTAGTCGGCCACTGGGGGGTTTAATGCTGACGAGATCCGCTTACCTCATATCTGGCATGTCTAGTCCCTTTTATACATCTTGGTACAGTAATGTTATAGGAATTAATGTGTCAGGTGAGCAGAACTTGTATCCTTTTAATGAGAAACTTTGGTCTGGAGAAAGGTCTGCTTAGGAGGAGAAATTCTAGCATGGACAATTGGCTTTTTTTCTGTTCTTGTGGAGAGCTGGCCTTCGTAAAATGTTACATTGTAATTAAACAGGGAGAACAGAGGTGGTTTAACACTAAGTAACGCATCTTATTAATAACTTTTACTAGTCTCTAAACCCATATTTCTTTATATTTTGCCATGTCCATAATCTAATGCCTGTCCTGCTGTTTCCATGATGTTTACACCATTAGATTTCTTGTTCAGTATGATATGATATAACCACCACTTCAGATGTTCACATTACAAAGGAAATAGCATCTTGCAAAGAAATACAGATGTATAATCCGACACCTTTAGGTATCACAGGGTGTCTTTATGTTTCCATATTAACCCCAAAGGCTTATAATAATGCTGTAATATCCTCCCAGCTTTGGAGCTCCCCCTTATGTGACTAGCTGCATTTGCGTGCTGCTCTCTGTCTGAAGCCTGTATTGCCCCGGGGGCCTGATGTACCTGCTTTCCTTTGAACTGCCTGTCCGTCGGGTTTATGTCCCTCTAAGATAGAACAGTTCACGTTCTTTCCCTTCCTGCACACCATGGCTCCAATTAGACTTGAATCAGTCAAGGACACATATTTCAGAGGTCATTAAGTCCCTGAGCTCTGATCCAATTTTCCCCAGCTGCAGCCATATTTAGCACAAAGACCACGCTTCCTGTAGCAAGCGTGAAATGGTGATGTGCTGGGCGTAGCATGACGTGGTGCTGGGCGTAGCATGACGTGGAGCTGGGCGTAGCATGACGTGGTGCTGGGCGTAGCATGACGTGGTGCTGGGCGTAGCATGACATGGAGCTGGGCGTACCATGACGTGGAGCTGGGCGTAGCATGACGTGGTGCTGGGCGTACCATGACGTGGTGCTGGGCGTAGCATGACGTGGAGCTGGGCGGAGCATGACGTGGAGCTGGGCGGAGCATGACGTGGAGCTGGGCGTACCATGACGTGGTGCTGGGCGTAGCATGACGTGGTGCTGGGCGTAGCAGGACGTGGAGCTGGGCGTAGCAGGACGTGGAGCTGGGCGTAGCATGACGTGGTGCTGGGCGTACCAGGACGTGGAGCTGGGCGTAGCATGACGTGGAGCTGGGCGTAGCATGACGCCCAGCGCTCTCCAAGCTGCTGCAGCTCGTCCGCATGCCGGTGCTGCACCCCAGCTACTTTGTACAGATGGTGGAGTGTGACCAGCTTATCCAGGACATCCCCGAGTGCAACCAGCTACCTCAGTAGACCTGGTGCTACCATGTGCTGGGCAATGAGAAGATGTTGTCCTGCACCATCTGGACATCTGGATGGACGGACAGATGGATTTATTGCCATTGAAAACACATTCAGTGAAAGCTGATGTTAGCCCATAGTCGATTAGTTCCATGTAGTTTTATAAAAACACACAAGCAGTTGCTGTTGGCTCTTTGAATATCACCTTTTAGCTGCCTTGAGGATTAAGTGGGAGCAGTGAGTGATAATGGACTTTCTGGTGTCTCATCTGAGCAGGGGTGCTAAAGGCGCCTTTTGGCTTTGTCCCGCACCCTTTTAGGTTGTGCCGGTGTATGTGGTGTAAGCATGGTCTTCAGAAGCCCTGCTGGTCTTTTTTCTCAGAGGCTCCTGACTTTCTGGAAGCCCCAGCCCATCACGCTTGTGGACGGTCTTCCCCGCTTTGGGTTTAAAACGCGGCCTTCCCCATCACCTGTGTATCAGTGTGACTGAGGAGAATTTGGCATGGCGTCGGCCTGCCGGGTGGGAAACTGTTTCTATCTTGTTCCGTTGTGTGCTGAGGCTGGGTTACTTTACAGACGCTTGGGTGGTTTAGTGGTGGTTAAACGGCTGTGGTGCTGACGTGTTTGGCAGCTGACATTCCTGTGCACCATTCAAACTTTGACAGAGAGAGAGATTTTTTTTTTTTTGGTTGGGGGGGAAGGGGGGGTCACAAGTCTGGTTTATCGTTTCACGCCCCATGCTCAGAGATCTCAGCATAGCACGTTGTTCGCTGGCTCCGCTGAGCGGGATTTAACTTTGCTATTAACGGGGCATGTTTGCAATTTTATAAACTGCTGATCCCTCCTGGTTCTGGGTCTGAGAGTGTGGCTGGATACAGCTTAATGTCGCGCCAGAGGAGGGGAGAGAGACGGAGAGAAAATGAGGAGCGACAAGAAGCAAAAGCAGAGACCAGAGAGGCAGAGGAGAGCGCATACAGGAAGCAGGCCATCAACCCGGGAAGCCCTGTGTGCTAAAGGTCACCGCAGGTCATCTGTGCTGCAATTCATAGATAAGTGTGAAATACTGGGTCTTCGCAGCCACCGAGTCCAATGACCGATGACCGTCAGAGCAACCGATGAACAAGAATAACTGAGTGGGTAGGGAGGGGCATGTTGCTGCTCTGCCTGGGTACATACTGCCAACGGACCTACAGCCGCCCTACCTATGTCACCGTAAGTGTCATCTGGGAGTAGCGCTGTCATTGGTCTGAGCTCAGAGCCAATCAGGTGCTGCACATGGAAGGGATTCCTGTTTGGATGTTGATGGGTGGTGTTGACCTGCTCCGACTGGGTTATCACCAGGTATCCAGACTTGTGATCTCAGTGTAAAATTCCCCCCCAGGGCCACTGGCTTCTCAGAGGTCATAGTGGTGGTGGGCTGTTGTGAGAGGGCAGGGGCCATCAGCCTAGTTCATACCGAAAACCGTTTTTTATTATGATGATATGAATTTTTCTTATACTGCAATACTGGTTTAAATAACCTACACAATGTTCGAAAAGTGGCGCAGCTGGAAACTTTAAGGGGGGACCTTTTGCACTGTGGGAGTGGCCTGAGGGAAGGTGGATTAGGTCATATGCCATTGGCTGATGGTCCGTGTTCCGGTAAGATAGACAGCCAATTGAATACTATAGCACAGGATGAGTGACTTGAATGAGGATGGCAGACAGATCTACTGATTTCCATCAGGATGCTGTATAGTACTGCTATGGCTCTGACTGACTTACTGCTGGAGAGAGTCCCATGATGTGTGTATAATTTCTGTGTGCTCCCTCTGCTCTGCCTGCTCATGTACAGTGTAGTGACTCATGTTGTTTACACTGATTCTATCATGGTGGCTCATTTCCACTTACCACTAGAATGTAAAGAGTTTATTCATGTTTGGTCTGTTGATGGTTACCAAGGAGAACCCTTCTCCCTCCCTCCGGCGATCTTCACTGACCTACTTCTCCCTGCCCACCCCCCCCCCCCCCCCCCCCGACGCTGGAGCATAGCTGTCCTCTTCTGATTGAGCTGTTAGCAGGGAGGTAGATGGTGGTTAAAACAGAAACAGACCCCTCGCCACAGAGCAGCTGAAAAAGAGTGGAAGGGGGTGCCGTAGGTGTAGTAGCCTCCAGATTGGGGAGCCAGGCCAATCAGGGTAGGGTGGGGCGTTGAAATTGTCAAGGTTCTGTCCAGAATCAGAGACTTTAGGGATCCTTCATGTTGCTGAGTAAGGTGAACCATGGAACCCAGGAAAGAAATGCAAAATTCAGTGGCTGCCATTAGTTAAAATAACCAGCAATTACATAATTGAGTGATGAAGTCACTGGTGCTTATGTCAAAATACAAATATTAGCAATTAATGATTCATCATTGTTGGAATGCTATGTGATAGTAAGGACTGAATCATAGAGGGATGTGTTCCGTAACACTCTCCTTCCTGGTGTGAGATGCCCTCTCCATCCCCCGGATCTAACACTCTGCTTCCTGGTGTGAGATCCCTCTCTGTCCCCCAGATCTAACACGCTGCTTCCTGGTGTGAGATGCCCTTTCCATCCCCCGGATCTAACACTCTCCTTCCTTGTGTGAGATCCCTCTCCTTCCCCTGGATCTAACACTCTGCTTCCTGGTGTGAGATGCCCTCTCCGTCCCCCGGATCTAACACTCTCCGTCCCCCGGATCTAACACTCTCCGTCCCCCGGATCTAACACTCTCCTTCCTGGTGTGAGATGCTCTTTCCGTCCCCCGGATCTAACACTCTCCTTCCTGGTGTGAGATGCTCTTTCCGTCCCCCGGATCTAACTCTCTCCTTCCTGGTGTGAGATGCTCTTTCCGTCCCCCGGATCTAACACTCTCCTTCCTGGTGTGAGATGCTCTTTCCGTCCCCCAGATCTAACTCTCTCCTTCCTGGTGTGACTCCCTCTCTGTCCCCCGGATCTAATGCTCTCCTTCCTGGTGTGAGATGCCTTCACCATCTCCCAGATGTAAGAGTCTTATTCTTGGCTCCTGCGGGCCAACATCCCCGTTATCCAGTTCTGTATCACCACTGTGTCCCTCAACAGCCTGATCTAGGTGTCTGCTGGCCTCACCGGGTCCATCTTCTGCACTAACCCAATGGAGGACCACTGGATGAAGGTGGTGCAGATCTTCATCATGCAGGTATGAGAAATAGGGCCTTCCGTTTCATGGGTGTGTTCATTCGCGGTGACCAAGGCTGACCAGTGTATGTGTGTGGTGACTGACCTTTTCCGACTATCCGACCTGTAGGACAGCTGTGCCCCCCTCCATGGGCTCTGAGACTGACGCAATGACAGTTTGAGACTCCCTGCACGATACACTCTTTGTGACACGAAGCTGTGTCCTATATACAAATGAGACGTCTTTAGGGTCCATCACCTGACAGTATCCTGACTGGCGTCAGTGGTACTGCTGTCCAGGGTCAGAATCACTACCTATAGCAGGCAACCCAGTCTCTGAATTGAGCCACTGCGCTGTTACGGATGCTCACTTTTCACTGTCAGCGGTGGCTGCTTAGGCCTCCCTTTCCAATCGCTGACAGATGGTCCTGCTCTTCAGACCTGGGGGCGGAGCAGTGAAGCTGCCATGTCCCTCAGACCTGACGCCATGGGTTGCCATTCTGCTTATGCAAAACAAAATTTGTGATGAAAGCACAAAACACTGTATGTCTCCTTAAATACGTGGCTCTGAATACTGTGTGTTGATTGTAGATGTGTCATTGTCTTGCATCTCCCAATAAAATTGTCATTTTTTGCATCAGTGGCGTAGCAGAGCGGGGTTTTAACAGTTGATGTGTTTTCCAGCATCTCCCCCCCAGTCCGCACAGCTGCTGGCTCTTCCTCTTCCAAGCCGCAG
The DNA here is from genome assembly GCF_023856365.1 of Brienomyrus brachyistius. NCBI lineage: Eukaryota > Metazoa > Chordata > Actinopteri > Osteoglossiformes > Mormyridae > Brienomyrus > Brienomyrus brachyistius. The sequence continues at coordinate 36,857,306 of NC_064536.1, forward strand.
TTGTGCCGGTCTCCTGGCAGCTTCCACTTTCGGTCCAAACCAGCTGAACTTGCTCACTGACAGGCAGGAATGTGAGGCGGGAGGATTCTGGATCTGCTGCCACGTGAACACCCCTCCCCCAAGCCGCAATTCTGTACAGTATCCACGGAAAAGCTGACATCATCCGGAAAGTAGGTCAGGGGAAATGCCTCTGTGAAACAGCCACACTTAGGCTTGAAGTGGGGGCCACGCAGTCCTCTCACATGCACAGGACCCCCCCTCAATATGCACGAACACCTTAGCCAGTGTATGAGGAATGCTGTCACCTGCACCAAACTGAATTAATAGAAGTTTCTGATTTAGTGAGTAGAGCCCAGATTGATTTTCAGCACAACCGTTTTAGGCCCAATTTTGACAAATGGCTATTTTGATGATGGCTTTCTTTTAATTAAATGAATTGTATTGTACTCAGTTCTAAATGGCAAGTGATCACGCAGACGTGCATACTGCGTATTTGCAAATTTCCCTATGCAGAGCAATAATGGTCTGTTTTCTTTGTGTGTGCGTTTGTACACACGTGTGCAAGAGAACTTGCTGATTAACATTCTGAAACGTTGTGGTAGAATTTTAAAGATTTTTTTTTTTCTAACCAGCTCAGTTTTAATCTTAAACTTGTATCTGAATAGCACAGCAGCTAAGCAGCCCACCGGGAATTCTCCTGAGTATCCCAACTAGCCCCTCCGGGCCTGAGAGCCCTCAGCTGTGGGGGTGTTTTCCGGCCTGCAGGAGACAGGCTGTTATGTTTTAATGAGGTGTAACCCTGTGCCATTAAACTGCCCCTTGGGGGCCTGGAGCTTTCCATCCTGGCAGGAATGTGCATTATCACATGACACAGTGGGACTTGATCAGGCATCACACAATGGGATTCTCTATCACATGACAAAGTAGGACACTTTATCCAACCAAAGCTAAGCCTCGTTGCTCCTGCAGCCGGCCACCTAATTCAGATGGGACATGCTGATCCTGGCAGCCCAGAGAATGACCCCGCAGCTGCTATGGGTGGGCGGCGTCGCCTGCTGGGACGAGTCGGTCCAGTGGAGAAGCTGTTTACCGAATGTGCTCATCGCACCATGCTGTTTGCACCATGTTCTGCAGGTCTAGCAGGGTGCTGAGGAATGGCAAACATACATCAAGCATAGCATTACTGTGTTTCCCCTTCACGCCCCAGGACTCGCTGCTGCTCCTGCCCCCCAGTCAAGAAAAGACCCAGCCACCCAAAATCCCTCAGGACATACCATGGTAAATGGGTCACACAGGAGGCTGGATGGATGCGATGCAAACTGTCCTTGTGTGGAACACACATCATACCTACTAATCCATAGTACTGCGGAAAATCGTTAGCAGAAAGTGAGGTTTAAATGAACTTTTTGGTGTAAAACCGTTACCCTGGTATTTGCAGCGACCATCTGATATACCCATGTCTTTTTTGACTCATTTAACTAATTAAGTTCATTATTTGAGCTGGTTTTGAAGTTTAACATGGAATGGCTGGGGTGCCCCTGAGGAGAGGTTTGGGAACCCAAGCGGTGTTCATCTAGCCATCCAACAAAATATCTGTAACTTTTTGGATAACAGAAGAAATACTTGTTAGCTTTTGTTGTATTACTCTTATTCTACATGTGTTCTAATGTTAAATTGTGTTTTTTTTCTGAGCTAATATGCACTTACTACCCAGATAAATAGCTTTAACCACAACAGGTGGCTGCCCTTTGCAGCCAGCTTACTCTGCAAAGAACAAGTTGCGGGAGGCATAAAGAGAATTTCCCCACGGGGATCAATAAAGTATCAATTAAATTTAATTAAAATGATCAATTAAACATACATACTTGTTCTCAGAAGATAAAATACAGCAGATCATGACATGCAGCATGATTACCTTGCAAAGTACACAGTGTCTGACACCCGGTAATCAGGTCCCTGCTGAGGAGTTCCTGTCTATACACAGCCTGTAAAACCACTTTGCTTGAGAACCTGAGATTAATAATTGGCTGAGAATAATTATAGCGCCATCTGGCAGCAGTACAGGGTTTGCACTGCCAACTAGTTTGTGTTTAGAGGTAAAAATAGGAGAGCGTGGGCGGTCTGTGTGTCAGTGTGAGTGTGTGAAGTGTCTAGTGCAGTAGGGCAGGGCAGAGGTGCTTGTAGTTAGTGCATGATGCATGGCGCTTTCTGCTTGCCACTTTCTGCTTGCAACTTTCAGCTACTGCCGCTGGCTAGCCTCTGCAGGGGTGAAAAGGGGAGCCGAGTGCGTAAGTCTCCTCATGCCAGTACACAGCCACTCCACCGCCAAGACCCCTGCGGTGCCTCCTAGTGGCCACACACGGTAACTGGGTACTTTGCAGTCCCAGGCAAAAAACAGCAAGGGATCTCAGAGCAGCAGTGGGCCCCAGAGACGCTGTGTGCAAGCCCACCACTTGTGGACATGCCCTTGCACCTGTCGACCACTGCCCCAGCTATGGGTAAATAGCCTCAGTGCCTTGTGGGTAGGCCTATTGAGATAAGGTTAAGGGAGCACACCCCTACAGAAAAGCAAGGTGTTGGTGGTGCCTTGTTTAGGGATCCCACTGCTCACCTCAATCTAAGGAAGGGCCTAGAAAAGGTGGCTTAAAAAATGCCACTCAAACCTGGAGAGGTCACCGTACCTGTCGGGTCATTCCACCACTGCAGTCAAAACAGTAGAAATCAATCTTACAGCCTGAAACTGGCAACTTGGAACATAAGGACCCTCTAGGACCTCTATGGCAGTTCTGAAAAACCCCATAGAAGAACAGCATTGGTTGCGGCGGAGCTGAGTCGCTATAACATTGACATCACTGCTCTGAGTGAAACCAGGCTACTGGATTAGGGGAGCTAGAACTCTTCCTGCGTGGTGACCACCATCTGGATGAACTGTGGACAGCCATCAGCTCAGCACTCCATGAAGCAGCATCCCAGACAATCGGCTTTAAGAGCAAAAAACACCAAGACTAGTTTGACAACAACTCAGACACCATACACAATCTTCTGAACAACAAGCACAAAGCACACCAGGTAGCCCTAAAAACCCCTTCATCCAACACCGGCAGACAATTATGGCAGAAAGCTTGACAGGATGTGCAGAGGACTCAGTGGACCATACAAAATGAATGGTTCGAGTCTCCGCCTGGGTCACATGTGTGTGGAGTTTGCATGTTCTCCCCATGTCGTCGTGGGGTTTTCTCCAGGTACTACATGCTGAGGCTAATTGGACTTGCTAAATTGCCTGTAGGTGTGCATGCGTGTGTGAATGGTGTGTGAGTGTGCCCTGCGATGGGCTGGTCCCCCATCCTGGGTTGTTCCCTGCCTCATGCCCATTGCTTCCGGGATAGGCTCTGGAGCCCCCGCGACCCAGTAGGATAAGCAGTTTGGAAAATGGATGGATGGATGGAACTTCTACAATGCAGTCAAATCTATCTATGATCTAACTACCCACAGCATCACTCCCCGGAAAACAGCAGATGGTCACAAAATCCTGAAAGACCAGAATAATATCCTTGAAAAGTGGGCTGAACACTTTAGCACCCTAGTAAAGCAGGATGCCGGTGTAGACTGCACCATTCTGAGCGAACTGCCTGAAAACCCACAATTCGACGACCTCAGTCAGCCCCCAACATTCCGGGAGCTGCTAACAACTGTCCCCTCCCTGAAGAATAACAAGTCCCCTGGCACTGATTTAATCCCTGCAGAATTGCTAAAGCGGGGGGGGCTGCACCTCTGCACATGAACACTCCACCAATACATCGTCAAGGCCTGCGCAGACAAGAACATCCCACAGCAGTGGAGAGATGCCAGTATCGTCACCATCTACATGATCAGGGGTGACAAGGCCACCTGTGGAAATTACAGGGGCATATCACTCCTCGCAGTGGCCGGCAAGGTTCTGGCTAAGGTGATGCTCCACAATATCATAGAGTCAATGCTATCTGAGTCACAGTGCAGGTTTAGAAAGAATAGGAGCATGGGCGACATGGTCTTTACAGCTCGGTAGCTTCAGGAAAAGTGCAGGGAACAACACAGAGACATGTTTATGGCCTTTGTAGACCACTCCAAAGCCTTCGACACTGTGCAGGGAGATCTTTCATGGGGCATCGTCCCCCGGATTGGATGCCCCAACAAATTTGTCAACATACTGCGGCAATTTCATGATGGAATGACCTCTAGGGTGACAATAAGAAAATTGCCCCTTTTCCTGTGCGAACAGGGGTTCGGCAGGGGTGTGTACTAGCACCTGTACTCTTTAATATCTTTCTTATATGCGTCACCCTGCTTCTCCACAAGGAGACTGAGAACAACAGTGGGGTAACAGTAACCTACAGGCTGGATGGACTCCTCTTCAACATGAGGAGGCTACAAGCAACCACCAAGCTCCACCAGGGTGAAGGTCCTCGAGCTACAGTATGCAGATGACTGTGTTCTTGTGTCTCACACCCCACAGGACCTCCAGATTGTCCTTCATGCAGCAGTGAAGGTATATAGCAGGTTGGGACTGACCATCAACATTGCCAAAACAGAGGTAGTCTGTCAATAGAGCTCCAACATCCCATCCACATCACCTGTCTTACTCTCTCTGGCAAACAACTGTCTGTAGTTCCATCTTTCAGATACCTGGGGAGTATTCTCTCTGATGACAATAGCATTGGCAATGAGGTCCAGAACGGAATCCATCAGGCATCAGCTGCCTTTGGGAGACTGAGGCGCCGGGTCTTTCAGAACAAGAATTTACATCTGCATACTAAAATCTGCATCTACCAAGCAGTCTGCATTACCACCCTCCTCTACAGTTGCGAAGCCTGGGTCACTTATAGTCGGCACATCAAGGCCATGGAACATTTCCACATATGCTGTCTTCAGCGTATCATGGGGATTGGCTGGAGGGACCGAGTACCTCAACCAGAGACACTCAGCAAGACAGGCTGAGTGAGTATCGAGGCAACTATCACCGAACATTAACTGCAATGGCTGGGGCATGTTATAATGGTGCCCTATAATCATCTGCCTCGCAAAGAGCTGCATGGACAACTAGGCCATGGTCAGCGCTCTGCTGGAGGTCAAAAGAAGGGCTATAAAGACTAGCTGAAAACAACGCTAAAGAGATGTAACATCAAGCCGGGGGACTTGGAGAACATTGCTGCTGACCACAACACTTGGTGGCAGCTGTGCTTATAGGGGACCCAAGCACTGGAGGAGTAAAGGATGGTTAGAAGACAACAGAGGAGGCTAAGGAGGGGTAACACATCCATGGCTGCCAGCAACACCACCACCACTTTCACATGTCCCACCTGCAGTAGGACCTGTGAATCCAGGATAGGGCTATACAGCCATCAGAGACCTCACTGTTGAAGGACTCGATGGACAGCCACAAGCAAGAAAGTGTGTGGGTGTGTGGTGTGATTTTGCCGGGGGGAATCGTGCCACATGATCCAGGAGGGATGAATGTAGCTTGCAGATGAGGAAAACATGTCTTCCTAATCTACCCTGGCAGGAACACCACTTCACGTGATCTAAACTGCGTCTGCTCCAACAGTCCCAGCATTATGATGCCAGAGGCTTCTGCTGGTACATGACCATGTTGTATTTGGGCCTTTCCATTACTCTCTGCTGGTGTGCCACTGCCCCCTAGTGGCCTCAATGCCACAATGCTTTTTTAAAGCAGAGGTAGAGCATGAATATCCACACAGGATGTGTCTGTCTGTCCACCTCCCTGTCTGTATACCTGTCTCTCTCTGTCTGTCTACCTGTCGCTGTCTGTCAGTCTTCCTTGACTGTCTGTGTTGTTCTGTCCCTCCAGGTCACCGGTGATGTTACTCGCCTGGAGACCTCCAAGTAGCCCTGAACCCAGCAGCATTATGCTGAAGCTGCCCACACAGGGCAGTGTGAAAGCAACTCGCCAAATCCAAGGACCAGCTCAGCCGGTTGTTATGGTAACACTGAGTCACATGACTGGAGACAGGGACCCTGGAATGTTCCAACTGTGGTTTAGTAATAATGTGATTATTTTCTGAATTGTCAAACAGATCTCAGACAGTCAGTTTTGTTACCCCAAACCCCCAAAGAAGTTAAAAAACACAGGATGATACCACTGGGGCAGAGGACAGGTGACCACCCATGTCAACCACAACCCCCCCCCCCCCAAGATCAGTGCAGTGAGCCATTCTACAGAGAATCTGTTTCCTGGTGGTCTTATGAAACAGCCCCCCTCTTTCTGTGGTGCCTTCCCACTAACAAACACGGCCAATTGTTCTTAATCCCATTCTTAAAAACTGAGAAAGAAAATGTTTTTTAGAAACCTTTAGTATTTTTATTAGTACTTACAGAAATAAGTAATATTTATGTTTTCCTTTTGCACCTTTTTCAAACATAGACAACATACAAAAAGGTTAAATAATCGATACTCTCCAGAAACTGACCAAAAATAGAATAAATACTGATACCATGAATAAACGCTTTGCTGGTCAGATCAGTCTGTGCTAACAACTGTAAACTGCTGAACCTCTCACTGAGGTCCTAAACTGCATGCCCAGCAAGAATTTAAGTCACAGGGATGAGTGCATCGGAATGTTACTGACATGCAGGTGTTCTGTACGGAGTAACACCCTCCTGCTTGCATCGAAGGCAGGGATGGAGCTGCCGCGCTTCCCCTGTTGCTCCAGTGGAGGGCACTATCACAGCGCTGCTCTGAAAAATGGCCGACAGATTGGAGGACCTCTGCGTTCTCACTGTTTCACCCTTGTTTGAAAAGACAGAAGTGTAATGAACATCAGAAGCCGCAGCTGTTACTGCACTCACACCATGAGACCACAGCTCATGCAGCCTGGTTCCGACACACAGTTCCTGCGTGAGCGCCCCCTTCAGGTGAGGAAACCACATGAGTCATCAAGGGCATGGATTAGTGCCTTACAAGCTGCTCACATGAATTCGACATTCACTAGAAGATATAACCATTATAAAGTTCATGTGGCACCACAGCAGTTCTAAAGACTATTGTTGAATCTAGATTGGTTATTCCAGTTAAGTAAAATTTCTTAAGTAATGTCTGGTGCTGTAATACATTACTCAGGTATTATCAGGGTGCCCACTCATCCTGGAAAACCTGGAAAATAGTCCACCAATTTTCCAGGCACGGAAAACAGGTGGAAAGAAAATGTAAAATGTCCTGGAAAACTATTTCAGCAAACAAATAATATTATTCTAAGTTTTGAATATATGAACACTGAAAATTGGTTGATTACTTTCCAGCTTTTCCAGGATAAGTGGAAACCTTGATTATGCAGAAAATCCAATATACTTTTTTTTTTTTTACATATCAAACACCTTTAAGGGCCTCAAAACATGTTTACATCTATATATGGAAGTTCAAGGTCAGCTGCACTTAATAACAAATTCAAGAAGAGTTAGCAGAGGCCCAGGTGAGCTGCAGGGCATGGCGGTAATGAGGCCTGTTAAAGAAACATCTCACCTCCGTCCTGATCCCTGTCTGAGGTGGGCGCAGTCTCTGGGCGGGTCTCTCCAGCCGCTGCTTCTCCATCGTCCTCGGGCCGTGCCCCCCAAACGCCGCCCGGTAACTGGTCACCATGGGGACCGCGGACAGGGGGGTGCTTTTCTTTTGCTCCACTAACCTCGACGGACTTGGCCTGGTCCAGTCCTGGTAGTCCTGTCTGACCGTTAGGTGGAGACCATAAATTTTGGTATCCATCCAGACCAAGTATAAGAATTATATGAATAAAGAACAGTGACCCTCAGCTGTCGTCATTGCCAAATTCTGTCCTGTTACACATGTTAATTTGATGTAGCACACTGTCAGAAAAAAATGATACAGCCCTAGCACAAACAACAATAATCTACCCTTAATGGTACAAAAATGTTCCTCTTAGTCCACTTCTGTACCTTAAAATATAGATTTACTAACAGCTAAGAGTACAATTGGCCCCAGTGACAAGTAATTGTATCCTCAAATATACAACTGGTTTTTCCTGACAGTGTTGTCATACCAAATGGGTATCAAGTAAATAATATTAACCCCGAAAATGATCAAAGGATGATCAATCGAAGGCCAACCAAGTCTGCGGGATCCAATTTTAAAACCCACCGTTTGCTTTAAAATGGCTTGCGACTGGCACGAAGAGTTTATTAGTCCGCAAGGTGACGGTGAAATGTAACTTGGTGACACATCTTCAGTTGGCAGATTACGCAACACAAAGATAAACAAGCACTGCATCGATAAGACGTCTGAAGATGGCTCAGTCTCTGCGCCCCGGTCCGCTATAATCGTACCTGTAGGAGCTCGTTATAAAGACTTTTGCCCGCGGTTCCAGCGGCTTTCCTCGTCCTCTCTCCCCTTTCTCGGGCCTCTTCTGGGTCTTCTTCGGGTAATAATTCCCGGGGAAGCTTGTCTTACTTTCCGTGCCAAGAGACACGTTCTGTCTCCGCGGAATGGGCCAGGGTTTGAAATCATGCTTGTAAAGGCTAGTCCTGAGAAGGGGCTGCTCATCCACACCGTGCTGGCCCGCAATTCGCCGCTTCTTCTCCGCCAGATCCCGAACCGACGGCGACCTTCTGTGATCAGGAGTTGGACAGTAACTCTGTAGTGTCCGATCGGCTGGGAGGTGCGTCTTAATGGATACGGGCGCATCCTGCTCTCTTATATCAGAGTAATTCGGGATCGTCAGCGGTACCGCCAGATCAGACTTATCGAACTGGTTCCAGAACCGAGCCAAGCAACAGACTCTGCTAATACACGGCCATGCCATGCTTTTAACGTTACAAAACGCAACCGAAAAGAGATAAAAACGTTACGCACGGCGAGTTCCGAATATATCTATTTGCGGAGATAGATCCGTGCCTGAGTTCTCCGTGTGAAACTTCATTTCATTGCCTGCTCCCCTTCGGTTTCCCGCGGTCCGATGGGATCCCATCCCATGCAGAAATTAATGGCCGAATGTATGATAGCTGCAGGAAACATGAAACGTCAGCGTGGAGAGTCTCGTGCGCGCCGGTGCTTCGCGGTTGTGACTCGGCGGGTCCTCGTGCAGATTCGTTTCACCGCCCCCATCACACCCCGAGCAGAAACAAACGACGGCTGCCTCTGGAGTGCTTATTACAATTATTAAGAAAGCACAATTAGTTAGTGTTTTATCTGCAGGCTGGTGTTTCTTCACAATGCAGGCTCCCTATATATGCGCAGACAGTAGTGTTAGTTATTATTTAAAATCGTAGTCTCGCTGCATTTTTTATTCAATATAATATTGTTATATAATAAGCGCCTTATACATGTTTATATCTGTGGGAGGGCGCTCTGCCTGCAGAGAACGCTTGGCAGGGAGTAGGGTTCCATTTACGGAAGCACGGATTTCGGGTCAGATTGAACATTTCGTTTACGATTCATTGTAATTTGTAATGGATTATGTGTACCTCTTGATTACAAAACCTGTAACAATCAAATGGCTCCCCCTGCGGACATATATGGGAACTTTTTTTTCACATTTTCTTGATATACTACATTCCCCATGAGCACCACGAAGTAATGTATGCAGTCCACCACTAGGTGGCATGGAAGCAGCATGCATGTTGCAGTTTCAGAGCCCAAGTATATACAAATGGTAGAGTAGCCAGTGCAGCGTCCTCATCATGGCTGTCCTGCATGACCCTTGTCCATCTTGACCAACATTTTCAGGTGTGAGGAAACCATGAGGCGTGTGGAGTGTCCTGCTCACCCAGACTCACTTCATAAGAGTGGCATTCTCACCGTATCCCAGAAAAAGCATTTTCCACAGCTCATCAGCTTCTCCGCCTTGCCTTTTGCCCACCAGGGGCAGTATTATGCCTCCTGGCTTGCAGCTCTCCCGTGTGGCAGCTTTGAAATGTGTGTCAGTGGAGTGACAGGTCTGTGCGCTCTCTGCCGGGGCCTGTAGTGAGTCAGCAGGAATCTGCACCATGACAAGGACAGGGTCCAGCCTGAGACACACCCTCCCCCATACTCTCACTACTCCAGCAATTAACATGCGGACGGGCGAAATTACAGTATCTCTGCAGTAGAATCCTCAGTAATATGTACTGGAAGGGGCAGGGTGTGCCTGTGAGGACATTAGGGTGGTGTATACACACACAAACACACACACACATTCGCCTGCTGCAGGGCTGCTGTTTTGATGTCCTGCATACATCTCTTTCTCGCTCTCCTTCTCTCTGTCATGGACACACAATCATAGACGCCCTCCTGTGGGGGGGCGGGGTTGCTGTCACTCAAACCTCTGTGGTAATCCCCCGACTCTCTCCGGCCTCATTATGTACCCATGTGTGTGTTTTGGTGAATAAGACGCAGGAAGCGGCAAACGGACGCAGCGCTGACAGTCCCACCAATTAATGGGCTTTTCAAAGACTGGCTGAGAAACTGCAGCCACCCCAATTCTCAGATCAAATGTGGAAGCTGCTTACAGTCCCCAGTGCAGGGGCTTAATCACTGGAACAGATCAGAGAGTCTGGACAGTTTGTGAAGGCAGTGGAGGGGAGAGAAACAGAGAGAGGAAGAGAAACAGGGAGAGGGAGAGACCCATGGGGAATTTTACTCATTACACAGCCTTCAGGTCCATAGCCCAGTGCCCTCACCACTACTCCCCCTGTTGTCACGTTTGATAAATTGCCATCCTCAGATACTTTAACCACGGGTGTTGTCCTTTTACCGATGGTGTCAATGTTCGACGGAGATGATTCAGCTCTATTCCACAGCTTGGCCAGTTACCCTGGTTACCAGCTCAGGTAGTGAAGCCAGGTCTATGCTACAGCACGGCTTGTTGCCACGGCAACCATATGGAGTGGCAGAGGCGGAGGCCAGAAGATGTGTTGCATGTTGCCTGTACTTCAGTCACTGATGTCTTGACGCATACAGCAGATACAGGACCCTGACAGTGTGGGGCAGTGTGTAACATCCATGACAGAACTGTGTGGGGCCTTTGGTGTGTGTGTGTCTGTGTGAGTGATGCCACCTTTGTAATCTGTGGGCTGAACAACCTCTATTGTTTTCTTGAATGGGAAACCTCACAGCCTGAGGATTAGCAGAAAGGATGGTGATGCTCCAAAGGGTCCTGGGGGGGCGTCTGGGGCAGATTCATTCTGGCTTTTGCACATTATAATCACTAAGTCAGTTCTGCTGATCCAGAGTTTTGTGTGACCAGTGACAGTCGTGGGTGGGAACAGCCACTTTGTTTTTGCCCTGTTTTCAGCATAACGACCCCCCTGCCCCCACAGAGTCACACCTCGTCTGCAGGAGCCCTCCCTTTGACCTTCATCTGAAACTGAAACTGCCCCCCCGCCCCTCCCCCCCTCCATGCACAGCACAACATCCCCATCAGATTACAGCAGGAGGCATGTGTCCCTGGGGGCTGTCTACACTCAGTTACGTAAGGAAGAACCCGGACTTGTTCCCGGCCACTTCGCTGCAGAGAGAGACTCTTAAGAAACATCATTCTTTTCACATTCTGCTGACACAACCGTAAACCATAACCGTAAGTAAAATGTTAGAAATATTGCTGTTAAAATGCTAATATTATTAGACAAAGAGCACAGAATATCACACTTTCCAAAACACATCTACAGCTGACTCTTGCATTTGTGGATTCACACACTCTGGCCATTTGTGTGTGTGTGTGGGTTATGTACACATTACACCGTGGGGACCAGTTTATCTTCTCATTGTGAGAAAAACTTATTATGATATTGTGGGGACAATGTTTTGGTCCCTATAAGGGGAAGGTCAATTTAATAAAAATCTGTGATTGCAATCAAAAAATGTTTATTTTTTGGTTACTTATGTTTATGGCTAGGGCTGGGTAGGGCTTAAGGTTGTCATTGCTGGGATTAGGGTTTTGCACTTAGAAATCAATGGACAATCCCCACACATACTGGGAATGACCAGAAACCAGCCAGGTAAAGGGTAGAAGCGGCAAATGCCAGAGATGACCGTTGACTGACCTGACAGTTTCCCATGAATTAAAGGTGACCTTCAGAATGAATGGAAAATATTAAGTGCAGGTGTGAAGTGCACTGCTAGGAGAGTTTGTATCAGGCTCCAAGATGCAGGAACGAAGTCCCATAAAACAAGGAAGAAGCCCTTCAATAATGAGAAACAGTGAAGAACCAGGCTGCAGTTTGCAGATATATATATATATATATATATATATATATATTCACAGATGCACTCCCATAAATTGAGAAATGAGTGAAACAAAACATTGTGCTGGGGCTGTATGTGAAATAAAATGTGTGTCTGTGTGTGTGTGTGTGGGTTTGCATAGATCACATTTGGGGACCAAAATGTCCCCAAAGTGCGGTATAACCTGAAGCTTCTTACTTTTGGGGACACTTCTTCAGGTCCCCATTTGGATAACCTCAGTTTTATAAAAATCTGTGAATGCAATCAAAAAAGTAAAAGTGCCAAAAGTCTTGTATTTTGGTTGGTTACTTATGGTTAAGGTTAGGGCTGGGTAGGGGTTAAGGGTGTTGTGATTGAAATTAGGGTTTTTCTCACAGAAATGAATAGACGGTCCCCATTTAGAAAGGAAGACCAATGTGTGTGTGTGTGAGTGTGTGTGTGTGTGTGTGTGTGTGCGCGGTGAGTTCAGCATAGCATCCATTTAAAATGGAGGACTCTGATCCTTGACCTGCTCGCTTAAATGCCTGGCTTATGCAGGAGATGATGAATGGAATGTCTCAAGGAGGCGACATGTTGGATCTTTGTGGTGGCATTGTCAAGTTGACAGTGTGTGTTTGACGTCCACGTGTGGGCATGAAAGAGAGCCTGACAGGAGTGTAAACATATCTGCGACCCTGTGCAAGGTCGGCATACCGGCCATCGCCATGACAATGTGGGAGTACTTTTTTCTGCAAGCCAGAGACGCAGGCGGGTGTGTGGGCTGCCAGGACGAGCTTTGCTTGGGTCCAGCTTCGTGCACCAAAGTTCTCTGAGGAAAAACGTAGGCCAGACTTGGTTTCACAAAGCAAAATTTTGACATGGAGAGCAGTCAAAAACCCCAAAGTCTCGAGGATTCATTCTCATGCATGCTGATAAAATTCAATGCGCACGTTCAGAATCATTCGTGAAAATATGTTCTGGAGGAAAAAAAAACTGCTCCTTCTGCTCCTCGAAGCAGGTACCATCCCCTGGTTTCCATGGTACCGCGTTGCTATGGAAACCAGTGCAGTCTCTGCAGTGAGTGCAGACACCAGGAGCTATTTGGGAAAAAGTGAAAAGATTACTGCATGCCTGTCATCGCCAAGAGCAAAAGACGCTTAATGAAGGGTAACGTGAGGTGCCGCAGAGCTGCGGAATGTTGATTCACATACCAGTGGGTGACCTGCATTAGGTGCTCGACCTGAGAAGTTAAAGCTAAAATGTCCAGTAGCTGACGAGTGAGGTTGCACTGGAGTCACGTTGGCTGCAGGTGTCAGATAGATACCTTAAACTCTGCGTATTTTTGATGTTATTTTTGTATTTGCAGTCTGTCAGCTCACTCCTTTAAACAGGATGTCTCATGGTGCTGCACACAAGTAAATGTGATGGAGAGGGACAGGGGGACAGAGAAGGGCAGATGGGAATGGGGGACGGAGTGGGGCAGATGGGGGCAGAGGGACACAGAATGTGGCAGGATGGGACATCGAGGGACAGAGAAGGACAGATGGGAATGGGGGACGGAGTGGGGCAGATGGGGGCAGAGGGACACAGAATGTGGCAGGATGGGACATCGAGGGACAGAGAAGGACAGATGGGAATGGGGGACGGAGTGGGGCAGATGGGGGCAGAGGCACACAGAATATTTCAGGATGGGACATAGAGGGACAGAGAAGGACAGATGGGAATGGGGGACGGAGTGGGACAGATCGGGACAGAGGGACACAGATTGTGGCAGGATGGGACATCGAGGGACATCGAGGGACAGATGGGAATGGGGGACGGAGTGGGGCAGATGGGGACAGCGGGACACAGAAAGTGGCAGGATGGGACATCGAGGGACAGATGGGAATGGGGGACGGAGTGGGGCAGATGGAGACAGCGGGACACAGAATGTGGCAGGATGGGACATAGAGGGACAGAGAAGGGCAGATGGGAATGGGGGACGGAGTGGGACAGATGGGGACAGAGAGACACAGAATGTGGCAGGATGGGACATCGAGGGACAGAGAAGGACAGATGGGAATGGGGGACGGAGTGGGACAGATGGGGACAGAGGGACACAGAATGTGGCAGGATGGGACATCGAGGGACAGAGAAGGACAGATGGGGATAGAGAGGGACAGCAGGGCAGATGGGAATGGGGGACGGAGTGGGGCAGATGGGGACAGCGGGACACAGAATGTGGCAGGATGGGACATCGAGGGACAGAAAAGGACAGAGTAGGGCAGACAGGGATGGTGAGACAGTTCAGGACAGAATGGGACACCAAGACTTCTACGCTCTTAAGATGGGGATGTGCTGGTCCACAGTTGCATCAACCTCACATGATGGAACAGAGGATGGACTGCTTCACCCCTAAACCCCATTAAAGGAAACTGGGGGAGGGGGGCTGGAGACTTATGCACATCCCCCTAAACACATTACACACCTCTGAAAAGTTTCATTCATCGCAGCCCAGATTCACTCTGACTTCACTGCAGAGGGACTGTGACTGAACCGTCCAACCCACACTGCATAGATCCGGTTTATTAAACTCACGCGGCACAGTTCCAGCTTATTAAAACTACACTGCACTGGTCCGGTTTACTAAAACCACACGACACAGGTCCAGTTTATTAAACCTACACAGCACAGGTCCGGTTTATTAAAACTACACTGCACTGGTCCGGTTTACTAAAAACCACACTGCACAGGTCCGGTTTATTAAAACCACAAAACATTGGTCCAGTAAATTCAAACCACATCACAGGTCCGGTTTATTAAAACCACACGGCACTGGTCTTGTTCAGTTGGCTATATTGCTGTCACTGTTATGCTTCAGAATAACCCAGACGGCATGAGCCCCATCTCTTCCAAGGCCAGCATGGCCCTCAGACTCTAGGTGAGCTAATTAGCACCCAAAACAGTTGGGTGTGTACCCCACACCCCCGAGCACACCCCCTTCCCCATACACACACCCCAGAGCACGGCCCTTTCCCCCATATATACTCCTGAGAATGGCCTTTTCTCATCCTCACACACACCCCTGAGCACTGCTGCTTTCCGCCCCACACACCCTGAGTCAATGTGTGATCATTTAGTGATGAAGCGGCAGGTGGCCCCCTCCCTCCCTTGCTGTGTTTACCTCTCCCTCCCACTCTCCCTTCATCGCTCTGGGCCCTGCTGTCTCCTTGCTCTTGTGTGCGTGTGTGTGTGTGTGTGTGTGTGTGTGTGTGCGTGTGTGTGTGTGTGTGCATGCGTGTGTGCATGCGTGCGTGCGCGCATGTGGGGGGGGGGGGTGGAGGATGCCCATGGCAGTGAGCCAATGCCCCCCCCCATCTCCACGTGCTGTCTGCTCACGAGGTCCTTCCTTGCAGCTCCGCACGGGCTCCACTGTTGCCTAGCAACAGGCTCCAGGTCCATCGCAGTGAATCGATGCCTCATTGCTGTTATTCATTATTTCTGTTTTACAGTTACATGCTCAAAGAATGGTCACTGATTAGCCAAACAGATTCCCATATTTGTTTATCCATATACTGTCCATAGCCACTTACCCAGCGGCGTGCTGGGGGTGGGGAACGCTTTGGTAATGTGTAAATTCATAATGGCCTTCGTATGTATAGTTTTACAAAACTGGTGCTGTATTCTAACAAATGTGTGTATCTAATTGGGCAAGAAATGCAATATATTTATTTGGTAAATGATGATGCAATGTGTTCATTTTTAAATGCTGGTCTATAGGCAGTATACTGGTGTATGTGGTGTCACTGTCATATAGTGTGGATGATTTCACATGCAGTGTGGCAGAGCTGATGTGTGTTGTAATTGATTTTTCATGCAGTGTGGCAGATTTTACTTGGAGTGTGGCTGATTTTTCACGCAATGTAATTGGGTTTTCATGTTCTGTGGCTGATTGTTCATGCACTGTGGCAAATGTTATGTGCAGTTTAATTGGCTTTGTGTATGCACTGAGGCTCAGTTTACACTCAGTATGAGCAGGGCGCTGTGTTGGTGTGAATTCTCCCGCTGTCGGGTGCATGATCCCACTGTCATCCTGTGGCCTCTTGCGTCACCATGGGGACTTTTGATGTGATTTTCAAAGCCTGAGCTGCTGCAAAAGTTTTTCCAAAAAGCTAAGAAAATTACTCATTCTATTTGTAATAATACATTCATAAAGCACACTGCTGATGAAAGAGGGGTAGTGGAATGTTCTGGGAGCTCCCCTGACTGTCCCTGCAGGGTCGAAGTCCTCACCCTTGGGTGACCCTCAAAGTCCTGCTTCTCACACATTACCTCATTAGTTTTGGTGCATGCAGGTGGTGCTGAATATTCATGAGTACACGTCCATATTTTAGTAGCTACCAATCAGAATCACTTCCGGTGTGCCCATTCATGTATATTCATGAGCGAGCTCATATTTCCTCAATGGCCACAGCTGCCTGGCAGAGGCCTCAGGCTCCTGTCCTTCAGCTGATGGAGTGGATGTTCTGGCCCCATTTAGCTTGTGCTCCTCCAACCTGTGTGCAGCAACGGGGCCCCTTTTACGTGACAAAGAACAGCCCTACTCTGCTTGGAAAATAAAAATCATGTGTCTGCCCCTCCAGAAGGCTTGGCTGGACAAGGATAATGGAAAGGGAACCATAGGGCAGTAATGCCATGGGTGTCATCAGGCTCGATCACTTGGGGCTATTTTAGCCCCAATGCCAATCTTCCTCCAAAAAAAGGTCACGCCTCAGGTAAATTTGACTTGGCCCCAGATCTTTTCAGTAGCTTGAAGCTCCCCTGAGTGATGTCATGTCTGCTTGACAGAGGGTTATTCCTCACAGCCCTGCTACTCATTAATTAGCCTCCTTTGAGCTGCTGATTGAAATGATGACAGGATTCAATTTACATATAACCAATTTTCAGTTGTGTTCATCTGAAAGTATTGAAGTCTGGGATTATCCAATGGAAATCCAGGAATATTTGATGACAAAAGGGAGGGAAAACTGGCCCACTTTAATTTACCTCCACTATATCTCAAAATTAAACAAATTAGCATTTAATTAATTTATATTAATCAAGTGCTCAGTTGCTTAATTGTTCAGCGGCTCAAATAATTCCATAATCAATGATTCATCGACGCAGCAAGCGCTATTATTAATTTTAAGTAGTGAAAAAGAAATGTAGCCTTTTCATCATCACAGTCACACCCCTAATTAGCCGTTTGCCAACACAAATGCTGCGCCGTTGCTGCAGAGTGCCAGCCGGACCTGAGTCACAGCTCTCGCTTGGGGTCACTCAAGATTAATTCAGACCGCAGCTCAGCCGGGCCTGATTCTAAGCAAGCATCAGCAGCAAAAGCCACGTAGATGGCGAGCTCAAAGGGGCCGATTTGAGGAGCACTTAAAGAGACGAGGAGGAGGAAGAGGAAGTGATGGAGTGATGGGAAAGAGAGGAGAGGTGAGATGGAGGTGAAGGGTTAGTTTAATTTAACCTTCTGTGCTGTGTGTGCGTCTCTTTCCAGGGACGCCGAGAGAAAGTGTCCATTTGCAGAGCCCAACACGAGAGTCTCAGTCCCACCCCACTCCGAATGCTGCTCCTCACTCAGCTGTCTGCTATGGGCTGGGAGTCGGCGCAGACTTCCTGTGGTTGCCATGAGAACAGCAGCTGCATAGATCCACAGCGACGATCCCCAAGACTTTAACCCTTTAGTCAGAGTAGCTTTTTGCGGAGTGAAGGTTAGCGCACCAGACTGTGGGCTGCAGTATGATGAGTATAACAGCAGGGGGAGTACCGGTTAGAGTGGCATTCGACTGTTCTGTGATCAGTGGACTTTCTTATGGATGAACAAAAGCAAGCTGCTTGGACACTTACAGTATGTGTTTTGTAGCTGCACTACAATCAGTTTGGCTGGTGAAACAGGTCATATGAGCTGTTCCTGGCATCCAGCACCGCACAAAAAACTGGCCCCTGAACTTCCACACAGCCTCTTCTTCATGAAGCGATGCTCCTGGCACATGACTGCTGCAACCTCGGCACTCCTTGCCGTCCCTGGGTTCCTGCTGCATTGTTGCCCTGGTGGGCAGAATGCCTTGGCTGACTGATGAAATGTTAGTGTGGTGACTAACCCTCTCTGCAGAGCCGAGCCTCCTGCTCCCTCTATGCACGCACGCCAGTGTGTACTGTTAGGCTGGGGAATGGTCTGGAGAAAGAGCGCAGATCTGCCTCGTTAAGTCCCCCTCCTCCCCACCCCCTGCCTCTCTCTCCCTCCCTCCCTCCCTCCCTCTTTTCCAGTTGTCTCCATGTTGACAGTGCAGCACATGCCAGCTGAGGGGGGTTGTGGATAACAGGAACTGGAGCGATGCTAATTTCCAGTGCGTGAGAGACGGGATGAAAGGGAAACTGAGAGGATGCAGAATGTGAGGCCTGAGGGTATGCATCACCACTAACAGACAGATACTCACACTCACAATCACAGGAATATCATTATTGCAGCTATGGTATGACAGCACTGCATGTCAACCACAGGGTTCAAGCTCTCTGCAGTGCCATGGTCTGCCACAGCTGCCCTTGGCTCAACAGAAAGACCTTCAGAGTACATGCATACCCAATTGGAGTACACTCACACTTGACTGCAGTACACTCACACTCTACCGGAGCACGTTCATACGCTACCAGAGTACACTCACACTTGACCACAGTACACTTGCACTCTACTGGAGCACACTCACACTCTACTGGAGCACACTCTTACTCTACCAGAGCACGCTCATACTCGACTGGAGTACACTCACATGTTACCAAAGTACACTCACTCTCTAATGAAGTCATCTGATGTCTGATGTTTCCATCTTAACTATGAGTCCTTTCTGTCACACCTACGGGTTTTTGTCAATGACATCTTCCCCCAGTGACCCTCATGCTCTGGCTGTGGGGCAGACAGAAGGAGCAGCCTGGGGGTCTCATAGCCCCTCCTCCTGGATACATTGTGTACATGTCTCTCTCCTGTATCTCCTGTCTGTATTAGAGTCTCCTTTAGGAGGCTTTCTGGTGGATCCGCTCCATGAAACCTGCTCCTCCATACGGTGCCGCTGACCGAAACATCACAGGTTCACCTAACAGCCGTAGCATGAAGCTGTATAAACAGCAGCAGCCTCCCTCCTGTTAGCGTGTAGGACATGTGTCATCAACACGCCTCCGCAGCAGCCACACGGCATGGCCGCCTGGCCTGTCATCTCGCAAAGCAGGTGCAAACAGAAGCTGATAAACACAACAAGGGCATGATGAGATGAGCCGCACGCCATGCAGTTATAAGAAGGATGGATGGATGGATGGATGGATGAGATCCCTGCTGCTGCAGCATTAGCACTTACTCACTGTGCAACCTGTGAATAAACCGTCAGTGGTTCATTGGTCATTATTCTGCAGAATGTAATTACTGTCTCCTTTACAGGCTGAAACACAGGTCCTGTTCCATGGTGCCATGTGAGGCATAAACACCCCCGAATAATCCGTCTCCTGGCCAGGACAGAAAGAACAGCAATAAAAACCATCGTCTGAAAATCATTAAGATAGATGGAGGTTACTTACTGCAGGGTGCTGGGGGAGAGCTGGTTATTCATGCTAAGGTGGGGGGGCTGGTTACTCACTATAAAATGTATGGGAGTGTTCTTGGTTGCTTTTACTTTCTCAGTTGAGCTGCATGGAGAATACCTCGAATTTCCCACTGTTTCCTCCTGCATATTTAAACCGGTCACTAACTGACTTAGCAAGGAGGAAAACTTCAAATGCTGCCTTGGGTTCAATCCCATTTCTCCATGATAGGTTTGCTTCTAGTCATGTGACTGTGAAAGCCTGGATGGGCAGAACCATGTGATCATGTGATAATCTCCCAAAGTGACCTTCCTGCCCTTCTAGTTACATGCAAGATGCCCCCCACCCCCCAGTCTGACAGTGATTATGATTGTACAAGAGGGCAGTATGAGGCGGTCATCCTGGATGAATGATTGCAGGTGGAGGTTATCCTCAGAAGCGCCAGTCGCCATGTAATTAATAGGATCTGCTGCATGAAGCTGATGTGAAGGCGTCAACCCCACAAATCAAGATGGAGTCGACACGGTGAGCCTCCCCCCAAAACATTCTCTCCTCTCCCCTTTGCGCTCTTTCTGGGTGCCTGTCAGCATCTGTGTCCCTCTGTCTGTCCTCGTTTGGCCAGTTCTCTGCTGGCCTTCTCATCTCATATAATTACCCTCACCTGTTCCTTATTACATGTGATGCCTAATATTTAGTTAAGTGTTATGGCCTGCACCTAGCCCTCATTATTAGCATATATACAGTAAGGGAAATAATTATTTGACCCCATGCTGAATTCTTAAGTTGACCTATTAACAATGAGAACTCTAGAATTTCACTGATGGGTTTATTTTAACAGCAAAAGATAGATTATCGACAAAACAAGCAAGCAAAAATGTGCCCTTGAGAGGTAAAGTGGGCTATCCCTAGTTTTGTGAAAATGAGCCCCAAAGTTGACATTTTTTCAAATAATCAGTGTGCCTATACCCTACAATTGATATACATCATAGGCAGCACAGATCTCGGTATATTTAAAGACCCTCAATAATTAATATTGGACACTAAACTCGTTTTTGACTGACATGTGGGATAGCCCACTTTACCTCTCAAGGGCACAAATCATTATGTTACAATTACAAATCAATTTGTCATTTATCTAATGAAATAAGTATTTCATCCATTGGAACACATGCTTTAGCACTTGGTGGAATAACCATTGTTTGCAAGCACAGCTGTCTGATGTTTCTTGTAGTTGATCACCATGTTTGCATGCAGGTCAGCAGGAATTTGCAGACCTCCACCAGATCTTTAAGGTTCTTATGCTATCACTTGCATACACGAAGCACAAGTTCCCTCCATAGCTTTTCTGTGGGATTAAGATGTGGAGACTGGCTAGGGCCCCCCATGACCTTAATGTGCTTCTTGTGGAATCTCTCCTTTGTTGCCTTGGCCGTATGCTTAGGGTCGTTGTCTTGCTCGAAGACGCACCTGCAGTGCATTTTTAGTGCTCTGGCTGAAGGAAGGAGGTTCTCATCGAAGATTTTACGGTATATGACTCTGTCCACCTTTCCTTTGATGCAGTACAGCCGTCCTGTGCCCTTGGCAGAAAAACACCCCCAAAGCATAATGCTTCCACCTCCATGTTTGACAGTAGTAATGGTGTTCTGGGGTTATAGTCAGCATTCCTTTTCCTTCAAACACCAATGCCAAACAACTCGATTTTGGTCTCATCTGACCACATAACATTCTTTCAAGCCTCACTGGAATTATTCAGGTGTCCACTGGCATACTTCAGACGGACCTGAACATGGGCCTTCTTGAGCAGGGGTACTTTGCTAGCACTGCAGGATTTCAAACCGTCACGGCAGGATGTGTTACCGATGGTGTTCTTGGTGACTGTGGTCCCTGCTGCTTTGGGATCATTATCGAGCTCCTCCCATGTATATTAGGGGTTAGTCCTCACCATTCTTAAGATCAGTGATGCTGCATGAGATGCGATCTTCCTTGGGGCCCCAGATCGAGGGAGATTGACAGTTATTTTGTCTTTCTTCCAATTGTCACTTTCTCGTTAGGGCTGAGTCATCAATCAGGTTAACAATCTTGTCTCTGATGTACATAGACATCCATCCATCCATTTTCCAAACCACTTATCCTATTGGGTCGTGGGGGGCCCAGAGCCTATCCCGGAAGCAATTGGCACGAGGCAGGAAACAACCCAGGATGGGGGGCCACCCCATCGCAGGGCACACTCACACACCAGTCACTCACAAATGCACTCCTATGGGCAATTTAGCAAATTTGCAAAATGTTTTTGGACTGTGGGGGGAAACCCCACAACAACATGAGGAGAACATGCAAACATGTAACCCAGGCGGAGACTTGAACCCGGGTCCCAGAGGTGTGAGGCAACAGTGCACCACCATGCCGCCCCTGCACATAGACAACTCATTGGTATTTTTCATGGTGATAAGGTTGAAGATGTAGACAGGTTAGTGACCCAAGAATACTATTTAACAAAGTAATGCCATTAAATGAGAATGCTGGCTTAGTACCTGTTAATTCTTAATTATTTAGTGCTTGTGTTGTGTTAGTGCACATGTACTTGATCTAATTTCTTGCTGACTTGTAAGGGATCAAATAATTATTTCCCTAGATAAATAACAGTTTGATTTGTACCTGTCATATAATAATATTTTTCTTGTTTGTTTAGTTGAAAATCTATCTTCTGATGTTAAAATAAATCTATCATTCTCATTTCTTTATAAATGGGTGAATTTAGGAATTCAAGAGGGCTCAGATAATTATTTCCCTCACAGTATGTGGCTGTCTTTGTCCTATTTCTTTTTTGGTTATTGTGGATGTTAGTGTTTGTACTATATGTTCTTTTGCAGTGTTGCTACTTGTCTATAATAGCCCTGGTCCCTCCTGGTTGTGAATGAATGAGTGAATGAATGAATGAATGAATGAATGAAGGTTACATTTATATAGTGCTTTTCAAGACACCCAAAACACCTCACAGAACCAATGGGGAGCCACTTCAACCAGCACCACTGTGCAGCCCCCACCTGGATGATGCGACAGCAGCCATTCTGCACCAGTACGCTCAGCACACAGTAGCTAAGGTGGTGAAGAAGCAGGAGAGAATTCAGCAGTTAGATACAGGGGATGATCAGGAGGCGAGATGTGATAGGACCACAGCAGGCGGTGTTAGCCAGGACATCGGGGTACCACCCCTACTCTTTCGGAAGATGCCCAGGGAATCATTTACGACCCTGGTTTTACATCTCTCCCTGCCTCATGTTTGGACCCCTTGTGTTTTAGGTATTGTAATAAAGTCTGCATCAGTACCAAACAAGGCTGTGTTTGGATCGTCACTCCTTCCCCCTTTCCAGTCTTCACAATGTATGTGCGACTCAGCTCCCATCTTTTACAGTGGCCATTTCCCTTTGCTGTCTCCAGGTTGATGATATGTGGGCCTTATTCATGTTAATGTTTAAGCATCAGCACCAACCATGGAATTGGACCTGATCTCCAGAGTGATCTGTGTGGTTCCCTAACCAGTAATACCCCTATTGACTGCCTATTGCCTGCTTCTGATTCCTAATTTTCCGCAGTGTGCGTTATAGGAGGGTGACAGAAACACACTCAGGAATACGCAAACACGCGGTCGGACTCTCGACATTTATTCAGTCATCAAATCCAGTGAACATTGCACCGTAGCACACAACGACTCATTCTTAGAATGTCATGACATTAATAGATTTTTTTTGCTTCATAAATGTATTGAAAATATTAAGATATCATGCAGAATAAACCATAATTATTCTGTATTGTGTAGAAATCAATCAGATAAAAACGTTACGTGTATATATTTATGTATGCATGAAAAATCCACACGTCGCACCACTGCATAATATAACCTCCGTATTTGAAAAAAAAATAACACGATCAGTAAAATAAAAACGCAAATACTTCCGTCAATAAAAACCTGTTACTTATTGTATGTCAATCGTAACATCCTCTCGTGGATACATCGCAAAATGGTACATCGACGTATCAGTATTACTAACAAATTTGTTAAAATTAGATATAAAAATTACAAATGTGAAATGTGTCAAAAATAAGCAAGACACGGGCTACTGATACACCCGTCAAGAGCCCGAAACGAAACTTCATGCAAACATGGAAAACGTCGACTTCTTTTTATGCGAAGACGAAACACTATTATAAAAG
The DNA here is from genome assembly GCF_023856365.1 of Brienomyrus brachyistius. Taxonomy (NCBI): domain Eukaryota; kingdom Metazoa; phylum Chordata; class Actinopteri; order Osteoglossiformes; family Mormyridae; genus Brienomyrus; species Brienomyrus brachyistius. The sequence goes on from NC_064536.1 coordinate 36,881,292, forward strand.
CAATAACTCTCGGCAGTCTTTATTTGTTGTGATTTTGTGTATCCATTTTACTGAGGATGAAATAAATATATTCCAATACATTTCATGTGAACCATATAAATATGGACATTTCTTTGCAAAAAAAGCGAATGGATTGGTCTCATCTGTTTTTGAAAAGGAAGATACTTGTATATAAAGAACGAGTAATCCTTGGGTAGACTTTATGATGCAAATCTTTTTTTTTTTGCCTTGGTTTTCGACTGTCGGTGCTGGGACGAGCAGCTCCGTGAGTCGCCGCTTGTGCTTGTTAGACGTGGTCAGCTTGTAGACACACCTATACATACTATACACCTGTACAGGTTGGACTGAACACTGCTGTATATCTCCAGGTGCCGTTTTTGGAAGAGTGTGGTGATGAAGTGGTATGTCCATTCGTCTCCGCCGGGCAGAGATGGGACGACGGAGCCGCGCACATCAGCTATGTCCCCGGCTGGGGGGGCGTCAGGTTGGGTCTCGTGTGATGAAGTGCCAGCAGCCCTTCGCTCCCTCCGTCCTCCTCGCCCCCCTCTTCCTCCGCGCTGTCTTCCATCTGCTCCTCCCTCTTCTCCACCGCTGTCGTGCTTTCTCAAAATCCCCAAAAACACAGGATCCGACAAATGCTTCCAGCCGATGATTTAAATGAAAAATATGTGGGATGACTGGGGTTTAAACGCCTGGTGGCGATTTGTCTGTCATTCCCTTGAGGACCTCATCTATTCGGTCGTCTTCGATGACCACTGTGAGAGAAAACAAGAACCACATTTTTATTTTTCCGCAACGTTTTCGGGCTTTTCACCAGCATCGGCAAGCATAAACATATAATTGTACTACACAGGTATTTCTAGGACAAACACATATGGATGATTATGCCTCCAGTGAAGGTGGAGGTGTGGACATTTTCCACGTATTACGTTATTGCATTGGAAGGTCAGGTTTTCTACTTGAAACTGGTTAAAAATCAGATGCGAGTAATTGGTAACCTATTCACAGTTAAACAGCAGCGTGTTTGTAATGCAGTATGTACCCTGTCTAACGATCAGCTGTTGCTCCAGCTGCTTCTATTTTGACAGACATCAACGACGCGCTGCGGTCTCACTCAGTAAGGAGAAAACGTCAATGTAGAACCATTTTCATGCTAAATAAGACGCAGTCCTGGACTACGCAGACTCCTGCTTTTCTATATTCAAAGGTTTGCTATGCATATTATTGGCCTATAAAGCTATTCCAATTAAATTACACCAGATGGTTAATGTATTTGATAAAGTCAGGTCCCTAATTAAGACGGCGGTTGTGTTAGATGTTTGTGTTTTAGCTCTTTATTTAATCATCTGTCGATTATTCACGCTTCTTAACACAATATACATCATTATTGCGGGCATTTTTCCCATTGTCACATTCTTCCTAATAAACAATTCCCAAATAAATTGTCACATAAGAAGGTATTAAAATCGTAATTCCTCTGTCTTTGCTTACCATGTTTTGCTCTGCCGATTTCCCCAAGTTTGGGGGGTCGTTTTGTCTGCGACGCCCCGAAAAACGAATTGGTGTCCTGCAGTCGGCAGCTGAAGGATATCGGGCTGACTTCGCCATCTGCCCCGTAGCCATTCATTTTGCCCTCACTGTACGGCAGGACCTCGGACATCTCGGCACAGGTAGATACAAGTCAGAAAGACAAGTTGCTGGGAAGGAAAGCGGTGGTAGCCCTTAGGAAAGCAAGCCGGGATCTCAGGAATAATTGCAATTCCCCTTTTTTCGTTGCTGTGGACTTGATGATGATGATGATGAGTGATGATGATGATGATGGTGATGATGGTGATGATGATGGAAATGCAAGCGGAGAGACCGTTCCAACTCCGAGAGCGCTTGGCCGGCTATGGTGATGCTTGCGCAGCGGAGTGTGGTGCGCTGTGCTCCAGTCAATGTTCAGAGGATTATGACAGAAAAGGCTGGGAGATCCCCAGAACATAAAGGAAACCCAAGCGGAAAAGTGAAGTCATCCATCCGGGTTTAAAGTGATGGGGGAGGTGAAGGTGGAGAAGGAGGGAGAGGGAGTCGCAGAGCCGCGGAAGTGAAGTATAGTAAAGAGTGACATCAGCTGGCGAGAGGAATAATTAAGGGAAAACAAGTACGATCACTTGTGTTAAGCCGCGTATAACTTCACAGAATGTCGTTCTCCCAAACCTGTCAAAGAGACACAATCAGCTCCTGCAAACTGCACATCAAGCAGTGGATGCATGTTCAAGTCAATCAATCCATGGGTTACTGAGCAGTACAAATTTCGGACTTCTGTTTGTACTGGAAAACTCAGTCGGAACGAGACTCTTAGATTATAACAAATTGTATACATTTGCGATTTCCAGTGCAAAGACTGCAGATGGGTGGTCAAAATATTCAGACATTTTAACAACAGTGATAATATATCCGATAACACGATGTCTTTGCAATTCTTAATTCTCACGCAACCGCCTCGAACAAGTCGGTGCCATCAGTCATCAGGATACTGGGGCGTCGACGACTGGTCACGTCACTCCGCCGAGCGTTCAATAACTTTGTATTTATATTCATTATTGAAATTACAGACTTTTATTTCCAAAATGTCATAAAATATCATGTGGTAGACGGTGGGAGACCCCGATACTTTTTTCTGGTATGATTCTATAGCCTACAGATAGGGATAATCTATGCTATTATCGGCCAACTTGGAGGCTACGCGAGTGTTACTATACCACGTATTAATCATTCCACTGGCATGCGTCCACTCTCTGGTAATGTTTCAATAACATTAACGCATGGCCGCAATATACCAGAAACGCCAGGGAATGACTCAGGTTGTTTAATTTAAAAGTCGTAAATCCCATATTTCCAGTGCCGCAAATTCTGTTTTTCCTTCTCGTGGGTCTATTTTGTATTTGTGTGACGGGGATTTGTATGTAAATAAGATTGGTGTTGTAACACGGTCGTTTTGGTTGAAAACATATGTTTAGTACGGTTTTGGGGTCATTTGATGTGTAAAATGCTCTTTAACATTCTCATTATAATGCGTTTCCAGGGGAAAAGGCAGTTAAATATTTGATTATTACATTGAGCTGTTTTGCTGTTACCAAAGATGATTAAAAGATTTTAGTGAATGAAGTTGGGCTTTAACGAGATGGATGGGAGCCAGAGCACTCGGGAGCTCTGACCTTTGCAGTATACCGGGAGATTTTGGCAATTAACCTCTACACAGAACTTGGAAGCTCGATGGAAACTGTGAAATAAGCAGCGTTTTGCATGATCTGTCCTCCGTGTGAAATACGTCATATGGAAAGTCATGCAAAGTGTGTCTCGGGCTGGTCGCTTTATGGCCAGTCTGGAGGCTTGGTCTGACGGCTGAGATGACAGTGCGTGGGTCGAGCTGAAACGCCGGACAGTCCGTGTTTTTTCACTGTACCACCATAGTTATGTTGTTGAGTATCACAACAAACATCGTGGGGCAAGTGACGTTAGATCAGAATTACAATAATTCGCTGTGGTTTACGGTTAGGGCTGCACATCTGCCCCATATCTCATATTGATCCTCATCTTGCAGAAGCGTGGAACAGAATCTACCACTTATAAAGTCAGAACATACACGAGTTTGTGTTTTCCACCTGCTGCTATGCTGCTTCTAACGTACATTTCTTTAAAATCCCAAATGAACAACCTCCTGTACGTCCATTACAGCTCGTTTTACGCTTGCTGACCCTGGGGCGCCATCTTGTGGAGGTCGAGTCATGAAGACACGCTAAGTACCTCAAGACTAAGTCACTGCCATATAGAAGCGCATGAGAACGTGAAATAGTTTTTCAGTCATGCTATATTAAACACAATCTGATACATTAGCACACGTGTTATGGTCAAATGTTAATATTTTCCCTTATTCAAATATCCAGTCTTGTTGGTGATTTGGCATGTCAAGAGTTCTCAGGTTATTGTGTGAATAGATATGCCTTCCAAGGGTGTAGGTTCGGTTTCAGCATTGGTAGTGACCAAATCGCCCCCTAAATACACACGGTACCCCCACAATATTCGCAGGGTCATGTCTCTACCATCCATACCCAAATCTAAGCCCTTGCTGTCTTCCCTGGTAAAATCTGTCAGAGGAGCTGGAATGTGTTCAGTTTGTCTTCAGGAATTTGTGCTCTGTGACTGACTGGCCACCATGCATTCAGCTGGAATAACACACTCCTGAGCACATGGTCAGGCCATTCAAGCAGAGACCTGGAGCACAGAGGCTGCAGAATGTTTGAGTCGTGCATCAAAATGAGCAAAACTCCTGCCTTGTCAAACTGCGGCACTTTCCAGCTTACTAGTGGTGTTTGAGACTTGCCTTATCTGAGTGTATGCCCCCCCTCTCCCCTCCACACATACGCACCCCCCTGTCTATTCCCCAGAGGGAAACTTGCTGTCATTCAGGGTATTGGCTGGTCAGCGTGGCTTGTTTTGGGCCCATGTCTCTGCCAAACAGTGACACCATTCCCGATTCAGGCTGTCAGGGATCACGGAAGGAGCGTGTTATGGCTTTTTGCTATGTAGGGCTTTACACCAGCCAAGGGTGCCCCCTCTGATCGGGGCTTCGCTCCGACTTCTTTGCAGTGGACAAGGTGAAGACTAACTGCGCAAGATTTATGGATTCAGGGGTAAAAGCTGCCTAAAATCTGATGGACCGATTCTGTGGGCTGCCAAAATCAAGCTTGGCTCCTCTTCCTTTTGTTTTTCTCTTCGTTCCTGCCCCCACCAGCCATTCCCGAAACCCACCCTGCAGAAACACGTCTATTTTGGGCTCCCAGTTCCCCCACCTGCTCCTGTCCATCAGGGGCCGACAGCAGAAGGCTTAAAGAGACTCCTCACTGCGAAAGACTTTGTAACAAAGGAGGGAAACTATCATGAAAGTGTCCTACTTTGCTTTTGCCTTGTTGTTCTGGATTTCTCTCTACACCACAGGTATGTCTCAAAACCTTCCTCAACCGCACATCCTTGCGACACGTCATCGTAAGTTCATGTATTTTCTCCGAAAACGCTTCGACTGTGACATGAATCAGAGGAAAGCTGTTCATCATTTTGAAAGGCATGGTGGAAGAGTCTACAGTAAACGAAAGTTTTGTGTCGAGGGTTTATTTGTTGTTTTTTAGCTTTGGAATGGTTGGATTCTTTGGCTTGAGTCTCTACTGCATATTTACGTTTAATATTCATACTCTAAATAATAAATAGTGTAAATTACATACATGGTGAAAAAATGACTAAGTATGCATTCCTTTTACGATGGAGTGCATGTTTTGGCAAATTTACGGCTGTCTTGTTAATGATCTCATCGCACCGGAGCACAGGCTCCTCATTCCAACCACTCTCCTGTCTCACCTCGACACTCAGGATGTTGGGCCAGGAACGAGGAGGAGCGGCTCCTGAACTACTTGATGAAGGAGCGCGGCTATAACAAGGAGCTGCGGCCGGTGGCCAACAAGGACGATGCGGTGGACGTGTATCTTGCCCTCATCCTGTCAAACCTCATCTCGCTGGTGAGTGCCATGCTGAGCTTTCGCTCTATTTAGCCGAGACACCCGTAATAATCATTTCTGTAATCTACTCGGCTACTTATTTTTAGAAGTTCTTTTTTTTAGAAAGAAGTTGATGAAACGCTGCTTACAAACGTTTGGATGGAGCACGTGAGTAGGCAGATGCATTCGCAGTTTCTGTATCTACGCTCGTCTTGGCTTCAATGTTGAATATTCACCAGGGCGTGTTAGCTGTTCTGTGGTGGCAGCTGATTGGCTGTCCTGGCTCTGGAAAGTTCTGGTTTGTCGTTATCTCCAGATATGGTCCGACCCAAGGCTGTCCTGGAACACCTCGGAATTCGGCGATATCGATGTTCTCCGGTTACCATCCAGCATGATTTGGCTTCCTGAAATCGTGCTGGAGAATAAGTGAGTAAGCATGAGCATATGTGACAATACTAACCCCCCCCCCCTCCAAAAAAAAAGGTCTGTGAAGCTCAGCTTATCCTTAAACCATGTCAATTCAATTTAAGTTTGTGTAGTGCCTTTCATGACAGAGTCGTCCCAAGGTGCTTTACATCGATGTGTCGTGATACATCACAACATCATTAGAGAGAGTAGTTAGAAACGGGGAAAATGAAGGAAAGAAATTAAATAAAGCAAGCCAGATGAAAATGGAGGAGAGTGGACTTGCTTGCTAAAACCAAGGTGTAAGCTGTGATTAAGGATCTGCCGGTCGAATCACCTGCTGTGTTGTGTCCCCCACACCAGCAACGATGCCCAGTTCCAGGTCGCCTACTACTGCAACGTGCTGGTCAACCCCGACGGCTCCGTCTACTGGCTGCCACCCGCCATCTTCCGCAGCTCCTGTGCCATCAATGTCAACTACTTCCCATTTGACTGGCAGAACTGCACACTAAAGTTCAGGTACAGGCCATGCTGGCGGGTATTTTAGGAAGTTTTTGAGAGCAGCAGCAGCTATTCACCTGTAGGGGTCAGCATAGCCACTTTCAGGGAATGTCAATCTGGGCATTTCTGTATAATCAGTCTACTGTCAGATGGCTCTGACCAATCAGGTGCTGGACCTGAGAGTCAAACTTAATTCCTAAGTAGTTACCATGGTGCTGAAAGCCCTACAGGCCCCTCAAATTAATCAACTACGCTCAAGAAACATGCCTCTCTCTGATAGGCTTGTTGTTTCTTATTAAGGACAGAAATAACGACTACTGTCCAAAAGATGCTTTAAGGACAGATCAGTATGTTTTCCTCCAGTGCGCTGGCCTACAACGCCAAAGAGATCACCATGCATCTGAAGCAGGAGTTTGATGAAGCCACTCAGAAGACATACACAGTGGAGTGGATTACCATTGACCCTGCAGCATTCACAGGTAGCTTGCATTGCCATTGACCCCGTCTATACACAGGACAGACTGTGTTGTCATTGGCCCCGTCCATACACAGATTAGACTGCATTACCATTGACCCTGTCTATACACAGGACAGACTGTGTTGTCATTGGCCCCACCCATACACAGGATAGAATGCGTTGCCATTGGCCCCATCCATACACAGACTAGACTGTGCTGCCATTGGCCCCACCCATACACAGGATAGACTGTGTTGCGATTGGCCCCACCCATACACAGGATATAATGCGTTGCCATTGGCCCCATCCATACACAGACTAGACTGTGTTGCCATTGGCCCCATCAATACACAGGTTAGACTGCGTTACCATTGGCCCCATAAATACACAGGATAGACTGCATTGCCATTGGCCCCATCAATATACAGGTTAGACTGCGTTACCATTGGCCCTATCAATACACAGGATAGACTGCGTTGCCATTGGCCCCATCAATACACAGGTTAGACTGCGTTACCATTGGCCCCATCAATACACAGGTTAGACTGTGTTGCTATTAGCCCCATCAATACACAGGATAGACTGCATTGCCATTGGCCCCATCAATACACAGGATAGACTGCATTGCCATTGGCCCCATCAATACACAGGATAGACTGCGTTGCCATTGGCCCCATCAATACACAGGGTAGACTGCGTTGCCATTAGCCCCATTAATACACAAGATAGACTGCATTGACATTGTCAGATGAGCAGTGAAAATGGCCCTCGGCGTGTTTAGCTTGGTAGCCTGATGGCTCTCCGCCTCTGCACGGGTGATGGAATCTGTGTTTGTACCTTTCCCTGCTCCTTTCCTGGCTTCTGCTTACAGTTCACTGTAATCCATACTCTGAAATCCACACTCAGTACAGATGTGGGCCTAATCTTGCTATGCCGCAGAAAATGGGGAGTGGGAGATCGTGCACAAGCCAGCCAAGAAGAACACGTACAAGAACATCCCCATGGACAGCAACAAGCACCAGGACATCACCTTCTACCTCATCATCCGGCGCAAACCACTCTTCTACATCATCAACATCATCATCCCCTGCGTGCTCATCTCCTTCATGGCCTCGCTCGTGTACTACCTGCCGGCCGACAGTGAGAGCTCAACCACTGCATCTCTGTCATGCATGCATCTTTCACAAGCAATTTTACAGGAGCTCAGAAAGACGAAAAAAAGACAAATTTAATAATAATAATAATAATAATAATAATAATAATAATAATAATAATACAATAACAAACTTGTAACGGAACATTATGACTGAGTGTGTGACAGTCTGTATCTATGACTGAGTATATGTCCATGGATATATTTGGTTTTTGTTGGTCTGTGGTTGGGTATTTTTTAACCAAGATGTAATAAGAATCCCCACTAAAATGTAAACATATCCTTGTGTACATGTGTTGCACGGTATCAGTAGAACAGCTTCTGGCAGTTTGTATGTGGGTGAGGGTGAAACAGTTCATGCTGTGCTTCGGTACTCTCTCGCCCCCTACAGGTGGGGAGAAGATGACCCTGTCTATCTCTGTGCTTCTGGCCCAGTCTGTGTTCCTGCTGCTGATATCACAGAGGCTGCCTGAGACGTCCATGGCCATCCCGCTCTTTGTCAAGTAACTGCCATGGGCGTCGGGGCATGTTTGGGATGGGGGGGGCACATTTGGGAGTCTGGTAGGTCACATCTGCCTGGTCCAGTTCAGCATTGTGCCTCAGTCCCCAGGTTTTCCGGAATCCCTGGTCAGGTGGTAACTGAGTTCCTGTCTGCCTCTCCCTCCCCCAGGTACCTGATGTTCATCATGGTGCTCGTCACCGTGGTGGTGCTCAACTGCGTCGTCGTGCTCAACCTGCACTTCCGCACCCCCAGCACCCATGTCATGTCAGAGTGGACCAAGGAGGTGGTGGGGGGGGCACTGTAGAGTACAGCCATACGTCAGAAAGGAAAACGCTTTGCATATTATCATGCCGAGAGCCACAGGATGCCCATGCAATCGCTGGGAAATTTCTATGAAATGTGCAAATGAGTTGGTTTGGGGAAATACTGCAGGAAAATTAGTGCCCAAAATCTGACCTCAAACAGACGGGACTTCCTAATGATAGCACAAACGGGCGGATTAATGCATAGGCTGTCCTAGGCTATAACCCAGAGCCTGGCAAACATCAGGGCCCTGTGCCGTCTCAGGGAAAATAGAAAGGTTGGTTAAACACCTGTGTGTCCATACTGATGTCAGCCTGGGGCAAACGGACCAGTGAATCTGCCCCTAACAGCACAGAATTAAGGCAAGATGACGATGGTCCTCTATAGCAAGGGGGAAATTGTGGTTTGACCATTGCAGGGGTTGAGGTCTCCATCCATTTAGGGGGAAACATGATAATTGGGGGGGGGGGGGTTATATTAGCTGGTTTTGATTTATTTGGGGAGTTACAACCCCCCATTTCCCCGTAATTTACACCCGTGCTCTATAGCAAAGAAGCTTAGATGTTATATTGATAACTCCAACTGCCATTAGCAACCGGGTTCCATTCAAACGACCAGGTTATAAAGTGAAATAGGTGAAGTTCACTAGGTGAAAACCTCAGTCGCCCAGGCGTGACGGTGCGACGCTCGCAGCGTTTCCTCAGCCATCCATACTTTCTTTCTTGCAGCCTTCATTTTGTACATTCTACTTCGAAGACCCCTTTAATTCTGCAAAATTTGGTCCTAAATGCATGCAATGGTTAGAAGAAAATTTTTTTTATTACCATCATATTTGTGAGTGGTCGCCAACCGCAGTCGTCGCTAAATGAGGAGTGGCTGTATTTTAGTGTATTTTTATTTAGTTAATTACTGTAAGTTTAAAAAGAGGCTGGATGCCAAATCCGGCAGCATGCTACAGAAACGGTCAGCATGTAGAGGCAGGAATCAAGCCTGGGAAGAGCCCAGCATGCTGTTAAAGTGCAGCTCTGATGGAGATGCTACCCAGTCGCCTGGGACGTGCAGTGATGTAACAAGGGCTGTTACATCCCCCCCCCCCCAGTTCTTTCTGGAGAAGCTGCCCCGCTTCCTGCGCATGTCGCGACCTTCGGATAGCGAGCCCGGCCATGGGGGGGCACTGGTGCGCCGCTCCAGCTCAGTGGGCTACATCGCCAAGGCGGAGGAATACTACAGCGTCAAGTCACGCAGTGAGCTGATGTTCGAGAAGCAGTCGGAGAGGCATGGCTTGGCCCCCCGCTCCACGCCCGCCGCCGGTGAGTCTCAACCAGGGCTCCCTCCACAGGTCACTACGGGCAAGCGGGCACCACAGGGAGCTGCTCTGTTAAAAAGAAGCAAACTGTATAACAAATACTGCTTAAGTCTCTATATGGATATACGGAGTCAGCATACTGGAGACTATATTTATTTATAACAGCAGTAGGGGTGATATCAGGGGTGTCAGATTCAGGGGGGCCCACACTTTATAGGGACTTCTGATTATGGAAAAAAAATGTATGTGCCCCCCCCCCCCCACTTGGAAAATTGTGCTCTGGAGGCCCAAGGTGACATATTGTCAGAGGGCCCTGAATTTGTTGCTGTGTCCCTGCTGACAAGTGGAGCTGCGTTTTTAAGGTTGACCACATCCTCAGGGTGAATTGGCTGTTCCTGTATGAAACATGTTCCTAGTCATAACCAAGTCATAATGATACCTAGCGATGTCCGCTTCGGGGGGGGGGGGGGGGGGGGGGCGGTCAGCCTGACGTTGTGTCTTTGCTTTTCGTCCCAGTGCACAAAGCGAGCGATGAGGATGAAGCCAGCGACCAGCTCTTCTCGGAGATGAAGCCAGCTGTAGATGGGGCCAATTACATTGTGAAGCACATGCGTGAGAAGAATGACTACAACGAGGTGAGAGGATTTCGGGGGGGCAGGTGGGGGAGGGGCTACGGTGGCTGTACAGGGACTCTTCTGCTTGTTGTCAGCCTGTTCAGTGAACTTAAGCCACAGTTTTGTGTACGAGTCACACCTGATTGTGGATGTCAGGCAATGAGGTTTAGGGCTTGACCCTGTTGCCCGAGTGAAGGTGCCACAGTGAAGCCTTTATTGTCACCTAACCAGCTAATCCCCCCCACTCCCCACCCCAGGAAAAGGACAACTGGAGCGGCATTGCCCGGACCATCGACCGCCTCTGCCTTTATGTGGTCACACCGATCATGACCGTGGGGACAGTTGTGATTTTCCTCACAGGGATTTACAACTGGCCCCCGCCGCTGCCCTTCGACGGCGACCCCTACAACTACCTGGAGGAAAACAAGCGCTTCGTCTGAGCTGCGCCTGCCCACCACCCACAGACCGAGCCGATACTAACTGTCCAACTCGTCAGTGTGGTGAATATAACACACCTTTAGGCACAAGCAGTGGTTTGCAGTGTTTAATTGCTACTGGGATCCTTCGGAAGGGTTGATGCCAGCACCAGGGTTTGGGGTATTTCTGGTGCATTCAGTGCATTATACAGTGATCACTGGGTGCAAAATGGGCAGCACAGTGAACATTTGATGCAGTTTCTACTCTGATCTATGAGCCATTGATTTCAGAGCAAGAGGGGAACGGTGTCATGGTGGTCACAGTGCGTTGGGGGCATTCTCTCTCCTGTCTCTTGCTGGTTTCCTCTTGCTATTCTGTGATTTCCATCCTTTCCCCTAGAGCAGAGGAGAGAGTCCATCACAAACTGAGATTCCTCATCTCCAGGATTACCTGATGGGCTCAAACCCTGGATCATTTCATGTTGGTTTGAATGCACTGGTTGCTAATCTGGGTCTATAAAGGCAGGTCAGCACACTGAACAAAACTGATTCATGTCATCCCCATTGTACTGTTGGTGTTTTTACTGCCTCATAAAAGATGAAAAATGGAACAAAAATCATCGTGTGATTATATGGTTTTATGCCACTCCTGTGCAGTCACATCCATGCTTACTATATAGCGGTAATGGAGGGGTTTGCACTGACAAACATGAATTATAAGTCAACTCTCTCCAGTTTTATGAAGATCTGAATCGTGGGTTACTCAGCCTAAGTGCACTTTAGCTTGATTTAAGGCCAGAGTGGAACTGGCGCTGGCAATGACAAACCACCACCACCCGGGGGCAGCCTCGCCCCGGTAATCTGCTGTTCTGCGCTGCAGGTGAGGCTAAATTATTACCTTTTTGAAATAAAAAATTTACTCGGGATTCATCATTTTTCTGATTTAGTCCCTGGAATCATTCGCCTTTGAAATGTGCCTTTTGTGACGCTTTCCTGAGGCGAAAAAGTTCAAAGTAAAAGAACAGAAATCAGGATTATGATCAGGATTATGATCAGGATTATGATCAGGATTAGTGTTACGGTTACGGTCGAGGTTGGGGTTAAGGGGGGGTGCTCCGTCCGGAAAAGTGCTTTTCGCCTAATTTGAAGATAAATGCGGTTGCGCGCTTATGCGGGCGGAATGGCAGTGACGAGCCTCCAGGTAAAAGCGTGAGAAATCGTTTTATATCCAACTGAAGTGCAGCTGTGATTATACAGGATACATATGCAGATTATATGGCATCGGCATGTAGACGCAATAGCCTGATTGGACAGTGTTTATAGAGTATGTAGTTGACGTAGCCACTCCTCCGCCTGTACGTATACTTACATGAATGCATACACACGTATATCAAAGTGAAATTACTCTTTATTCAGGTCCTAACTTAACAAGGCATTTCCAGTATGAAGAGGTATCTGTGATCTCCCACAGCGACATGAACGCTGAATTTGACCCCCTCCCCCTGCAGGTACAATTTCCCTGTGGCCCATCGGTCATTTTGTAGAGCCAGCCAGACCTCAGGGAGGTAGCAGCCATCTCCATGACCTCTGTGTGTTCTTCTCCCATATCTGGAAGCTCTCCGACAGTGTTACACTCCTCTCTTGATATCTACACAGTGTGAGCTGTTCATTGGCGCTGCTTGGCTGTTCCCTTGTTATGGTACTAGATCCCCTTGGTAGTTAGTAGGAACCCTTCCTTGAGTAAGATCCTTGCTCTCTTCAGAAGCCCGCCTCCTCACATGGCTTGGGCCTGAATGATGCTTCCGTGTTCTCCTCCAGGATGATGTCATAGCGGCACAGCAGTGGCCTGCGGAGGAGAGCATTCAGCACACGCAAATACACGTTTATCAGTGGGTGATGGGACGGCCATACAGGGAAAAGGACAGCCCCACGGGTCACACGCACTGGGGCCCTGACCTGTTGGGCTCGCCCAGCGGCGTGAGCCGGATCCATAGCATCCGCAGCTTGTACTTGGGCCCGATCATGTTGCCCGTGATGAAGCGGATGGAGATCTTCTGGACTGGGTGCAGGTCCTCGTCAAACTGGGCCAGCATGCGAGTGGCTGTGTACTGCTCGAACCGGATCACTTTACTGGGCCAGAGAGAACACAGGTGTGTGAGTCAGGCTGAAGGCTACAAGATTCTGATGCGTCAAATATATAAATGTGTATGATGTGTGCAATGATGTATCAGTTGTGTCTCTCTGACTCCTGCCTCTGTGTCTCTCTGTGACTCCTCTCTGTCTGTTTGTCTGTGACTCCTCTCTGTCTGTTTGTCTGTGACTCCTCTCTGTATGTTTGTGTGCGACTCATCTCTGTCTGTTTGTCTTTGACTCCTCTCTGTATGTCTATGTGTGACTCCTCTCTGTCTGTTTGTCTTTGACTCCTCTCTGTATTTTTGTGTGCGACTCCTCTCTGTCTGTTTGTCTGTGACTCCCGTCTGTGTCTGTATGTCTATCTGTGACTTATGTCTCTGTGGCATGTCCTGGGGTTTGTACGGGAAATAGGGGCAGATGAGCTCACTGGTCCATGCGAGTCTCTGTCACCCTCCTGCCGCTGTGTAACTTGAGGACCACAGTCCCCCAGCGTGTGAACTGGTTCCAGGTCATCATGTCCACACGGTAGCTGCTCTCTGTGATGGGCAACAGTGGCACAGGTCCCCCCATTATATTGCGATCTATATGCACCCCAGACTGCAGCATGAATTGGTGATGGTGATCAGAATTGGTGATCAAGATTGTGCCCATAATGCTAATGCTAAAACACAGGCAAAGACTCTGTGTGCGTCACAGACTCACTGCAGTAAGGTGACTCTGCGGCAGTGGAGAAATAGGCCCTGGTTTGGCCCCGCTGCACCACGGCGTCCCTCCACCCTCTGACGTCATAACCTATGGACATGGAGGTACAGTCAGCCATCAGAGCACTGTGGCACAGTGGCCTGTTCCCCTCTTTCAGGTGGGTGGAATCAGCGTGACTCTGCCTGCTTATAGTTATATTTGTTTTTATTTAGGGCTATTTGCTGGTTTATGTTTGTCCTCTGGCAGTAACCCAACCTGTCCCACGGTCGGCGGGGCCGGGGGGGGGAATTTCCGCACCGCCCACATGAGGTGTCTCACCAAAGACAGGGCAGGGTGCGGGCCTCAGCGGCTCACAGGAGAGGCACCGCCCATCCTGGAAGTCGGAGTAAGACGAGCACGGGTAGGCGGTGAAGCTGCATGTCTTGTTGAGGGCACAGAGAAAGAGGAAGACTGCCCTCTGGTGGTCACACACAAAGTACGACTTTCCTGCGGGGTGAGATTAGGGATGGAAAAGTGGGTGGGCAGAGGGAATGAATGGTTTCAGCACCAGCTTTATGCTCTGAAACATCTTCACATGTCAGGGCTGTGTTTCATTTAATGTTCTTTGACGTTTTAAATAAGGTAGGAAAGTTCTCCTATATTACAATGAATGGTTAATATCCCACATGGCCTGTAATTGGCTCGTGCGCCAGTTAAGATGATAAAGGTGATGTCAACCAGAAAAGCTTGTTTGCTGACCTGCGAAGATGGACTTGGGACAGCCGGGCTGCTCGGCTCCCCCATTAGCATAGAAGTCGATGTGTCCCAGGGACCCTTTGTACCCCAGGCCTGTGGGAACATTGACATCGTGAAACATTACGATGAGACGGACGCTACAGGGCTTCACAGGCTGGGTTCCCATGACAGTGGTGGGACAATGAGTGTAATTCATCTGCAGCCCTGAGCTGTTCTGTGGACTCTGGATGATTCTGCCCACACAAGAGGCAATGGGAAGGGCTGCTATTCTGACACTGGTTCTGGAAACTTCATGTGCGTCACATAACCTGTTTAAGCATGCTAAACTCCAGGGTTATTTTGGCTCTGGCTCTTCCATGGATTATGATGTTATTCTGAACACAGTGACTTCCTTTCTCTTCCTGGGGGAACTAAAATTCAAACCTAAATGCACAGTAAAAGCCAGTTTCCAAAGACAGAAGATGGTAGTTCAGATTTTTCTAGAAGGGAATTGCTCTTGTACCCTTGAGAACAGCACTCCTTTTAAACTCTCCAAAATCTAATGAATGATATCTGTAAAATAGACTAATGGACAAGTGCTTCAGTCAAGTCAGCAGGCAGGAGGGCTGTTGCACGATAATAAATTTGGACATCTTTTTAGAGCCAGCTATGGCAGTTCTGAGGAAGCTTTCAAATGATTTCCAAATGCTGTCATTTGGCATGGAGAGGAATATAAAAACCACTGAAATGCTGAAACAGGACTGCCGGAATTGCCTTCTGAAGAGTTCATTAACCATCACTGATTAGCAGGTCCATCCACGTCTCCAGAAGATGTACATCAAGCCTCTTGGGCTGCAGGCACTCTGAGGCTGAGCTTAGACCTTCTACATACACTACAACATGAGGAGGTACCTACCGTGCATGTCGGTGTGCAGAACATCAACAAACTGGGCATCTGTGGGGTCCAGACGCTCTGCTGGGGGTACCCCATTGAACAGGGGCCCTGCTGGGTCTAGGCCTGGGATGGATTGACACATAAGTACACATATTGATGTACTCTAGACAAGAGAAAATGTCAGCCTCACCTGTGATCCTGCCGATCTTGCCTTTGAGCATCGCCCCCACAAAGCCAGCCACGTGTGCCCCCAGGCTCATTCCAATTAAGTGGATGGAGCTCAAAGAGGCCCCATGTTCCTGCAAGCACAGGAAAAAGGGAAAGTCAAACCTGACATGGTGAGGCCAGCAGGAGGGGATGTGAGACCAACTGGACAGAAAGACCAAAAGGACAGACAGTGACATCAGCAAGACAGAAAGTCAGACCAACTGGACAGAAAGTGAGACCAGCAGGACATAAAGTGAAATCAGCAAGACAGAAAGTGAGACCAACTGGAAAAAAAGTGAGACCAACTGGACAGAAAGTGAGACCAGCAGGACATAAAGTGAAAACAGCAGGACATAAAATGAAAGTAGCAGGAGGGACAGTGAGACCAACTGGACAAAAGGTGAGATCAAATGGACAGAGAGTGAGACCAGCAGAAGAGAAAGTGTGACCAGCAGACAAACATGTAGAGACACAGAGCCAGGTGAATGGTATAGGCAGCATTTATTTTTCAGTCAGTCTGCAGCATGAAGAGTAAGACAAAGCAAGTTACGGTACAAACACACGGGTGCTATAATACTTTTACACGGTCACCATGGGAGCACCAGAGGCTCTCTCCTGCCTGACTTTACCTGCATTTTCTGAATGAAGCTGGAGATGTTAATAGCAGTACTGCGGCTGTTAGCCACAGCAGTGAAATAATTAATGTTAGCGGCGCCACGGTTCCAGTCCACGACGACAACGTTTGTGTCATCCTGTGCAGCCAGCAGGTGCACCATGTGAGACACCCAGATGGGAGGGGCCCCCGTGGGCCGGTACCCGTGGATCACCATGGCCGTCCGCCGGCTCAGATTGAATAGTGGCTGGTGTGTGAGGTCATGATGTGACAGCTGGTGGCCGCAGTCTGGATTGGCCCCTGTGTACAGCAACAGCTTCACGGACAGGCTGGTCCCCATAAAGGACTCGTGGAAATTCAGGTCAGTGAAGCTGTCACACTCACTCTTCTGGCCTGGAGGAAGGTAGGAGCTTGTTAATCACAGATAGGCAGCTAGTGTGTTAGATGCTACATCATGCAGTGCAGTGTGTGCTGTGTGGAGACCTGATGGTCATGTGACCCAGCGGTCAGCCCTCTGACTGATGGAGCATATAGAGCCGGTTTCCTATATTTTCATCCTGGAAGACCAGACTCCAACAGTTTGCAGATTTCCCTGCTCAGACACATCTTGATCAGCTAATGACCATGTTTAGTAGATGTGTTTGAACATGAAAACCCACAAATTGAGTTGGATCCTGGCCCTCTTGGCCTGGAATTGGGGAACCCTACTGTACAGGCCCTGTTTATAATTAGAGGCTTACACTGCTGCATGTGAGGTGAAATTGCATGTTTTTCTAAAAGGGGACACTCTGGTGTATTCCAAAAACAGCACAGGCAGGTTTTTTAGAGGTTTATGCTCCACCCAAGAGCAGGCAGCCCCACTCTGTGGGGCTTGGGGTCTGTCCCTATAAGCATCGTTCTTTCCCTGTCTGTCTTGCTCAAAAACAGAGTCCAAGTGGAGAAATCCTGAATTAGTGGCTGAATTCCTCCTGGGCAGTGATGGGTCTGGAAGCAGAACCCAAAGAGAACATCTCTGTGCTCCTTGCAGACCCTGTGGTTTTTATTGAGCCAGGGTCAGAACAGCAGAGTGGCACCGTGACCCAGTCACCTACGCTGGCTGCGTGGCACCTCGAGTTGCTGGACACTTTCCTCGGCTGAGGCTGCAATTAGACTGTTAAATACCCCACTTCTAGTACAAGTTAATAGCAAGACCTTGCCCTTCCCTGGTCTCCTAAATGCCCCCACCCTCTTCTGGTTCCCTAAACGCTGTGGTGGCCAATGGGTCTCAAGCTTACCTTTGCATCCTGCGAGGAAACAGAGCAGAAGAAGCAGCAAGTAGGACTTCATGCTGTCAGCAGCGAGAGAGACACTTCACTGAGCTGTCAGCTTCTGGGCAGGATGGAGGGAAGGAGGACTAACAAACTGAGAGAGAGAGAGAGAGAGAGAGAGAGAGAGGAGAAAGTGGCTTAAAGAGAGACAGTAGGGGAGCAGAGATAGATTAGTGAGGAAAGGAACAGGGATAGATCTTACTGGAAAAACTAACGACTCAAACAAAAAGTCCACCACTAACACATCTCCCTACATCCCGCCAGCACTGACACCATCTACCTTCCTCCCGCCAGCACTGACACCATCTCCCTACCTCCCGCCAGCACTGACACCATCTCCCTACCTCCCGCCAGCACTGACACCATCTCCCTACCTCCCGCCAGCACTGACGCCATCTACCTTCCTCCCGCCAGCACTGACACCATCTCCCTACCTCCCGCCAGCACTGACACCATCTCCCTACCTCCCGCCAGCACTGACACCATCTCCCTACGTCCCACTAGCACTGACACCATCTCCCTACCTCCCGCCAGCACTGACACCATCTCCCTACGTCCCGCCAGCACTGACACCATCTACCTTCCTCCCGCCAGCACTGACACCATCTCCCTACCTCCCGCCAGCACTGACACCATCTCCCTACGTCCCACTAGCACTGACACCATCTCCCTACCTCCCGCCATCTCCCTACCTCCCGCCAGCACTGACACCATCTCCCTACCTCCCGCCAGCACTGACACCATCTCCCTACCTCCCGCCAGCACTGACACCATCTCCCTACCTCCCGCCAGCACTGACACCATCTACCTACCTCCCGCCAGCACTGACACCATCTCCCTACCTCCCGCCAGCACTGACACCATCTCCCTATGTCCCACCAGCACTGACACCATCTCCCTACCTCCCGCCAGCACTGACACCATCTCCCTACCTCCCGCCAGCACTGACACCATCTCCTAACCTCTTGTCATTATTTAACAGTCACAAACCAATTTGTCATTAATCTAGGGAAATAAGTATTTGATACCCTACAAGCCAGGAAGAAATTAGGTCAAGTACATGTGCATTAACACAACATAAGTAATACTTAATTAAGTATTGACAGATACCAAGCCATCATTGTCATTTAATAACACTACAATTTGTTAAATAGTATTCTCGGGTCACTAACCTGTCTACTTTTTCAAACTTTTCTCTCTGGGAAATAACAAAGAGACGTCTAAGGACAACAGAGAAAAGATTGTTGACCTTCACAAAGGTGGAATCGGGTATATGACCATCAGCAAGCAGCCTGGTGAGAAAGTGACAACTGTTGGTGGAATTATTGGAAGAAAGACAAAATAACTGTCAGTCTCCCTCGGTCTGGGGCCCCAAGGAAGATTTTATCTCATGCAGCATCACTTATGTTAAGAATGGTGAGGGCTAACCCCAGATATACATAGGTGGAGCTCATTAATGATCCCAAAGCAGCAGGGACCACAGTCACCAAGAAAACCATCGGTAACATATCCTGCTGTTATGGTTTGAAATCCTGCAGTGCTCACAAAGTACCCCTGCTCAAGAAGGCCCATGTTCAGGCCCGTCTGAAGTACGCCAGTGGACACCTGAATAATTCTAGTGAGGCTTGAAAGAATGTTAGAGATGAGATCAAAATCAAGCTGTTTGGCATCAACTCTACTCGCCGTGTTTGGGGGAAAAAGAATGCTGACTATAACCCCAGGAAGACCATCCCTACTGCCAAACACGGAGGTGGAAGCATTATGCTTTGGGGGTGTTTTTCTGCCAAGGGTACAGGACGGCTGTACTGCATCAAAGGAAAGATGGACGGGGCCATGTACCGTAAAATCTTGGATGAGAACCTCCTCCCTTCAGCCACCCCTTCAGCGGGTGGGTCTTCCAGTAAGACAACCACCCTAAGCATGCGGCTAAGGCAACAAAGGAGTGATTCAAGAAGAAGCACATTATGGGGGGCCCTAGCCAGTCTCAAGCTTCATTTATCCAAGTGACAGCCTAAAAACCTTAAAGATTTGAAGGAGGTCTGCAAAGAGGAGTGGATGAAAATTCCTGGTGATCTGCACACAATCCTGGTGACCAACTACAAGAAACGTCAGACAGCTGTGCTTGCAAACAATGGTTATTCCACCAATTGCTAAAGCATGTGTTCCAATGGATGAAATACTTATTTCCCTAGATAAATGACAAATTGGTTTGTAATTGTAACATGATGATTTGTGCCCTTGAGAGGTAAAGTGGGCTATCCCACATGTCAGTCAAAAACGAGTTTAGTGTCCAATATTAATTATTGAGGGTAATATACCGAGATCTGTGCTACCTATGATGTATATCAATTGTAGGGTATAGGCACACTGATCAAATAAGGGATCAAATACTTATTTCCCTAGATAAATGACAAATTGGTTTGTAATTGTAACATGATGATTTGTGCCCTTGAGAGGTAAAGTGGGCTATCCCACATGTCAGTCAAAAACGAGTTTAGTGTCCAATATTAATTATTGAGGGTAATATACCGAGATCTGTGCTACCTATGATGTATATCAATTGTAGGGTATAGGCACACTGATCAAATAAGGGATCAAATACTTATTTCCCTAGATAAATGACAAATTGGTTTGCAACTGTTACATAATGACTTTTACTTGCTTGTTTTGTTAATAATCTATCTTTTGCTGTTTAAATAAACATACCAGTGAAATTACAGACTTCTCAGTTCTTTAGTAATGGGTCAATTTAATAATTCAGCAAGGGGTCAAGTACTTATTTCCCTTACTGTACATGCATAGTTTCAGTTTTTTTTGTCCTTCCACAAACACACAGGCATATCTGGCTGGGCACCTGTGCTTTTTGTAGGAGTGCATGCATGTGTCTGTGTGGCTGTTGACAGCTGGTCTCACGGTCTCTGTTTCTTCCCACGGCTGTTTTCTCTGAGGTCTGACAGTTATAGATCATAAAACTGTCCCCAGACCTGAGGAGCGGGTGGAGGGGCCATCAGTATTGGATAAAAGGGCTAAAACGGTGTAGGGGCAGGGGATAAACGGGGATTATACAGGGAAAGGCAGCACTGATCACTTAAAAGATGTTTTTCATGTCAGTGATTCCAAAAATCTGAGTATTACATGACAGCTGAAGTGCAGGGCATTGTGGCTTTAAAATTAATTAAAGAAATGGCTGGTGGCTTCTTGATCTCCCCGGGCTGAATAAAGACGATCCCGCTAATCCCCTGATCACTTTAGCTTTATCTGAGCTGCTGTGACACCGTGTTTATTTTTTAACACTTGAATCAGTTTATCCCTAGAGAATGCAGACGGCCTGGTACTGTTTGCATTTTCCTTGTGAGTATTAGTGAGTATTAGTGGAGCTCTGCACACCACCCACAACCTGATGTTTACTATTGATGTTTGTCCTCTTCTGCAGGCTGATCAGTAGCAGGTCCATGCATGGAGGGCGTAGAATTTATGACATGCTTAGCCCTGTCGTTAGCCTTGAAGGGGCCCGCTGCTATTTCGCAGCAGCCTTTTCCGTTGCGTAACAATTAGAATGGGGCCGACTAGGGGCTTATCTGAGCTTATCTGAACTCGGGAGCTTAAGCGGTTTGACGACAAAATCGCTAACAGATATAATGATTTAATGCCGCAGTGCTGCCAGCTAATTACAAGTTTAAATGATTCACTGCTCACAGTAAACGGGAAGCTCGTCAGTAAATGCCAGGCTGCCTCAGCTGAGCCAAGGAGGCCGGATAACTGCACATACACACGGAACCGGTGGTCTGAGAAGAAAGGACCTTTCCAGAAGTGGCTGTTTGAATCAGTGAATTCGGATAAGATATTCAGGCACATCACCATTTGGCTTTGGGCTGCATGACATCCCCCCCTGCCCCCATGACCGCACTACAGTACCACCACACAGGGTTGAGCGGTTAGGATTTGGCTTTGTTTTAGTTGTTTAATTTCGCCATTGCAGCTGAGATGCTGCTGTACTTCGGCGCAGTCAGACTGTTGCGGCGCATCCTGCTTTTCCGCCAGCTGCTGCCGCAATTCAGTGGTTTTGCTGCTGGAAGGGGCACATTTTACAGTTGCGGTGTTCCTGTGTTGTTGCCTGAGGCCCCCTGGACCACGGCACTGATTACCATGAGCACGTTAGCCTGCTCAGCCAGCAGCCAACGCAATTGGTTCCCTAAACTCCAGGCAGTTATGTTTCTCAATGCAAGGGCTTTCACAAGGGGAGGGGGCTGCAACGCTTCGGCTGACCGTTACCGCATAACCGAGTTTATCAGGTCTTATGGTGATGAGGTCACAGCAGTATTATTATAGCTTAGATTATTTCAGTTTTGTTTTTATATTTTCCGTTTTCATTTCAAATGCAGTTTATTTTTAGTTTTCTTTGTTTTATTACTTTTTATTTGAAAGATATATTTCTGTTTAATTTTTATATACTTTAGTGTCAGTTTAGGTTTTAGTAATTTTACTTTTTAATTTGGTCTTATAGTGTTCATATATGAACACTCAGTACACATTATTTTCCACCTCATAGTGGTAGATCACGTTCCAGGGAATATTAATTAATGGTAATCAAAGACTTTATTTACTTTATTTTTTACTTTGTTTTTGTATCATAATCATTTTAAGCAAAAATATATTGATATTGTTTTCTGTTGCACAGCTGCACAGGGGCAACAGAGCAGACTCATGTTTATCGGTGTCCCGTGCGTCTATGTAGAGCTCCAGCCGGGATAATCGACCAGCATCAGAGACGAGACGTACAGCAGGTCATGGAGAATCACTCAGCCCCAAGCTTGTGAATGCCTCTGTTTATTTGGCTTCCGGTACATTGGGTCAGTAGGTGGCAATGTGGTTCAGAAACCAGTTAGATCTTTATTACTGTACTTCATCTCAGTAAATCCTGTTTTAACCACATGAATCTGAATGATTTTGGTCCCAGGCCAGAACCGCTCTCTTGTAACTGATAGTCTGAGAATCTCTTCAAATGGAAGTTATAGGAGTTGTCAAATATTTCATGACAAGTGACTAACGATTCTTTAAAGTCCTTAGAGCAGATAAAGAATAACTTTGGCATCTCTCATACAGATTTGTTTACCTTCCTTCAAATATAACCATTTTATTTCAGGGATCTACCAGATCACTAAATCTTAAGGGAAAGATTACTTCTGTATTCAGACTCATCTGCTTATGATTCTCTTGACTTAATATGCTAACATTTTTTCCTGAAGAATGGAGTGACATTTTTCCTAGCTGTGCTTCAGGTTCTCTACATGAACTGAATTTTCAGAAGATTGTTATACCCCAGCCTGCCTCCAGAAAATGTTCCCTACTATCTCAAATTTGTGTTACAAATGCAATTAACGTAAGGAGAAACTCACTCACCATCTGCAACATAATTCGGGTGAATTCTGGCCAGTCTGAGATCCTTTGTATTATTTTCTCCATGGACTTCGATTTGCCAGCTACACTCTATATTTCTCTATTTATTTATGTTTAACTATAATTCCCATTGTTATTCATTTCGACTGATCGTGCTTTTTGTTTATTGTTCTTTTTACTCATGCATACATATATAAACCAGCATCAGCGCTTCGGGGTCGAATGTGTCTGTTTGTTAGTGTATTTGTATCCATTTGCATATACATACACAGCCTGAGGAAAATAGAGAGACCACAGCATACATTTTTTTCACTCATTTCTCAAGTTTTAGGTATGTATCTGCGAATAATATATTTGTATTTTGCAAACTGCAGCCTGGCTCTTCCCTGTTCCTCATTAATGAAGGGCTTCTTCCTTGCTTTATGGGACTTCAGTCCTGCTTCTAGGAGCCTAGTATGAATTATCCTAGCAGTGCACTTTATACCTGCACTTAACATTTCCCATTCCTTTTGAAGGTCACTTGATGTCATCCTCCGATTCATGAGAAACTGTCGGATAAGTTAACGCTCATCTCTGGCATTAGAAAGTCACTTCCGCCCTCTGCCTGGCTGGTTTCTGGTCGTTCCCAGTGTCTCCTGCTTCACCTTTTGTGTGCTGCTGTCTTACAAATTTTGAACCTGAAATTAACCTGCTGCTTAGCATAGCCTCTGCCAGCAGAACCACGATTATACCAGGATTTAGAAATGCAGATTTGTTTTAAAATATAGAGTGGTTTCTTTTTTCTATGTCTGTATATTTGTACATTTGTATAAATATGATATATTATTTTCTATTATTTTCTGTGTATTGTTATGTGTTTACTGTGATGGGCTGGCATCCCGTTCTGGGTTTTTCTCTGCCTTGTGCCTGTAGCCTCTGGGATAGACTCCAGACCCTTTATAGGACATGCGGTTCCAGAAAATGGATGGATGGATGAATGTTATGTGTATATTTCTGACTGTTTGAGTGGAAAATCTTGTTTAAAATCAATAAAAACAATAAAAATATTTTCAAACGTGGACTGGGAATTATACACTAATTATACAGAAAATTCACAGGTTGGTACAAACTTCAGTTTTGGATTCACAGTTGGATGGAATTTTGATACAGCGTGGAAAACAGAATTTGTCTTGAGATTATTTATTATTAACATTGCAAACACAAACACAATTAGGAACAATTGTGCACCTAATGTGGATGATGTCACCTTGTCAAGAAATGTATTCATTTCAATGTGTTTTCTGAAAAGTGATGAAATCAAAAGGATGGCGACGATTATGTTTGTCATTACAGTCCTACCCAGGAAGTCGGGCTCGTCCTGGACAAACCTGCACTTTACCTTTCTGCTTCCTACCCTCACCCTGCTGACAGGTTCAATAGCTGTGCTTTAGCGTAAAATTCAGTAAAATGTCCTGCGTGTAAAT
This sequence comes from Brienomyrus brachyistius, assembly GCF_023856365.1. Lineage (NCBI taxonomy): Eukaryota > Metazoa > Chordata > Actinopteri > Osteoglossiformes > Mormyridae > Brienomyrus > Brienomyrus brachyistius. The sequence goes on from NC_064536.1 coordinate 36,905,911, forward strand.
CTGGTTGTTTTGAGTTCCTGGGACCAAACTCAGCTCATTTCTCTTGTGAAAGGATCCAGTGGATAATGTCAGGTTTTGTATATCGTTGTTTTATTTAAAAAGAGAATAATGGAATATGTTTATTACAGGTATAATGTTTTAGAATCACACCGTTCACATTTGTAAGCGTTATTTACATAAAGTAAAGATTTCAACCACATGACTGCAAAGCTTTAGTTATATTGTTAGCTAAATAAATAAGCCTTGGTCAAGCTGCTAATTCATTGAAGGTTTTTCATTCATTGGTAGCCCCTTCAGTGATTGAGTTTTACGCCTGACTTAATTAAAGCATCAAATAGCAATGAACAGGCATTTTACAATGACCAAGGTCTCCACTGCTGCATATGAAAATGGGAACCTTCATAATTTCAACAGAAGGGGGCATGTTTAACGGTCCTGTGTGAAATGTTTGTGTCTCAATGGTTAAGAAATCAGCCTTGCCAAAGCGGGGGCTGGGCGAGGGGGTGGGTGTCTCAGTGAGTCTCCTCAGCTCTCTATATAAGCCTCTGAACAGCAGGTAATGTCAGTCTTGCTGGGCCAAGCATACTGAGGACGAGCTGGAACCATGCCAAAGTCACTGCTGCTCCTGGTGCTGCTGGCACTGCTGCCCGCCTGCAGGGGGCGAAGCATGAGTCGCTGCGAGGTGGTACGCATCTTCAAGCAGCAGAATCTGGATGGATTTGAGGGATTCGCTCTGGGCAACTGTAAGCATAAACCGCCTTGACTAGGTTGTGTCTGTGTTTGTGCTGTTAGGTTGATTTTGGTGCTAAAGTGACAGACTGCTCATTTAGAGTTTGATTAAGCACATTAAACTAAGAAATGAACCGATGTTGGGGGATGTACTCGGGTTTGAGCTCCTGCACCACAAACCCAGCTGAGCCCATCGGGTGTTTCTGCTCCCTCCAGATGTCTGCATGGCATTCTGGGAAAGCCGGTGGAAGACCGACAAGGTGCGCGACAGCAGCAACATCGGGAAGGACTACGGAATCTTCCAGATTAACAGCTTCAAGTGGTGCAACGACGGCACGGCTGGCGGGGAGAACCTCTGTAGTGTGAACTGTGCAGGTGAGGAGGTGGGCCGGCCGGGGTGGGGCGACTTTGCAAGGTCAGCTTTCTGATGCCTTTCTGGTCCCGGCAGAGCTCCTGAATGACAATCTGACCGCCTCCATCAACTGCGCCAAGACCATCGTCAAGAAGGAGGGGCTGAAATCCTGGTAAGCACAGTTTACCCTCCCCCCAAGAGCTTACGGGGGGTCCTCGTTTGGGGGGCATGCCTGGTGTGTTTGGTCACATGACCGTGTCCAGCGGCTGGGATGCTTAATCTGTTGCTTGTCTACAGGGACTCCTGGAACGACTACTGTAATGGGCGCAAGATAAAGCGATGGGTCCGGGGCTGCGACTTCTCACAGGGCAGGCGGCCCGCAGCACGCCCACACCACCGCCACCGCCACCCCCTGCTGGCTGTCAACGCTTCTTAAACATTACTGCAGTGCCAGTGTCATGTTGTTTGGTGTATGTGTTATACCCTTTCAAGGAGCCACACAATAAAGTTTGCAGTAGACCTTGTATCCACTCAGACTGTCTTTGCATCTGTCAGCCCGCGTTGCCGTTCATCCATTTAATGGCATTAGCTATGGTGTCGCAGCATAACTACTGTGGAGCAGAAAGAGGGCAGCTCTGATGTGCTGCTTAAATCATCACAAACTACACCAATGTCTCTCGCACAGGGATCTCCTTAGCAGCAGAATAACACATGGTAACACACATTTCCTCCCGGTGAACCACACACACTTTTATGGAGCTCCTTCACAAACAGCCCCACTCCCCTCGACCAGGTCTTATCGACTGGGCACTGCTGGCCCCAATATTTATGGGCCTGTGGCGGGTTAAAGGTCAAGTGGTGCTTTACAGGGGCCTCCGTGCAGCCCAGCTGTGGCTCTGAGTGTGTGCGGGACCGTGCATGATGAGTGTGCGTGTGTGTGAACTTCATCAAAGGTGAATGTGAGGAAAGCATGGTCCTCTGTCAGCTTCATTACAACAGCAGTGAAGAGCAAGACATTCCCATCATTCTGTCCTCTGGCTCCTTGTCAGTAATTACTGTTCCCGGCCGGTGTGTGGAGCAGCAGGGCTTGTTAGTGCAGCTGCCTGAAATGCCGCTCTCCGTTCGGGGCAGCCTGCTGCTCATTACACTCGCGTAACCAGCACATAGAAATGTGAGGATTTCGGCTGCACTGCATAGGTGCATTTCTATGGCCGCAGCAGATTGGGTTTCTGTGTATATGTGTATTACGTTTATATTACAATAAACATAATAATTGGGGACCAAATGTACCCCAGCATGTGATACAAACCTGTGTTTTGAAGTTGTGCGGACCATTTTTCAGGTCCCCACAAAGATCTGTGAATGCAATCAAAAAACTAAAAAAAAAAAACTAAAAAGGCTACTTATGACTTAGGGCTGGGTAGGGGTTAAGGTTGTCAGGTTGGGATTAACGTTTTCCCCATAGAAATTAATGGGGAGTCCCCACAAAGATTTAATTACAAACCTGTGTGTGTGTGTGTGTGTGTGTATGTGAGTGAGTGACATGTGACTATCCTGCTCTACTTTGGCCTGTCTGTGGCAGCCCAATGGCCACCAGGATGCCCATGGCTTTGCCATCTCCAGGTCCCATTTATCAGCTTTACTCGTTTCCAAATTACCCAGAAATCTGAGCAGTTTTGCCCCACACAGCACAGCAAACCCCTCCCTCACATAAAGACTTTAATTGGTATCTTCTTCACATGACAATACATGGGCAGAACATTTTCACTTACATGAATCTGGAAACGGTGTTAAACAAGCATTTATCTGCTGTGGGAGGTTCACATTTCCACAGCAAACATGGATACAAAACACGCCAATCTCCACCTTTTCAGCAACACACAGATCACACCACTTCCATCTAGCGGGGGGGATACAGGCTGTTGGAATGCCGGGAATCTGCCTGCCACCCCTCTCTGCTGCTGCTTCAAAGCCCCTCAAAGTCTTGTGTGTTCAGAATCTCTCTGACACAGAGTTGAGGCCACTTTTAATTCCCCCAAACACTTAATTACGCAGCATTAATCTCACTGTTCTGCTGCCCTCTTTGACTACCCTGGTATCCACAGTCATGCTCTACAGCAGGCGAGGGGCAGTGGGGGTCAGCACTGAATGTGCCTGGGGCTCCGTCCAGCTGAAGAAATAGCTGGGGAAGTCACTGCTATAGGATAAGCATGAGGTAAGCGAGGAGGCAGGTGGGTTTGTGAGGGAGGGGCAGCTGCCAGGTGCTGTACTGTTCAGACCACCAGGGGGCGATCTCAGCAATTAACATCAACAGAACGTAACAACAACGTAAAGAGTAGCAGTGGGGGTGGGTGGGGTGGGTGGTAATGCGGGGCATTCTGTGGTGCAGGACTTCACACCTCCATGCCGCTGTCTGTTTTGGGCGTCTTGGAGATCCAGAGCGTGGGCTGTTTCACACTGGTTTTGGCCCGTGGCTTGCTGCATGGACAGAGCGACAGTGTGGTCAGGATGAGGGTCTCCGCTGGTAACCTGACGTTACTGTATGGAGATGCTGGGTCAGCCATGGAGCACAGGGAATATGTTCAGGACCGTGAGCCATAACAGACCTGTCCAGTGTACATGTGGTGTCAGGGCTGTGTTTCGGCTGCTTCGTAAAGCGAGGCCCTTGTCTTCCTTGGGAGGGGGGGGTCAGGCAGGGAGGGGGGTGTTGAACAGCATCCAGCCAGCCTTTTAATGTCGGCCATGTTGCGAGCAGTGATTAAATGTACTGTCTGAAGGACCCCCCCCCATCTCCAGGGGCAATGGAATGTATGTTAAAAAGACATCATTCCAGGCAGGCAGGTTTTCATTAATAAAATAAACCACAAACAGTCTGGGGGAGGGAGGGGGGGAGGTCCTCGTTCAGTCTGTGTGATCGGTGCACTGATCGCATTATTTAGTCATAAAGGGTTCCTTAGGGCCAGCTTGATCGTGATGTGGGAGCGTGTGTGTCACGGGGATTGTCAGTGTGTGAGGAAGTCTGTGAGAGTGACACGGGGGTTGTCAGTGTGTGAGGAAGTCTGTGAGAGTGACACGGGGGTTGTCAGTGTGTGAGGAAGTCTGTGAGTGTGACACGGGGGTTGTCAGTGTGTGAGGAAGTCTGTGAGTGTGTGTCATGGGGATTGTCAGTGTGTGAGGAAGTCTGTGAGTGTGACACGGGGGTTGTCAGTGTGTGAGGAAGTCTGTGCCTGTGTCAAGGGGGTTGTCAGTGTGTGAGGAAGTCTGTGAGTGTGACACGGGGGTTGTCAGTGTGTGAGGAAGTCTGTGCCTGTGTCAAGGGGGTTGTCAGTGTGTGAGGAAGTCTGTGAGTGTGTGTCATGGGGATTGTCAGTGTGTGAGGAAGTCTGTGAGTGTGACACAGGGGTTGTCAGTGTGTGAGGAAGTCTGTGCCTGTGTCAAGGGGGTTGTCAGTGTGTGAGGAAGTCTGTGAGTGTGACACGGGGGTTGTCACTGTGTGAGGAAGTCTGTGCCTGTGTCAAGGGGGTTGTCAGTGTGTGAGGAAGTCTGTGAGTGTGACACGGGGGTTGTCAGTGTGTAAGGAAGTCTGTGCCTGTGTCAAGGGGGTTGTCAGTGTGTGAGGAAGTCTGTGAGTGTGTGTCATGGGGATTGTCAGTGTGTGAGGAGGTGTGGGAGTGTGTGTGACGGGGTTTGTCAGTTTGTGAGGAGGTGTGGGGGTGTGTGTGTCACGGGGGTCACGAGTGTGTGAGGAGGTGTGGGAGTGTGTGTGTCACAGGGATGACGAGAGTATGATGAGGTGTGGAAGTGTATGTGTCGGGGGTCGCGAGTGTCTGAGGAGGTGTGTGTCACAGGAATTGTCAGTGTGTGAGGAGGAGTGGGAGCGTGTGTGACACGGGGATCGTAAGTATGTGAGGAGGTGTGGGAGTGTGTGTGTCACGGGGGTCACGAGTGTGTGAGGAGGTGTGGGAGTGTGTGTGTCACGGGGGTCACGAGTGTGTGAGGAGGTGTGGGAGTGTGTGTGTCACGGGGATGACGAGAGTATGACGAGGTGTGGAAGTGTATGTGTCGAGGGTCGCGAGTGTGTGAGGAGGTGTGTGTCACAGAAATTGTCAGTGTGTGAGGAGGAGTGGGAGCGTGTGTGTCATGGGGATCATCAGTGTGTGAGGAGGTGTGGGAGTGTGTGTGTCACGGGGATGACGAGAGTATGACGAGGTGTGGAAGTGTATGTGTCGGGGGTCGCGAGTGTGTGAGGAGGTGTGTGTCACAGGAATTGTCAGTGTGTGAGGAGGAGTGGGAGCGTGTGTGACACGGGGATCGTAAGTATGTGAGGAGGTGTGGGAGTGTGTGTGTCACGAGGGTCACGAGTGTGTGAGGAGGTGTGGGAGTGTGTGTGTCACGGGGATGACGAGAGTATGACGAGGTGTGGAAGTGTATGTGTCGAGGGTCGCGAGTGTGTGAGGAGGTGTGTGTCACAGAAATTGTCAGTGTGTGAGGAGGAGTGGGAGCGTGTGTGTCATGGGCATCATCAGTGTGTGAGGAGGTGTGGGAGTGTGTGTGTCACGGGGATGACGAGAGTATGACGAGGTGTGGAAGTGTATGTGTCGGGGGTCGCGAGTGTGTGAGGAGGTGTGTGTCACAGGAATTGTCAGTGTGTGAGGAGGAGTGGGAGCGTGTGTGTCATGGGGATCATCAGTGTGTGAGGAGGTGTGGCACTGTGTGTGTCACGGGGATCGTCAGTGTGTGAGGAAGTGTGGGAGTGTGTGTGACGGGATCGTAAGTGTGCGCGGAGGAGTGGTAGTGTGCGTGTCATGGGGATCGCCAGTTTGCGAGGAGGTCTGCCAGTGTGTGTCACGGGGATCATCAGCATGTGAGAAGGTGTGGCAGTGTGTGTGTCATGGGGGTCACGAGTGTGTGAGGAGGTGTGGGAGTGTGTGTGTCACGGGGATCATCAGTGTGTGAGGAGGTGTGGGAGTGTGTATGTCACGGGGATCGTCAGTATGTGAGGAGTTGTGGCACTGTGTGTGTCACGGGGGTCGCGAGTGTGTGAGGAGGTGTGGGAGTGTGTGTCACGTGGCTCCGGAGGGGGAGGAGCTATGCTGGGCTGAAATCCTCACCTCTTGCTGAGCATCTGGAAGCAGCAGGTGCCAGAAGCCACCAGGATGAGGAGGAGCAGCGGGATGGTGGGGATGATGACGTAAACCAGGAGGAGGCCTGAGAAGCAGGATGAAGAGGAGGATGTCCCTGTTTACACACTCATCCACAGCATACGGCACCCACCGCCCCCCCGCTCACTCACCCGAGGGGCCTGTAGCTATCACGTGAGGCGGGACTAGGGTCTCCTCCTTCACGTCCGGCTCCTTATTAGAGAGGTCTGGGACACCAGGCAAAAAAAAGAGAAAAAAAGAAGGTGAGTGGGAATGGTGGATGAGTCAATGCAGCTAAAACGGGATGAGTGAGTGCAGCTGGAGTAGATGAGTCAGTGAATCTGAAGCCAGTGAGTCAGTGAAGCTGAAGCCAGTGAATCAGTGAAGCAGGCAGAGTGAAGTTGTCAGGGTGAGGCAACATGACCCACCTGGCTCTGATGGTCCTGGCTTTGCTGAGAACTTCTTGTCCTGCTCATTGTCTGCAGCAGAAGCACAAGACTCTCAATAAAAGTTACCTGCCCACCCCTACCTGTGTACCATGCAGGCACTCCCTACCTGGCTTGTACTTGCATATGAAGTTGTGCTTCATGTTACATCGGTCGTCATTCCACTGGTACAAGTATGGCCCCCCCAGGCCACTGAGAGCATTGGGCTGGTGGTACATGACCACACAGGCCTCCCCGCCACACGACGGCTCATCATAGTACCAGTTCCTGAAACACAGGCACAGTGGTGACATCACTTCCTGCCAGCAAACACTGCACCACAACTACAGATAGTTCCCGCCCACCTGAATGTAGCAGTGCTCCCGTCTGTCCAGCGGTACAGGTCCGGGCATGATGCAAAACTCCCATGGTCCTGGGGCTCCCCTTCTGTCCGTGTCAGCCCAATCCAGAAGTCTCCATCCACTGCCCCCGGCCCTAAGGCGGACCCGGAGGAGGTGTTGCTGAGCTCCTGGAGGAGGTGCTCGATGAGCCTCTGCTCTGCCCCACTCTCCACACTCAGCAAGGTGCCCCCATCCATCTCGCATGCGCGTTGCGCCTCTATGAAGGCTACGCGGCTCGTCATGTCACGGAAGTACGCAAGCTTGTAACAGGGCTCTGCTGGACCGGCGAGGCACACCGTCTGACCTGGGGACCAAGAAACCAGTCACATTACAGTATGTGCCACTCAACAGTGGGGGATCAGAAACCATCCCATGGACCACAGAAAGGGGGTTTGGGGGCTCAAAGAGCCAGCAAAGTTGGGGAATGATAACGTGATTAATACACATGCAGTTAAAAGGCAGATAATCCCATTAGCGCACTGCCCTGACGCTACTTTAAATAATTGCCTGGTTCAGAACTGCACCATCATCACTTTGGACCGGAGCTGCCGCCGCATCTCCGGAGATCGTTGCACTCAGCAGTTTCACCCATTCCTGCCTCTCGCTCGCCTGTTTCCTTGCTCCCCTTCCTTGCCCCTCGCCATTTGGTTTTCATTTTTCTTGCTCACTGCGCGTCTCCGTTCCTGTTCGCGACGGTAAAGATGGGAAGCGGCCGGTAATGCAGCACATATAAATCACTTCGGATTAAATCATCCGATACGCAAGGCCGCGTGCTTTTTATAGCATATAGAGTAATACATTGCACTTATTTGATCCCTTGGAAATACGATACCAAGCGTTCCTTACACCATCTGCCTGTGCTTCCTGATTTTTCATTATGCCCTTTTTGTTGCACTTCTGATGACTTCAGTCCACAGTAAAGTGACTTTAATGAGAGGGGGGATTGTAAGACACCATCCCCCTGTAGGGAAGCACATGCGTAAGGTGCTGCCAAAAAAGAAGTTCCCGGGAGCGCCGATAGCGATTAAGTTTTCATAAACGGCAACAGCTTATTAGCAAAGAAAAATGAGCCATTTTCCAGGAGAACCAGGAAAACGTGAAGCTTATTATGAGGGACAGTCCTTCGATGATTTAATTTAGAGAAATTTAAGGTTTTGTGCATTATCATCCGACTTTTTTGACTGAAACTATATGATATGCGGACTGTATAAAAATGGATCATTAGTACAGGGTCTCGGGTAATTCGTATCCGTTATCGGGTAATTCAGTTCTTTGGAGTTTTAATGATTTAAGCATCCAAATGCATACCAGCAAAACCCATGCAACTGCATGTCTATTTCGTATAAACCTCAAATTAATAAAATTGCACATATATTTCGGCATTTCGTTTCATCGTTGATAGAATACTAAAAATCAGTGCACGAAAGGATGAAAAAGCATATTTCATACCATCACAGTCATTATTTATAGAGTAGATACTCTGTCTTTATATAAAATAATATATTATATCTTTATAATATATATTTGTTATTACAAACAGTTAGTTGATATAGTGAATAATATGAATGTTTATAAAACGAGCGTTTTACAATTAAAATTTGCAGATAAAACACACTGACAATTTCCTCCTAAGAAAAACATTCCTGATAAGCGCCATCACCATCACTGTGGAAAAAAAGTTTAACTCACCGCTTAAAACTCTGACGCCCTGGCATCCGACAGCCGTGATGATCAGTCCGCAAACGGCGAGCAGGATGCTGCGGTCCCGGCGCATTTTTAGCGACTGCAGCCGAAGTAGCGGGTATTAATAAAGCGCTCGGTAATTACAGAGCGCCGCGCAGCCGCTCCGCTTTCCACGCGCAGACCTGCTGCTCTGCTGCGCGTTCACGCGCCCCCCGCTCCACACACCGTCTCAAGCGCGGCACCCACACACGCCGCTTCACGAGCCTCTTCTGCTTATAGTCTCGAGCCTGTGCCGCGAGACCTGCGGAAGTGTGCTGCAGCTGGTCCGGTGGGGAGCCACTGTAACCCCGTGGCCGCACCAGAAATTTGATTAAAGTAAAATACGACAAACGCAAACCAATACGTAGGTCAATTATGCAAACGTTAAGTTACGTTAAAGGCTTTAAATATGCAAATATGAATCAATCAAGGTAACGGAAGCAATGCATTTTATTTGTGTTCTGTTCCATCGAATTCCTGATTGGTATCATTTCTTTAGTGCTATTATTCAACCAGAGTATTTTTTTTTAAGTGCAGCTATGACTATGAGCCATGCAACAATGCTCCACAGATAAAAGACAAAGAAGTAATTTTACGTATGTGTGTAGGAATAGGGGGATCTCAGCTATTTGTTCAATTATGTTCCTTTCGAAATATTAAAAAGATTCATGTGCGGTTCGCATAGATGTTACAGACCAGAGCTACTTAAAATCAGGGGGTTTTCTTTCTGAGAGTGGAAAGTGAATGCCTGTTATGCAGTGAACAATTGTGCAAAGTGATATTCTCAAATAAATACAGCCACATACATCCTCAGCCAAGACGGGTAACCTGGAGGAGCTCTTGCAGGACGATCCTGTGAGATGAAAAGCAAACGCAACCCTCCCCCGTTCCCCCGGCTGACTGTGAAAGGGAGAAGAATAGGCAGTGATGATTTTCATATATTTCCCGACACAATCATCTTCACAACGGACAATTACACTGCCGTGGACGTCCATTCTATTCCTGATTGATTCCGTCCTCCTGTCTAGCAAGAGCTACGCCAGTTTTCGGGGCTCTAAATGGCGCCATAATATGCACAGACACAAAAATGCTATTACTTAATTTGCTGTTGCACATCGATCAGTTATCCCTGCCCGGCGAGGCCGCCACGGTATCAGGCTGCCGGCGAAAACGCCATTGAGAGATTGTCTGACATGCTATCAATAAGGCTGCTGCGATATTACAGGCTCAGCGTGGTGGGGGGCTGGCAGGAAGTGAGCAGAAGCTGGATTGGGGGGGTCAGTTAAGCAGTGCATTTTGACAAAGGCCAAAATCACGGGCTACCATGTATAGCAGCCTGAAGCAAGTCTGGAGGAGCATGAGGATCAGGTCCAAACCCGCATCCGGTGCCGAATCATCCCGATACTCCGTGGGGGGTGGTGTGGGATGGGGCTGTTTCTGGAGGGACATGGGGATCAGGTCCAAACCCGCATCCGGTGCCGAATCATCCCGATACTCCGTGGGGGGTGGTGTGGGATGGGGCTGTTTCTGCCGCACCCTCAGTGGTTATGAAAGCCAGTGTTTTTTGTTACCGTGCATTTTGGAGGGGAAGAAGTACCGATTTCAGCAAAATGTGTTCCGCTTTGATGACTTAATTTGGCTAAAACCCTCCCCAAGGGGTACTGCAAAATGGCCCCATGCTTTCTGGCAGCTGGGGTGCTCTGGTCGTAATCTGCGCTGAGTGGGTCCGCAGGAGAGGCTGACCTTTGACCTCCTCCCAAGCTGGCTGAACCTGCGGTCGGTTAATTAGTCACGATATTTAGCTCAGTGTCTCACTCAACCCAAACGAGGACCTGTCTGCAGCATAGCTGGGGTGTCCGAAACGTTACACTTTTAATTGCTTACATGTTGCCAATGGATGACTCAGGGAGATATAAAGTGGGGGGGGCAGGTGAGGAAGGGGTCTCTGGCTGATGATGCACAGGGTCTGTCCCTCTGCTTCTCCATCGGGGGCTGAGACAGACCCCCCACCTCTAACAGACTACTCCACAGGGGCTGATCTCCCATATCAGCTGGTGGGTGTTTCTAAAGATAAATGCCCCTCCCCCCTCACTGCTCTGGGGAACTGGAAGCCCAAGACTCATACATTAAAGCTGCTCAGGAAATATATCCAGAGACACCCATGGCAGACAGTCTTTGGTCAACAAAGTGACCCACTCTGCCAGGGCCTGGATATGATTCGCTTTCATAGGACCCCTAATCTCCAGTGGTGCCCCTGCATTGTGCCTTTGTCCAAATCCACAGACTGTCCCGTGCAGCCACTGTCCACAAGAAGCTTAGAGCCCCATGCACAACCCATCCTGGAAAGTGTGACTGTGGGAGAGTGTAAGCACATTGTGCATAGAGCGCCCCCTGGAGGCACGGCATGGCAGAAGTGCTTCTCCAGACAGCTTGGCCCCCTCATAGCCCCTCCCCCCCTCTTCCCATCAGACTGTTAGGGCGAGTGCAGGGGTGAGATCAGCCGGTGACGAGCTCCCCCTCTCATCAGCCTAATGAAATCACATTCAGAACACCGGAAGGGCTCCGGACCATTTGCCATCACAGTAAATACGCGACCAGAGGGGGCTGCCACCGGGGGCAGCACCTCTCTGACAGGGGGCTTTCCATTGTATACATCCCATAAAAGACCATAAACGTAATTAAATATGATGTTATATCACCCAAGCCTCCAAATGGAAAATGAATGGGTGGGAGGTGAAGTAATGCCCTCCTACACGGCCCATAGTTTAGTGAAACAGGCAGATTTATACAGTCAGGCAAACCGTGTGCAGCTGGGGTGCGACATTGCAGATTTGGGGGGATCCTGGGTGCAGGTTTGAGGCCTTGCTGAGCTGCGGACCTGACAGCCCTGAGTCAGTGTTAGTGTGAGCTGCGATATGCAGGCGAGCCTGAAACCGGAACAGGAGCCACTCTGGCAGCAGCGGAGAGCCAGCGATGAACAAAATAGACTTCAAATTAGTCATAAAGAGAGGAAATGTGTAGCCCACGTTTTGGAAGCCCTTTTTAATCATCCTTTATTAATGACATTATACGAGGCTATGCCTCAAGCGTAAGGCTGAGTGAACACAAATAAAATGGTTGCTTTAAGTGACACCTTCAGTCAGGATTCATTAGGAGCTCAGCGGTAACAGGGGGGGCCCCTGCAGTGTCCCTCTGCCTCACTTTCCTGCCTCTACCCTCCCCTCTCTGCCCCCCTTCCCTGCCTCTGCCTCCCCTCTCTCTGCCCCTTCCCTGCTTCTGCCCCCATTCCCCTCTCTCTGCCCCCATTCCCCTCTCTCTGCCCCCATTCCCCTCTCTCTGCCCCCCATTCCCCTCTCTCTGCCCCTTCCCTGCCTCTGCCTCCCCTCTCTCTCTGCCTCCCTTCCCTGTTTCCCCCCTGCCTGTACCCTACCCATTTTGCCCTCTTGCCTCCCTGTACTCTCCTCTCTCTGCCCCTTTCTCTACTCTCCCCCCCACTCTGCCCCACACCCCTGCCTCTAGCCCCCCTCCCGTCTCTACCTTCTCCTCTCTCTGCCCCCCTCCCCTGCCCTGCCACCCCACCCATTTGCCTCTCTTCTGCCCCTGTGTGTGCAGGAGGGCAGTTTTGCCTAAGTGGACTCTGGGAGAGGGGCATATTTCCCCCAAATTGCGCCATTTCCTCAAATGGATTCGTATTGATTCTGGGAATGCATCTCTTCCAAACAGATAATCTGTTACTGCCATCTGCCTGAGCTGCTCACCACTTAAGCGTAATTACCCAGCAGTCAATGCTCCAGCTCAGCCTGCACACCCATTAACCCCTCGCATGCCGGGTGCCCACGCTGTGTCCTTCCCGGAGCGTGACGTGATGCGACAGCTTCAGGCACCACCATGGTTGCCCAGAAACTGCCCAACATTGTCATCAGTCTATGCCCCCACTGCAAACAGAAGACCGGGCTTAAGGGTCAAACAGACAGTCCCTGCTATGCTTCTTGGTCCCCTTTCTTGGTCCCTGCACGCCCCCACACACCTGTCCTTCCCAATCTGACTCATACCAAATTGAGCACAAAGTAATTTTTCTTCTTGTCTTTCTCTGATTACTTTTGGAATATGTATAAATATATCCAGAAGGTGAGCATGTTTACCACAGAAGTACATTCTGTGAATAGAGCATCTTAATGTGGAAACTCTTTTAAACCAATCCTGGGATATGAATTGGTCTGTCACACTCTGTCTAGCACATAATGTATTTTAAGAAAGAAGACCTTTCATTTATGCTGCAGATGACAGGAACCTTATGAAATATGTAAACTCCCCCCGCCCCGCCCCCCCAAACCCACAAACTGCAGTCCTCTGTTTACCGCTGAACTCTCCTTAGAAACCAGCAGTGCGTTGTGAGGCCGATTCGCTGATTGCGAACATGTGGGTTAACGATCAGCTGTGAGAGAATGGCAGATTCAGTTGCTTCCGTTACGGTTCCATCAGGACCATGAGGCCGATTAAAGCTGGACGAAGATCCTGCCATCCATCCATCCATCCATCCATCCATCCATCCATTCCATCTTTCTTATGATGGTGTGTGGCAGCCCCATATGAGATGGCGGCATGTGTCCCACAAAGGTTTCTCTCAGCTGTTGTAAATATTAAACTAGGGCAGCAGGTGGTGTATTGGTTAAGGACACAGACCTAAACGCTCCATGGTCTGATCAATGAAGGGCTTTGCTTTTGTACCGTTGACAAAGGAACTTAAGGAAAAACAGCACAGGTCAGTAATCATGTGTTTTTTTTTTACATTAAAATATATAAATTGTTTTTCCTCCAATCAGGGAATCTCAAACAGTCAGACTAGCCAATCCTGACTAAAAGGGCTTCTATTAGGGGCAATTAGTGGGTCCAAGTGATTGATGCCAAAAATAATTAGTGATTGGCATTATTTATAGTAGAATTAGCCAGCTGTATGTCACCTTTTGATTACTGTTCCCCAAAGTCCTGATTAAAATTGATTTTTACAGATTAATGCTTTGGAAAATGCGACTAAACTCTGATGAGGACATACAGTGTTTTTGGTGGATCTGCGTGGAGGGGGTCACCCGAACACTGCGAGACCCAGTAAGGATGCAGACCCCTACCCAGTACCCTCACTCCCACCTGGCTTTACACACGACTGCAGATATTAAGCACGCTGAAGTATTGCTGCTTTATACCGGTCACCCCTTCCTTGCCTCCCACGCTAAGCCATTACAATATGCTAATTAGCCAACATTTTCAATTAGAATTGATTTTTTAACAGTCTTTATATAACTTAAGCCTCTAACTCTTCAGTCTCTGTGTTTGTGGTCAATCAGCTCTAATGAAGTCTTCCCTTTAAATATGACTGCTGCTTTCATATTTACGTAATGTGTCCTAAGTCTGGTTCCCATCGTTCAGCTACAGTGTACTTATGGTATCATTAGCCAAAGCAGCACTGCATTTACTGATAATGTGTCTATGTGGACGTGGGTTCTGTCTAACGCACTTACCGCTCTTCCCATTTGGCAAATAAATAAACATAAACGTCCGCCTCAAAGGAGGGATGATGGACAGCAATGTAGGCGATCTCATTGGACAGAACATTACAAGGGTCGGATCCTTTAGAAATGGTTCGCTCACGACTTTACATGGTCTGTGTTCACAGGCCAACACAAGTAGGCTTGAAGCTATTCACTCACAGTGTAAACTTTCATGGCTGGTACCGACCTGCATTTGTCTAAGTATACTGGTTCAGGTCAGATATTGCCTGTAGATAAACTGTATTGGTTTTGACTGTAATGTGCACTGGTGAGGATTCCTAAATCTCATGAAGGTCATGGAAACTCCAGTCCTCCATGTTTAAGCTAGGATCTCAGAAGGTGGTTAGAAAACAGGAATGGCCTTAATCACTGCATTCCTGTTAAACCGTCATGAACCACAGTATGCACCGATCAGCCGTAACATTAAAACCACTAACAGGTGAAGGGAATAACAGTGATTATCTCCTTGCAGAGGCACCTGCCAAGGGTGTCATTATGTATTAGGGAAGCGAATAGTCGGTAACTGACGCTGATGTGTAAGATGCAGTAAAAATGGCCAAGTGTAAGGATCTAAGTGAATTCGACAACTATGATGGTCAAAGCATCTCCATAATGGCAGGTCTTGTGGGGTGTTCTGGGTATGCAGTGGTCAGGACCTACCGAAAGTGGTCCAAGGAAGGCCAACCGGTGACCGGCGGTGGGGTCATGGGTGCCCAAGGCTCATTGGTGCAGGTGGGAGGGAAGCCTGTCTGGTCCGATCTACTGTGGCACAAACTGGTGAATAAGCTAATGTTGGCTACGGTAGAAAGGTGTCAGAACACACAGAGCACTGCAGCTCGCTGCGTATGGGGCTGCGTAACCACAGACCGGACAGGTTGTCCATGCTGACCGCTAACCACTGACAAAAACGCCTACAATGAGCAAGTGAGCATCAGAACTGGACTATGGGGCAATGGAAGAAGGCTGCTGGTCTGATGAGTCACGTCTTCTGTTACATCATGTGGACATTCGAGTGCATGTGCGTTGTTTACCTGGGGCAGCGACGGCACCAGGATGCACTATGGGAAGAAGGCAAGCCGGTGCAGGCAGTGTGATGATCTGGGCAAAGTTCTGCTGGGAAACCTTTGGTTCTGGCATTTATGTGAATGTGAGTTTGCCACCTACCTAAATATTGTTGCAGACCATGCATACCCCTTCATGGGAATGATGTTTTCTGATGGCGGTGGCCTCTGTCAGCAGGGTAATGCACCCTGTAAAAATGCAAAACGGGTACGAAGGAGGCAGGAAGGCAAGGGTCTTCGGGAAATGGGTTTATTGATGGGATCGGAACAGGAGAGACAGGGCAAGCAGGAAGCGGGGAAGGTGACAAACTAACGTCAACTAACATTAATGACAAGTCTGGGGAAGACGGACTCAGACGTGGACTAAATACAAAAGACAAGCCAAAAATAACAGGAAACAGCCGGGCATGATCGGGGAAGCACACGTGGATGATCAGGGGGCGTGGCACACACGAGGATCGGACGAGCCGGGCATGACAGCAATGTGATTTAATTGTAATAAATACTGGGGTATTTATAAAGCCAAAAAGGAATTCAACATAAATTTCTCACAAACCCGTCTAGGAGTGATTTAAACTGCTAGGATGAAACTGGCTATGCCTGTCTCAGAGAACGCATGCAGCACTCATGCAATAGCAGCGGCGGTAAACTTTCGACGGATTTTTTAAACATACTAGATAATACTAAAAAGGAGTTTTGTTTCAACCCCCCCCCCCCCCCCCCCCCCCCGCGCTATATTATCTGAACAACAGGAAGATATGACAAGGCCTGATCTCAAACCAACCGACTATAGCGGTCCTCGCGATATGTAACATGCAATGCTTGTATTAATATTGCACATCGCTCACCCCTTTAACATACTACAGCCATTTTCCAAATTCAGTAGCCTACAAAATAGGTTACTCCGCCTCACGTTGTGATGTCATTTAGCTGCGGTAAGTTTTTACATCAGTGGAAAACCAACATCTTGATGTAGGCCTACCATAATTTTGGTACTCTTCGATGTAACAAAAGTACGGTACCTGGTGCAGTGTAAAAGCACCTCAAATCTATAGCTACTATTAAAATAGGAGCCTTCTTCCATGGAGCTAAAACTTCTGACATGATCAAAGGGCATTACTTTGGGTTGATCATTGAGGGATTGAGGTCTCCACCTATTTAAGGGGGTCCAGCGGATCGTATTTGCTGGTTTTGATCATTTATACCCATGGTTATGTTAATTGTCTGGTTTCTCATAACGCTCTATTAAATGTGACAAATTCGCCCTCTAATGGCTTTTATGAAAAATTACAAACGACGGTATAGATATTTTTTTCTTTTTCAAAAGTAGTTTTCTTCAGTGTCGCAAGAGGGCAGACTAACAAGGACTATTGACATTATAGTTATTTTAGTTCTTTCTACGTAATATATTCATATTTTTTATAAGGACTTATATACAAGGTTATGTTTATTGTTGAGATTCAGCCGGCAGTATGCCTACCTAAAATTAGTTATGAGCCTAGCAAAACAAAACTGAAAGAATGCATCTATGATACGCCCATATTTATTTTACACGTTTAAAGAGATAAAGTCCACTGGTAATATGATACAGAGAGCAGATGGGCTGATACGCTGGACTCTGAGGGGATCTTATGCAAAGCACAGCGGCAACTTGTTCAAATAATGACCACAATTAATGATTACGGATCACGATATTTTTACGCCGACGGTTTGTTTCTATATGGGAAACTCGGGAGAATTGTTTTGGAAACACAAGACTTCGTACCTCTCAAGCAAAGAAATGCCATCCACCACAAGTGCCGGAAATAAAAGGTAAATGTCTGCCTGATGAGCGGGCATAGCGACAGGCTGCAGACCTGAGCCTCTCCGGTGTGAGCGCTGCCTGCGAAGCGCCTTTAACGCGGGCAAAGCCGGTGGGAGGAGGGAAAGCTACAAAACAGGATGTCAAAACATGAAACAACCTGGATTTCAGCTACCTGAGCACAGAAGAAGTTAACGCAATCCAGGATGTACTTGCGAGAGACAAGTTGCTGAAAAAGTGCGAGGAAGACAGACTTCAGTAAGTAAGAACAACTATTATTCTTTTGCAAATACGATGAGACATTCACCGAAATTGGAAACAATTCTGCATTAAAAACCGACAGTGTATCTCGTTAAAGTCACTAAATTCCACTGCAATGCCGCTGATGCTTATCTGAAATTATAATAAGAAACATTAAATTGCCCTTTGGTTAAACTGTGGCTCCTTTTTATTCAAATGGAGTTTCGGTGATTTACACACGCTGTCAAAAGTTCGTTCAGAAATCAGTAGGACTGGAAAATGTAAAAATCGCAGTAACTGTATTTCTTAACGCTGTATTTAGCTATGTCCAGCATGCATACAGTGAGTGACTTGTGGGCACCGGGAAGACGCTCCGGCGTAGCAGGGCTGCGCGGCGACTTCCGGATCCTAATGGTTTTCTGCAGGATTACGAAGCCTGATGACAGCATATCGCTGTCAAACGCAGGTTGGCGCCTCCCGGGCTCCGTGCGGCGTGTGAAATGCGGCTCAACCGGGCCGATCAGGCGGCACTAAAATAACTTTAGAATTAGTATTGTTTCTTTTTTATCGCGATACAAATATAAACACAACTGTATTTTATCATTCTGGTTAACTTAGTATTTGTACACCTGTACGTACGCCTATATTTTTTTTGGTAAAGGTGTTTCGCTGTTAAGAATCGTCATAATAGTTTCCAAATGTGAGTAATGCAGGTTGGACCTGAGATGTCAGCCCTCTTCTGATACTTATTCTCTGTTCTTTTTGTCGTTCCGGGGGGTGGGTGCATGGTGTCCTCATCACTATCCTTAGTGTGTTGGTGAGTGTATCTGGTTGATCTCTATGTGGGTTTAGCGGTCAGCAGTGGAGGTCCAGACCATTTCAACTTGTCGGCCAGACTAGGGCCAGTTGTTAGGGGGGGCAGATGCAGTTGACCGTAATATCATCCAAGTATTACTTTCATTAGACTGCCTGCATTAAGAAGCAAAAGACAATTTTGAAAACCTTTTACAGTTTTTAACAAATATATAATTCACTCTGATTTCTTGTTTAGACTATTGTGCTTCCACAAGCTTTATTACTTGTTCTATGTCGTTAACTTCGCTTTTCATCCAGCGACCCCGACCACCTTGGCGCACCCGCGTTAAGAGTCCGTCAAGGAAATGTGCTTACGTTCGTTTCGCCCTGTGCCCAGCGCACATTTTCGCCCACATATATAAATATAAATAATATTAATAATATACCCAAGTAGCATACGTATTTAGGTGGGAGCACGGGGGGGCCATGCAAGTTGTCACGGGGGCACTGCCCCCCCACCGAACCACTCCTGGTGGTCAGATTTCTGTCCAGTTTTGGACATGTGAACTCAAAGGCTACGCGTCTCACTTAGACATGCGAGAATAATTATTGCGCACGTCGTGAATGTTTGATGCAGTGTTATGCACCATTTAAAATTGTGTGACGCCGAAAGTGCATTTCAGAGTATTTTGGTCGTAGCGTTTGTGTAACAGGTTAGGGTAAGCGGCCGTGTGCAGAGACGTTCCTGGAGGGAGCTGGGTTGGTGTTTCTGTTGCGCTGTTATGCAACGCGTTGTCTGCGACACTTAAAAGCGTGCGGTTTGCAGGAGAGGGCACGTCTACTGCAGGATGTACCATTAGCTGCCGCTTTGCGCTTCTCTGGAGCTCGGGGCTAACTGGGCAGGGCAACGGCATGCTGCGCCGACTGCTTTCTGGCACTTACAGCCTGCTGTGTAATGTCCTTTCTTTCCAATGTGACCCCCATGGTCGGCTTTGTTCATTCAAAAAGCAGGCAGCCCCACACAAATATTGGCTTGAGTGGTGGTGAGTGGGGGTTCATTCACATGTGGCTGGGATCCCAGGGCAGTGGAGAAGCTTGTGCAGACAGCAGAGACATAGCTACTCCCCAATATTTAATTTGCCTTTAAATTATTTAGTTGTGTCCCCATCCCACTATCAAACCATTGGAAGACAGCTTAGTTTGACCTTAGTGATAATGTACACATCCATGTTTGCAGATAGCTGTAGGTCATACTCTTAGCATGGTTAACTTTTAACCATTTATTGACACTTTTTATTGATCCCCGTAGGGAAATTGTCTTTACGCCTCCCACAACTTGCTCTTTTTTTATAGAGGAAGTTGTCTGCGAAGGGCTTCCACCCGTAGTGGCGCCCAGGGAGCTGGGGGATAAGGGCCTTGCTCAAGGACCCACAGGCTGAGGCTGGGTTTGAACCTGCAACCTTCTGATTACAGGCACACAGGCTTAGCCCACTGAGCCACACGCTGCCCCCTCATTTGCACATACCCTTAAGCATTAATGGAAAACATACTGTTCTATCCATAAACGGTCGGTGTTGGCATAGTTATTACTGTCTTAGCCCTCTATGTGCGTAGTTAGCTTTATCATGGTTATCGTATCATGTTTATCTTGCCGGTGCTTGCATAATAGTGTAAACTCGGCTATTGTCGTCTTTTGGCTGGGAACACTTGCATGTTGTGAGAAGTAGTGCAGTTGCCAAGGTTATTTGAGCTCTGGGTTCACAACTGTCATGAACTTTGTGGGGGGACGTGGGGGGGGGGGCGGTGTTGGTTCAGGTTGCTGCATTAGCCAAGCTAATGCTAACGGCCTTAGTAATTTCTGTATGAACTTGCCCTCACTGCATCTATCATCTGATATCAGATCTGAGTTTGCCTCAGTGTCGTTGGCGTCCTGAGTCTGGTCCCGCTTCTCTGTCAGTTGGCGTGCTTATCTAAGTGATAACTCTGCATGTATTATGGTGTTCTTGGTTTAGCGTTGTTATCGCTTTAATAACTCGATGCCTGAATGGACATGTTTTCTTTAGGCTCACGCACAGTCTAACTTTCAGTTTAATGCAGGTTCTCTCCATACATTGACACTGGTTTCTGGTCTCCCTCTATCAGGAAGATCCAGGACGATGGATGGAGGGACCAGCGCTGGATGAAGGGGGTGTCGGGCCAGTGGTTCCAGGAGATCCAGCAGTCCAAGCGGAGGAACAGAACCAACAGCGGGCACCACACCCAGTCACTTCTCGCACCCAGAGGTAAGAGGCTAGGTGATAAGACACACAGCTGACAGATACGCACACACTGCTAGTTCCGGTGTATGTGTGATACCATGTCTGTCTAACTGTGTGCACTTCTCTAAGCTTCCTATGGAGGTGACAGAACTGGGCCAATGAGGTTTACTCATTACAAGTGCTGGACTTGAGAGCTGGGCTGTAAAAAGTTATTTTACATTTTTATGGCAGTGGCACTTTCATGACATTTATAACACGTGGATCCACTTGCTTTCCAGCAGTTAATACATACTGGGTGACCCATGTGCTACAGCTGTTTGCAGCCTGTAACACAGAGAAATAGAGCAGAACCTCTAACCTTTGTGTAATTATGGTGACTTGTGATCAATGTGACAGGTAGCTGGCAGATGCTGGGTCCTGATTCTGGAATGTTCTCATTCTTCTTACCTTAGAGACACCCCTGAGGTCAGGGAAGCTCCTCAGAAAGCCTGGGGACAGGAGAGAGAACCACGACAAGGCCGTCTCCCCCAGCAGGGCCTCATTCCGTTCTCGGGTCACCTCGCTCTTGGCCTTCCGGTTCCTCCAGAAGGGATCGGCCTCCCGCAGGAGCCGAGACGGCAGCTTCAGGTAAGCACCGAGGCAGGGAGCTGGCCAGCTTCTCCCATTGCAACTGTGATGTAGTGAGGTACGGAGGTCCAACAGCCACTCCCCAACTGGTGGGCTACCTGCTGCCTAGCTTTGGATGCACCTGCCCTCTGGCCCTGGCTGCCCATGAACAGCAGAGGTTCCTGGTGATGACATGCCCCTGCCTGAGCATCCCCGTGTTAAAAGAATCGAGGGCAGAAGGTTAGGCTTACATATGTCATGTGGCACGGTACAATGAGCTCTTTAGAGTGACACGCATGAGAGCCCTTATCCCCATTCCGCCAAGGGTGCGTCCCTCCTGGGTGGGGTGTGCTGGTGTCGAAAGCAGCACAGGGCGGGGCTAAGATGGAATGTGGCCCAGCTGGTGCCTTTGGGAACAGCTGGGCTGTCTCCAACATGCAGCCAGCGAGTTTTTAACTCGCTCTGAGGCAGCCCTGTCTGGGCGTAGCTCTGCAGGGAGACACTGGATCCCATCTGCGTGCAGAGCGAGTTGGCCCCTTTGAAGGTGTCGAGTTCCTGCTGCAGCAGCCACATGTACCACTGTGGGTCGCAGTGCCAGCTTGGCGAATAAATGAGAGCCGGCACTGACCTGCAGTGTAGTGTGAGGAGTCTGTGGTTGCTGTGGCTGTTGCTTCGGAGAAACATGGCTCTCGGGATTACATTTAATATGCCCTCAGCCAGCTTTTGACAGAAGCAGTTTGGGGTGAGTCTCGTTACCAGAGCTGCAGCTGCTGGGATGCGGAAGGCATCTGCCTGACGGCTGTTTGATTTCTGCCTTCTGTTCTGCAGCTTCGCTGGAGCCAGTGGACCCAGTTCAAGGGCTGGAGATCAGGATCATTCTGGTTCCCACCTTTCAGAGCAGGTACAGTGGCCCATTTCCCTGTGTGGAGAAGATGAGTGTCTTGAAGTTCCTCCCAGATACCTGTACTACCCTTCAAAAAACTAGCCACATTAACTGGATTGTCCAATTACTCAAATCCGTTCAGCAACATGGGCTCTGAAGTTTAATTGACAGGGGTCCAGGCGTACCTGGGACTCACATGGAGAGTCACACTTCCAAATGTCACTCGTTCTGTTTCTGCCTTCTTGTGTGGCTTTTTATGAGAAGCAGGGTTTTCAACTGAATATTAAATAATCCGTTAATGGGTGACGGCCGAATCCATATCAGGTGAGATGAGATTACAGTGCAATTTCTGGATGTGACAACTGCATGTGTTATATGCAAAGTCTCCAGTGAACAGAAATGTGAGCAGTTCCCCGTGGAGCACCTGTACTACACAACACACAGTCCAGTGTTCTAACATACTGTGGTCTGTTGGTGAAGTAGGCAACAGTCTGGGATACAATGTGCTGATCCACCTCCATACTGTCTGTTTTGTTCCTCAACAGTGATGGTATTATAGTGCTGAATGCACTGGAGAAATCAAAGAACAAGATTCTCACAGTGATTCCCAGCTTTTCCAAGTGGGACATGGATCTTTGCCGCATGTAAATGAGCAGGGGGGTCCAAACAGTAGAGGGTCCATAGAAGAATTTACCAGGAGTCTGAGATGGGCCAAGATAAGCCTTTCCAGAGTAGTAGTAGTAGTAGTAGTGCAGTAGTACTAATAATAAGAAAAATAATAATTAATGATAATAATCTTCTTCACTGAACAGGGACCACATCCGGATTTCACAAACGACTGCCCCACTGTTCAGCAACAAGAAGACTCTGAAGGTGAGGAGAATCTCTCATGTATGATGTCACTCATATGAAAATTGTAGAATCTGGTAAATAGGAAAATGTTTTTTATGCTGTACTTATTAACTGTACCCTTTGTTTTAGGGGCCCCAAACCACAGACCTTCAGAACATCATGTAGACCCCAGGAAACCAGAGACTAGACCAGGCCAAAAGAAAGCTTGTTATCCTTCAGTCCCAGAAGAACCCAGAAAACCAATTTTCAGAGACCAGATAGACCTGTGTGTAGCACACAAACGTGGGAGCTACCACAACAGCCTCACTGACTCGCTTGGAGAGCCTCCTGTCACTGATTCTCTCAGAGAATCCACCGGCACTGACCTTCTCAAAGTCTCTATAATTACTGACTCACTTGGAGAATCCACCATCACTGACGCACTTGGAGAATCCACCAGCATTAAATTTCACGGAGAATCCACCTTAACTGACTCGCTCGGAGAGTCTGCCGGCAGTGACTTGCTTCGAGAATCCACCGGCACTGACTTGTTAAAAGATTCCGCTGTCTTCTTGCTAAATCAGCCTTCCAGTGGGATTGCCTTTCACACTGAACAAACTTCCGATTGTCAGAGAAACTCAGACCTTCCCAAGTCTAACCTTGTTCCCTTGCCAATTGTTGCCTCTTCTTCTGGTCTGAAGCGTTCCAACTCCTTACCCACCCTCCAGCTCCAAAGTGATGAAACGCCCCATTCAGAGTTGCCAGCTCACCTCAATCCACTAGCAACCATGTTGCCTCCTTCAGTGGTCACAGTTGTTGCTCCGCATTGGACAGGAAAATTTAGGAGACCCAAGCAGGGAGCTGAAACCACACAGGCTGTAAAGGAAGCCAATGGGAGGAGCCAGGAAGTCAGGCGCAGCTCTTACGTTTTCAAGGAGCAGCAGACTCTCAGACACAGAAATTCAGTTTCTCAGTCATTTCTGGGCAGAAACACTGTGCAGGACAAGGACATATTTCATGGACCTGACACTCCACAGAGACAACCAGCCACTGAGAGTGCACGAGGTTTGGTTGGCTGGCTTCCTGAGAGGACTACATCAAGGATACCTTTGTCTGCGTCTGTCTCACTGGACAACAGCAAAAAGATCTCCACTGGTTCCAGCTCCTCACTTGTACATCCAGGCACTGGCCACTGCAGCTCGCTGGATGTCCACCATCACAGAAGAATATCTGAGGTCTGTTGCCAGCAACCTCCTGTGACTCGTTTCAAAGGGTCTTCATCCCCGAGCAGCATTTTGCTATCTCTGCGGGGAGGTGGTTCTGCCTTAGGCAGTCCCGGAACACTCTCCTCCTCTATATATGCCACTACTCCTCGCTCTCACCCTAGCAGCACCACGAATGCTGCCAAGTCTGCTAGGGAGGGGCAGTTGCAGTACACTCGAGGGGATGGATCAGATCGACTATACTTTATCAAAAGCCAAACTCTCCCACGCAGATCGACACTGCCCTGGCGGAACCATAACCAGAAAGATGCTGCGGGACTGGATCATTATGACCATGCTTCCTTGGGGTACCCCCTTTCTCATCATACACTCCCTGGGCCTGCTGACGTACAGAATCCCCCTGACCAGAGCCCGGATAGTCTCAGTGCTACAATAAACCTTAGAAATAACCAAAAATCAAGCAATGCCCATAACACTTTTACCTTTCCCAGAAACAGTCCATCATGGACACCTGATACTAGGAAAGTCCTTCCTAGCTACACCGTGTCTAACCCCACTCACCCTAGCTCCTTCAGTACTCATGACATGCCTACATCCCAAAACAATTCAAGCAATGTGCCCAACCAGTCTGATAAGCTACGAACCCCTTCCCAGATGTTCAATTCGAGGAACATGAAAAGTGTGGTATCTTTCTCCCAAAGCAAAGACATTTCACCGAAAGAAGGGGCTGTTCCTACCCACACATTGGAGGAGCTTAACTCTGCAACTCCTCTCAGTCCTATGGCTGTGATTAGTCCCAGAACACCAGAGAGAAGCTGCCACTTTGGGGAGAGTCCAATGACTCTTTGTCCAACTGGTGAGACTAACCCCACAACACTAGGAAAATCATCCAACAGTTTTGACAGTTCAGAAATTCACAGAATACTGGTTGTGAGAATTCCTGCATCCCCAAATGTGGATCATTCAACTCCTCCCAGGTCTATGGCTGTGACTAGTCCTGCAACACCAATAAAATCTTCCCAATTTGTGGACAATTCAGTAACTCACAGGATAAGGGCTGTTATAAGTCCTGTATATTCAACTGGAGCATTCCAAGGCATGGACCATCCAGTAACCCTCAATCCACCTGATGCGACCAGCCCAACAAGATCAGCAAGATCTTCCAGCACTACTGACAACTCAGACATTCACAGATCAATTGTTATGAACAGTCCTTCATCACTAACAACTTTTTCCTATTCTGTGGACAATTCAAAAACTCATAGCCCAAAGGCTGTGACCAGCCCCATATCACCAAGATCATCTTCTCACAGTGTGGACAACTCAATATTTCACAGTCCAGGGGTAGTGTCAAGGTCATCTTCTCCAGCTGTATCTCACCAAGATGTGAACAGTTCTGTGTCTCACAATCCACTCTTCCTGACTACTTCTGTGTTGCCCACAGAATTGCCCCAAAATATTGATGATAAAAAAGTTGAAAATGTAACAACAAGTACCAGTGCATCATCAAGGTCATTTAACTTTTTAGACAGTACAAATGTGAGGACCCACAGTCCAGTATCACTGGCTGATTTAACCAGATTGCCCCAGAGTAGCATCACACCAGTGGTGATAAATGGTCCTTCATTGTCAATAAGATCAAGTCTGAATAATGCAAGCATTCAAAATCCAACAAGTCAGAATAATTCTAATTTGCCAAAAGAATCTCCCAACAGTATAAATAATACAAAGATCCTGAGTTCAACTGGAGTCATTACATTAAATAAATCATCTGATGTGGAAAGTTCAAAAACTGATCGTTCAACAGCATCATCCAGTCCATTACTATTGGAGATACCACCCATTAAATTGAGAAATTCAAGAATTCCAAGTTTAGAAGGACTTTCTTCTTCCACTGCCAACGTCCTATCGCGTAACAGTGAGGGGGCTAGCTTGACGCACAGTGGGGACACAGCATGTAGTCCGTCACCGCTGAGTTGTCCTGTGCTGCAGACAAGATCAATTTGTAATGTGGGTGCTCTCAAAACTTACTCTTCCGAGAGACAATACAGTCCTCCCAGAGTTGTCTCCCCCACACAGAAGTCCCCTGATCCAGAACTCAGAAAATCCCCTTTAAGCCCCACAGAAAATAACAGGCTTGCATCTTGGAGGCAGCACTCTTTTCACAGCAGACATCCTGCCTGGTCCTCAGCTAAGGATACACACTCAGAAGCGGCCCACAGATTATCGTCGGACACTGCTTCCCTGGATGCCACAGTTAGCAGAAGTTCTCAACCTCTGTCACCCCTCCCTGACTCAAAGAGGATGTTTTCCTCAGAGTCAGTGGTTGATATCCCTACATACAGTGAAGGTTTCTTTGACCTATCAGGAAATGTTAAATTGTCTAGTCCTGGTTTACACAAGCAAGCATTGAATCTGAATGTTAGTGAAGTGTCTGACAACATTTTCAGTCCAGAAACCAAAACCGCAGAGAAGTTACGGCATGCTGACTGTGGAGGTTCAGGGTATCTTGATTTTAAGGAGCAAGGCAAAAACCCAGTTCTCAGAAAAAAGCCGACTGGTATAGTGGTTAGCATAGATGAGGTCTGGTACCAGTCAGCCAATCTCAGGGCTAAAGATGAGAAAGCACCGGAGAAGCCTCTGCGAGATCATAGGTTTGTGTCCATACAGGAACAGAACTCACATAAGAGTCTACTGACATTAACAAGCAAGAAGGACCATACCAGCCCAATATCTCCTGTGGTGGCAACAGAATTTTACTTTTCTGAATGTGAAACAATAGAAGTAAAAGAGAACCAGGGTAGGAATAACTCCGATGTGATGTCAAATGGTACCAAGATGAGTTTCAGTTCAAAGCAGTTTGAAGATGAACTTCAGACATTGAGGAAGAAAAGCAGGGTGGAGATGCCACTCATCCAAAGTAGAACCAGCAGCTCTGTCTCAAGCACTGGGAAAGAGGATGTTTCAAGGGTGCTGAAGCCCTCGAACCACAAGAACATCATTGAAAGGGAGGTGACAGGTTTTCATCCTGACTACAGTCAGGCATCATGGTTGACTGAAGAAAACAATCAACCTAAAAATGCGTCCGAGACGGACCGCATAAGCAGTAGTTCAAACTGTCTCTTTGATAAGAGTAGAAGCTCCTCCTACCACAGGAGTCCATGCTCACCTCTAAATAGCCACAGTGTCTCTGTTGAACGTTACACCCTTGTCCCAGGACCCAGGAGATCCTCGCTCAGTCCCAGAAGTAGCCAGATAAGCATCGACTTTGATTCTGATGATGCCGATAATGAAAATGTCTTCTACAGAGGGAGCTTAGAAAGGAAGTCCAAAAGGAAGAAGACCATCTCTTTCTCTGAAGTAAATGACTACCAGGTATGTGTGGGTGGACAGGTTGGTGCTGCTGACAGGACTGGGAACGTGTCTCTTTCCAGGAGCCTTAAGGACATCTCTCAAGAGAGCCAGAGTCACCCTTTCTCAGATTTCAGCCTGAAGGCTGGACGCTCGTTTTCTGTGAGTAACGTCCACGCCAGCCGCCCGTCTGGCTCCGCTCGCATGGCCACTGTTCCTCGAATGACCAGCATTGACAGCCTCAGAGGCACTGATATTTTGGACATTGGGCCGAAGCAGCGATCCCGGGCTCACTCATGCAGCATAGATCAAGCTACTTACGGGGATGAGAGCGGGAAGCAGGTGACCCCAGGCAGGAATCGATCACCTCCCAGCCTGCACACGCCTTCCTCTGTACAGGCTGACGAATTGTCACCATCACCCCCACCATCACCCCTCTTTTCTCCCCCACGGATGTCTCGAGCACCCAGCTCCTCACCCAGGAGTAGCTTGACCTCACCAGACAACCTGTCGCCCAGAGGGTGTTTGCCCTCCAGGGGATACAAGTCAAGCCTGTCAGACCTTGGGGAGTCTGACTCAGATACCACCACAGACGATGAGTATTACCTGAGTGGTGACAAAGGTGAGAAGGAGACAGAACTATAAAAGTGGACAATGTTCTAGGGTTTTCTACTCTCTGGGTCAGCTACTCACTGTTATCCATGGCTGCGTCTACATTTAATTATGAAAGTAAAATATAGATTTTTTTTTCTAATGGTTTAAAGATTCCTTACATCTGCTCTCAAGCCAGCCTTTTCGACTGATGCACTTTGATTCTCCTTACCTCCTATCTTACGTTATTTCAGTTGGTTGAAGTTATTTAAAAAAATTTTTTTTTTTAAGAAAATCATGCTATTTTCTGACATGGTGTTCTGTTTCTGTTCTTTTTCAAATGTACTTTTATTAAAAAAAATGTAATTTAATTTATGTATCACTAGGATTTCCTGAACGTACGTACACACACGCGCACACACGCACGCACACACACACACACGCACACACACACACACACTCAAGTCGGTCTTACTATCTAAATGGGGACCATCCATTCATTTCTATGAGAAAACCCTTAATCCCAATCATGACACCCTTAACCTATACCCATCCCTAACCTTAACCGTAAGTAACCAACCCATTGCCATTTTTACTTTTTTGATTGCGTTCACAGATATTTATAAAACTGAGGTTATCCAAATAGGGACCTCAAAAGATGTCCCCAAAAGTAGGGAAATTTCAGGTTTTACTACACTTTGGGGACAATTTGGTCCTCAAATGTGATCTATGCAAACCCCCCCACACAAACACACACACAGGTCTTTGTGAGGACTCGTCATTCATTTCTATGGTGAAATCTCTAATCCCAACATGACAACCTTAACCCCTACCCAGCCCTAACTTTAATCATAAGTAACCAAACAAAATAAGAGAATTTTGGCATTTTTACTTTTTTGATTGCATTCACAGGTCTTTGTGGGGACCTGAAAAATGGTGCCACAGCATCAGAATAACAGGTTTTTATTACATTGGTGGGGACATTTGATCCCCACAATGTAATATAAACCGAATCCACACATACACACACACACACACACACAAATACATATAAATGATGTTAGTGCCTTTGAACTTGCAGCAGGTGCTGCCCGCGAGGTTATCAGCGTATTAGTGGGTTGGTTAGCTGGTTGTCATCAGCATCATGAAACCGGGCTGTGGGATGTGAGGTCACCCGCGATTCGCTGCTAACTGACCAAACCGTCATTTAGATAAAGAACGACTCTGCCGGCCTAGATGTGTGGAATGCACCCGCAGTGTTTATCTGCCTTTAGTTGCTGTTTCTAGCACATTCCATTGAGGTGAGCTCCACCCACAATAACACAAACCGTATTTCCATATATAGCTAAGTCACTGTTAACTAAAACGGCTGCTTAGCATAGCATAGTGCAATGCAGGGAGCACATGTCAGTAATTCCAGTTATTTTCACTAATAAAAAAAATCAGCTGTTATGGTTTTGGAGTGAATTTTTTTTTTCCTAGAAATGTGTGACACAAACTCCAAACCACGCTGGTGGTGTTTTTGCACAGTTGTGTAATCGAGGGTGGATCCAGGAACAACAACAATGTCTCTGGCACCTAAAAAGATTCTTCAGAGCAGCGTTCTCAGCCATGTCCATGCGGATCTCCATTATCCAGCAGAGGGTAACCGTTACCTTGGTGACAGTCCTGGCCAGTGTTAGGCATGGGCTGGGGGACATGGGTGTGATGCCAGTGTCTCTTGATAACATGTCCCCAAAATTCATCTACAATACCTGCCGCTATGGTGACCCCTGGATGTGTTATTCCCCCACCCCCCTGCCCCCAAGGACTCAAACATGCACATGTGATGTGTCTTGTGAATGTTCATGACATTATGGGCAATGTTGATCGCTATTTTTAAAGTCCATGTAATTACAGGCTTGTCCGTCCTGTTCTCAATGAGTACTTTAGCTCTTCGTCCAGTGCCAACAAGACAATCATGGTGACTAAGGCAGTTGTTTTGGTTTCACACAGACATTTTGTGACTAGTGTGGGGGGGATGCTAAGAGTCCGGCCTATTCCCAGTGTGTGTATGTGGGGGGGGGGGGGGGGGTCACACCCAGGAGGAGTGCCTGCATGTGGCAAAGGGAAAGCAACCAGTGGTGAATGGGACAATGATAAATGATGGCTTGATACATTAAGAAGAGGCCTGCCATTTACATGCGAGAGACGGAGCCCAGCTGGTCAGGTGAGGACCCCTGTGATGTAGGACAAATAGTGTGGGAAGCACTGCCACACAGCCCTGCCTCAGAGGGAGGAATGCAGCTCTGTGACATGCGCAGGTTGCTGACGGTCGCATCGCTGAAGGCTGAGTGCATGCGCGGCTTGCTGACGGTCGCATCGCTGAAGGCGGAGTGCTTGTGCGGGTGCACTGCAGCCCTAGATACCTCTTGCTTTAAAGACGGAGTCTCCCTTGAAAACGATCCTGTTTTTCTACTGTTGTCACGGAGACTGAGCCTTGTTTGCTCATGCTATTGGGGGCCCATCACATCATGCCTGCCATGGTTGCGTTTACTGCTAAGGAGGTTTCCGACGGGGCACTTGGACCCAGAGCTGGGGCCTCACTGGGGGGGAATTGACAGCAGTTGTCACCAGCAAACTCATTTGTAGCACGTAGTGGACACCAGCAACCGCGATGATCTTCAGCAGCTGTGCATATTGTGTTATCTATTCACAGAGCAGTGGAGGCAGGGTGCCGGCAAGACTGATAATACCTGTTCACTTACCTAAGATAATCGGGCAGGTATGAGCAGGGGCTTATATCAAATGCCTGTCAGGTGATCATATTTAGACACTTAAACAGCCATGTTACAAAGAAACTGCTCCAAGCAGTATGTTAAGATCCATCCTGTGTCTGGAATGGATCTCACTGACTGGTTTATTGTTCTGTAAGGCTCTGTGTGCTAATGCACTCATATTTGGAAGAAACTGAAGGATTAATAAAAGTAGATGTATTCTCATCACTATGACAACAAGAAGAAGAGCCAGTTTTAAGCGAAATCCACAGCTATAAACTACTGAATGAAAAGATGATGTAATGTGTTTTAAGAGTGGGTTTGGTGCTTTTTGTAAAGTAAAGAACAGCAGGAGCCTGACCGTACACGTCGGAGAAAGAGCCTGCCTCACTCTGGAGGTGGTTGTTGGGCCGTGTCTGGGCTGGTGATCAGTCCAGATCACCACTGAATAAGAAAATGAGAGTAAAGGCATAGTGTGTCAGGGGGTAATCTCCTGCTAATGGTAACCATGGAAACGCAGCATCATTTGACCTGCACACATGAAAGCCCTGATGTCACTCTTCTGAACCTGATCGTTGTGCGTGTACTCAGTTGCTGTAGCAACTGCCGTCTGCGTGCTCCCAAGTAGTTTATCGCAATATAACAACGAAAATTTGTTCAGTACAAATAATATGGAGTTAATCACAAGACACGTGTAAGCTGAGGAATGACTAACCTCAATCCTGAACTACCAGAATTTTTTTAGTCGGTAATGAGATTCCAGAAAGAAACTTTGAAACCTACGGTAGAGTTTCCTTTTCACTGTATGAAATCTGTACCTTGGTAAAGCCACTTTGACCTTTATATTAACTAGTTAAGCAGGGTAACCCTTCTGCTTTTATGAAAAAATGTAGCATGAAATGTAACCCTCTGAATCCTTTTGTGACATGGTGCTGTCACATGTTAACATGCCTGCTGTCACATGTTACATGTTCTATGTGTGCTGCGGTCTGTGCTGGTGTGTAGCAAGCTGGGAGATCACAGAATACACACACTTATTTCTTTGTGATTTTGACATGATCTCTTTGTTTTCTTGTCATATGTGCCTCATGCAGAATTATTAGGCAAGTTTGTATTTTGCTTGTATCTTCTCTTGAGACAAATAATTTCAGTCAAGATGCATCTCTTATTAAGAATGGACTGTGTAACAATAGATCATACTCAGTATTTGGTCTGACTACTTTACTGGTCGGAGTTAAACAGGGAACCTTTGATTCTTCCCTGTGCAGAATTATTAAACAAATTATTATTACTATTACAATGGGACAAAAAAGGACCTTAGAGAAAGTGGAGAAAACAAACAAAATAACAAAGTGCCAGTCAGAAGGATGCAAAACAAATGTGATCATCATACAGTCAAGTGGCCAACAGCCAAAGATGGAAGAAGCATGTAGTAACGAGATGACATTTACTCAAAGGGGAGACTTCCAGATGAGATTTTAAAACTGCAATATGAGCAGAATCTCCAGAAGTAATAGGTGCTTTGAGCTATGTGACGTGGCTGAGGTCAAAAAGGCCTCTACTCAATAAAGCATGCAAGATACCACATCTCATTACTGATTTTACAAAGGTTTTGCAGACAGATGAGAGGAGAGTGACGCTTGATGGAGCAGGTACACAGGCCTGTGGATGGACACCTTCTTCAGGTGCTGACAAGGTAGTGGAGGACTGATGGTGTTGACCACAATTATCAGTGAGGAACTTGTCTGGACTTTCTGACTTGCAGATAGTGTAAAATGCACCCCCTATTATACCTACTGGTATGAGAAGTAGTCAGCAGTTTTTTTAAAAAAAGGTTATGATATTCATGGACGACAATGCTCCTTCCCATGAATTGAAATATTCTATACATTGGCCAAGAAAAACTGGAAAGGTGATTGAATTACGAACCAGGCCCTCTTCATTGCCTGACTTAACACCCTGTAAGAACCGCTGGGCCTTACTAAAATGTGAGATTTACTAAGGCAGTAGACAGTACACTTCTCAGCAGCATCTGGGCGGCGGTCCTAGCTGCCTTAGCTAATATGGGACAGTATCGAATCAAAAACCTGACCGGTTCAATGGACGACAGGCTCGTGACGATCACTGAGAAGAAATATGACCATACGGGACATTAAGATTGGCCAAGTTACTGTATAGAACAGATGATAGGTTGTTATTCCTTATATAGAGTGAATATAATTTTTTATTGGAATTTCTGTGGGTGATTGAGAAATGTCAACTTAGTTTCTGACTGTTTTTACTTAGTGACTAATGTAAAATTTTCTCTCTAAATAAATTTCCTTGGAGCAAAAGACTTGTATAAGTCTGCCTAAGTTTTGTTGAAAATTTTCCTAAAGGAATAGTACTTCCCTAATAATTCTGCATGCAGTGTAAATGTTCACTGATGTGAAAGATGGATACAAGTTCAGCTACATGTGTGGTGTAAACTCAGTGAATACAGATGGAAAGTTGTGCTGCATTGCTTTTTTGCTATTATGTGGATCATGGCACCGCACCCATGCCAGAGAGTGAGCCTTACTGTTCAGGGATGCGGTATGCAGAGCGTGTCCACATTTGCTCAGCAGCACCCCATGTGGCGGCGATTATATTTACACCAAATATTACCCGACAGCTAGCTCACCCTTCCCCAGATGCCGGGATCCAGCCTGGCGTATTGCCTCGACCCGGTCAGAAACACTAAGTAGAACCAGCAGCTTGCAATGACAAGCCTGAGCAGAGAGTGCTGGCGGCTCCACTGTCTAAGAGTCAAAAATCACACAGGGCCCCTGTGGCCCCGGAAGAAGGTATATTAGTAGGTGTCGCCCACAGCTACTGCCGTTTTACCTTTGAACACTAGCATATTAGCATAGAGTTGTGCGTGAGTGCCAGATGTGTTAGTCAGTACAGACTTCTATGTCTTTAGGTTGAAGCATTGCTCGAGGTGTGCTGGGGATGGGGCGAGGGGTGGGGGGACTGGGGTTTAGCATTGCCTCTATGAATCCTCTTTCCAGGTTACTCCACCCAGAGATGAGAGATGTCCTGCTTCCCAATCAGCCAATCAGCCGCATTCACTGATCATCAATAGATCAGCCAACACTCCCCGAACCCCCACACCCCCGAGCTCCCTTGGCGGACTATAGGTGGGGTTTCCTCACCATGAAGGCTGACACCCTCCCCCAGGGATGTCAAGCCGTAAAAAAGCAATAAAAACACAATTTCGCGGTAAATGGAGAGGGACACACCTCCTGCAGGTGGGTGAGGAAGCGACACCCTGAGGACCCCTCATGTTACACTTAGGCTGTCCCTCTGGCTCTGCGGCTCTGCACCGAGAACAGGATGGACAGTTGGCTGGGCACCGTATTGTGTTCCCTGCATTGTGGAGAGCTTTTGTCCTCAGTGTTTTACACGGGTGTGTGAAATAGTTCAGGTGCGTATAAAACAAAACACAATAAATGGATAAATGGTAGCAGCCGCACCTAGCTAATCCATGCATTCCAGTTCATAAAGACAAATAAGAGTGTCAGGTTTCTGAAGCTGCTGTGCAGTTGTGTGAGTGGGGGAATGTCTCCCAGGGCTTGTCTGTAAACAGGCTGAAATTCTTACATTTCCACGGAGGTTTCTAGAAGGCTCTGGTGC
This sequence comes from Brienomyrus brachyistius, assembly GCF_023856365.1. Classification (NCBI taxonomy): domain Eukaryota; kingdom Metazoa; phylum Chordata; class Actinopteri; order Osteoglossiformes; family Mormyridae; genus Brienomyrus; species Brienomyrus brachyistius. Next base: position 36,940,280 of record NC_064536.1, read on the forward strand.
TGCCGGCTGACAGAGGATTTTAAGAAGCTTGGAGCACACCGAGCATGCCTGGTAGATGCACCCTAAATGGCCCCCAAATATGAAGAGAATCTGAAAAATTCACGGGGAACATGAATGGTAACGTTCTAGGAATCTCTTCTCCATCAGAACACACCACTGGCTACATGGGAAATTCATCTACATCATTAATATCTTCACTGCTATAAGCCTGCTGAATGTAGCCTGGGAGGATGAAACTGGATTTATGCACACAGTGTATAAATAAATACCTGCTTATAGTTAAACAGATCTGGGAATTTAACAACAGTATAGAACTAGAAGTGGGTATTTATAGAATTGTATGTATATACATTGTGAGCTGTTACTGCTCATAATTATCTGGCTAATCAGTGTCCATTGCAGTAGACAGAAACATAGTAAATAAATTACAATTAACTGGCCCAAATGGGAGCATCATCTCTACGACCATGAATGGGCACTTAAACAAAAAATGCTGTTCTGTTCCACAGTGCCTTGGGGGGTACAGTGGGATTGGGGTGTTCGTGACACACAGGCCAGTGGTCAGGCCGGAGTTCAGTGCTGCCTGAAGGTGTGTCTTATGGTAAATAGGGACCTGTCCATGTCCCCAGGAGTGTCTTATTCAATTTATTTCTATATAGTGCCTTTCAGAACAAAGTCACCCCAAGGGCTCTTCACATGGGTGTGTTGTAATACATTCCTGCATCGTTTATACAGAATAATTCAAAAACAGGGAAAAGGAAAAACTAAGAAATAAAAGAATGAAAGCAAGATGACAACAGAGGAGAGGAGCCAAAAACTCCCAAGTAGGGAGAAAAAAATCCTCTTGGGGTCCAAGGCCAACTGGCTGCCTAACCCCCCTCCCAAGGTGAAAACTGTGATAAAGGTCAAAGTCCATCAAAGACTCGGTTTTCTGTGCTGGTCTGTGTGAGGTAGCTGATTGAAGGTTGCATAGCACCATGTCCCCAGGTGTGTGTTAAGGCCCAGATGTCCCATGTCCCTTCATGTCCCCAGGTGTGCTGTCTTACAGCACATAGAGACCTGTCCTGTGTCCCCAGCTGTGTGTTACGGCCCAGATGTCCCATGTCCCTTCATGTCCCCAGGTGTGCTGTCTTACAGCACATAGAGACCTGTCCTGTGTCCCCAGCTGTGTGTTACGGCCCAGATGTCCCATGTCCCTTCATGTCCCCAGGCTTTGTGCTGTTACTCATCACATTGTGTCTTTCTTAGCCGCCGCCGGTATATGTGAGCAGTCCCACCCGTGATGCCGCTGGCTTTTTTGGCTCAGCCCTGGATGGCTCATTGTTGATGCTGATGAGAGGAAAGAGGTTTTGGGCTGCAGTCTGGTCCACGCCCTCTCAGCTTACCTCATCTCAGCTCTGTCCTGATGCCTGTCAGCCAGTCCCTGGGGATGAGGGCCCAATGGTGACATCACTCTGCCAATCATGGGATTTGAGCCAGTGACCTTCTACTCAGGTGCATTAACCTGCAGAACCACACACCACCCTGTTTTTGCTGGCAGTGTCTACCTCCACAGATCACACCCATCTCTTCCATATAACATTGATCTTCCTCTCCAGTCTAAGCCAATCACGCCCACTCATTGTAAGGACCCCATTCAGAAGTTTACTGTTTCCTAACAGACTGCCTTTCTACCACAACATGTACCACAAGATCCTTGGCCCTTAGTGGACAGACAGGCCCATGTAATTCATCCTGCCCACCCCCACAAGACCCAGTGCCCCAGAAGCTCCACAACCATAATGCCTTTGCCCAGTATGACCACTCTGATTGGTGCCTTCACCAGCACTAGCAATCACTAACAGAAAGAGTACCACCTTCTTTCTCCCTGCATGGGGATCCTGTCACCCTGGAGACCAGCACAAAGGTGATTCAGGTCCACTGTGGATGAAGAAGAGGGAGGAGGTTATGTGGCTGCAGACAGCTTGAGGTTACTGTTCCTGATGGGTTTTTATCCCCAGGGGCATCATGGGATGGACGACCATGGTCACCAGAGGATCCTCAGGGATTTATGCTCGACACATAAAATGAAAGCATTTATAATTTTATATCAGTATTTGACTTATACATGTAGCAGCATGTCTAGCAGGTTTGTGTGAGTCAAACAAACATGCAGATCAGATCTATCAGAAAGGAGAAAAACAGGCTCTGTGTCGACCAAACATCTCGCCCCAGTCATGAGCAGCTCTCTGCTGGCTTTACTGTAAGCTCTGCTGCCACCTGCTGATGGATAATAACTGAGCCCAGTTCATGTTTATGGGCAGGGAGCTCATGCATCACAGTGCTATAATCTGTCTGACAGGTACTAGTCAATGCAGGAGGTTTGCAGCACTGAACTGTAGGGCCTGAAGCTCATCCCAGGTAGAACAGAGCAAAAGGCTAGCTCTGCTCACGTGTGTGATAGTTTGCACTATTATGTCCGCATGTGTTTTATTTATAAATTGTCATAACATTTCTCATCCCTTAGGAGATGTTCAAAATCAGGTGATATCAGAGCAGGAAAACAATAAACACACATTTCACCCAAATTGTGCAGCACATCATTTCATATGAATGGATGGAGATTTGTTCAATTCACTCACATTGCTGGAAATTGACACCTCAGCCTCTGGCTTTATTGATGATGGCGTTATTTGATAATGATTACAACAGGAATAAAAATGTGATAAACACCAATAGCATTGTGTAATTGATCATATTTTAAAAATAAAATAAAAAAGAAGGGGGCACCCGGATTTGAACCGGGGACCTCTTGATCTGCAGTCAAATGCTCTACCACTGAGCTATACCCCCTAACTGACAACATGCAACCAAAATTACCTATATAAACTTATTATTGAAGTAGGGTCTTCTTGATCAGTTTTTTTGGTTATTATATGTTATACAGATTCATTTAATATTGAATATCACCAAGTATGCATTATTTATGTGACTTTTGATATAGAAATAAATAGTTAAATACGGAAGAGTATTACATGCGAGTTTCTCTCGATGGGAAATTGCGTTTTTACATTCAGAGGAAATGACATCATCATACTCCGAGTAGACCGGAAGTACCTGATTAGTGTGACGGACGAGCGGTGCGGAGAAGTGTACAGCTGAGTTATTGTCATGGTGAGTGTTGCTGCTGATTATAAAATTATTATAAGATTTCTGTGTCGGGAGTCTCCATATGCCTCGTTAGTACACGTGGAAGTTAATCACCGAGCTTCAGTTACTTCTGGAGCTCCATTTACCAGTCGCCCTGTTTTGATTAGTCACTCCGCTTAGCCGGTTGCTAGTTTGGTTACCTCGCTTTCCAGGTTACCGATTTAGGGTGCGTTTGAGTGCGTCCCATGTTCGTGTTTTCATTTGCCTGTGGCAGGATTAGCTTCACTCGCTTTTAACTACGCTTATTAGATGTCAAAGTGAGGAAACGCGGCGTTTATGCGAAAGTGAAACTATCATGTCATGATGCAGGGGGTCGGCCAAAGCGCCTACGCTGGCCGAGCGGCTCCTTCCTCCTCTGATGTAGATGCTGACCATGCCACCGTTGTCCTTATTATTTACTTTTTTTTGTTGTTGTTTGTTTGGGTTTCGTGCCCTGTCGTCCTGGATTTGTGGTTTATTTTATGGACAAACATCCCCCCCTTTGTAATTAGTAAATGACTTACTTGTAGTGTATAATGTAGTGGGAATGATTAGTTTGCTTATTTATTTATGATTATTGAGACTGAGCTCTCCATGTCAGTGCTGACCCTGTGTTTATTTGCCCCTGGTTTTACCCCAGAATACCCGTGGCCTGAGATCCCAGCTGAAGGACACCGTCGCTGTGACGGGTCTCTGCCCGCAGGCTGGAGCGTATGGAGTGCAGGACACGCTTCGCAAGGGGTGAGTGCAGTGTGTGAAACCAGCAGCAGTGGCTGCATGTTCCGCCTGTTTATCACACTGAGGCATGTGCTTCGAAACCTGGCTGACATTCAAAGCCGACTGGCCAAGTACACCTGTTAAGAAAGTGACTTCATGCAGCAAAGGTGAAGCATAACAGTGGCTGAAAATGAATGAATAAAAAGTCAGCCAGTGAGAGTGATTGTAATGTAAAGAAAACCCAAGCAACCATGTGAGTGACAGTGACTGATTGGCTGCCACTTGTTTTCAGCTTCACCAGCGTGAAGAATGAGCTGCTGCCGAGTCACCCGCTGGAGCTGTCTGAGAAAAACGTGAGTGACGGACGCATGGGGGTGATCCCTCTCTGCCCTGCCCACACTGAGGCCACGCCTCTCACTGCTGGCTTACCTCATCTCCATGCATCTCTCCACAGTTCCAGCTTAACCAGGACAAGATGAACTTTGCCACGCTGAGGAACATCCAGGGGCTGCATGCGCCGCTCAAGCTGCAGATGGAGTACCGGGCTGCACGGCAGGTAGGCAGGAGGGAGGGAGCGTAAGTCCTTACGCCCTTTAGAGGAAGGCTTGCTTCACATGCCACCTGATTTACCCCCCCCCCCCCATGTAGATTCAGAGGCTGCCCTTCCTGCAAAGCTCCAACATCGCCTTGGATACACTCAGGGGCAGCGATGAATACATCGGCTTTGAGGACATACTCAATGGTAAGAATGTGATAGGGACCCATATGAAGCCAGGCACTATGATCCGGGCTGTGTTCCTTTGGTAACTGGCTCCCTCTGCTGTCCATACAGATCCAGCACAGAGTGAGGTGATGGGGGAGCCCCACATCATGGTGGAGTACAAGCTGGGAGTGCTTTGAGTTCATATGCGTGTAAACAGCGTGCTTTGTTTCTCTGCCTCTATACAGTTTACTTTGGGTTCTGTGACAAATTGAGTTATGTTGTGTGTTTGTAATAAAAGTGAAAATCCCCCGATTAGCTGTTTCTTTAAGCTGCCTTATTTGGTCCAACAACATCAACAAAAGTTCTTTCTCATGTGTTTATATGTGTGGTCCTGTGGTTGGGCACTTACGTGCATGTCGGTGCCCTTATACAATAACATCAGACAGCATTTGCCAGAAAATTTGTGTTTTATTTCAGTTTAATTTCATATATGTATAATTTACTCATTAATTTACTTACTGATAATGTTGCCGGGTCACATTGACCACCTGTATGGCTTTTCTCTGCATTGGTTCAGCATTTCACTTCCTGAGGGGTTAAAGGTCATGCTGCGTGCGTGCCACCTCATTCCCATATTCGCACGGTCCCGTCGGAGCCTCCAGACAGGAGGTGCTCGCCTCTGTGGTCAAACACCACGCTGTGGACAGCACCCTCGTGCCCTATCAGGCTCTTCACCTGCGCTGAGCCGATCTCCACCACCTTGATGGTGCCGTCGTCCCCGGCGACGGCTAGCTCCCGCCCCGATGGGCCAAAGGCCACCTGGTTGGCGGCATGCGGCCCAAGGTCCACGACGGCCGCGGCCTGCGCTGTCCGCACGTCCCATAGCTTCACGATGCCCCGTGAGTCGCAGGATCCCAGGGCGTCGCCGCTGGCGCTGAATGCTGCGTGGTTGCAGGGGTGCTGGTGGCCGGTGAAGGTCGTGGCACGCAGACACGTGCGGGCGTCCCACAGGGCCACGGTGCTGTCGGCCGAGGCGGTCAGCAGTGTGCTGGAGGAAACCAGAAAGGTCACACTGTTGACAGCGGAGGCGTGGCCCCGCAGGACCCCCCCGGCAGCGCTCGCTTTGCAGGTCCCACAGCCTCGCTGTGCCGTCCTGTGAGCAGGAGGCCAGGAAGAGGCCGCAGGAGTGGAAGGAGCAGCCCCACACTGCGCCGGCGTGGCCTCGCAGTGTCAGCACACAGCCGCCCAGCGCCGCGTCCCACAGTCTCACCACAGCATCCCCGCCGCTGGTAGCCAGGGTGCTGCCATCTGGATGGAAGCAGCACCCTGACAGCCAGTCACCATGCTCCCCCCCTGCGCTGGCGACAACCCGGCCCCTTGGCACCTCCAGCAGCTTCCACGTGCCCTCATCACTGGCTGTGGCCACCAGCGACTCACGCGGGTGCAGTGCCAGGCCACTGATAGGCAACGTGTGGGCCTGCAGGGTGCCGCTCAGCCGGAAGCCTGAGGCCTTGGCCGAGAGCGCCCTCCCCTGGGAGAGCAGGGGACTAACACGTGTGTCGGCAGGGAACTCAGAGTCCTTGGAGTGTCTCCCAGCGCTGCTGCGAGTGGTGGGTCGGGTGGGAGAGTTGGACATGCCAGCCGGTGCCGCTGCTTCAGCTTCTCTGCTGGCATCTCGCTCATGTCTCCCCTGGAAGGCGCCACAAGCTGACTTTGCCTCCTGAAGCTGTGTCCCGCTGGTGCTGGTGTTGCGATGGCGTCCCAGCGCCTTGTCCCTCTCCAGGCTGATCAGTACCTTCTGTTTCAGACTCTCCTGGTACTTGTGCGTCAGCAGGCTCAGAGCTGCCTCACAAGATGCATGGTGCTCCTGCAGCTTCTTGAGCTCCTCTGTCAGCCTGATCTTCTCTTGGACTACGCGCTTGTGCTGCATGCAGTGAAAGTCGCGCTCTTTCTGCACCTTGGTCAGGGTCTCCGTGGCTTTGAGGAATTCTTTCCTGTAAGCATCCCGCCCTCGTTGCATGTCCTCCAGCTGCTTCTCCAGGAGCTGGTTGTGGGTGTAGGCATCAGGCACTGAGTCTGCCAGCTCTGCTCTGAGCTCACCGTGCTGTGCCATCTCATACCACTCCGTCTGAAAGCTCTGCAGCGTTCTTTGCATCCGCATCTTGACGAGGAAATTCCGGAGGAAGTCATCAACCGTTTCAGGTATGTGGGACACTTTGCTAGCGTCCTTGAAAATTCTGTGGTCCACTGACCCTGTGCCTTCAGCGTGCTCCCGGGTCGCCCTCACAGTGGCCTCCAAACCCTCATCCTCCTCTGTGAGGCTGCAGTCATCATCAAGAGTGACTTCCTTGTACTGGTAACCATCCTCTGAGTCTTCTGGTATGGAGACCTGCTCAAAGTAAAAAGCACCGTCGTCTGATTCCCCGGGCACTTCCATTTCAGTTCAGCTTGTTTACAATCACCATGGTAACAGACGCAGCGCTCCAGAGAAAATACCGCGATATCTTTTGTGAGTCTCGCGAGCCGGGCGAACCAATCATGTGCGCCGTAACCCTCCTACTGCTTTGGGTGAGGTTCTCTTGAAAAATTAGAGGATTGTTATTAAGTTACGCTGGGCGTGACTTTTTATAGTTTGCCCTGCAGCTCTTCTCTGAACACTTCAGCGGGTTTAAAACGTTTCTCTCCTTTTGTTTTAGTTCGTTAATCCCCATCTGTATATGAGAGCCCCGGCATATGGTCTGTATAAGGTCCGCCCGACATGATCAGGGACAGTTATCGGGCTTTTAATGCACCGCGTTCTTTAGATGGCGGCATATGATTCCGTGATAAATATTAGTCAAAGGCAGTTATTCAAATATGTAACATCCATAAAATTTTATATATTTCATGTGACATGAAAGGTGCTTTAAATCCTTTGGGAGGCTCAAAATGGACGCCCAAATCGAAGGTGAGAGTGACGGAAATTCAGGTGCAGTGTTTTAATGGGGAAAGCTGCAGTATATCTGCGTCAACTGTGTTTGGGTATTTATGCCTTATTCACTGGGAGAACTTTATTAGAAATGTTTCGTGCACACAGTCTGCAGGCTCCAAGCGTACTGCTGAGCCCCACAATATGATGTCTGTAGAATGAATAGAGCTGCAATCTGCATTATACTCTTTCATCTCATTTAAACAGACCGGAACTTTCTCAGGCACAAACCTCCCAGTATGCACAGCCCCTTGGACCAGCCCACCCCCCAGAACCCCACAAACATGGGTACGAGAGAGTGCACTGGACCCACAGAGATTGTGTTCAGTGAGCTTAAGTTAGCAGCTCTTGTGTTTAGCTAAACTGTCAGTGCTGTGCTGTGTTCACTCACTTCCTCTGTGACCTGCTGTTTATTTCTGTATTTAGTGTGAATCTCTGTGGTGAGTCCAACATTAAAGAACCAGCAGACAGTTCAGTGTGTATCGCTCCTGCTGTATTGTCCAATTTATACCAGAGCAGAGCTGAGTGAGATGTTCAGTTCACTTTTTAGTAACAGATACCAGAATTTCCTTTTTGTGATCTGACTTAACTCATCTTAAAAACTTGTATGAAAGATAAAAATGTTTTTCAGCCTCGTATTCCTTTGTAAGTACCGAATAACCTTCATTTCAGCAAATTTTTACTGTTCTAATGAGTGCTTAGTACTACCAAATATGTCTGTGAAATGATGTGTATTGCATATATTAATGTTAACTACATATATTATTACAAAAAGAAATCGAAGACTAAAATAAGGATAGCCATAATCATTTTTAACCGTTAATGACGTAACTGACTTTTATAGAGCCGATACTGTGATACTGAGAGTAACTTGTTTGAATACGGAGATGCTGACGGTCTTTATTATAACTTAAGCAAAACACAGAAATGCAGCAGTCAATGTTGCTTTTGAAGAAACAGCTGGTATTTTAGTCTCTTCAGGGGTGAATCTGTCTTCTTCGGTAAGCAGACAGCTGCTGTGTCTGTCCACACCTGACATCAGCAGAGCCCTATCGGGAGTGAAACCCATGCAAAGCTACAGGAGCAGACGACACTCCTGCCCACATGCTCTGGCAGTGTGAGGACCAGCTGGCAGATCTCCCACAGACATCTTCAACATCCAAGTCAGGCAGCCATCCCTCCTGTGCCAAAGAAGACTATGATCATATTCAATGACTACCGCGCAATAGCAGTCGCACTTGTCATCATACAGTGCTTTGACAGACTAGTCATGAGGTACATGAAAACTGGACTGTCTGCCTCACAGGACCCACCCACTGCATGTCCTGTCCCTTTCATTAAATAAAAAGTATGGTAATTTCATTTCAGATAACATACATTTTTTTGTTTCACCTGAGTTGATTGGTATGAAAAATAACCTTGCTTTCTACAGTTGTTCAATAACATAAACTTTGACGAACATGAAATCACCAGTAAACTACATCTATTTATCCAGCATTTTATAAAATGCTGCGTTTGAAAGCTTTTCATCTTTACAATTTCGGGACAGAGCAACCACTCTGTTAGAAACATTATGGTTTTTTGGTTTAGGGTGTTAAAATTCGCTGCTGTTATTAACACTAATGGTACATTAGGGCAAACAAAGGGCTGCACACCCCGAAGTACGTCTTGCTTGGAGGTTAAAGGACTTTGATGCTCATTGTTATGGGAAACGGGCAGTTCTAGTGTTACCTGGGCAGTTGTGCCTTTTTCCACGCAGCCTGCATGAAGGCAGCTGCGCATATATTTGCTGTAGCAGTAAATGTCTTACTTTTTAATTTGCTGCTATATTGCTGCCAGGTTATTTTCAGAGTTTAATAGAAAATTTATACAACGCAGATAAACCGGTTACGTATACTACACGTACAAAGCTTGGCCACATCACTTGGACTTGTGTAAAAATCTAGTTTCTTGTCAGTTTTGTCTGTCATGCTTAACCTTTCCATTCCACTAGACTACATGTGAAGTTGTATTTTAATGATGCATTGAGTGCTTAAAAAAACAGAACTGACTGTGCTCCAAAATTTCTGTCTGTGCTCCTAATTTTTTTAAACTTGTGTGCAGAAGTGCTCCTTGAAAAAAAACATAAAGTCCATACAGTGGTGGGCCTCATCAGCAACTGTGATGACTCAGCTTACAGGAAAGAAGTGGAGTAACTAGCGGACTGGTTCACAGGCAACTGTGTCTGAACCTGGACAAGATGAAAGAAATTACTGTTGATTTCAGGAAGGCCCGTGCTGTCCTCTCCCCACTATACTGTAAATCAAGGGCTCAGAGGCGGAGACTGTCAGGGGCACCAAATTTCTGATGATCTCGGATGATCTCACAGTGGACCCTCAACACCACCTCTCTGGTGAAGAAAGCACAACAGTGACTGCATTTTTTACGTTGGCTGAAGGAGGCAAACCTCCCATCCTCCATGCTCACCACATTTTACAAGGGAACCACTGAGAGTGTCCTGAGCAGCTGTATCTCTAAGTTAAAGTGAAAACGTTGATTTGAAATGTTTTACCCAGCAAACATGCACAGCGTCCTGAGATACATGCGGCTTATTGGGATGTGATCAAACACAAAGCAGCGCATACTTGTCAAGTGATGAGAAAATGATACATGGTTTTCAAAATGTTTCACAGATAAAAACCTGAAATGTGTGGTGTGGTTTTTTATTCAGACCCCTGTACTCTGATACCCTTAATTAAAATCCAGTGGAACCAATTGCCTTCAGAAGTCACCCCATTAGTAAATAGAGTCTCTGTGTGTAATTTATTCTCAGTATAAATACAGGCCTCAGAGGTTTGTTACAGAACAATAGTGAACAAACAGCATCATGAAGACCAAGGAACACACCAGACAGGTCAAGGATAATGTTGTGGAGAAGTTTAAAGCAGGGTTAGGTTATAAAGCAACATCCCAAGCTTTGAACATCACGTGGAGCACTGTTAAATTATTCATTCGAAAATGGAGCGAGTATAGTACAACTGCAAACCTACAAAGATATGGCCGTCCACCTAAAGTGACAGGCCGGGCAAGGATAGCACTAATCAGAGAAGCAGCCAAGAGGCCCATGGTCACTCTGGAGCTGCAGAGCTCCAACGAACCTAAGCATACAGCCAGAGCTACAATGGAATGGTTAAGATCAAAGCATATTCATGTGTTCGAATGGCCCAGTCAAAGTCCTACTACATATTGACTCAGGGAGGCTGAATACAAATGTATGCCACACTTTTCAGATTGTTATTCTTAAAAAATTTTTGAAAACCATCATTTTCCTTCTATTTCACAATTATGCACTACTTTGTGTTAGTCATGACATAAAACCCCAATAAAATGCATTTAAGTTTGTGGTTGTAACGTGAGAAAATGTGGAAAAGTTGAAGGGGTAATTCTATGGGATCATATTTGTGCCGATATTATCAAGCGAAACTTTGATATCAAGCAAAAACAAGGCTTTGAGAAGAAAAAAAAAAACAAGCAAAAGAAATGTCATCTCAAAAGTAAAATTTATAACTTACAAACAGATTATTGGTCTTTTGTTAATGCTTTCCTTTGTTTACACTGCCAGTGTCCTTGCTTGCGCTGCCTGACTTTTTTTTTACAGTTCTGACACAAACTTCTCACGTGGGCGGGTTTGTTTCAGGGAAGTGTCCCCATTGGCCAATAGGTTTTTAACTGACAGGTCAGTGCCACTGACATTTTTAATTAAAAGCGGGACTGGACATTCGCTATCAACTCATTTTTTTACTGGATCCGACAGCAAGATTAACAAAATGTAAGTGTTGATGTTGTTTGTGCTGCACTATACATTTTATTGTGCTAAATTAGAAGTAAAGTTAAGCTTTTCAGTATCTTTCCACTCCTGCACCAGCTCATGTTCCTTTCCCACAAGAGAGGTTACATTCCATGTTTCTAAAACCACTTTCAGTAACCTGTAGCCTTCAGTAATTCTGCATTATATATATAGTCTATGCGGTTTTCACCACAAGCTGCCCTGCAGTGCTGCTGTCTCACCACCAGGCGGACATTTCTGCACATATCAATATCCCCTTACACATTAGCTACACACTACAACAGCCAGATACAAATCAGCCTCTGTACCATGACTTTATGATTGAATAGACCATGTTTGTGGTATAAAAAGATTAAGCCTTGATATTGTGTAGCTTTGGTGACTAATGTAAGATATTCATGTGCACATATTAATGAGGCCCCACCTCAAGGTAACAGCCGATCAGGATTTTAAAATTAGATTTAGTGGGTGCTTAAGCACTACAAATTAAATTGGAAAACCTCTGGATGCAGAATAATAATGTTTTCAAGCGGGGGGGGGGGGGGGGGGGGACCTGTTTTCAGAGTCACATGATCTTGTCTCTGGGGGTCATGTGAGCTCGAGGTCTGAATACACCTTCATCTCTCATACAGGCTTTATAATGAGACCTGAGCCAATCGCTGTGCCTCTGGGCTCCTGGGTCACTGTGTACAGTGACCAGCAGGGCCTGCTAATCTGTACAGTGACCAGCAGGAGCTGCTAATCTGTACAGTGACCAGCAGGGGCTGCTAATCTGCCAGAAAGCAGCTCGTTTGAAACAGCATAACAAACCGGAACACTGAGGAGTTTAGGACCATGGGAGCGTGAGGACAGGGGGTTCAACTCAATCCAGGTGAGAAATATATATACTGATATATACGGACTATCTTGGTTCTCCACCCTAAGAATAGTGGGTAAAAGTATGAAGCTGTAATATCTGTAAATTTAACTCGATCAAACTTCATAGCATTCAAACATTGGATTTTATTAAGATTGGTGGCCTCTGTCGGGGGCGGCATGGTGGTGCAGTGGTTAGCACTGTTGCCTCACACCTCTGGGACCCGGGTTCGAGTCTCCGCCTGGGTCACATGTGTGTGGAGTTTGCATGTTCTCCCCATGTCGTCGTGGGGTTTCCTCCGGGTACTCCGGTTTCCCCCCACAGTCCAAAAACATGCTGAGGCTAATTGGAGTCGCTAAATTGCCCATAGGTGTGCATGTGTGAGTGCCTGGTGTGTGAGTGTGCCCTGCGATGGGCTGGCCCCCCATCCTGGGTTGTTCCCTGCCTCGTGCCCATTGCTTCCGGGATAGGCTCCGGACCCCCCGCGACCCAATAGGATAAGCGGTTTGGAAAATGGATGGATGGATGGTGGCCTCTGTATAGGGAACAATGATGAAATCTGCAGCATGCTATGGGATGTAGGCTGTTGGAGGACCTGGTGCAGAAGTAGTCTCCAGTAGAGGGTGCACAATCTGGAAGTGATACAAGTCAAGAACCAGCCTATCTGTAAACACACACACAGGCAGAACAAGATGCTGGAACATGACAGGACACACATGTAGCCAGAACCTGCCACAGCATCCGAACTGACACCAACACTGATGTAACCAAACTCTCCAGCACATGAGCCTCTACTCCCCACCACAGACATCCACCTGCCCTCCATGTTTCACATCCCAGCTGATGTGGAGCCTGACAAGGCACTGATTGATTGGCTGAAGGAACTGGGTGTGGATGCAGACACCACAGAGAAGATAAGTATGATAGAGCGCCCTGCTGTGATGCGGTATGGGTGTGGTGCAGCGTGGGAAACCTTCTGGAGGACCTGGAGCGCTACTCACACTGTGAGTCAGTGGGCAGCAGGTGGAGCAGTGATTAATGCACTGGATCTACAGTCAGGGGGATAAGCTTCATGCTCAGAAGGTCAGGCCTCTATCCACTGACAGACTATAAGTCCACTGTGGGACCCGTAGCATTTTTTTGTTTATTCTATATGGTTGATTTTTTTGTTCTCTGCTACCTAGCGGGGAGAGGGCTCCTTAGACAGCACCACCTAGTGGAGAGACCAGTGCAATTCTGCCCTTGGTGACCCAGGGTGAATCACGTGCCTTTCTTGTAGTAACTGTCTGTTGTCTGAGTCTCTGTCTCTGCAGTTACCTCTCAGCTCTTTTTCGAGTCATAATACTGTTTACCCATTACTGTTTATGCCCCCCCCCCCCCCCCCCCCCAAGAAAGGCCAAAGCACATGACCATCGGAGAGAACTGAGTTTGCACACAGACATTGGCAATGTTGTTAATGTTTTCCTGAAATGCAGGATAAATGTTGCTGGAATGTCCAGCATCTTTCTGCACCATTTCTGCTGATGTATGATGTTTCTTTGTTCCTCTTTGAGCATTTTTACTCACTGCATCACGACATGTGAAAACCACATGGGCACACAAAAAACTTAAACTAGAAGCCCAGTATATATTATATGATAAAAGCCTCTCTGTCTATGTTTTGATTTGATGTTTACTTTTGTAAACATCAAATCAAACAGCAAATAGCAGCCTCTCGCCAGATGCAGGGGTTGTTCTGACCTCAGTAGTGCATTAGAAATGCAGCTTTTCCCAGAATGCCAAATGATATGGGAATCTGGGCCTGGAGCCTTAAAAAGAAGCCTCACTTCCTGTGAAGCCTTTTATTGTGGGCAGTATAAGGTACACCTGTGCACTACCCATGATGTCAGATCAGCATCTTGATGTGGCACACCTGTGAGGTGGGATGGATTATCTCAGCAAAGCAGAAGTGCTCACTATCACACATTTAGACTGATTTGTGAGAAATGTTTGAGAGAAATGGTAATATTGTGTATCTGGAATGAATTGTAGATCTTTAAGTCCATCTCATGAAAAATGGGAGCAAAAACAAAAGTGTTGCGTTTATATTTTTGTTCAGTGTACATTTGGTAAAATGTGTTTGCGGTAATTATATTAGCTTGTGCACCTGTATCCATTTTGAATCTGAGTTTGTGTTTCTGTGTCTGCATGCTGTTTTATGATTGAGGCAATAAACAAGTCCTGTGTCTGTTCAGTCACAACAGAGTGTACCTTTCGCTGTCTGTGTTTTGCTGTGTGTTGCATTTGGGTTCTACACACCTTGGAGAAGTGATTTAATTTCTTGCATTCGTTGCATTGCTAACTTGCACTGGGCATTCTTCTTTACCGCCATGTTCTCTCCCACAGAACGCACATTCCGTGCCCTGCTTAGCAACATTGTTAGAATTTCCGAGTGGTCTGCTATGTTTCCGGCGCAGTAAAGCTGCACTTTGCAGGCGTTTATTCACAGTATGGATGGCCTGGCCAACTGTACAACACCAACTGCTCACCATAATTTTTAACTGCTGCTGTGAGACCTCATGTCAGTGAGTGATGTCAGAGATATTATGTGGGACCTTGGGTGGAGCTTAACTTGGCTCTGCTTCTGACATTTACCTACCTGACGGTAGGTAAAAGGCGAAATGAGCGAGTCCCACAGCTTTGGAACGTGCGACCGGCCGGTTTGAACAACGCGGCTGAAATGATTGCCCGAGACGCCCCCGATCCTGCGCATGCACACTCACGCAGACACACATTTCAAAATGGCCACAACAGGGACACATGTAGCCCTTTTATTTCAAATAAATTTAAACATTATGAATAAAGGGTCTTAAGTAATGAAACTCTTTTTCAGCCAATGTGTTATTTAAAACATCCTAAGCATTTTGTCAACAAGAATCAAGCAATAACGCAGGCAATCCTTCTTAAAATGACTCTCGCTCTCTCTCCATGTCATGCTTGTGCTTTAAAGCCACGATCCTCACACAACACTATCTTTTATTGAAAACAGCTGAGGCAAGTAGTTATCTAAATTTAAAATTGTGTATAAAATAAGTATAACGTGTGTTATAAAGCATATAGCCAACGATAAAGAATTTAAGCATAACATCCCATACGTACCCTGGCCTATAGCTGATAGAAATGGCGCTATCCTACCAAATAAAAGCATATAGCACCAAATTGGAATCAGTAGTAAAATAAAATACATTAACTTATTAATGCGATATTTTAAATATGTTTTAAGGCATAATTAAACTTTTAACAATAACTTTAACGTGGTCATCAGACACATCAAGCTTTTCTAGCTAGAGAGGAAAGAGAGTCTGGCAGTTTTAAATGGTAAAAGTAGTAGTTGTGTATTGTTAACGGGTTATTTATTTTTTAAATGCACTATTTTATATCAGTAAAACACAGCCATCCTGTTTTTAGGGGGGATTTATGCGTATTGCATGTCTAGACATGTCGGTCAGCTAATGTCCGCGGCAGTGGGTAACAGGGCGTCGGCGCAAGAGCTTTTGGAGCCGTGAGCGATAAGCCCATGAGAAGGAAGTGTCAATGAAAGAAAATGGCCGCCGGTTGACAAATTGTTGCAGGGTGCCTGCAGAGTGACTGTAACATCTCCTTTAACCGCTGGTCCTGAGTGTGAGAAGCAGACAGACAACAGCTCCATCCTGGCAGAAAGCACATTGCCTCTATTTATTAATCTGTCTTATTTGTAAATAGTATAGCATATTTCTAATTTAAATAAAAGTCGATCTCTAACACCACAGCTCTGGGGCTCTGGCATAGGCCCGGACGCCCCGCTGCGGGTCTGGGGCGTTTGGTAAAGTATCTAATTACAATTGTTTAATCAGCGGGATAAAGTGCCGTAACGGATGTATGACAAATTAGTATAAATTTAAAACCAATAAGATAAGGAATAAAACAATTTAGTTGTATTTTGATAGTTTTATTTTAAATAAGATGTGCCCAGTTTATTTAATTACATTTAATAGCTGTAGGAACTAGTGAGCAGTATTTAGCAACATACATCAAAAACATCTTCAACATTCCAATATGAAACGTAGCCGAAAAAGTTTTCAAGCAGAATTCATAAAACAAGGCACTGCAAGGAGTCCGTTCGATTCAGAGATGGCACCGTAGTCCCGGATAGGAACTATAGTGAGCGGTATTTAGCTACGTACTTCAAAAACATTTTAAAAACTTTGTTGGACTAAGCCCTTAGTTATTGTTATAATTTAAGGGATAAACATTTGTCATGTTTATCAGTGTGTTATTTTAAGCAAATGCGTTATTTTCTAATGGCAAAAGCCCTGACATTATGTTTTAGGTGCGAAATTATGTGGTCTATCATTATATGGACTAGTAACTGTCTCTGAGGAAGCAGCCATTAAGCAGCATTTAGTAACAAGCATCAAACACTTTTTTACATTAACAGAATAAAGCCTTAGTTATTTTAATAAAGTTTTCAGTAAATGTTTATTCACGCTCATGCACACAAACACACACCCGGGAGGTCGGGGGGCTTTAGAGTTTAGGGCGGTGATCGCGATGTGTGACCAAACCCCAAAGCACCCTAATTCAGTCGTTCACTAACTTATCGCTAAAAAAGAGACAGAAATAGACTTGTAAATTTTGAAGAAGAGACTTTCGTTAATGTTTAAAGGTATACAAACTTCAGATGTATCGAGCATGCGCACAAGAACGCACCCAAGGGAGGGCCTTTAGAGTTTGCTTAGTTAAAAAAGCACCTGACATATATGGTTTAAGTTTCTTAAAATGTATAAGTATCGTTTTGTTATAGCAAAATTTTAAATTAGTATACGTGTGATATGTCATTTAGGCAACAAGATTTAAGGAAGAACCTAAATAGTGGTTAGAAATGATCGACCAGGCAGGCAGGCTTTTTGTTGGAATACAGTTTGTATTTAGTGCAACAACTACATATCTATCTATGTACATAGTATTGTTAGAGTTTAAATGTATACCGGGTCGTGTGTAGATGGCGATGTTAACTGTACTGAAGGTTGTTTAAGTGCGGTGAAAAATATTCTCTTGCTGTGGGGAAAAAAAAAAAAACTTGAATAAGAATGAAAAGGACTGTGTGCATTTTATTTCTGTACTGTTTTACGAAGCTTTTTCCCAATAGGTTATGGGCCGAGGCAAATATCTGATACAGTAAATAAGTGCATAATACAGCGACAGATACGGACTATGGCAGAAAGACGATAAAATGACTAATAACGCAGCTTCAACAAAATTCGCAATAGCTAACCTGACCAACCAGAATTACCAGTCTTGGAAATTCAAGATGAAGATGCTGCTAATGAGAGAAGGTACGTGGAAATGTATAAATGAAGACAGACCCCCACAACCCACGGATGAGTGGATAGAAAAAGATCAGAAAGCGCAAAGCACGATCTCCCTTTGCATTGACGATGATCAGATTGTGAACATTTGCAACTGTAAAACTGCTAAAGAAATGTGGGATGAACTGCAAAAAGTACATGAAAGAGCTAACCTGTGCAACAAACTGTACTTGATTAGAAAGCTATACCAGACAAAGCTAATGAAAGGCCAGGATATGCAGGGTTATATAAGGCATACCTTAGAAATGGCTGAACGGCTGAGAGGTATAGGCGAGGAAATAAAGGACTTTCATGTTGCGGCACTGTTACTTAGTGGTCTGCCTGAAAGTTATGAAGCGCTAGTCACGGCGCTTGATGCGCGTCCGGATGATGAACTGACGCTGGAATACATTAAAGGCAAACTGGTGGACGAGTACAAGCACAAAACAGAAAGCAGAAACAGTGAAAGTGCTTGCAGTGCAGAGTCTGCTTTAAAAATGAAAGATATAGAAATAAAAATAGCAATGTTCAGCTAGAGACGCGTGAATATTGTGTATGCAAGAAACCAGGTCACTTAAAAGGCAGACTGCAGAATCTGGAAAGCTAGAATGCAAAAGCAAGGTAAACCACACATGGCCAAGTAGGCCATAAGGTGAACCTAGAAAAAGTGGCTAGAAATCACTTTTTGTTCCCACGTCTGGGCACTACTTTTTTTATGAATTTCTGGATAGACAACAGTCTTATGGCTTCTATGTTAAAAGTTCTCCACAAAAAATACTGCAGTTTTTTGTCAGGATGCAAAAATGTGTATAATTAGGAATTTACAAAAAACGAAAATCTCATGCTGCTAGTTTGGCCTGTAACTTTATTAATACGCATTTAATCAAAACAAAATATATGTCAAATCCACATTTATACATGTAGCTACATATCTGAGACAAGTATTTGTGCATTAATCAACTCAATTTTGAAGGAAGACCATGAAATAATGCATTTTTTTTTATAATGCACTTCAACTTCACCGATTGGCACCAAATAAAACTGAAGAACAAATTGAAACTTAAACATTTTTGTTATGTTTTATTCATTAAAATGTTCAGTAGGCACTTAGGAATCACACAAAATTAAAGACAAAAACAGTTTTTGGTCCAAGTTGGCTAAAATGACTTGAAATGCTGGACTGCTGCACTAATTTTTCAATAACGACAAATATTAAACATTTTACAGCTGCTTCATTACAGCTCAAATCCAAGTAACCTGTGACACAGATCACCTTTACTCATCACTACTATCCTTATCACTTTCATCAGAACCATCTTCACATGTAGCTCTTTCCTCTGTTTCCTGGAAAACATTTGTACAATTGAGACAGCGGCATAAATCTGTACAGGACAGATTTGCAGACATACAGGAGCATCTTCCAGTCTCACATTTGCCTTACTTGCAACTGCAGTGGACAACCTGCAACACACTATCAGGGGCTGGATTTCTAGTCATCCACGTCACTTAACTCCCCATCCTCGAGGTGCCATCCATTGCCAACAGGTGAAGGGGCACACATTTTACCTTTCAGAGAATGTCTCATTATGGCTGCTTGGTAGTTTGCCCTTTTGCAGTGTTGGTACAAAGCATCACTTGTCGGAGGCATGGATCATTCTGGCAAAGCTGATGATGCCATGCAGAATGCTTTGTATCGTGCATCGTTCAGACTTTTAGCACATGATTGGCCATATAGGTGACAGACATATTTGCAAAGCACTTCAAAGGTAGACTGGTCCAAATTAAAACTGCTACCCAGATTTCTAAATGCAGTCAAGTATTCCTCTTTCTCACAAGCAACAGAAAATGACTTTTTTTCCCCTTGCCATAAAAGGCATTTGTAGAGTCACAGCCTGAGAAGGTATGGATCCAAATAAGTGCCAAACATTCACTGTTGCAGAGAGCTGATGACACCTTACATAAGTCAATGATCCTCGTTTTGTTGCCAACCCTAGTGAAAAAATACAATCTGCATGGTAAATCTGGCTGCAGACTTAATGCAATCACTAGTTGGTCACTAGTCACTAGTAATGCCACATCAGTATCAGGGCTCTTGATGAATACAGTTTGGTGTTCCTGTGCAGCATGTTTTGCATGAAAAACAACCTGGTGTCACATTCCTCATGATCACATTTCAGATTTTCAACAGCACTGACAGTTTGTAAACCCTCTGTTACAGCCATGCAGTGACACAGGTCTCCATGTGTTATGTATAAATATAAGTCCTTACCTAAAATTGTAAGATCAGCGTCTTGCCACATTACATAGAGGAATTCTGCCAGTGCTTCTTTGTTTGTCCCATCCGACAGAAACTTCTTCCATTGTGTTGTGTCTTTTGATCCCGTCCATAAATTTTTACCTGTTGTGTGCCACCAACAGCTCTGCGTGATCATTCTACATTTTTAATACTAATTTCTGGATACTTGTCTATCACAAAATCTATCCGTGTACAGTTGTGCTTGAGAGCAAGATTGACTAAGTACTGTAGAATAGTGTCAGCAAGCTCCCCGAAGGTACTTGGTATGGACTGAATGGCTTGAATGACTGCCATGCCATCAAAAAGTATAGCTCCATTTACTGGTACTCTGTCAACTAAACAGTCTCCACCTTTGGTTTCCAGAACATCCATGAGAGCTGATTTGTTTGTTTTTCCAAGAGAACCATCAGCACTTGATAAAGGATATGACACAGTTCCCAAGGAGTAGGAGAGAATTTCCCTCAAGTATATCTTTCTTCTTTGACCTATGACGAGCCGTCTGGAGAAAAGCTTCTTATCTGCACGTAGAATTACTTCCTTGCCTGCTGCAGATTTCTTATTTGTCTTGGCTTGATCACTGAATGTCTTTAGTTTTAGTTTTTTGATGGGAGCAAATACGTCAACTGATGGTGATAGCAGTCTTTGGTCCATAAATTCCTGAACAGCATTTTCCCCCTTTTCTGAAGCTGTGAGCAAATCCATCATAATTTCTTTAGCTGCAACTATTCCAGAGCTAAGACACAATGCCATCTTGGTGTGAGTCAAAAGGATTCAGCATGGAATCTAGTAGACTTTGTCAAGAACCTGGTGTACTGTCTGTAACAGGACTTGTGATATCGTACTTCCAAAGACACACAGTCTTTGTCTTTAATATGCACAAGAATGCTAGTGTCTTCCTTCATCTCAGCTGCTTTGAGCAACTGGCCTGTAATAAATATGTATTTAAAAAAACATAACAGTTCTCACTGTTCATGCATATGTGTATGCAAAAACTGACTGCACTATAAACATTATAATGTACATGTAATGTAAATATTGATGTATTTGAAAGTTAGTTATGGTTCTCAGTATATGACATATAACTTTAAGTTCAAACGTGTGCTTTATACCTGCCGACAGCGTCTCCGCTTGTGAAAGATTGTCCTTCTGGCGTTTGCCTGCCACAGTGATGTACTTGTCCGTTTTCTTGCAAATTATGCACAAAGCAGGAAGTACAGGACCCAAACAAGCTATCGGCAGTCCGGTACTGGACCTAAGTTTTTTTGTTGGGCTATACGTTGACGAAATACTATTTCCCGATGACACAGACTGGTCTGTGTTATGATCATCACCAGCTTCAGGGCACCGTGAAACTCGTTTCTCGGCCACATCCAAGCGCTTTTTGTCAATAAAACGCCGGTAGCAAGTGGAGTGAAACCCTGCGTCTTCGGGCACACGGTCAAACTCGATTTCTAGACAATGTTTGTATGTTTCTGCTATTTTCTGACTCTCACCCTGCAAGTCAAGCCACCGTTTGATGCAGTTTCTAAATGTATCCCACCGTGTGCGTGTAAAATCCTTCGTTTCTTTTTTTATGGACGTGAGATGCATATAGCATTTTTTATAAACCCTTTTACTGACTTTTGGTGGAGGTCTGACAATAATTTCATCCTCTTCGCTACTCGATAGTGACGACAAGGGCGCTGCCATCTTAGACCATGTTTACATGTCGTTCCGACGTTATGCCATCTCATTGGTCTAGCGGCAAGCACGTGACGCGAAGCCGCATCTCTCACCTTTAAAAAATGATTACGCGAGGATGGGACTATTGCCAACTTTATACACTTGTAAAAAAATAACTGCTGGATTACACATGGAGAACTTTTATTTTTTCATTCTATACCAATTGATCCTTTTATTGGAATAAAAAGAATGTAGTGCCCCATATATGGGAACGAAATGAAACGAAAAGCTGCTTCACCTTATGGCCTAAAGGGTGTTAAAGAAGAATCAGATGTCACTTCTGATACTGAGTACGCTTTTTGGGTGAATGGTGGCACCTCATCTTTGCAGGCATGGTGTGTTGACTCAGGAGCTACAAGTCACATGACCAATGACAGAAGCTTCTTTGCTCAGCTTGATGAAAGGAAATCAGAGAACATCACGACAGCTGATGGGCAGTTAATGGCATCACAAGGAATAGGAGATGGATTTCCTTACTGTCCTATCTCCCAGAATGTCACCAGAAAGATACCTGTGAAAAATGTGCTGTATGTGCCTAGTCTTGAAAGTAATCTTTTGTCAGTGAAGAAGCTCACTAAACAAGGTAATGTGGTGACATTCCAAGGCGACAGTTGTGTCATCACAAAAGGGGACTGCTTACTTGCAAAGGCTAAAATCACAGATGACCTGTATCAACTGAACAGCAGTGAAGCAGTGAATACGGCCAAGGAAGAGAAACATTTAAACTGCATCCACACTTGGCACAGGCGTCTTGGGCACAGAAGTCCTGACACGATAAAGATGATGGTTGAAGATGAACATGCAGGTGGTATAAAAATCAATTTGTGTGATCAAACAATGAAATGTATCAGTTGTATTAAGGGAAAAATGACAAGGAAAACTTTTGCAAAGGAGAGCAGCAGCAGAGCTCGAAAAATCGATTGACTTAATTCATTCAGATCTTTGTGGTCCAATGAAGACCTTAACTCCAGGAAAGAAGAGGTATTTCCTCACCTTCATTGATGATTGTTCTAGGTATACTACACTGTATCTGTTGCACAACAAAGATTAATTACCAGAAAAACTTCAGCAGTATCTGGTTCAAATGAACAACAAATTTGGCAAAATGCCAAAAATGCCATATACAGACAATGGAACAGAATATAAGTGGTATCACATAAGCCATTCTTCGAAAGCATGGAATCATGTTCCAAACTACAGTACCTTATAACCCAGAACAAAATGGGGTTGGGGAGAGAATGAATCACACGCTGTGTGATTCCCTCTCCGCTTTCTCTTTTTAAAACGGGGATCTTTGGCACAGGGCAAAAATGTAGCTTGATAGTTTTTGCGTAGGAGAAAGAGTATTCTGATCATTCTTTATCTCAATATGTAAATCCCATAGGCTCTGCTTGTTCACCAGTACGGCTTGTGGTAATGGTAATGTGACTACGTCGCCAAACCTACCCTCTATTTTAACGGTTCTGAGGAGCGGCACAAATTCCCCCACGTGCTGCGGTTCAACAATGTTACACTAGACGTACATATTATAGAATTCTCCGAGGGAAAAGGTAAGGAAACGTGTGCGTCTCCTAAAGGGTCAGTGACTCTTTTTGCCTCCGCATATCGCAATAAGAAAGTATTGTCCGGATATGTAATATCTCGCCACGTGTAACAATACATGATTTCAGCCAGTCCTACTTCGTCAGGCCCCCATAGCTCTATAGGTCACGACAGCATCAAGGTGTAATCCGAACTCTTGTTATTGGGGAAGATGGAGCGACAAGAGTTTGACGGTAGCGTAAAAAGAGGGGCGATCATCCATTTTTCTCTCTTAAAAAATGTAATCTGTATCAAGTCCAACTGTGGTATCCAGGAATCAAACCTTGAGGGCCAACCCTGCCAACGTACTAAAATCCACTTTTTCCCCTTTTCGGCCTATAACCTTCTCAACATTGAACGCGCATTTCGGAGATATTTTGACTTTCTGCAGCTCCGCCTCATAGAATGTACCCTTGAGTATTTCGCCGCGCACGTCCCTCAATTTATACATCGGCGGGGATCTGGGTACACGTTCGCATATGACAAAGTACTCGTCCGTAAATGTCTGCTCGTACTTTTTGTCAAATATCTGACTGTGCTTGGATACCCTCACAGTGTCCCCTATGTTAAACTTAAAACGTGGGGGTCTGCTTTTTTTCCCCAGAGGTAGGTGACCGTATAGATTCTCAAATACTCGATGAGCATTATCGGGCGTGACCTCCGAAGGTTTCATTTTAATGCTGCTGTGAAAAGACTGGTTGTACCCTTTTATTAGATCAAGGTCGCCCCTGTCCAAATTAGGGCCCCAAGCAGAATTTTATTTTTAGGTCCCCCCCACATTACAAAATGACTATCATGAAATGCCAATTAGGTTTACAACCTTTATTAGAAAGAACAAATCAAATGAACAGCCTCATTCAACAATGGAACAAGCCCAAAAGCTCTATTGATAGCATAGATTGATAGGTTATAAACCTGAGACAACATATGACCACCAACTGATCAATTAACCACTCCTTTTTCAACAGAGGTGAATGTATATGCAGTTAACAAGACATTCAATAAATGATAGTCAGGCCCCCTGGAA
This sequence comes from Brienomyrus brachyistius, assembly GCF_023856365.1. Classification (NCBI taxonomy): domain Eukaryota; kingdom Metazoa; phylum Chordata; class Actinopteri; order Osteoglossiformes; family Mormyridae; genus Brienomyrus; species Brienomyrus brachyistius. Next base: position 36,964,510 of record NC_064536.1, read on the forward strand.
AATTTAATCTCCAGTCCACATCTAGACAGAATGATCCTCTCTTCCAGGGGTAGGGAACCTGATCCATGGAGAGCCGGTGTGGGTGCGGGTTTTTGGGATGGCCTCTCAGGCAGCCAATAATAAAGCAGCGATTCTCAACTCCAGTCCTTGGAATCCACTATTATTGGCTGATTGAGAGGCCATCCCAAAAACCCGCACCCACACCGGCTCTCCATGGATCAGGTTCCCTACCCCTGCTCTTCTGTCTCCTGATTAGCAGGGTAGCAGCTGAGGTGTTTATGTCACAAAGTTTATTTCAACAACATACCCACCTCATTTAAAAAATCAGGATCCGTCTAAACTTGAGGGGTACGGCCCGCTCGGTTAAAATAGAATCAAAGACCTCCATTACAGCCACCCCTATGTCTCATCGCACACGCGTAGGCCTTTTTTGTGGGGGGGGGGGACATCAGTCACCGTAAGTAGGTACTTTTACCCTTCGTCGTATGTCACCAGGCCTTGCATGTTGCATAAATCGGCCTGCCACTGACACATCGCTCTCGGTACAAACACTCTGTTCCTGGGGAAATTCTTCTTAACCGGTTTATGTAAAGTATAACTGTCTTGCATAGACAGCCAGTCTCTGATGTCATCAGTACCCACTTTTTTCCCCATATCTTCCTCCACCGCTCTCTGCAGTCTGGAGGGCCCCCCCCCCCCCAAATGTTTCGTGTTACACACCTTTCCTCATTCTACGCTCCAACTCTCATTTTCCCCAGGATTTTTCAGACTCGTACAACACCAGGATAAGCTCCAACAGCGCTCTCAGAATGACCAAGTCCTTTACAGACACAGCCAGTCGCAGAGGGCTGTAGAATTTCTTATCCACGTTTCAAGGCTCCGGACTGACGGGGACATCATTCACCTTCCGATAGTACCGCACCAGCGGCAGACCCAGCGTACGGTCACACTGGATCAGGTAATCAGTCCGCTCAGCACCAGCCATCACCCTCATATGGGCTATTCAGACGAATTCCACTCGTATTCATAAGCACCCACATGCCATTTTCCGCTTCATTTCAGTCTCCGCATTAAATGCCATTTTCAACCTTCTCACATAACCGCAAAAAACACCCCCCCCCCACAACATCTGGAAATAATTCGCTAGCCACTACTCCTGGTCCCGCCCCTAGTGACCTGTGACCCCAAACCTTTTCATCTTTGTGAGCTTTGACCCAACCTGTCATTTTGACCAAAGCGGCATTATTATACTCTATGTCAAAAGTACAAATGAATAAAGAACGCTGATGACATGATTAGAAAAGGCGAAAGCAAGTTATTTTGGATTTGGCTGTTATTTAGAAATGCCACCATCAGTGTAACATTCAGTACTTCCGTAATATTTTACTTTAAAAACAAAGCAAAGTTAAACGCAGTATTGGTGATAAAATGCTGGCTACCTATCCCAAGCAGCTAAGACTGTCAAACACAGGTCAGAGAACCAATACACAGGAAAGGGGAGTTTATTACAATGACAACAAAACTCGAATCTGTAAGCAATACTTGTAGTCGAGGTCACGGATCCAGGGATTTCAGAAGCTGGAGGATCAGTCCAACGAACACATGGAGGTGGCGAGTACACAAGGGAGCTCTGGAGGATATGGGGATAAGGATGAATGGAAGCATAATGGGGAAGACTGAGGACACTAGAGAATCACTCGATATAATGTGACCCAACACCTTGCATTGAGCGCCAAGGTGACCCCAGGATAAAAATATTCTGTGTCATGCTAACAATGAGGTAAAAGCGATTGTATTCACTATTCACCTTTCACTTGTTCACTATTAAGGGGCATAGTGGGGTCACCAGGAATACCGAAAAAAAAAAGCAATCAATGGACAGGGCTCTAGCCTGACTCCTAAAGCATAAGAAGTCAAAGTAGATGGATTATGGTTGAAGTCTAGGGCAGAGGAAAAACGTGTTAGATCAAGGAAGAATTACGCTTGTTGCACGTCAGGGATGTTGGGATAGATGTTACATTATTTAGATAAATGCGCTCTATGTACTACCTTACACTGAATAAGGTAGTGTCTCAGGTGATGATGTAATGGATCCTGTCAACCATCCCAGCAACATTCTCAACTCGATCCAGCTCATGTTGCAAATTAGACATATTTTTACTGGTTGAATGATCATCCATTGAGAGAAGTTCTGTGATAGAGGAGCTTTCTTACGGGGCACAAGTTCAAACAAGTCTGCATGGGTGGCCGACTGGGAAGCTCAGGAAAAATGTTGGATGTCTAAATTGGAAATAAAATTAAATGAGGGAAGGCCACACAAAGATATCAGAAAAATTCTCTTTAAGAGGCACAAATACAACAGTATTACCTGTACTGTGAGAGGGACACAGGAAGATGAGAATATAACAAAGCAGGGAGGGAGGTAGACAAACAAAGCGGAGCTTCCAACCGGCACCACGCTGCATGAGGATCACGCAGCCAATACATGTACATTTGAATGTTGGCTGCCCAAACACCGAGGGACCCCCACTGAGCCTGTAGTAGTAATGATTTGTGAATCCTGGGAGTCTTACCTTCCCATATAAATGAGGAATGGGGAAATATAATTTGATCAATAGATTCAAAGAATCTATAATGGAATACACTGAAAAAGTTAAAAACTTGGGTAAAACCTTCATTCTAATTGCATTAATCCTCCCAAGAGAACGGTAAATTTAAAGCACTAAATTTTGTATTGCTACGATAGATGCAAGATAAGCAATTGAATTTGTGACACATCAGGAAATCTGCATACAGAGTAGTCCTGTGTTCCCATGGTAGTAAAATCAACAATGCATATATAATTGTAATTTCAAATCGGTAATTACCAAAGAGATTCATAATGACACTTGATTTAATGACAATAACGATTGCCGCTTTTGGAATAGTTATTGTACTAAACATGTCATGCAGTAATGCAAGTTTGCTTAATTATTGGGTTTTCATTTACAAAATTAGAAGCATTTTATGAGGAATTAACACGATTGCTTAATCTGCAAAGCGATTGGATAAAGGTGCAGACTTGATCCAAGGAGTTAGAACTGTTAGATACCAATTTTAGATATACTTGACATATGACATCAGTACAGAAAGTAGAAATGAGCACAAGGGTATATAGGGGAAGTAAGATGAAGTTACTGAAAACAGCTTGTCGAGTTGAGGTAGTGAAACCATGAGAACAATCGGCTTCTACAAGTTGACCCTGTCGAACTGTTAATGGGTCTCTAAGCAGAAGTAACTGATGTCTACAGATATCTGACCAAACCGTAAACTGCCGCATTTTTGGCTATAAGATGTATGCACTTGTGCAGGGAGCAGGTCACAAGACACTGATGAGATTCCCAAAGCTTTGCGGTAATAGGGTTGTCAGACTCAATCTACTTTTTCCAAATTTCTACCACACTATCTCCACAAATCACCCATTGGAATAAAGAGGTTCCGAGAGTAATGGAACGAGGCTCTATCAAAAGGCAAAGACAGAGTAAGAGTAAAATAATCAGATTTTACTGTATTTGTACAGACTGACATTAGCAATACCTGGAAACTGCATGAATCTCACCAAATTCAGGACAGAAAAGTATTTCGATTCCACTATCAAATGCTGTTTTTGGCATCCAACGAAATTACCACCTCTGGGAGATTATGGCATTTAGAGTACAGTATATTGAAAAGAAAATGAATACCTTCCTTTAATAAAACCTCTGTTCATCTGATAATACAGAATACAGATCCTCTAAGGGTATAGAAATTCTGTAATTATTCTATAGACAGTTTGAAGCAGCAGGTAGTTATCTACATGTTAATTTGTTTTATTGCAAAAATCCACACAGTAGCGTACCTCCCAAACTGCAGAGCGACTGCGCCGACAAAAGCGTGCCTGTATTGTGCCGATTCCAGTCAGATCCCAGCCCAGTGGACCACCCTATAAACCTGGCTCCTCTGTTCAGGTAGGAGCATCATCTTTACGTGACGTTGCACAAAAGCAAGTTGTTCCATTTGATTTTTCCTAGGAAGGGAAAAGCAGAATGAGTTTTGCCCTGGATTCATGTGCATCCCAGGAATTTTATAGACGTTAATCAATACTGGGCAATTAAAATACAAACCTCGGTATGCCGTACGGGTTGGCAAATATTCCTGTGGTTAAGACATAACACCACAAGTTCCACAAATGAGTGGAAGCTATTAAGCCCATCAAGCTCACTTGGGGAGAATTCAACCAATAGCTTAAAGTTAAAATCCAGCTCTGATTTAAAGGAACCAAAGGTTTTCATTTTACTACACTAACAGGAAGACTATTTCATACCCTAACTAGACAGTGTAAAGTGCTTTCCAAAATCTAGTTTAAAATGGTTTTTCCAATAATTTACACTAATTTAATTCTTATATTTGAAAGAATATCAAAGTACTATTTGGCTGAACAGCATCCAGACTTGTTAGAATCTTACATACCTGGATCATGTCCCACCTTAGACTCCTAGTAACAGATTTGGGTGGTTCTGGCATACAGATGAGGCATGATACAGACAGGAAGGTGGATAACCCACTGACAGCTCACAGGACACAACAGGGGTTCATTATTAAAACAGAAAACACTAGGAACACTACAAAATAAATGGACCACAAGGGGTCAAAAAGTAAAAGGGATGACCAAAGATCAACTACAAATGGGTCAGGGCAATAAAAGGGCAGGTCAGCAACATACAAATAACACACCATCACTGGCATACAGACATTCAATGACCTAACAAGGAGCTAATCTAAGGCAGGAATATAAATACACAAAAACCAAACCGGGTAACGACGCAAGGAGTGAGACATCAAACAATCAACCAATCAAGGAGGATGCAGGACAACGAGCAATCAGGAAACACACAAGGATCGTCACAAGAACAGGCAACAGGTGAAACTAATAATTAACTCAAGGAACGCAAACTAACAGATGATAGATTTCTTCAGATGAGGCCGGTTCCTTAAGCTTAAGCAGTTTATTAAAACATAATGAAGATATTACAAGAAGATGTTTCACACTGCCGGTTCTGTGTCTGTCTCTGCCCGAAACACCTCACCAGGGAGGCGTCCAGATGTCCGAGCCACCTCATTTAAGATTCAAGATTCTTTAATTGTCACATACATATACTGTAAAAAATTATTCAGTAGGATAAGTGGTTTGGAAAATGGATGGATGGAGGTTGATAGATCATCCAAAATCAGGATATGCAAATAATACTTACAAAGCTACTAGTAGAGAAGTAGTCCAACAAATATTAGCACAAAAAAGAGCCCAAGACATATTTCAATTTGGAATATTTATTATCTCAACTGCAGACAAATGTTAACTAAGACACATGGTCAACTGTCAGTCATAACATGAGAAGTACAGGTATTGCTCAAATGTCCACTGTTCAAGGCTGCTTTAAAACAAAAGGAAAGAGTGTCTCAGAGACACATTTCCTCTGAATAGAGCAGCCACAACAAAAACACTTCAAAAATATCAAATGTCAAGTGTACAACTGCCAAATAATAATAATAATAATATAGTGTCTTGCTGATACATTAAAGAGATACTTACAAGAGATATATTACAAAACTGCCTCTGTTCACAACAACTCTTCATGGGAATAGGGCTGAAATATATAAAGTCCATCCATCCATTTTCCAAACCACTTATCCTACTGGGTCGCGGGGGGTCCGGAGCCTATCCTGAAGAAATATACTCACATCCTTGTCAAGGCTCTCCAGTAAGGATGTCGGTTAGATTCCTTTCAGATCGTCTGGGTTTCTTTACTTTGTTTCGCTTCCCTTATAAGTCCTCAGAACCTCTTTTCTAAGAATTTACCATTAGCTCTCGACAGCCTGCATCTCTCAGTTTTTCTCTATAATTGCCCATCTTATACTTTAGCTTCCACCCATACCATCCAAATGTGGAGCCAGGTTCTTTTAGGCAAGGGTGTTTTTCAACGAGAGCAATGGCTACACACTCAAATTCTTCATTTCTACAGTAGGCCTTGAAGGAATATATTGCCTCAGCAATTTTCTCCAGAATCTCTGACTTCATCTCCCTTGAAATGGACAGAGGTGTTCCATCTTTCCTGAAAGCATCATTGCCTTGCCTGAGCCTCAGCTCAACATCATATGAGAAAATGGGAATGGAAAATGTAGTTGGCCATGGCTGTAAACGACCGGCAAAGGACTTTGAATGGCTGCTTAATGAAGATGATGCTGATGGTGATGGCACAACAAAAGTGTCCAAACTGGAGTATGAGGAGACAGCAACCCAGAAATTGACTTTCAACGTAACCTTCTCCTTCGGTAGATCATCGACACAAGTGAGGTTACAAAAGTCTCTAAAGTCTTCATGGCTGGCTTAGCTCCAATTTGTCTTTCAACACCAGTTTCAGGCCATCCACTAAATCTGGGGCTGTGTCCAACCTGATGCTGTTGGAGACACAGCTCCCAACCCTCACCACCTGTGACCTACCAGTGAGAAAGTTCAGCACCCACGCCCACAGTCGGTTATTTACTCCTAAGCTCCTCAGTTTAGTGAACAGTCTGCAGGGCACTATTGTGTTAAATGCTGAATTATAATCAATGAACAGCAATTGCACTCTCAATGCAGAGGAGCAGCAACTCTACTCTGAGTCCATCCCAAATGACCAAGCTTCTCACCTTATCTCTTAGGGAGAGCCCAGCCACCCTGCAGAGGAAATCCATTTCGGTTGCTTGTATTCGCGACCTCTTTCTTTCGGTCACTACCCATAGCTCATGATCATAGGTGAGGGTAGGAACGTAGATCAACTGGTAAATCGAGAGCTTTGCCTTTTGGCTCAGCTCCTTCTTCACCATGACAGACCGATGCAGCGCCCGCATCACTGCTGACGCCACATCACTCCGCCTGTCGATCTCCCGCTCCATCCTTCCGTCGCTCGTGAACAAGATCCCGAGATACTTAAACTCCTCCACTTGGGGAAGGACCCCCTCCCCGACCCGGAGAGAGCACTCCACCCTTTTCCAGCTGAGGACCATGGTCTTGGATTTGGAGGTGCTGATCTTCATCCCAGCCACTTCACACTTGGCTGCAAACTGCTCTAGTGTCCAATGAAGCTAACAGAACCACATCATCTGTAAAAAGCAGAGACCCAATCCTGAGGTCAACAAACCGGACACCCTCTATACCCTGGCTGCACCTAGAAATTTTGTCCATAAAAGTCATGAATAGAATCACTGACAAAGGGCAGCCCTGGCGGAGTCCAACCCTCATGGGAAACGAGTCTGACTTACTGTCGAGAATACGGACCAAGCTCTGACAACGGTCGTACTGTACAGGGACCGAACAACCCTTATAAGGAAGCCCTGCACCCCATACTCCCGGAGCGCTCCCCACAGGACTCCCCAAGGGACATGGTCGAATGCCTTCTCCAAGTCCACAAAGCACATGTAGACTGATTAGGCAAACTCCCATGCACCCTCCAGGACCCTGCTGAGAGTATAGAGCTGGTTCACTGATCCACGGCCAGGTTTATTTCAACAACATACCCACCTCATTTAAAAATCAGGATCCGTCTAAACTTGAGGGGTACGGCCCGCTCGGTTAAAATAGAATCAAAGACCTCCATTACAGCCACCCCTATGTCTACGCACGCGTGTAGGCCTTTTTTGTGGTGTGGGGGGGGACATCAGTCACCGTAAGTAGGTACTTTAACCCTTCGTCATATGTCACCAGCCCTTGCATGTCGCATAAATCAGCTTGCCACTGACACATGGTTGTCGGTACAAACGCTCTGTTCTTGGGAAAATCCTTTTTAACCGGTTTATGTAAAGTATAACTGTCTTGCATAGACAGCCAATCTCTGATGTCATCAGTACCCACTTTTTTCCCATGCATCTTCCTCCACCGCTCTCTGCAGTCTGGAGGCCCCCCCCCCACCCCCGTATGACCCCAGGTGGCTGGGGTCATAGTATGTATGGCTCAAGACACGAGCTGTAGTCTTGGTAACAGACATGCTTTTCACAAAATGAGAGGGCAGTAAAAGCAAGGATGCTGTGTTTTATAGGCAGGTTTATTTCATTGGATGGATGCACACATGGTTTGTTTAAAAAGACGAGTTTTGCAAATTTATTACACAGGTATACGTTTTGGCAAATTTACAGTTAAAAAATATTAGAGGTAGTTAAAAAAATTGTATTACACATTTAAATTGCAACCGTGACAGTTGAGGTAGATTGCTGATGTCATATGCAGTAAAGTCCATGTAGTGGCTTTTTCAGAGATTCAGGTATGCAGAGTAGAAAGCATCTGATTAAATTTAGTAATAAGCATCCTATCGATCTTAAAGGCAACTACATCTACAGTTATAGCATAAAATTCAGAAGTGTGATTACAGTCAAATTAATTGTCAGGAATACAGAAGATACACGCGTAAGAGGCTTCCGGGGGATTGCCCTTCTCTCTCTCCCGTCAGTTGAGTAAGTAAAACTTTTCCCCGGTGATGACTATCCCTGACTTCTGTGATCTCAAATATCAGTCTATGAAAGCAGCAACACACAATCATCCCTGGGAACATCCTGACCACCACTTTTAAATCAACAGCATGCAACTTCTTCTTCAAAAAAAAAAAAACACACAACATTTAGCATAAAGCAGGGAGGGATTACGGACTGGGCCAGTGGGGCTGCTGCCCAGGAGCCCTTGGGGTGCAGGGGGCCTGTGGGGCCCCTAGCCCAAAACAATTTGCAACGCTTATCAACAATGTATTTTCGTTTGTCTATTTTAGAGGGCCTACATTCTTTGATCCTCTGCCTACAAGGGCCCCTGACCCTACAGGGAGGGCGTTTTGCTGCCAAGGGCCCTTGAATTGTGGTGGTGGTGGTGGGGGCCCTCGCGAACGTTTTGCCCTGGGGCCCACACAACCCATAATCCGTCCCTGGCATAAAGTGGCGCAAGACCCTGCCGATAGCGTTCTCCATCCCGAGCTTCATTTTAGTCTTCGGCCTCCCAATGAGTCAATTTTTTCTTGCAGGATCTGCTTAAGTACGGGGTTCTGTTCAAACAACTCCTGTTCCAGTCTATTGATTTCCAGCATTCCGTCCCGGGCCTCCCCAAAATCGTACAGAAGAGCTTCCACAGTCCCCTCCAACCTACCGACAGAAGCTCGGGTAGGGTTGCCAGAACGTAAGTCAAAGTGGGGAGTCAGCCGGTCGGTCCAGGGGTCACAAAGCACAGAGTCAAAGTGGATGTAAAAGTAATTCCTCTCAGGCGGAAACAGGCAAGGGTGCTGTCTTTGACTGGGATGATCCACCTCGCAGCCGTAACAGATTTTCTGTTTATGCTTCCTGATGGAGGCTAAAAGGCCGACTCATCGCTTTTATGCAGCTCAGCATCCCTAGGCACAAAGCGGGTGTGGAGAGAAGCGTGCAGATCACAGGCATCGGGACTTCTCCAGGGTCAGAGGCCGGTGTTGGAGGAGGAGGGGGGGGTCAGAGGGCAAGAGGCCTCATACTCCCCACTTTCGTTGGAGATTACGATCATCCAACTTCAAAATACCTTTTCGTGCACTGAAAAGACAAAATGTCAAATTGATGTGTGGCTGGTGTTTATTTCCTAAATGTAATTGCACACAGACAGAGACCAATACTGTTTGACCAGGATGACCTACGGGGGAGTGAATAACAGCTGTATGTGAAAACTACTCTCCCTGACTTTACCACCCAACTTCAAAACAGCTTTTTTTCTTCCAATTACCACACGTTAATTAAAGAAGGAGGGTCACTCCCACTTCCAGCCACTCTCACAGACACACAGACAAACTGCTGCAGGGAGATACTTTCCTCCTAATAAAATGTTTTGTGTCACACACCTTTCCTCATTCTACGCTCCAACTCTCATTTTCCCCAGGATTTTTCAGAATCGTACAACACCGGGATAAGCTCCAACAGCGCTCTCAGAATGACCAAGTCCTTTACAGACACAGCCAGCCTCAGAGGCCTGTAGAATTTCTTATCCACGTTTCAAGGCTCCGGACCGACGGGGACATCATTCACCTTCCGACAGTACCGCACCAGCGGCAGACCCAGCGTACGGTCACACTGGATCAGGTAACCAGTCCGCTCAGCACCAGCCATCACCCTCATAGCACGGGCTATTCAGACAAATTCCACTCGTATTCATAAGCACCCACATGCCATTTTCCACTTCATTTCAGTCTCTGCATTAAATGCCATTTTCAACCTTCTCACATAACCGCAAAAAAAAAAAAAAAAAAAAAAAAAACACCCCACCCCCACAACATCTGGAAATAATTCGCTAGCCACTAGCATCAGAGAACCAATACACAGGAAAGGGGAGTTTATTACAATGACAAAACGCGAATCTGTAAGCAATACTTGTAGTCGAGGTCACGGATCCAGGGATTTCAGAAGCTGGAGGATCAGTCCAACGAATACATGGAGAGGTGGCGAGTACACAAGGGAGCTCTGGAGGATATGGGGATAAGGATGAATGGAAGCATAATGGGAAAGACTGAGGACACTAGAGATTCACTCGATATAATGTGACCCAACACCTTGCATTGAGCGCCAAGGTGATCCCAGGATAAAAATATTCTGTGTCATGCTAACAATGAGGTAAAAGCGATTGTATTCACTATTCACCTTTCACTTGTTCACTATTAAGGGGCATAGTGGGGTCACCAGGAATACCGAAAAAAAGCAATCAATGGACAGGGCTCTAGCCTGACTCCTAAAGCATAAGAAGTCAAAGTAGATAGATTATGGTTGAAGTCTAGGGTCAAGGAAAAACGTGTTAGATCAAGGAAGAATTACGCTTGTTGCACGTCAGGGATGTTGGGATAGATGTTACATTATTTAGATAAATGCGCTCTATGTACTACCTTACACTGAATAAGGTAGTGTCTCAGGTGATGATGTAATGGATCCTGTCAACCATCCCAGCAACATTCTCAACTCGATCCAGCTCATGTTGCAAATTAGACATATTTTTACTGGTTGAATGATCATCCATTGAGAGAAGTTCTGTGATAGAGGAGCTTTCTTACGGGGCACAAGTTCAAACAAGTCTGCATGGGGGGCCGACTGGGAAGCTCAGGAAAAATGTTGGATGTCTAAATTGGAAATAAAATTAAATGAGGGAAGGCCACACAAAGATATTAGAAACATTCTCTTTAAGAGGCACAAATACAACAGTATTACCTGTACTGTGAGAGGGACACAGGAAGACGAGAATATAACAAAGCATGGAGGGAGGTAGACAAACGAAGCGGAGCTTCCAACCGGCACCACGCTGCATGAGGGTCACGCAGCCAATACATGTACATTTGAATGTTGGCTGCCCAAACACCGAGGGACCCCCACTGAGCCTGTAGTAGTAATGATTTGTGAATCCTGGGAGTCTTACCTTCCCATATAAATGAGGAATGGGGAAATATAATTTGATCAATAGATTCAAAGAATCTATAATGGAATACACTGAAAAAGTTAAAAACTTGGGTAAAACCTTCAATCTAATTGCATTAATCCTCCCAAGAGAACGGTAAATTTAAAGCACTAAATTTTGTATTGCTACGATAGATGCAAGATAAGCAATTGGATTTGGAATTGTTCCCATGGTAGTAAAATCAACAATGCATATATAATTGTAATTTCAATCGGTAATTACCAAAGAGATTCATAATGACACTTGATTTAATGACAATAACGATTGCCGCTTTTGGAATAGTTATTGTACTAAACATGTCATGCAGTAATGCAAGTTTGCTTAATTAATGGGTTTTCATTTACAAAATTAGAAGCATTTTATGAGGAATTAACACGATTGCTTAATCTGCAAAGCGATTGGATAAAGGTGCAGACTTGATCCAAGGAGTTAGAACTGTTAGATACCAATTTTAGATATACTTGACATATGACATCAGTACAGAAAGTAGAAATGAGCACAAGGGTATATAGGGGAAGTAAGATGAAGTTACTGAAAACAGCTTGTCGAGTTGAGGTAGTGAAACCATGAGAACAATCGGCTTCTACAAGTTGACCCTGTCGAACTGTTAATGGGTCTCTAAGCAGAAGTAACTGATGTCTACAGATATCTGACCAAACCGTAAACTGCCGCATTTTTGGCTATAAGATGTATGCACTTGTGCAGGGAGCAGGTCACAAGACACTGATGAGATTCCCAAAGCTTTGTGGTAATAGGGTTGTCAGACTCAATCTACTTTTTCCAAATTTCTACCACACTATCTCCACAAATCACCCATTGGAATAAAGAGGTTCCGAGAGTAATGGAACGAGGCTCTATCAAAAGGCAAAGACAGAGTAAAAGAGTAAAATAATCAGATTTTACTGTATTTGTACAGACTGACATTAGCAATACCTGGAAACTGCATGAATCTCACCAAATTCAGGACAGAAAAGTATTTCGATTCCACTATCAAATGCTGTTTTTGGCATCCAACGAAATTACCACCTCTGGGAGATTATGGCATTTAGAGTACAGTATATTGAAAAGAAAATAAATACCTTCCTTTAATAAAACCTCTGTTCATCTGATAATACAGAATACAGATCCTCTAAGGGTATAGAAATTCTGTAATTATTCTATAGACAGTTTGAAGCAGCAGGTAGTTATCTACATGTTAATTTGTTTTATTGCAAAAATCCACACAGTAGCGTACCTCCCAAACTGCAGAGCGACTGCGCCGACAAAAGCGTGCCTGTATTGTGCCGATTCCAGTCAGATCCCAGCCCAGTGGACCACCCTGTAAACCTGGCTCCTCTGTTCAGGTAGGAGCATCATCTTTACGTGACGTTGCACAAAAGCAAGTTGTTCCATTTGATTTTTCCTAGGAAGGGAAAAGCAGAATGAGTTTTGCCCTGGATTCATGTGCATCCCAGGAATTTTATAGACGTTAATCAATACTGGGCAATTAAAATACAAACCTCGGTATGCCATACGGGTTGGCAAATATTCCTGTGGTTAAGACATAACACCACAAGTTCCACAAATGAGTGGAAGCTATTAAGCCCATCAAGCTCACTTGGGGAGAATTCAACCAATAGCTTAAAGTTAAAATCCAGCTCTGATTTAAAGGAACCAAAGGTTTTCATTTTACTACACTAACAGGAAGACTATTTCATACCCTAACTACAGACAGTGTAAAGTGCTTTCCGAAATCTAGTTTAAAATGGTTTTTCCAATAATTTACACTAATTTAATTCTTATATTTGAAAGAATATCAAAGTACTATTTGGCTGAACAGCATCCAGACTTGTTAGAATCTTGGATATATACATACATACCTGGATCATGTCCCACCTTAGACTCCTAGTAACAGATTTGGGTGGTTCTGGCATACAGATGAGGCATGATACAGACAGGAAGGTGGATAACCCACTGACAGCTCACAGGACACAACAGGGGTTCATTATGGGACATGGTCGAATGCCTTCTCCAAGTCCACAAAGCACATGTAGACTGATTAGGCAAACTCCCATGCACCCTCCAGGACCCTGCTGAGAGTATAGAGCTGGTTCACTGATCCACGGCCAGGGTGAAAACCACACTGCTCCTCCTGAATCTGAGGTTCGACAATCCAGCGGACCCTCCTCTCCAGAACTGCCAAATAGACCTTACCAGGGAGGCTGAGGAGTATGATCCCCTATAGTTGGAACACACCCTCTAGTCCCCCTTCTTGAAGAGGGGGACCACCACCCTGGTCCGCCAATCCAGAGGCACTGCCCCCGATGTCCACACGATGCTACAGATGTGTCTCAACCAGGACAGCCCTGCAACATCCAGAGCCTTTAGGAACTCCAGGCGGATCTCATCCACCTTCAGGGTCCAGCTACCAAGGAGCTTTTTAACTACCTCAGCGACTTCCACCCTAGAGATAGGGGGTTCACCCAGTCCCCACACTCTGCTTCCTCATTGGAAGCCATGTCGCTGGGATTGAGGAGGTCTTCGAAGAATTCCTTCCACCGACCCACAACATCTGGAGCTGAGGTCAGCAGCGCCCCATCCCCATCATAAACAGTTTGATGCTGCACTAATTTCCCACCCGCCAGATGGTGAACCATAATCTCCTCGAAGCCATCCTGAAGTCGTTGTCCATGGCCTCGCGAATTTCTCACACCCGAGTTTTTGCCTCATCGACCACCGAAGCCCTGTTCCACCTGGTCCGCCGGTACTTATCAGCTGCCTCTAGAGTCCCACAGGCTAAAAATACCAGATAAGACTTGACAGCATCCTTCACTGCCGGTGTCCACCAGCGGATTTGGGGATTGCCGCCACAACAGGCACCAACCACCTCACGGCCACAACTTCGGTCAGCTATCTCCACAATGAAGGTGCGGAACATGGCCCATTCGGACTCAATGTCCCCCAGGACATGGGTGAAGTTCTGCCGGAGGTAGGAGTTGAAGCTCCTTCTGACAGGGGATTCCGCCAGACATTCCCAGCAGACCCTCAATATACACTTGGGTCTGCCAGGCCTGACCGGCTTCCTCCCCCACCAGCGGAACCAACCCACCATGAGGTGATGATCAGTTGACAGCTCCGCCCCTCTCCTCACCAATATATGCGGAATATATTTCTGGGCTCCTTTCATTGAATATGTGGCAGCTTTCATGTATATGCATGAGCCATTTACACTTGGCTACACGGCCCCCCCCCTTTTATGGCACTAATGGAGATGTATCTGGATCGCGTTTCACCGTTGCGTTGTTCATCAAATTACCATGCGAATGCGATTTGAATGCGCGGAAGTGTGGCTATTTAGAATGTGAATAACGATCTTCAGGTGAGAGAGGTAGTGCACCCCCCCCCAGATGCAGGTAAAACAAAGTAATGTGACATGGTTTACTTTTTTGCCAATTTAACCTAATTTTAAAAACTTTAATACTTCCGACAATGGACGTTTTGAAAAGAACACAGATTACGGATTTAGCCAGCGTTTTTCATGATTCTACATTAATATTTCAGCGAGATATGAACTGAAATAGACACGAAAAGTATGCTGCGTCGCCGACGATGCATTCAACCATAAAGGGTTAATCAGTACCCACTCACCAGGTACCAGAGTGTGACCTTTGTTGACGGAATCTTCCCACACTTCAAAAACCTGTTGAAAGGCAGATTGAACAGCATTGGTGAGCTTAATGCAATAATCAACCTGGCTATCACTAGCAAGGTGTATATCTGCTTTTTCCAAATCTATACTGTCAGGAAGATGCATCGGATGCCCTGTGATGATCTCAAATGGGCTCAAACCAGTCTTTTTGTTGGTCGTTGCTCTGATGCTGCAGAGAACGTTTGGCAGTGCCTGAGGCCATGGCACTCCTTCCTGATGATATTTGGACAACCTGTTTTTGATGACTGATCCTCTCTACTTGTCCTGATGACTGTGGGTGATGAGGGCAGTGGAATGTCCATTCAGTTCCTATAAGTCGGCTGATCTCTTGACAGACTGCTCCAGTGAAATGTGTTGGTCTGAGTCGATCTGGCATGGTAGGCCCCAGTGTGGAATGTAGTCTTTGACCAGTGTCGTTGAGGTGTGAGTGGCTGTGGCTTTTCGGCAGGGAACTGCTTCCACTGGGCTTGAACATTTGTCCACAATGACACCTGTGTAACCTTGACTCTTTGGCTGATGTAATCCACTTGGAGAAAAGGGCCAGGCAGAGCAGGAGCCACTAGAGTTGGTGTCGGCGTTCCTGTATCTGCATCATTCTTCTGACAGGTCAGACACCATCTCCCCACCTGCTGTGCTTGTGATCGGAACTGTGGGTGTTGACTGATTCGATGCACCATTTTATCCAAACTAAGGTGACCTACTGAATGAATTCAGTGTACTAGGTATGGAAGTATTGATGACACGGCCACTATTCTGGATCCATCTCCATATCTCCATACATCATCCTTGTGAAGTTTCGCCCCTCTTTCCATCCATGACTATTTTTCATCAGCAGGATTATTGCTCTGCATATCCTTGATGTCATCTCAACTGGACTACATAATTTCCCATGCTCCTAGATTCCCAGAACTGAAGGCCAAGCAATCCACTCCCAGGACCACCCTAATGCAGGAAGGAGAAGAGTAAAGGGGGTCCATTCATATCAAACAATTGAGATCCTATTTCTTCCATCTGTGTAATATTGGTAAACTGAGATCTATGGTTTCCTATACAGAACTGGAGATGCTTTTACACGCTTTTATATCATCTCGCATTAATTATTGTATTGCACTCTTTTATTCACTCAATAAGTCTGTCCTCCCCCATCTGCAGTTGATTCACAATGCTGCTGGAAGACTACTCACAAGGTCAGGAAGACGTTCACGTATCACCCCTCTGCTTAGTTCCCTTCATTGGCACC
The DNA here is from genome assembly GCF_023856365.1 of Brienomyrus brachyistius. Taxonomy (NCBI): domain Eukaryota; kingdom Metazoa; phylum Chordata; class Actinopteri; order Osteoglossiformes; family Mormyridae; genus Brienomyrus; species Brienomyrus brachyistius. The sequence continues at coordinate 36,980,926 of NC_064536.1, forward strand.
ACATGCCCTTTAGAATTCAGTTTAAAATCCTCACAATTACGCACAGAGCATTGCATGGTTTCTGGTGCATGCATATTTGACAGATTTAATTTATTCCCACTCATTGGTATGCTCCCTCAGGCCCAACAATCAAAACCTTCTCGCTGTCCCATGCACTCATCTAAAGACTTGTGGTGATTGAGTATTTGAGGCTGTTGCCCCTAAATTGTGGAATGCCTTACCCACCCATCTTAGGGTTACTGTGGATTCTTTTAAAAGGCAGCTGAAAACCTACTGTAGAGGTGTCAAACTCCAATCCTGGAGGTCCGGAGCCCTGTGTGACTTAGTTCTTTCCCTGATCCACCACAAATGATTCAGCTCAAGAAGTAAGTGGTAATTATCAGAAGGAGTTGAATCAGGTGTGTTAAATGAGGGGGAACCCAAAAATGTGCAGGGCTCTAGCCCCCCAGGACTGGAGTCTGACACCCCTGACCTACTTATTTAGACAAGCATTTGGCTAGACTCTTTTATCCTTTTTATTCTTATTCCCTTTATTCTTTGTTTTTCCGTCTTCTTATTCTTCTTACTGTTTTATTGTGTATCCCATTATTTTATTATTCTTTTATTATTGTATCTCTTTGGCTTGTTTTCTCTTTTTGTGTCCCCAGCTTTCTTATTTGTTTTTGCTATTGTAAAGCACTTTGTGACCAGTGTCTGTGATAATTGCTATATAAATAAAATGTACTTACTTACTTACTTACCTACACTGTCCTGACATATGATGGTTTTTCTCTTTTCCGAAAGTGTATGAACTTGCTCATAAACCCAGTCGGGCAAGTATCTCCAATCATTATGTTAAAAAACTGGTGAAAGGGATGCAAGTTCCAAACAGCCTCAGCCAGCAGAAATTCCTTACCCCTGGAGAGTGCTCCCATGCTAAGGCCCAAAAATAAAAGAAAGGGCAAACCTCAAGGGCCTGCAAATCCCCTTTGAGGCTCTGAAGTTTTTCCAAACCCAGGAGATGCTGTCTCGCTCACGTCCGTAGTTCCATGTCCCGAAGAGGAGGCCTCACCAGTGTCCCAGGTTCTTGGCCCAGAAGTGGCCACCTTGCCAGAATCCCGAGTGCCCAGCCCAAAGAAGGCTGCATCACCAGCATTTAGCCCAAATCTTGCTATTTTTTCACTACCAGCATCTGTCTCTCCTGTTTTTGCTTCGCCTCACTTGGTGCTGCTTCATGAGTGCCTGTTGTCCTTTCTGCTGCACCAGAAGCTGTCTAGTCAGTTGACTTACTGGCAGCAGTCTTGCCAGCAGCTTCCTCACCAGCTGACTAGCCAGCACCCGCTTGCCTGCTGCCTTGCCAGCTACCTCGCTGATGCCCATCTCACCAGCTGCCGCCTAGCCGTGTCTCCAATGCCTGCCTCCCTAGAGGTATCATCGGATCCTGACATTACCCCACCAGTAAGCTCAGCTGACCTTGACCCAGAGGAGGCCCCGCCAGAGGATCTAAAGTGAAAACCAGTGGGCATCACTTTGGATCCAACCTGGGTCATCCCTGCACAGGTCCAATGTCTTTGTTTGCCCAGCAGTAGGTTCTGGCCCAGGTCTTACCTCTCCCAATCCTGAACAGGTCAACAAAGACACGGACTCCTTCAGATACAATCTGGCCGGCTCTCTGTTTTCCGGAGAGATCATTGGGGGCATGGACTCCATCAATGCCCCAAGACTCACTGCCAGCTACCCTGCCTGCGAACAAGGGTCCTTCTTGAAACCCTCACCTACCTGTGGTTCCTACTCCTGTCAACCCTGCCCTGATTCCATCTGTTCCAGTTGTGCTGTCGCTCAGCCCAGCTAAACATCCCTCAGTCATCCTCGCAGCAGCCCCCACCGCCTAGCCTCCTTCATCTCACTCCCATTCCTTTGTTAGACCCCCAAAGTCCCATAGTCCACCGCCCTACTCTATGTTTCTTAGGGTCCCTACTGTTCAGTCTTCTACCTTGATATCTCTTCGTGTTCCCTTGGTTTCTGAACCCTTTGTTTAAGGCAGCCTTAGTCCCAATTTAAGTCCGCTGGTTTTGTCCCTCCTCCTGATCGGGTCCCTGAAGTAGTCTGTTTATTCCAGATTCCCAAGGCCAACTCCCTCTGCCGTTCCCCATTTTTGTTGCCCTGTCCAATTTATTGGTCCTGGCATTACCTGGAGTTCAGGCATGGAGAGGGGTGCTGTCAGGATCAGTCCCTGTCCTGCTCTGTTCTATACTATCATGTCCCCATTTGAAAAAATGCAAGTTCTTGCAAAAATTATTTTGTGCGCTTGATTCTGCATTTATTTCTGTTATTGCAGAACCATGGAATCCTGAAGGTGATGATTCAGTCTATATGTTTCTGCTGTGACCTTTTGGGTGGAGAAGGCACAGGAACCTTAAAAATGCATCCTGTGCTAAAGGGGAGAGGTCAGAGTTTGGTCTTATACTATATGCAAACATTATCAGAGTTAATCTCTCACACTCCTGATAGGACGTGCTACTTTTAAGAAGGAGGAGCTCCTTTGTAAAGCAGAGGGGATGGCAACATGAGGTAAGCAAAGACAGGAAGTTCTCTGCTGTATACCTACACTATATGGGCAAAAGTTAAGTACCTATCCATGCATCCATGCTAGTGATGTGTCGGTCGCGAACGAAACGGCTCTCGGAGCCGGCTCTTTGAAGTGAACGATCGGAGCCGGCTCCTGCCTGTGAGCCGGAGTCAGAGCTGCTTTTTTTCTTTCTTTTTTTTTCCCACCCGCACGGATTGGTCAACTACACGATGCGTGTCTGCTCTGAGCAGGAGGGGGAGGGGCGGTGCTACGGGGTGTGTTCGACTTGGGCTTTAAGTCTTAAGTCGTGTCCAGTCTCTATTCCCTCCTCCGCAAATCCTCTCATAAACCTCTCCCCATAATTGCTGTCTGGCAGGGGGAGCTCTCTCCCACCCCCGTCTTATCTTGGAGTGTTATTTTTCATAATATTAAAAATTGTCCTAAAAATCCCAATCACCAGCAAACACAATTTAAGTTTGTTCACAGATTATACCCCACTCCCAGGAAACGCCATCTCATGGGCTTAGAGCCTGACCCCTTGTGTCATCTTTGTCCCCTCCAGGTTCCTGGTACCTTTCTCCATATGTTCTGGGACTGTCCTCCAGTGGCTGCTCTTTGGGATTACGTGGCCAGATCTCTCTCTTCAGTTCTTTCCTCGCCCATCCCCCTGTCTCCCGTGGTCCTTCTTCTCCTGGACTTCTCTTCTCTCTCTCTCTCTCGCTTCCAGCAGAGGCTTCTGATGTCTGCCTCCTTAGCGGCCAAGTTGTTATTAGCCTCTCGTTGGAAGTCTCCTGATCGTGCCATTCCTTCTGTCTGGAAGTCCACCTTTCTTGATCTGCTTCTGCTGGAACTCTCTGCAGTCCGGATTAACAACTCGTCTGGTTCTACAATCCAGAGCTGGGTCCATGACGTGCAGCTGGTCAAGGATTGGTTGCAGGTCATGTCCTGAGGCCATATTCCTTTTTTTTTGTTTTGATTTTTACTTTCCTAATTCTGACATTTTTCAGTGGTATAAGTGTGTTATTTCTTTTATCCTCAGTTTTTAGCTGTGCTCTCCGTGGCTGAGTGTGCCAGTGACCATTGTTGGTTTTCTGTTTCTTTAAATTTAACTGCTGTCTCAGGGTGTATTGGGGGTGGGGGTGGAGTATGTTCTGTTTTGTTCCATTTTGTTCTTTGTTATAAAAAATCTCTAATAAAAATTTGGTCACAAAAAAAAAGTCTTAAGTCGTCTTGCTCTCGTGAGGTTTTTGTACCATGTAACATTGTCACGGGTGGTGACGTTTTGCCGGCTGTAGTCGGACAAAAAAAATCTAACCATGATGCATTGCATTGGGACCAGAATGCACTGCTTTAAGCCAGCACTGCAAATGGCTGTGTGAAGTCGAACACACCCATAGACAAATACAGCAATCACACGCACAGAGAGAGAAACAGGAGGAAGGAGACGCGACAAAATGAGTGACTGCAGGAAACAGAGTAAAATTTGGATACATTTCAATTGCATTGATAATACAAAGGCAGAGTGTAGAGCTTGCAATCTCATATCGAAAAGGCCCTACAAATAACCTGCATCAACACATGAGAACTGTACATCCATCAGTGCAGTGGGAAGAAAAAAGGCAAGCAAGTGAACCTGCTACTAAGGAAAGTGACAGTTTTTCTACTGCAACTGCTGAAAGTGCCAGTTTGTCAATATCTACACCGTCATCCAGTACAGCACCACAACCACCTAGACCTACAACCTAGAGCTCTGTGAGACAGTTTGTGCAAACAGAACACAATTGATGAGGAATTGGCTATAATGGTTGCATGTGATTTCCAACCATAGTAATTCATTTCACTAATAATTAAGGGTCCAAAGCACGAAGTGCTATGGAACCTTATTGTTTTTGTTAGGATTTTTTTCTTTTATTATTATTTTTTTTCTTCCCTAAAACTGCATGCCCAGCCTAAACCGTATGTCCTAGGCCTACCAAATTTGGCAGATAGATTCCTATTCCTACCCACTACTCAGGCCGTTCGACCCGTCCCAGTCAGCCGGAGGGGGGCGCCGTAGCGCCCCCCAACGCGTTTCGGTCCATATCTCCTGTCCTGTTAGTCCTACAGTTGAAATTTTTTTTTCTACTTATACCTACAGCTGTCCCCTACCAAAAAGTCAATGGGACTATGAAGCTCCGCCTACTTAGATTTTTTGCTAATTTGCATAATTTTCAAATCCTACTTTTTCCTTAAAGTCCTACCCTGTCCTACCAAATCAGACAAATGAGGTGTCAAACGAATCAGAACTCTCAGCTGATCAATAATCATAAAAAAAAAATCCGGACATTTGCCTATCCTACGGCCATCAGCCACACCCAAACAATGTACAAATTTGTCCAGTTTTGGTCTGACTGCTATAACTTCGCCCTGCCTTGTCCTACCTCTACTAAATTTGAAATCCTACCTCCCTACCCCATTCTGGGGACACCCTCCAAGGCGGGCCGCATTTTATCAATAGGGGGCGCTACAACTAAAAACTGCCAATATCTCCTGACTGCCTCAGTCAATCTAAGTGAAATTTGGCAGATATGTATTAGGACCCAGGCTGAGGTCAGACAAGTACAATGGCAGTCATAAGTCCTAAAATTGTGGCCGCCATCAACCAATCAAAATCAAGCAGCCGTTTGACAAGCTTAACGATGTCCAATCCGAACCAAATTTGGCTCCTACGTTTGTCCTCCGACCCTCTGCCCACCCTGTAAAGAACACCTCATTCGGCCAGATGGGGGCACTATGGCCATCTGCATTTCTGGCTATTTCTCCAGAACTGTCGAGCCTACAGTTGAAATTCATTGCTAGACCAATTCACTATGTCATGCCAAATCAAACAACATATAGCACTTGGTTCTCCGTCATTGCGTTTTTCCATCATTTATATTGGTCTGATAACATGACATTTCGTTAACCTCCTAGGATTTTCACCCAACCTACATAAATCTGGTGTCATTCCAATCAGGAGACAGTCCTTGTAAATATTTAGAAAAAAAAACTGAAAGTTTCGGTAAGATACGGCCAGCAGACACACCCTTACTGTACTGGTGCCACGCCCACTTCAATCAGACAGCTGTATCTCAGGCCTGCCTCAGCCAATCACTACCAAATTTCTGTCACTACTGTAGAGCTATACCATAGAGATACCCTCCAAATTTCGCGTCAATCGGTCAAACGGGGGAGGTACGGCCACCGTTTATATATGTGCAAGACCCAGCTAAGCTAATTTAGCTAAAATTAGTTTCCAGATCAGGTAGGAAGCTCTCTCCCTATCTCACCTTTTTTACCCCGAGCAGTGTCTGGCTCAATGGGCTAAGACTGAGTGTTTGTGATCAAAAGGTGGCCGGTTCGAATCCAGCTTCAGTAGGTACTTGAGCTAGGCGTCCCAACGGGAGCCTGCTGGTGTCAGTCAGTCCTCCTGCTCTCTGCCGTCCTACCTGTCCGATTGTCCTATGCTTTGGACCCTTCAGTCACTGCCTGCAGTTACTAGTTTTACATTATTTTTGATAATAAATTCATTTAAGTACCAAAAAAAATCTGAAGAGCCACTTGGAAGCCGAAAGAGCCGGCTCTCTCAAAAGAGCCGGAATTCCCATCACTAATCCATGCAGTCAGGTTTACAAACATTTGTGAAAGAATGGGTCATTCTGAAGAGCTCAGTGAATTCAAGCGTGGTCCTGTCATACAGTAGCATACCTCCTTTGCAATAAGTTAGTTCATGAACTTTCTTCCCTGCTAGATATTCCACAGTGAAATATAAGTGGTATTATTGCAAAGTGGAAGTGGTTAAGAACAACAGTAAAGTAAAAGGGCGGGGTCACTGAATGCTGAGGTACATATTGTGTAAAAGTCGCCAGTGCTGTGTTGATTGTAATTGCAGCTCAGTATATATTGTGTGATAAAAGTCTATGTGTTGGTTTTATATTTATTTGTTAAAGGTATGAAAACACCAGACACAGCGGTAGTACTGACCTCATATATCTGAAATGCAGCTTCTCCCAGAATGCCGAGCGCTGGGAGAATCTAGGTCTGAGACCTTAATAGGGGCCTGACTTCCCGTGCACTGTTACAAACAGCCAGCAGATGCTGCACCCTCTTGGTGGTCGTTTGGCAAGGTGGGTGGGGTAGCGGTATTTTAATCTTTAGACTGCTGCTGCTTACCCCTTCTAAAGAATGTGGCAGGAAGTGGCTTTGAAAGACCAGTACAAGGATCCTGTGGTCCTCATGAGGCACATTTAACACAATGATGGGGAGCGAAAGAGAGACAGGCATCAGTCCCAAGCAAGCTGAACCACGTCTGCGGATCCATACATCAGAGACCATAGCAGGTGTGGATCTTACCCAAACGTGCAGATGAGCCCCACACTATGCTGTCTGTAGAATGAACAGAGCTGTAATCTGCATTATACTCTTTCCTCTCATTTACACAGACCGGAACTTTCCCAGGCACAAACCTTCCTGTATCCACAGCCCTCTGGACCAACCCTCCCCCAGAACCCCACAAACACGGGTACGAGAGAGTTCACTGGATCCACAGAAATTGTGTTCTGAGAGCCAAAGTTAGCAGCTCTTGTGTTTAACTAAACTGTCAGTGCTGTGTTGTGTTCACTCACTTCCTCTGTGACCTGCTGCTTATTTCTGTATTTAGTGTGAATCTCTGTGGTGAACAGAGTCCAGCATCAAAAGACTAGCAGGTAGCTCAGTGCAAACCTCACTTGGTTTATTGTCCGGTTTATAACAGAGCAGAAGTGTGAATGTAAAACGTTGTTTAGTTCAGACTAACAGGCTTCACTACCAGAATTTCCTTTTTGTTATCTGACTTAACTCGGCTTAAAAAACTCGTATGAAAGAAAAATGTTGTTCAACCTCGTATTCCTTTGTAAGTACTGAATAACTTTTTAATTTCATGAAATTTTTACTGTTGTAATGATAGTGTTTAGCACTACCAAATATGTCTGTGAAATGATGTGTATTGCAGATATTAATATTAACTACGAATATTATTGCAAAAAGAAATCAAAGATTAAAATAAGGATAGTGATAATCATAACGATAATCATTTTTAACAGTGAATGATGTACCCGACTGAAATGCTGCCGTAGAGCCGAGACTGTGATACAGAGAGTAACGCGATTGTTTGAATACAGAGATGCTGACGGTTTTTATTATCATTTCAATAAAACACAGAAGTCAATGTTGCTTTTGAAGAAACAGCTGATATTTTAGTTGCTACAGGGGTGAAACTGTCTTACTCGGCAATTAAAGCTCGTTGTTCTTACATCCATCCATTTTCCAAACCGCTTATCCTACTGGGTCGTGGGGGGTCCGGGCACGAGGCAGGCAACAACCCAGGATGGGGGGCCATCCCATCGCAGGGCACACTCACACACCATTCACTCACACATGCACACCTGCGGGCAATGGAGCAAGTCCAATTAGCCTCAGCATGTTTTTGGACTGTGGGGGGAAACCGGAGTACCCGGAGGAAACCCCACGACATCATGGGGAGAAGATGCAAACTCCACACACGTGACCCAGGCGGAGACTCGAACCCGGGTCCCAGAGGTGTGAGGCAACAGTGCTAACCACTGCACCACCATGCAGCCCCCGTTGTTGTTATATATGGCACAAAACGTTTCACCCATAGGAACAAAGATATGTGGTGTGAGACAGAAAGCCCTCGAGCATATGGGAGCTACCACTGTTGAGACAGAATTCACATGTTCCCTCACTCGTTTATCCACATAGGTTAGCAAAGAGTGCAGATACCCTGACAGAGAGAGTACTGGAGTGAAGGGGAAAAATGGCACCTCAACTGGGATTGCTGCCATTACCTTTTTCACCACACTCCACCTCCACAAGCAAACTGTCCATTTGCAAAAAGATTTCAATAAACCTGTGAACCACTTGGTTTATAGAAAAACACAGAGAGACATTAAACAGTAACCGAGAGGCATCCGGAGAGCGGGTGCAGGTGTCCAAGCCCCAGAGACACCGTATTCATTATACATCAACTGAGGGGGGGCTGCTTCTGGAAAGCAGCGGGTGTAGGGCTCCAAGCCCCAGAGACACCGTATTCATTACACATCAACTGAGTGGGGGCTGCTTCTGGAAAGCAGCGGGTGTAGGGCTTCAAGCCCCAGAGACACCGTATTCATTACACATCAACTGAGGGGGGGGCTGCTTCTGGAGAGCAGCAGGTGTAGGGCTCCAAGCCCCAGAGACACCGTATTCATTACACATCAACTGAGGGGGGGCTGCTTCTGGAGAGCAGCGGGTGTAGGGCTCCAAGCCCCAGAGACACCGTATTCATTACACATCAACTGAGGGGGGGGCTGCTTCTGGAAAGCAGCGGGTGTAGGGCTCCAAGCCCCAGAGACACTGTATTCATTACACATCAACTGAGGGGGGGGCTGCTTCTGGAAAGCAGCGGGTGTAGGGCTCCAAGCCCCAGAGACACCGTATTCATTATACATCAACTGAGGGGGGGCTGCTTCTGGAGAGCAGCGGGTGTAGGGCTCCAAGCCCCAGAGACACCGTATTCATTACACATCAACTGAGGGGGGGGCTGCTTCTGGAAAGCAGCGGGTGTAGGGCTCCAAGCCCCAGAGACACCGTATTCATTACACATCAACTGAGGGGGGGGCTGCTTCTGGAAAGCAGCGGGTGTAGGGCTTCAAGCCCCAGAGACACCGTATTCATTACACATCAACTGAGGGGGGGCTGCTTCTGGAGAGCAGCGGGTGTAGGGCTCCAAGCCCCAGAGACACCGTATTCATTACACATCAACTGAGGGGGGGGCTGCTTCTGGAGAGCAGCGGGTGTAGGGCTCCAAGCCCCAGAGACACCGTATTCATTACACATCAACTGAGGGGGGGCTGCTTCTGGAGAGCAGCGGGTGTAGAGCTCCAAGCCCCAGAGACACCGTATTCATTACACATCAACTGAGGGGGGGCTGCTTCTGGGGAGCAGCGGGTGTAGAGCTCCAAGCCCCGGAGACGCTGTATTCATTACACATCAACTGAGGGGGGGCTACGTCTGGAGAGCAGCGGGTGTAGGACTCCAAACCCCAGACACACCGTATTCATTACACATGATGAATGGGGGGGGGGTTTGGTGTCCTTGCGATTAATAAAATAGAAAAGAAGATAAAAGGGAAATAAGACTTGTCTAGTGTCATCACTCTGAACTTATACATCCACTAACTCAGCTGTTAAAATATATTTACTCTGTTTTCTATGTCTCCAGGTTGCAGTGCTGCTCTGGTGACCCAGGCTAAGGAGCCGGCGGTGGTAGAGGTCCAGCCTGGAGGAAATGCCACTCTGCCTTGTGGGATCCCTGTAAATACGGAGGTTTCCTGGTTTTCCCAGCAGTCAGACCACATACCAGCCAGAGTCATGGATCTGAAATACACATCTGCACATCAGATAATCCCTGTTTACATCAGAGATGAATACAGAGGGAGGCTGGTTCCTGTTTCTGACTCTAACACACACAGTCTGCAGCTGAAGAACATCACTGAGGCAGATCTGCTTATGTACTGCTGTATCCAAACTTCAAACACAAAGTTTGGAAAATGTACACATGTGAAATTCAAAGGTAAATTAATGACAAGTGATTCAGATTAAAGTGACTGTGGACTGTGTGTGCATTAGGCATGTTAAGCTAAACTAATGCCAATATGGAATACTTAGACTTTATGGATATGAATTGTGATTTAAACTAGGGCGGCATGGTGGTGCAGTGGTTAGCACTGTTCCCTCACACCTCTGGGTCCTAGGTGTGTGGAGTTTGCATGTTCTCCCCATGTCGTCGTGGGGTTTCCTCCAGGTACTCCGGTTCCCCCCCACAGTCCAAAAACATGCAGAGGCTAATTGGACTTGCTAAATTGCCCGTAGGAGTGCATGTGTGAGTGAATGCTGTGTGAGTGTGCCCTGCGATGGGCTGGCCCCCCATCCTGGGTTGTTCCCTGCCTCGTGCCCATTGCTTCCGGGATAGGCTCTGGACCCCCCGCGACCCAGTAGGATAAGCGGTTTGGAAAATGGATGGATGGATTAAAACTAAAAGTAATGCATGTTTATAACAGATCACTGCTTATCACCATAAAAGTGATGATTTTTATACTCTGTTTACAGGCCAACCTGGAGGCCAGTCCATTCCCCACCCTCTCCAGTCCACTCCCCACCCTCTCCAGTGCACTACCCCTCAGCCCAAGACCCAGAACCCAGATCACCTGCATTGTTTCATCCTGATTTGTTACATCCTTCTCCTCTGCCTCGTTTTCCTGGCCTGCTACGTTTATAACAAAGGTCAGACATGTGTGATGTCACTGTGTTTTTTGCTCTCTGTCTGGTCCTTTTTTGTCTCATTCAGCCCCAGACTGGGCTGTAGCACCTGCGTGAAGTTGTTAACATGAGAAGCACGAGCTTGAGCACTATACGGCAATCATATAAAGGCATAAACTAAGACGTATAACTCAGAAAAATTACAGTGCAGACAATATTTAAACGGCATAAGCTATTGAGACCGGTTCGGCGGCAAATGGGGGGCTAACTTAATGGCGGAGTCACTTGACCATATAAATAAGCAATATCGCTTCACTGAAGCAGCACAAAGGACAGTTTTAGCAGCACAAACGATTGTGATTGGTTTGGTTGAAATCAGACACAAATGGAAGGGGGGGGGGCAATCTTACAAACATTCATATCTCAGAAACTAAAGCAGCACAAAGGACAGTTTTAATGGCACAAACCAGCACGAATGCAGTACATACGATTGTGATCGATCTGGTGGAAATCAGACATAAATTGGGGGCTAATGTGACCATGCAAACAAACATTACTATGTCAGAAACTAAAGCAGCACAAACAAAAATTTTAACGGCACAATCCGGCACAAACACGGCACATGTGATTGAGACCAGTTTGGTTGAAATCTGAAACATATGGGGGGGCCAACTTCACGCAGGTGGCCGTAGCAGATGTGCAGTCTGTCAGGTACAGACATTATACGCTTCTTGTGGGCTGCGTATTAATACGCTGTGATACAGTGTAACTCTGACTTTCTTCCTTAGCTAAAGGCCCGTGGGGCTCGGTGGGTCACACCTCCAGGACTGCTAAGCAGTTAAAGTGCTAAAGCAACACACCACCAGCTACACACCACCGGTGTTAATTCTTACATTAAATATTAGTATATTGTAAATATTCATAATCAAAATCAGAATTCACTTTATTGGCCAGGTAATAGGAATTTGTGTTGGTAATACTGGTACTCACAAAAATATAGAAGAGCAGGAGCATACATTAAGATAAACAGATAAGTAGAAATAAATTAACAGAATAATAGGATAAAGGAATAAAATAGTATAAGCTGTGCAATATATTTATAAGGACATCAAGGGAAACAGGTATTTGAATACAGGAATATAAAGGTATGAAAATATATATGATGTCCAGTAGATGATAAAAGATGCACAAAGATGCATGCAGAGTGAGTGTTGGAGTGACAGAGGTAGACTATGTCAGCGGGGGTCAGGGGGCTTGTTGATGAATTCAGCTGTGTGTTGTTCTAGTCTTGATAGACCAGAGTCTCTTCCCAGAGTGTAGTTTTTTGAACAGTTCGTGTCCAGGATGGGAGGATTCGGGCATAATCTTTCTTGCCTGTGCCAGGGTCCTGGAGACGCATAGATCCTGTAGAGATGATAGATTGCAGTCAATCACCTTCTCTACTGTTCAGAAGATACGCTGCAGTCTGTTCTTATCCATGGCAGTGGCAGCAGCGTACCAGATGGTGATGGAGCAGATGAGGATGGACTCAATCATGGCTGTATAAATGTGCGCCATCATTGACCTTGGCAGACTGATCTTCTTCAGCTGCCATATGAAGGGCATCCTTTGTTGGGCTTTTTTGATGTGAGAGAAGATGTTCATATCCCACCTAATGTCCTGGGAGATGACAATGCCCAGGAAAAGGAAGGACTCTATTAGCATGAAGAGTGATGGGGGGATACAGCTGGGTTGCACCTGAAGACCACTACCATCTCCACTGCTTTTAGAGCATTGAGCTCCAGATTATTCTACCAGCACCGGTTCACCAGAGGATGAATTTCCCTCCTGTAGCTGGATTCATGCCCTCCTAGAGATTGGTTCAATGAGGGTAGTGTCCTCCATGAAGTTCAGAAGCTTGATGGAATCATGGCTGGAGGTGCAGCTGTTGGTGTACAGGGAGAACAGTAGGGGAGACAAGACACAGGCTTGCACGGGACTGGTACTTATGATCAATCAGGGATGGGCTTCCCCAGCTTTATTCGCTGCTTCCTGTTAGAGAAGAAGTGAGCACACCCACCTGGGTGTGCTTGTACTGGAGCAGAGCTGAGATGATTGTATTAAATGCAGAAGTCCGCAAACAGGATCCTGGCATAGGATCCAGGAGAATGCAAGTGTTGGAGGATGAACTGAAGGGTCATGTTGACAGCATCATCTGCATACCTGTTGGATCTGTAGGAAAACTGCATTGGGTCTAGGAGACAGTGATAGATCTGAGATGAGACAATACATGATACTCAAATGACTTCATTACTACAGAGGTCATGACGATGGATTTGTAGTTGTCCAATGACCCTCGGCTTTTTGGGGATGGGAATGATGGTGGAGATACTGAAGTACATGGCATATCTCCAGGGAGGTGTTGAAGATATCTGTGAGCACCGGAGACAGTGTGTCAGCACAATGCTTCAGTGTGCAGGGGAAGGCAGAGTCTGGTTTGGTTCCTTTGTAGGGATTCTGACGCTTGAGCATCTCATGTTAACATCACACTCAGAAAGAAGGAGGGTTGTTGTGGTAGAGGGAGGGTGGAGGGGGGCCATTCATAGCGAGTGGATGTGTAGTGGCCCCAGTCGTCATTGTGATGGGTGGTTCAATGTTGGTGCCAGTGGGCTGCATCTGATGGCTGTGCACACTGGGAGTGGTGTCAGGACTATCCCTTTGTTTTTCAAATCAACCGTAGAATTTGTTCAGCTCATTGGCAAGGCTGGTTGTTGATGGAGTGTGAGGTTTTGGGTTTGTAACTGGTCATTTCCTGTCCTTTCCAGATGAAAGCTGAGTTGTTGGTTGCAATTTGTTGCTCCAATCTTTCGGAATAATGGCATTTGGTTGCTTTCCCCACCTTGCTGGACCTTGTGTTTTGCTTCTTTGTATACATCCTGGGCCCTGCTTCTAAAAGCCTTTTCCTTCTCCAAATGTAGCCGTCTGAGTTTAGCTGTGAACCAGGGTTTGTCATTTTTATAGCTTACCCTTTTATAGTTTTTTGAAGTGTGTAGCTCATCTTCATGGATATTTTTAGTGGTTTATAGGCCTCCTGTAATTAATGATATGTTAATTTCTGGATTCTCTGATCTCCTGGCTGACATTACGCTCACCTATGATAAAGTACTTCTTGTTGGCGATTTCAACATACACGTTTGTTATAAATCTAAACTTTTGGTTAATAACTTTTTATCAGAATTATCGTTTGATTTTATCCAGCATATTAATGCTCCAACTCACTCTCTCGGTCACACCCTTGATTTCATTTTTACACGTGGTATTTTAGCCAATAAAATTACTGTTGATCTTGGAAATACTTCCTGTGACACATGTTATTCTTTTTGAATTGTTCTATTATATCAGATTTTAAAATCATATTCTCCACATGGCTATTGTGATGGCATCGAAGATTCTGTTTTAGCATTTAATTCTTTATGAAAAACAGTTTTAGACTCAATTGCTACTGCAGAATGGTGTTGGAAAAAAGAAAGGCTAAATATATCTAAGCAGATTTTTAGGATTAGAGTTTTTGAGACATCTTGGTTGCCACGTTCCATAGCTCGTTAGTCTGCGGGTGGTAGCTGCGCGTAGAAGAGAGGCTAAGAGATATATTGAGTAGGGCACAAAATGCCCGTAATACTCTTATGGTGAACTGAGGTCCCCAATCCGATACCACAGGCATATCCAACTCCGGACCTAGAGGGCTTCCGTCTAGTAGGTTTTCTATCCTACCTAGCTTCAGATGAGCCACACCTGTTCTCAGGTAAATATCAGGAACAGGTGTGGCTCATCAGAAGCCAAGTGGGACAGAAAACCTACTGGATGGTAGCCCTCTAGGACAAGAGTTGGAGACCCCTGTGATACAATGTCTTTGAGCACTCCATATTGCCTGAAAATCCAGGTCAGCAGAACATCACTTCAGAGCTAAGGGCGGTTTAGCCATAGGAGTTAGTCTGCACATACCCAAGAATTGGTCTATTGCCATCAGGATCACTGTGTATTCCTGGGACCTGTGAGACCAGGAGTGTTGAGGCAAGGGTTGGAGGAGAGCAGCGGGTCAGCAATTGTTGGCCTTATGTTAAGCACACAAAAAGGTTTCAAGAGATTCGATTGCCAGAGGTTGGGGACGGTGCTGAACAGGGTCTTTAACCCTTGATGAGAGAGGTCAGGGGTGCTGCCACCGTACTAAAATTCTATATGAAATGGTGATAAAAACCGTTGAAGATCTTTCCCTGTGAGCAGCTTGAGCCACTCCCACACCACTTTTACCTGTTCTTCATCCATCCCTACACCACTTAGTTGAATCTCGTATCCTAAGAACTTGATGGTGGGGAGATGGAACTCATACTTTTCCCCTTTGACAAAGAGGTGAAGGGGAATAGATGAGGATGTTGTCAATATAAACTATTACATAGCGCTGGAGCATATCGGCTAAAACTGGGACATAAAGTAGGTGTAGTGGCGCACCTGCCCCCCTACCAGGAAGGTTCCACTCCACTCACCGCCAGTGGTGTCCATAGGTCTTCCATCGGGATGGAGTGGCGTTCCACTAGGGGCTCATCAATAAAGTTCTCCTTCACACTGGAATCCACCAAGGCACTATGCTTCAGCTGGTGGCCTGACCAGGATAGGGCCTGACAGGATGGCGCCATTCACGGACTACATTATGCAGGGTGATAGACAGCTGCATGTATTTGTCAAAAGTGCATGCCTCTCTCCTACAAACTAGTTCGGGTTGAAGCTGAGGATTCATTGCGTGGCGATAGATCACCTGCAGGCAGGTGGTGAACCAATCCAACCCTGCCGCAAGGGTGCGGAAGTTGAGGGCAAAGTCCATAGCTGATCTGTGCCCTTGGCAGAGGTCCAGGAGACGATCCCCCAGGCTTCTGCCCAATGTGGGATGATCAAACACAGCCCCAAAACGCCTGTTGGAAAGAGGCGGCCGAATTTAAGACAGGGCTCTTCTCCGTCCAAAGAGCAGTTGCCCAGGAACGCACTCTGCGCAACAGTAGAGAGAGCACAAAGTAAACCAGGTTGTGATCATATGAGAACATTTCCGGATGGTGATCTATATAACTCGCAGTGCATAAGGAACGTGCAACATTGATCTGAGTTTCCATCGCAGCGTTCCGGAACAGCTATTGGAATCCCGGAAGAGGCGCAGGACGGCATCCAAGGAAGAGGTGCTGCTATGGTGATTCCCTGTTTAAGCTGGCCGACCAGGGTTGTCAGCTGATCAGTCCGCATCTGGACATCCTACAGCTGGTTGTGTGCATCTGCCAGATCCACCTCTCTTTGTTCAGCGAGGTATTCTGTCACGGCACAGAACACTCTGAGAAACTCTGGGCCTGGAAACAGCACAGGCTATATTGTACTGGAGGCAACCAATAACAAGGATGACAGGAAAACTCGTAGTCGTGACAGAAGGCGCAGGGTAATGGAAGCCAGAGAGGTTATTCCAACGGACAGGAGATGAGACGTGGTTCAAAACATGGTTGGGCTCCAGGGAGGAAAGGCAAGAGCGGGAACAGGAACATGATGGGGGCACGTGATCAGGGATGCACGAAAGACACAAGAGAGTTGCTCAGTTTGTAGCATGAAACCAACAATACTTCACACTGGGGTCTCAAGGAGCAAATCCTTAAGTATGGCTTCCTCCAGGTGCATTGAATCTTTGCGGGTTGTCCAGTGAGTTCATGAGGGGGTGTGGCAGGAGGGCATGGCAGGAGGGCGTGACACCGATGTCCTCTAGTGAGCCCCGTGCTCATTGCCTGGCATTGTGGAGCTCAATTGGCATTTACCACAGAATACCAGAATACCCTGTGCTTTTCACAGATGAGAGCAGGTTCACCCTGAGCACATGTGAGAGACGTGAAAGGGTGGGGAGAAGCCATGGAGAATGTTATGCTGCCTGCAGCATTGTTCAGCATGATGGGTTTGGTGGTGGGTCAGTGATGGTCTGTGGAAGCATATTCATGGAGGGACGCACAGACCTCTACAGGCTAGACAACGGCACCACTGCTGTTGACTGGCACTATTAATTAAAAAAAAATAAAAATTCATTTTGCGTGAGAATTCTGACATACACTCAGCAGTAGCTGGAAATTTTTATTTCCGACCATCTCTTTTTCTGTGTTTCCTGTTTAAAACCTCAAACCTGCAACCAGTCCTTCTCTAACACAAGTGTCCTGCATGCAATGCGCAGTGAGTCAGTGTGAGAGCAGCAGCCCTTATCAGCAGGGCTGGTAGAGCACCCTGTGCACTCTGTGAATGACGTCACTCTTTACTGTTTCAGTATTACTAAGGAAGAGCTCTGACTCACAGCAGAGGGGAAGCAGGACCAGCCGACACGATCAGGTACTGTCACTGACAGGGCTTTCTGTGGCCTTCAGACCACAGCGGGTAAGTGTCTCTGCTTAATCAGACGTGTTTATATAGCAAAATAAACTCTGCCGAATGTTTTACATAGACTGAGGTACTTTTAACTGATTTGTAAAATAAAGCTTTTTCTTTGCTTTACAGGAAAAACTTGATGAAGTCCCATATGTACCAGTAGAGATTAAATCACCCACGAAGCGAGACCAAAAAAGAGAAGATGCACAGGATACTTGTGGGGGACCAGCAATCATTCACAGTGGCGCAGAGTTTGTTATCAACCCAAATTTACTCAAAAACCAAAAATTATCCAAAATAGAAAAGAACATCCAACAAAAGAAAATACTGGGCTCCATAAAATGAGGTCAACAAAGCAGAATGACATTGTGTGGTTACATTGCATGTATTTATGTCAGCTTGGTGTAGTTATTATAATATTTTTCTTAGTTTAAATGCGTTTTGCACTTTTGCGTTTTTGTATTTATGAATTTCTGTTTTCTAATGTTCTGGGGTGTGGATTTACCAGTCCATACCACTAGGAGGCAGAGTGTGTTTTGCGCATGAGTTATGTAGAAAGAGTAAGCAGAAGCTCTCAGAGACAGAGAAACTGTGAGAGAGTGTACAGCACACTCTGCCTCAGTCTCATTTATTTCTATTATTTTTCCGGCAATAATTGTTTCAATTTAAAGTATATGCAATGTACATTATATAATAAATCTCCTAGACATGGTTACTCATCTTTTGATGTACGTTCTGTCAAATATTGAGGTTTTGTTAATACAAACATAGTTCTGCTTCCTGCATGGTCACAAAATGGTGGACGCTCGTTCCAAGTTGTAAAAAGCCGGTTTGAAGCTCCTGAACTTTTCCGATGGTAGTCTGAATAATTAAACATGTGGTGGTTACTGTATGTAATATAAAAGTAATGTAGTACGGTTTTAGTTTTATTTAGGATGTATGTATTTAATTGGTCTGTTAGCTGTTGTACACTGTTAAAGCCAGGTGCCTGTTTCTCACTCTGTGGGGGTCAAGTTGAGATCTGATGACCTTTACCCAGACCTTTGGCCAGATGTCCCAACTACTCAATTAAAGTTCATCTACTCATTAAACACGGCTCACAACAGCCCGTCAGATTTCAGTAGGCTATAATTGCCCTCATATATGACTGTGAATCATGAAATTTGGTATAATGGTGCAATATTTCTTCTGCTTCTCAGGCCAGAAAAAGACACAGGTTGGGCTATAGTGCTCAGTAGTCCATAGGCCCTTATACCGTAATGTAAATATTATAAAGCTATACATACATAAAGTGCTTCCATACTTAATAGACGTTAATTTACATGCATTATAATGGAACATTTACTGTTAAATGTTGACAGAGCACCTATTCAGGCCATAGTGCTGAGACCCCGATAGTCACTGGCTGTGGCTATATTTTAATTACAGGATGGGCTGACCCTAACCACACTGGCTTGCAAACTCAGAGCACTCCTTCAGTTCAGACGCCTCATATAAATGACCTGACCTGCCACGTTCACTACTGCTCCTGAGAAGTATGATGGCAACTAAGGGAGTCACCAATACCATCTTTCAGACTGAGTGCGGTATGTGTAGCAATATTCATGACTGATTCGATTTCAAGCTGAGATGGGGAAAAGTGCCTTCTAGTGGTGCTTTGTTTGCCTGGCCAGGAAGAGCTGCTGTTTGCTTCAAACCACAAAGAGCTCTGATTGGTTTGCAACGTTACTTCACATAACAGGGTGCAGTGTACTGAATCTGGTTGGTGTTTTCGCCTTGACTTGAACACTGTTTTTGTCCATAACGGTATTCAGGCTGTAGTGTTTCATGGTGTCTGTATGTGATGTCACAGCCGTGACCTGGAGGGGGTGGAAAAAAGCTCACTGGGTTCGATTCCAAGGATATTCAATGTGATTCGGTTACAGTGGAACATGAGTGGAGTTACTATATGACCGAGAATATCTTAAAAGTACTTAAATATTATTAGTTTTCATTCAGGACAGAAATGCAGAAGATAACGGAACAGCCCCCTGCACAGGTCACTGAAATGTGGTCAGATTTGAGAAAGATGTGATATTTCTCCTTTAGAACATGACAGCATGACTAAGAGACGGTGAGAGTAACTGGTGGTAAGCCAGCCCACCCTGCAGGAGTGCCAGTGTAAAGGCAGTGACACATATTATGCAGCTGGCTAGACCGGGGTCACATAATGGAATTGTTTAGAAGGGCTGAAAGAAGGCAAGAGCTCCCCTAGTGGTTATAAGAGTGCATGTTCCCTAGTGCAGATGTAATGGGCGGTGCTCTCATTGCTTTTAGACGACAACTTGGGGTAAAAGAACAAATCAAATTATTTCGCTTATTTAATATTCAAAGATTTATTCAGCTGAATTTTTAGCCATCCAGACTTAATATGTAGAAATCCACCACAATTGAGGATGGCATGGCATGGCTATTAGTCTCTACCACATGTTCTTGTTATTTATCAAGATTCTCCTGAGTGTCTGTGTCTTTGGTATGTGTTAGTCAGCTCTATGCTTACAGTACTCTTGTAGTACTTTTAAATGTACAAGATTGATTTTTTCCAATCATGGTATCTGTCTGTCTCATAACAGCGAAAAACCTCCCCCTAGGTGAGCCATAGGGGTCCACCTAAGCAGCTCCTGGAGGTTCCACCAAATAACCAAAACTGTAAATGTCAAATTCGCGAATGTGAAGGGGTTGCTGTAATAGGTATAAAAAAGCCAGTGCGGAAGCACGTCACATGCAGCATCATAGCGCTGCCAAATATGAATGAAATAAGTATTTATAGGTCAAAGTGATTATTATTTTTCCAATGATGATTTGCCTTGTCATCTATCTTGGACTGCATGCCATGAACGATTCTGATGAATCTACTGAATGACCTACAAGACGAAATCACGCTGTCTATCCATCTTTAAGCACTAACAACACTCGGTTTTGTGGCTATTGGAACATATCAATGGGAACTGGCTGACAGATATGTAATATCCTAGCCTATTAGGTAGAGATGGCAATTTCGGCACCCAGGATTGATCCGTTCCGAAGACGTCCAAAACTTCTGGTCTCAATACGGAGTTTACAAAATGTTGCGAAACATCAGTCATGTGTCATTTTTCACGGCGAGAGAGAAAAACCTATAAAAAACCTCGGAAAAAACGGTGCGTGTTGGGTGTTTGTGGCATCGTTGGTTTCAGCGAGTAGTTTGCCAATTATAATCATTTGAAATCCAATTGTATTAGTGAAACAGGTTAGCAGTTAGTGTGATTTAGGCAAAAGTTTAGTGAGGGACATATAGTTATAGTAGGTGTAATATCAAGGTTTTGCTTGGATTCAGTTAGAAACATAAATCAAAAAGCTGGAGTACAAATAGACACATAAGATTACATATACATATATTAACACTGCTAACATAGACAAAGAGTGTTTTTGCACTGTTCTATCCATCCATCCATCCATCCATTCATCCATCCATCCATCATCTTCCGCTTAATCCGGGGTCGGGTCGTGGGGGCAGCAGTCTCAGCAGAGAGGCCTAGACTTCCCTCTCCCCAGCCACTTCATCCAGCTCCTCTGGGGGGATCCCAAGGTGTTCCCAGACCAGCCGAGAGACATAGTCTCTCCAGCGTGTCCTGGGTCTTCCCCGGGGTCTCCTCCCAGTGGGACATGCCCGAGCCACCTCATCTGGCTCCTCTCGATGCGGAGGAGCAGCGGCTCTCACCCTATCTCTAAGGGAGAGCCCAGCCACCCTGCGAAGGAAACTCATTTCAGCCGCTTGCACCTGCGATCTCGTTCTTTCGGTCACTACCCATAGCTCATGACCATAGGTGAAGGTTGGAACGTAGATCGACTGCCCACATCACTGCTGACGCCGCACCGTTCCACCTGTCGACCTCCCGCTCCATTGTTCCCCCACTCGAGATACTTAAACTCCTCCACTTGGGGGAGGACCCCATCCCCAACCCGGAGAGAGCATTCTACCCTTTTCCGGCTCAGAACCATGGTCTCGGAGGTGCTGATCCTCATCCCAGCCGATTCACACTCAGCTGCGAACTTTCCCAGTGAGAGCCGAAGGTCACGGTCCGATGAAGCCAACAGAACCACATCATCTGCAAAAAGCAGAGACCTAAACCTGAGGTCACCGAACCGGACACCCTGGTGCATACAAACATGCAAATTGTGACGATCGTGGGTTGGATGGGCAGACAGGCAGGCAGGAAGCAGGGAAGGATGAGGCAGGCAGGCAAAATACAGGGAAAACCGAGGATTTATTCAAGGGAAGATGCAGGGAGATGGTGACGAATATCAATGACGGATATGACGCAGATGGACTTAGATGTGGACTAAATACTCTGGGCGTGCCCCAATGGGAGCGGCGGACAGAACGACACCGGGAACACAGGACCTGGAAAACAAGAGAAAAACCATTAACGAGGGACCAGGAACAAAACAGACTCACAGAACAGGCACAGGGGCAAAAGCCAAAACAACACCTGACAAAGGATGGGAAATGCAGACAGACAGAGGAGAAAAGGAGACATGAAGGGAACTAGCAGAACGAAAGGGCCAGGAGTGAATGGAAGGAACACAGGGGGACGAGGAGCAGAGACAGGAGGAACACCAGGATGAGGAGCAGAGACAGAGGACTAAAGTGGAAAGGACAGGGGACAAAGGGGAGCCCGAGGAAGCCACAGTGGGCGACGGGCGACAGCTGGAGGGGCCGCAGGCGAGCGGTAGGCCGGAGCATGAAGGGACCTCGGAGGGGCATAGGAGGCAGGGCAAGGGACAGGTGAAGGGGACGAGGAGGGAGCCAGAGGGGGCACCAGGGGAGGTGAGGAGGAAGCCGGAACACCAGCAAAGGCAAGGAGGGAGGGGGAGCCGCTGCAGGCAACAGCATAGCCACAGCCGGCCAAGGCGACGTTCCCTGACATACCAGAGTGGAGGGACCCGCAGGCGACGGAGGAGCCATAGTGGGGGAGCCCGCAGGCGACCAACGAGGCATTGGAGGCAAGGCGACGAGGAGTCGGAGGGGGACCCGCAGGCGACTGCTGACCCGGAGCCCCAGCCAAGGCAAGCGAGGGCGTGCCAGAGGGCAGGGCGGGTGGGACCCTAGCCATGCACCTGTGTCCTCTCCCCTTCTGGGACACAGGAGTCATCTGGGAGGTCCCAGAGGGGTTCCACTCAAGCTCCTTCCATCAAGGGAGGAGGAGCGAAGATCTGACAGTTTAGGACCTCCTCGGGGACTGGAGCTGGAAACAGGAGAACTGGAGCAGGGTTAAGGACTGGAACAGAAGCCTCTGGGGCAATAGACACAGGGGCCGGAGTCACGGAGGAATCCGCAGGAGCTGTGGGCAGAGGCAGAGGGACCTCGGGCAGAGCTGCGGGCGGAGGCAGAGGGACCTCGAGTGGAGCAGTAGACGGAGACGGGACTGTAGCGGACATAGTAGGAGGCGGGGTCGTAGCAGGGACTGTGGGCGTAGCCGGGACCTCAATCGTAGGCGGAGGCAGTGCCTCAGGCGGTGCAGCAGGCGGAGGTGGGACCTCGGGCGGAGCTGCAGGCGGCGGCAGGGCTGTAGCTGGGACTGCAAATGTAGCCGAGACCTCCAGCGTGGACGGAGCTGTAGGCAGAGGTGTCGCTGCAGATGGAGGCACAGGCGGTGCGGCAGCAGAAGCAGGGAGCGGAGCCTTAGGTGGAGGCGGGGCAGGGGCAGGAGCCTAGGGCAGCGCAGGCACCGCAGACTCTGGGCCAACAGGGGGCGATGCAATGGCCCGTGCAGCCTTGCTGTGCGGCACGGCAGCCGCTGGGGCAGGTGGATCATACGGTGGGAGGACAGACAGATCATGCACGGGCTCCAGTGTGGCTGCCTCACTAGTGGGCTTTGCCCCTTTAAGAGCCTACAGAGCCCGTAGGATAGCATCCAAAACTACCCTGGCTCCTTTTAAAGCCAGGCGCGTTCCCTGGAAGGGGGAAGCTGCGCGGGAAGACAACTTGGAGGCAGTGGGGATGTCTGGAGTGATCGTGGAGTCCTCCCGATCACCGGCAGGGAGAGAAGCAGGGAAGAGAGAGGTGGAACCCAGGAAGACGGCTGGCTCCTCCGATGGTCTCTGAAATAACAATAAACAGCTGGGCACAATCAGGGAAGCACACATGGATGGTCAGGGGCATTGCCATCTCTACTATTAGGTGTCCTGGCCTTTTCTGCATTGATTCCACGTGTTGTCTGTGAAGCTACATGAGGAATTAACGTGATGTGTGAGTTGCAGTACCACCAAAAATTGTAGCAACGTTTTGTCACCGAAATATATTTATATGTGTGTTGTGTTCTACATCTCTACTCTCAGCAAACACGAAAGACCTGATCGAAAGAGCATGTATGAAAACATTTAGCCTGCCAGCTGGGAGCCGTGTCTGCTCCCAGGAAAATTTATTTCTAGGGCAGCTACCTAAAACTGTGGTCACAGGACTTGTAGATAACATTCACTTTATGAGACTGTACGACAGAAACCCGTTCAATTTAAGACATTACGATGCGGAATTTGTCATCCTTTATGTTGAAGGGCAACAGTTTCCTGCCAAGTCCTATCAGCCAAATTTTATACTAGGCAACGTTGCCCACGATTATTACAGTGTTGTGAATGACGTGGAATGGAGTGGGGAAGCAGGCAAGGAGAGCAGGTTCGGGATAAATAAAATGGTTTTAATGGGGAAACGGAGCAAAAACGGCATAAAGACTTCAATGACCGGACTGGGCAAAACATACCTAATGCGGACTAAATACATTCAACTAAGGACGGCAACAGGAAACAGCTGGTGAATGCAGGGGTTAACGAGGGGGGTGTGGCACACAGGAGGATCGGAAGAGCAGGTCATGACAGAACCCCCCTCCCGCACCCAAGGTGCGCACACCGGGCGTGCCCCAGGGACGTAAAGGATGAGACAGGACCAGAGGCCTCATGTATAAACGGTGCGAATGCACGAAAATGTGCGTATGTCCGTTTCCACACTCACGTCGAGATGAAACTTAGCGTACCGCTACGCACATTCTCACAGCAGCTCCACACATGGCGTACGCACGTTTCTGTTCAGTTTAGTAAACGGACGGCTCCCAGTGGTAAGTCATTGCTACTGTGGTTTCCCTTTTTAAACTGAAAATCATGAAGATGACTTTATACAATACATCGACATTAATTGTATGTTGTTTACAAATGTACGACACCTGATTTTAATTCAGTTTGTAACAATAAAACGGTGCAGGAAATGACCGAAGTACAACTACCATGGCAGCTCTTGCGTTATTCGAAGACGTAGCTTATGGAAGAATTACAAGAGAGCGCGTATTCAGGGATCATAGTGATTTAGTCAACACCAAGTCGCGCCATGCCAGCTATACGGGCTGGACAAAACCGGCGGGGTGCCGCTATACAGTCCGCAAAAAGTGTTGCATTGTACATGCATGTAGCGTACTGCATAATCTGGCATGAAATCGTGGCTTGCCGGTATCTGAAGAGTTTAGGCAAGATGAACCTGAGCCACTAAATTTTCTGCCACATGGAACAGCATTACAACTTTGTTCGGAAGAATTGAAGGTAGAAGTTGAGAAAGGCTGGGGGACAATAGGGAGCCTGGGGGAGCCGCAGGGGCAGCAGGCGACCGCAAGGCCGGAGCAGGGGGGGACCTCGGAGGGAGCGAGGAGGAAGTTGGAGGGGACCCCAGCGAAGGCAAGGAAGGAGGGGAAGCTGCACAGGCAACGGTGCAGTCACAGCCAGCAAAGGCGCCGTTCACCAATGAGCCATAGTGAGGGGACCCACAGGCGACCGAGGAGCCAAAGCGGGGGAACCCTAAGACAACTGACAAGGCATCAGAGGTGGGGCCTAAGGTGGTCGACGACCCACCGAAGGGTAGCTTGCAAGCAACTGCCAAGCAGGAGCTGGAAAACCTGCAGGTGCCCCTGGAGCCAGAGCCAGGGAGACCGAGCGCGAACCAGGGGACAGGGTGGGCGGCACAGGCATCCTCTACCCTGGAGACCGAGGGGCCTGGCCGGGATCTGCCCTGCGGTGATGGTGGCGGTGGAGCAGTCACTGGGGAAGCCAGGTAAGAGATATTATGTGGTACCTTGGGCGGAGTTTAAATTCGGCACTGCTTCTGACATCATAAGTGGGAGGGGTGCATGTCCCTTATTCTGATTGGTCGGGGGGTTATCTCCATATACCATACATGCTTATGCCACGTGTTGCCGATGGGGGGGGGGGGCATATAGTTTGGCGATAAGGGTTGCCGTTAAACTTTAATAGAATAAAAATACATTAGATGTATTTATTTATTTATGTGGTTTTATTACGTTTTTAAGGAATAATAAAACATATAGCGGGATGACTGCAAACCAGTGCATAAATGTCTAGCGGGGGTTTGTCCGGCTGTAGCCACATGTTGTTAGTAGGCACAAGTGCCATGGCGTATATTATAAGAACAAAGCACCAAAATGTTTTAAAGAAGAAAGAAAAGCAAACATGTCCGAAAGAAGCAGAAGAGCAAATGCTGAGTTTAAACAAGCACAAGCGAAACCAATTAACATACAGCACGTCGTTTTAAAAGAAGGCAGCACTTAAACGCATTACATTTAACCAACATGGTAAAAGAAAGACTTTAGCGGTATTTACCAGTGTTAGGTTGAAGAAAGCATTTAAGCAGCAAACTTTTAGAAGAAATAGGACGAAAGGCAAAATAAGCAAGTCCCGGAGCTCAGCCATATGTGGTGTGGAAGTAAAATTGGACATTGTTAGGCCCGGGAGGTTGGCATATTGGGTCCATTATGTCTTAGGCCTTAGGCAAGAAGAGATTGTTTTGAGTACTGTGTGACCTCGCTTTGTGATAGCTGCCTGCAGTAAGTTCCACAGACCCTGAGGAAAGCTCGGACCTTGGAGAGGCAGACAGCGGAACAAACAGGGGGGAGAAACCACTTGCAGGAAGAGATTCAAAGCTACCCCAACTGGTGCACAGCCAGTAATAGCTTTATAAAATAGTTGCGGCAGACAATATATAGCATGCTATGCGGTAGTGCAAATGTATAAGTAATCATGTTAATCATATTAATCATATGTTAACCATGTATTTGCAGTGATTTAATGACAATACGTCAATGTGTTAATCATTAATCAATGGAACACCCAAACATTAATAGTGATTCAATGTCATATTGTCACACCCTCACAGACAGGAACCACAAGCTGAGCTGGGTTACGGCTAATGAGAGGGCACATATAAACAAGCCAAAGTCCTCAGTTCAACGTGAAGTATTGCGCGAATGATTTCAAGCCTTACCGAGCATTTACTTGTCCATCGTGTTACCCTCATTCCCAACCTGTTCCGTTTACCCTGTGTTTATTCCTTACCTGTCTCATCTTTCTTTTCCAGACCCGCTCCCGAACCTGATCCGTCTTCCCTGCCGAGCCCGGCACGTCCTGTTCCCACTCCCCTGTGTGGTCCCGTCCCGTGCCTTCCCGTAGGACTGACTCCCCGGCCTCTGACTTACCTGCCCGTTTACCGACCACGATATTCGCCTGTCCCCTCCATTACTTCTGCCTGGTACAAACCAATAAATCCCATTCTGGTTTGCATCCCTGGATCAGTGCTTTCCTGCCCAGGAACTTGTGACACATATGATCAATATCTATATTCATATCTCAAGTAAGAGCCTAGCAGTCGGGACTGACTCCGGTAAACTGAGCAAAATGAGTGGATTTTTCCTCGCTACCAAGGTGAACCAATAGAGCAGGTGAATTGTGTTTGTTATATGTTTCAGCTCGGTTTGTTGGTGTTTCGTGACCAATCAGGACTTAGAAATCCTTATTGGGAACTGGGAGTTATGGTTTATCAACTGGTTGCTCTGCGTGCTCCATGTGACTTGGTACCAAGTGCCAGAGTGTGATGGGAGCACTTTGCTGAGTTGCTAGAATAAAAGAGATTTCCTTTACTCACCAAACTGAGAGGTCCAGACGTTTATTTATAACATGTATGTTATATTTAAAATTTTTCTACCACAGTGGCTGATCTGTTTGAACAACGCGGTCGAAATGATAGACCGAAGGGGCCAGCACTTGGCGCATGCGCACTCACGCAAACGCACATTTCAAAATGGCAACACCAACGGAGCGCCTGTTATTTCAAATAAACCCCTATAACCATAATGTTTTTTAAGTAATGAAGCACTTTTCTGCCAATTTGAATAATAAGGTAAGCATTTCGACAGCAATAATCAAGGAATAACGTGGTTAATTCTTGTTTAAATGAGCGCATGCGCTTTCTCTCTCTCTGGCTCGCTCTCATGTAGCGCATGCGCGTAGAGCCACACAGTATTTTCTTTAAAGAGCCGACTCATTGCGTCAAGCAGCTGTCAAATTGGAAACAAAATGGCTACCAGTGGAAATTGTTGTCGTGACGCTAACCGATGGCCCCGGATTGTGAGAAGCAGGCCGCCATCCTGACAGAATGCACATGAACTCTAAACGTTAATCTGACTTATTTGTAAATAGTATAAAATGTTCTATTTCCAATTTAAATAAAAGTTGAGCTTTAACACCACAACCCCTGATTGTTTAGCTACATTTAGGTAAATTTATCTACGTCTGTTTAATCAAAAGGAATAAAGCACTATAGCTTGAAAATATGTATGACACATTAGTATAAATTTTTAAACAATAACATTTAAGGAATAAAATACAATTTAGTTGTATTTTGTTAGTTTATTTTAAATTAGCTGGACAGCATTATTTAATTGCCTTTAATAGCTGTAGTGTCACGCCCAGCTCGTACGATCCTCGTGTGTGCCACGCCCCCTGATTATCCACGTGTGCTTCCCTGATTGTACCCAGCTGTGTATAGTTATTTTGCTCAGTCTTGTGTATTTCTGTCCGCGTCTTGCTCTGATTCCTTGTCTGTCATTGAAGTTAGTCAATGTCCGATGTTTGCAGTTTCCTGTACCCTTCATAAACCCCTCGTAATTCCCCGTATTCCGCCTGTCTGCCTGCTTTCTGCCCATCCGGCACCGATCGTGACAGAATGACAGACCACACCAAACAGGCAGAGCGGCAGAGCGATCGTCTCGGTCTGCTGCAGGAGGTCTATTATTGGCTCACCCAGCCCGACGTCAAGGAGGACCCCGTTGCACTGGACCTGTCCTCCCAAAGCTGCGATCTTCTGCTGGCTATGTCCCCATCGGGGGACAGGAACTGCCTGGGAGAAGTGCGTGCCCACCTCTATCAGCTGATTCAACGGATGACAGTGAAGAGGTTGGGAATGGACGCATCATGCGTCGCGGAAGTTGTTCCCCAGCCGTCCGTCCCAGTGGAAGTGGAGCAGCCCCCCGCAACCTCCGTGATGACCAAAAAGCAGAAGAAAAGGAAGAAGCAAGCGATCGGCCCCGCGATCGTTCTGGGAGCTTGCACGCTCACCCCTGCTTCTTTCCCACTTCAGGTCCTCCCACTCCTGCGCGTCAGAGGACATTGCCGCATGCTGCGGCCCCCCCCTCCTTGCCCTCGCCATGGTCCCCTTCAGCTCCCTCATCCCCTTCCCTGGTGCTTCCTCCAGTTCCCTCCTCGTCCCCTCCATCTGTCCCTCGTCCTGTCTCCTCAGCCCCTCCGAGGTCCCCTCCAGCTCCGGCCTCCCGGCGGCCTGCGGCCCCTCCGGCTGCCACCCGTCGCCCACTGAGGCTCCCTCGGGCTCCCCGTAGTTCCCCCTCCTTCTCTCCCTACTCCCCTGTCTCTCTCCCTCATTTGTTTGCTCCTCTTCCCAGCTTTGTCCCTCCTGTCTCCATTCCTCGTCCCTTCGTTCCTCCTCCGTTCACTCCCGGCCCTTTTGTCCCGCCTGTTCCCGCTGTGTCCTCTTTTCTAATCTGTTTGTCTGCCTTTCCCGTCCTCTGTCAAGTCCTGTCTTGGCTTCTGCCACTTTGTCAATTTTGTCTGTCCGTCCTGTTCCCTGTGCCTTGTTAACAGTTTTTTTCTTGTTTTTCAGGTCCTGGTTCCCTAATCTCGTCTCGTCCGTCGCCTCCCCTGAGGCGCGCCCGGAGAGTGCGCCTTTGGGGGGGGGGGTTCTGTCACGCCCAGCTCGTACGATCCTCGTGTGTGCCACGCCCCCTGATTATCCACGTGTGCTTCCCTGATTGTACCCAGCTGTGTATAGTCATTTTGCTCCGTCTTGTGTATTTCAGTCTGCGTCTTGCCCTGGTTCCTTGTCTGTCATTGAAGTTAGTCAATGTCCGATGTTTGCTGCTCCCCGTACCCTTAATAAACCCCTCGTAATTCCCCGTATTCTGCCTGTCTGCCTGCTTTCTGCCTGTCTGCCTGCCCGAGCGATCACCTGCTCCCCAGCGTCCGTGGCGAACCTGAAATGTAGGAACTAGTGAACGATATTTAGCAGCAAACATCAAAAACATTTGGTAGAATAAATACTTAGTTATTTCAATAATTAAGGGATAAAAAACATTAATTGTGGTTGTTAAATGAGTATGCTGAATGCGCTGTGTGTAGGAACGGACAGTGGCCCCAAGAATTTAGGCTGCAATTAACTCTTTTTCGTTATAGCAATACGCTATACATGATAGTACAGATAGGCAGAGGGGGTTTCTTATCGCACGAGTAGCATGTGGGTGGTGTAGAAACGGCCAATGGTCAAGAATTTAGGACACAGTGACTTATATCAGAGTGTGATATAAGTCATTTATGCAATAGGAATTGAGGAAGAATTAAAAGAACCAGGCTCAGTAATGGTTCGACAAACAGCTGAGCTACTAATGCTGTAAACAAGGTATAAAAACCATTAATTAACCCTGGGTATAATAATTACGTATAAAAATATACAAAAGTTTAAGGAATAAAGCACACGACAAACAGCTAAGCCACTAATGTGCTAAACAAGGAATAAAAACCGATAATTAACCCAGTTATAATAATTAAATATAAAAATATATAAAAGTTTAAGGAATAAAGCACTCGACAAACAGCTGAGACACTAACGCCGTAAACAAAGATTAATGAATAAAACAGTTTAACAGTTATTTTGATGTTGCTAAAGAAGACGTACATGATTATTTAATACATGTAATATAAGAAATAGTGTCAAAAACATATTTTTAAAAACTGGTCATAGCTCGACCGATGGTAAAGATAGATCGCTAGCGCCATCCTGCCGGTGAGTGTATCCACCACGTGTAACCCCACGTAAAGCAGATCTAGCAACTGCCGCAACCTCGACCGATAGCGTACGGAGTGAGCCGGAAGGCCAACTGGAATCTACGTGGCCGGGGAATCCTACGACAGGAAGCGTGACACCGGACCAAGGGGGCTGTGAATACGGTGATCCAGCGAACACAACCCAAGCCTTATTGGGACCCCTGCAGAGGACACAAGATTGGGATATTGACCCATTAACACCTTGGCAGTGGCCTGTTGTGAGTTCCTTGGATGGCACTGTATCCCGGGTCGAGCGGCTGAAGGGGCTCAAGGTAGCTTTTTTCCTTTTTCAGGATCAAATGTGTGATTTTTTTGGCGGATTTGTCTGACCAGATCTAAAGAATAAGCACAGACATGTCAGAAAAATGGAGGCAGTGGAGTTTTGATGGGGTCGGGGAATCTAGAAGGATGCATATAAATGATGACGATGATGGTGAAAAGCCGATGAACCCTGATTTGCTTTGGTTGATTGATGAACTGAATGACGAACCACCGGCTGAAATTAACCCCTTCATGCTTGCCTTAATAAATGATTTAAATGAGAATGGTGCTGATGAAGCGGTTGATGCTATGGACTATCTTAATAGGGGTGACGCTATAGGAAATGTAGACGGGTGGTCACCAAATGCTCATGTGTCTATGAAGGTGGAAATGGCTGACGACCACGTGGCCGGACCAGGTGACAGCGGCATGGACATTGATGTACAAATGCTTGAAGCAGATGACGGATCGGTCACTCTGAGCTGCATCAGATGATTGCAGAACTGAATGGTGAGCATCCGGGTGAATTTAATCCCATCTTACAAAACTTATTAAATGATTTAAATGATGATGATGGAGCTGCAGCGGTGGTGGTAGATCCTGAAATTATGGACATTGATAATGTAGTACAACAGCAACATGGTGGGGGTGCAGCTGATGGTGATGTAGATGTTGATGTAATAAGCAGGCCGCAGTTTAACAACACTGAAATAAGGCAGCGCTTTCATTTTCATGGAATTGAGAATGATGACATAATAGATGTCTACAGGTTTGTGATACAGACATTCCAAAATTTGGTGGACAGAGTGAACGCCTTAGCGGGGCCGGGGGATGTCATACAGGTGGAACTGCAGGGGGATTCAGTAACCAATACCACAGATATACATGTTCGAGGCGAGATCAATCTAAATGATCTGCTATCGATGGTAGACAACCTTTCACAGAGTAATGCCGAGGTTTTTAGCGATGAAATGCTGAAGCTATTTCGGCATAAAAAGCTTGAAGACGTTTTTTGGGGAATCATACGTCTGTGATTATTGTTACATCTCATTCAGTATTAAAACAGAACACAAATGCAAGTATTACTGCAACGTGTGTCTCAGTCCCAAGTGCCATAAGCATCGTACCGCGTACATACTGTACATTGTGAGGACTGCGGGTCTTTCTGTCAATCGCGGTATTGCTTTGAGCAACACAAAATCTCAAAACAGCAACCAGGCGGCGTTAGTGTACACAGCTTGTGCGACACAGTCAAGTATTGTGACAAGTGTAACCGTCGGTACACCGCCACTAAAAATTATTGAAAGGCTCATAAATGTAAACCTAATACGAGATGCGCTTTTTGTAAAGAGGACTTGACACCTGACTGTGAGCATCAGTGTTTTATCGAGCCAGTAAAGACTGAGGACTTAAGAACATAAGAACATAAGAACTATACAAACGAGAGGAGGCCATTCGGCCCATCAAGCTCGCTTGGGGAGAACTAAACTAATAGCTCAGAGTCGTTAAAATCTTATCTAGCTCTGATTTAAAGGAACCCAAGGATTCAGCTTGCACTACATTATCAGGAAGGCTATTCCATACTCTGACTACACGCTGCGTAAAGAAGTGCTTCCTTAAATCCAGCTTGAAATGTTCTCCCGCTAATTTCCACCTATGGCCACGAGTTCGTGTATTTAAACTAATGCTGAAGTAACTATTTGGTTGAACAGCATCCAAACCTGTTAGAATCTTATATACCTGGATCATGTCCCCCCTCAATCTCCTTTGCTTGAGACTGAACAGATTTAGCTCAAGTAACCGTTCCTCGTATGACATTCCTCTAAGACCAGGAATAATTTTTGTGGCCCTACGCTGCACCTTTTCTAAGGCCACAATGTCCTTTTTAAGATATGGTGACCAAACCTGCACACAATATTCTAGGTGAGGTCTCACCAAGGAATTGTATAATCTTAGCATTACCTCCCTTGACTTAAACTCCACACACCTGGAGATATACCCCAACATCCTATTGGCCTTTTTTATTGCTTCCCCACACTGGCGAGAATGGGACATGGAAGCATCAACATACACACCAAGGTCTTTCTCATGATCAGCTACCTTTATTTCAGTGACACCCATGAAATACCTGTACTTTATATTTCTGCTCCCTAGATGGAGTACCTTACATTTATCGACGTTAAATTTCATCTGCCAGGTATCGGCCCAGTCACTAATTAAATCAAGATCCCGCTGTAGCTGCTGAGCCACTAATTCAGTATCTGCTACACCACCCACCTTGGTGTCATCTGCAAATGTCACCAGTTTACTGTATATATTGGTATCCATATCATTTATGTAAATTAGGAACAATAGTGGTCCTAAAATCGAACCCTGCGGTACCCCACTATGAACGCAAGCCCACTGTGACATTGTGCCTCTTATAACTACTCGCTGTTTCCTATCTGTTAACCAGTTATCAATCCAGGTCGCTACGGTACCTAAAATACCAGTCGCTTTGAGTTTAAGTAGGAGCCTCTTGTGGGGGACAACATCAAAAGCCTTTTGGAAATCTAAGTAGATGACATCATAGGCCTTCTTATCATCAACTTCCTGAGTAGCTTCCTCAAAAAACTCCAACAGATTTGTTAAACAGGATCTACCTCTCCTAAATCCATGCTGGCTATCCCGCAAAATGTTATTGGAGTCCAGGTAATCTATCATTTTCTCTTTGATTAAAGCCTCCATAACTTTACCAGTTATATACTGAACAAAAATATAAACGCAACACTCTTGTTTCTGCTCCCATTTTTCATGAGATGGACTTAAAGACCTACAATTCATTCCAGATACACAATATTACCATTTCTCTCATACATTTCTCACAAATCAGTCTAAATGTGTGATAGTGAGCACTTCTGCTTTGCTGAGATAATCCATCCCACCTCACAGGTGTGCCACATCAAGATGCTGATCTGACATCATGGGTAGTGCACAGGTGTACCTTATACTGCCCACAATAAAAGGCCACCCTGGAATGTGCAGTTTTTTGCTTTATTGGGGGTCTGGGGACTCAGAACCGGTCAGTATCTGGTGTGACCACCATTTGCCTCATGCAATGCAACACATCTTCTTCGCATAGAGTTTATCAGATTGTCAATTGTGGCCTGTGGAATGTTGGTCCACTCCTCTTCAATGGCTGTGCGAAGTTGTTGGATATTAGTGGGAACTGGTACACGCTGTCGTATACGCCGGTCAAGCACATCCCAAACATGCTCAACGGGTGACATGTCCGGTGAGTATGCTGGCCATGCAAGAACTGGGACATTTTCAGCTTCCAAGAACTGTGTACAGATCCTTGCAACATGGGGCCGTGCATTATCTGTCTGAGTGGCTGGTCTCAGACGATCTTGGAGGTGAACCTGCTGGATGTGGAGGTCCTGGGCTGGTGTGGTTACACGTGGTCTGCGGTTGTGAGGCCGGTTGGATGTACTGCCATATTCTCTGAAACGCCTTTGGAGACGGCTTATGGTTGAGAAATGAACATTCAATGCACAAGCAACAGATCTGGTTGACATTCCTGCTGTCAGCATGCCAATTGCACGCTCCCTCAATGCTTGTGGCATCTGTGGCATTTTGCTGTGAGACAAAACTGCACATTCCAGGGTGGCCTTTTATTGTGGGCAGTATAAGGTACACCTGTGCACTACCCATGATGTCAGATCAGCATCTTGATGTGGCACACCTGTGAGGTGGGATGGATTATCTCAGCAAAGCAGAAGTGCTCACTATCACACATTTAGACTGATTTGTGAGAAATGTTTGAGAGAAATGGTAATATTGTGTATCTGGAATGAATTGTAGATCTTTAAGTCCATCTCATGAAAAATGGGAGCAAAAACAAAAGTGTTGCGTTTATATTTTGTTCAGTGTACAAGTTAGACTGATTGGCCTATAGTTAGACAAATTACTTCTATCCCCTTTTTTGAAAATAGGCGTTATGAAGGCGTGCTTCCAATCAGAAGGTACCACACCTTCAGATAAGGATTTTTGAAACAGTAAAGTTAAGGGTCGGCAAATAATATCCCTCATCTCTTTTAACACTATAGGTAAGATGCCATCAGGGCCCTGTGATTTATTTATTTTGAGCTTAGCTAGGCTTTGCAAAACATCTGCTTCAGTTATATATATATTAGCTATAGACAATGCTGGATAGGTAATAACTGGTAAATTACTAAGGTCCTCAACAGTGAATACCCGTGCAAAACTATCATTGAACTCATTTGCTATATCAATGTCGTTTACTATTATAAGACCCTTACTATCCTGCAGATTAGTAATTTCAGGTTTTAGAGCTCTTTTAGAGTTAAAATACTGGAAGAAACTTTTAACGTCATCCTTAGCTTCCAATGCAACCATCCTTTCGACATTTCTTTTAGCTCGTCTAATATCATTTTTTAACTCAGTCTGTAGACTTAGATATTCCTGCTTAATTCTGTCATCATCAGTTATTTTCCATTGCTGGAACAAAGCCCTTTTCCTCCTTACTTTATGCTTTATTTCCCTAGTAAACCACCTATGTTGCAATTTCCTAGATTTATTCTTGCTGGAAACAGGTATGAAGTCCTCTTGCACTTGCAATAATGTGCTTTTAAAAAATTCCCAGGCCTCTTCAACAGTTTTGTTATTTAACTCCATCCAGTTCACAGTTTCTAGTTTTAGTCTCATACACTTAAAGTCAGCCTTCCTAACATTATATATTTTTGATTTGGACTTAGCTCTTCGAACACTAAACTTAACCTCAAATTTGACCATGTTATGATCGCTACTGTCGAGTGGTTCTAAAACGTCTAATTTACCAATCCTGTCCTGGTTATTAGAGAGAACAAGATCAAGAATGGCATCTCCCCTGGTAGGGGTGTTAACAAACTGAGTAAAAAAACAATCCTGTACTAATTCCACCATTTCCAGTTCATTTTCTGAAGAGCCAGTGACAATGTCCCACTGCATTCCTGGTAGATTAAAATCACCCACTTGACAGACCGCTATGTATTTTATGACTTTGAATGCAGACAAGATGCACATCGCTAATTACATTTGCTGCAATGACTTTGCAGGCAATTGTTGGTCCGCTAAGGGGGATGGCTGGGTGTATTAATTTCTCAAAAAGTACCGCAATTATAAATACAAGGGGTACACATTCATAGCGCACAACTCTGAAGGCTATTTTACCTGCTTATGAAATATTTAGTTGAAAATGGCATAACCCCACACATTATCACGCAGGGCAGCAAACTACTCTGTGTGACAGACGAGGACTTTAGCCAAAGATACATCGATTCACTTTGTTTTCTGCCCATGAAGCCGAGTGCCTTCCCTGCCGTTTTGGGTTTTGAGAGCAAAAAGAAAGGCTATTTCCCACATTTTTGTAACACCGTAGAAAATCAAAATTACGTCGGACCCTACCCGCCACCAGAGGCATACAGTGTGCAAACCAAGATGGAGAAGGAGAAGAGTTTATGGAGTGGTACGGTACTGTTGTTGGCACAGTGTTTGACTTTAGGAAAGAAATGGCAGACTATTGTAAAAATGTTATCCTAAGAGAGGGCTGTCTCAGGTTCAGGGGGGAGATTATCAACAGCTGTAATCTAGACCCTTTTCAATGTGTCACCATAGCCTCTGTGTGTATGTTTTGCATGAGTTTTTTGCCTGAAAACACAGTCGTGCTAACCACTCCAGATAATTACATCAGGCGACAAAAGGACTTTAGCCAAAGATTTTAGCCAATCTACGCCATCAATTCAGTGGCTGGAATACATCGCAACATAGTAAAAAACTGGAGGTTCAGCACGCGCTCTGTAGAGGGGAGGTGTAAATGGGTCCCTACTACCTCGACGGCTATGCTGTGGGTGTTTTTTTCACAGGTGCCCAGAATGCTTTGATACAAACGCACTGAACCCTGTAACAAAACTGCATTTTGGGGACATGCATCAGCAGTTTCAGGATAAAATATTTGCCCTTAAACACATGTACAATCTCAATGTACATGTTATTTGGGAACACCAGTGGGATAAACAGAAGGCTGAAAATGCAAATGTACAGACATTCTTGAGGGAATTTGATGCGTTACCTACCGGGCCGCATCGATCCTCGGGACGCTCTGTTTGGTGGTAGAACTAACGCCTTGCAATTGTACTACAAAGCAGAGGGCGGTGAGCGCATAGATTACTACGACTTCACGAGCCTTTACCCCTCTGTCAACAAGTTTAAGAAGTATCCAGTAGGCCACCCCGTAGTCATTTACCGTGATTTTGACAGTGTTGAAAACTATTTTGGGGTGATCAAAGCCAAGGTTTACCCACCAAGAGGTCTTTACCTACCGGTTCTGCCTTACAGGTCTGGTGGTAAACTCATGATTACACTTTGCAGAACATGCTGTGAAACCGAGACGCAGGGGGTCTGCAATCATTCAGATGAGCAGAGAGCTCTGATCAGCACGTGGTGCAGTGTCGAAATCAACAAGGCTGTTGAAAAGGGCTACAAAATTGCCAAGATTTACGAGGTCTGGCATTTCTCCGACAGGACAGACATACTCTTTGCTGACTATATTGACACCCATTTAAAAGGAAAACAGGAGACGTCAGGCTATCCCTCTTGGGTAAAGAGTGCTGAGGATAAAGAGAGATACTTACTTTGAAGGAGGGCATCCGCTTGAACCCCGAAAACATCGGGGTGAACAAAGTGAAACGCCAAATTTCCAAATTGTTTTTAAACAGCCTTTGGGGAAAGTTTGGTGAGAGAATAAATCAGGCAAGCACGACGCTCATCAAAGATGCCGATGAGTTTCTCATGTTCATTTTTTCAAAGCTGGTCAATGTGTCTCACTTTTCCTTTCTGAATGACAATGTGGCAATGGTCCAATGGCGTAACATAAAGGGGTTCCCTAACACGCTGTGGCACATCAACGCATTTATTGCTGCATTCATTACTGCGTATGCTAGGCTTGAGCTGTACAACCTCATGGATTGCTTAGTGCGGCGTACGCTGTATCATGATACAGACTCTGTAATTTTTTTCAGCAAGCCGGGTGTCATGCCCGGCTCGTCCGCTCCTCGTGTGTGCCACGCCCCCTGATTACCCACGTGTATTTCCCTGATCGTCTCCAGGTTTGTCTAGTTACTTTGATTAGTCCTGTGTATTTAAGTCCTGGTCTCCCCGGTTTCCCTTGTCCGTAATTGATGTCGTTTGATGTCAGTAGCCGTCCTGTGTTCCCTGCCCCTGATTTCCTCAATTAAACTCCCGTTTACCCTGCTTACGCCTGCTCTTTGCTCGCTCGCCTGCCAGCGCGTTCGCCCACTTCCGGAGCGTCCCGTGACACCGGGTGACTGGATGCCACCTTTGGGCGACATTCTCGGGGAGCTGACAAGCGAGTTGGACCCAGATGATCACATTGTGGAATTTGTCTCGGGGTCCCAAAACTTATGGGTACAGAACAGCAAAGGGCAAAACAAGCATGAAAGTGAAGGGGATCACACTGCATACCACCAATTCAAAAGTGGTTAACATCGCATCCCTCACAGACTTCGTTCACGACTTTGTGAGTAACCCACGTGACCCCCCTAGAGAGATCAGGACATCCATTTAGCAGATTGTGCGGGATAAAATGGGCTTCCTTTTGAAAAATAAGACAGTCAGCAAGTGTTTCAAGGTTGTGTACACTAAGCGGCAGCTACTGTCTGAATACATGACATTACCATATGGATTCTAGTGACGGGTTCGACAATAGACTTCAGCACCCATTGTCATGTATTATATTGGGACCGAGCGACTGTGGCAAGTCGCATTTCATTAAAAGACTGTTGGAAAATGTGGATTGTACATTGTCCAGAGTGCCTGAAAATGTTGTATGGTGTTATTCTTGCTGGCAACCATTATATGATGATTTGTTGCGCAAAATAAAGAATATTAAATTTGTGGAAGGAATACCGGTATCTCTGTATGACGATGAACTTTTGTCATTAAATAAAATCAACTTAATCATCATTGACAATCGTATGGAAAAGGCCAGCGATAACAATGAAGTGGAAAAGGCTTTTACTAAGTACACACATCACAGAAATCTAAGTGTTATATATCTGGTGCAGAATCTTTTCTTCCAAGGTAAGAAGAGTCAGACCATCAATCTTAACACTAATTATATCGCATTATTTAAAACCTCCCGAGATAAATTACAGACGAGTGTATTGGCAGGGCAGATGTACCCGCGGCATTCAAATTTTTTTCTAGAAGCTTTCGAAGATGCTACAAAAGTCCCTTACGGATATCTGTTGGTGGATTTAAAAGCCGTGACACCCGAGGACTGTAGCAGAACAGGAATGCTTCCACCCGAGTGGCCGGCTGCTTACATGCTCAAGAAAAAATATTAATCGTGTCGGCGCGTATAAAAAGAAACTGGAGTGCCCTGAAAATGGAGTGACGGTGCTACCCGTCACACCCACACAGGCGGGAATTGCCAGGTGTAATTCGTTGCCGACAATTAGGGAAGGTTCAAAGGAATCCAACCTACCACAACCCAGTGCGAAGTTTTGAGCCGAATGTTTGCGTGCCGTATCGAGCAGTTTCTTGTCTCTTGTCTTCCCGATCTCCCAACCCTACTCCGTTTGCCTAGTGTGTTTGCCTTACCTGCTTTCCTTTTCCTCTCCAACAACAACAACAAATTTATTTTTATATAGCGCATTATCACAACATTACATTGTCTCAAAGCGCTTTACAGTATCCTCACCCAAAGCCCCCAGTGAGTAAGCCATAGGCGACAGTGGCAAGGAAAAACTCCCTAGAAAGAAGAAACCTTGGGAGGGACCAGACTCAAAGGGGGAGCCCATCCTCCAGGGGCCGGCAGGGATAGTCCAATAGAGAGATGGTTAAGTGCCAGAGATAGGCCTAAGTCACATTGTCCCCAATTAGATTTGGGAAATAACTGTAGAGCAAGGAAGATGATAAGCCAATGCCGAAGCCAAGTCTTCTTCCAATTGCCAGGCAACCAGAGGTAAGGCAGCGGGTCATACATGGAAGATCAGAACGGCGAGCTGGATGCAGGGACGTCACTGGTGGTGGCGACGTCACATGTGGCCGGGTGTGCTGGATATCTTGATAGATTGAGGTCTCCAAGCATCACCCCCCAGGAGGAGTAGGGGAAATAAAATGTACAATTAGGCATAGTAGAGGAGGCTATTGGCAGTGCTAAAAGCTAGGTGAGTACAATACGAAGTGCAATCTGCAAGCTCCGGCAGATATGGCTATGGCAGCATCAGTAGGAGGGAGAGGCAAGTGGGAATGCCGGCATGGGGAGTCCCTGAAATGTCAGCACTCCAGTTCCACAAGAGATTGCAAAGCTAGAGTGACAGCACTGACAATCCAGTTCATCCAAAGCCAATGGCACCGATCCCCACCCAGCTCTACACCTCACACTACAGGTCTGACTGGGAGTGAAGAGTTAGCTAGGGCTAGAACTAGTGTCCCTATACGCTAAACTAAACAGGTGTGTTTTTAGTCTGGACTTGAATATTGAGAGTGAACCTGAAACCCGCACATCCGGTGGAAGACCATTCCACAGCTGAGGAGCTTTGTAGGAGAAAGCTCTGCAGCCTGCCGTAGCTCTTTCTACCCTAGGCACTAGCAGATATCCCATGGCTTGAGAGCAAAGCAAGCGTGGAGGGTTGTATGTGGTCAGCAGATCACTAAGGTATTCTGGTGCAAGGCCATTTAGTGCTTTATAAGTTAATAGCAGTATTTTATAGTCAATTCGAGACTTAACTGGCAGCCAATGAAGAGAGAATAAGACCGGTGTAATATGATCAAATTTTTTAGTGTTTGTTAGAACTCTGGCTGCAGCATTCTGTACCATCTGAAGTTTATGCAAGGATCCAGACGGGCAACCCGATAGGAGGGCATTACAGTAATCCAGTCTGGAACTTACGAAGGCATGTATTAGTTTTTCTGCATCATTAAGTGAGAGCATCTTACGAAGCTTGGCTATGTTCCGTAGATGATAAAATGCAGTTCTAGTAATACTTCTTATGTGAGCATCAAAGCATAGATCTGAATTGACAAGAACGCCAAGATTTCTAACTACCATGTTAGGTTGTGTAGGAAGGTTACCAACGTTGAGGTGGTGGAACTTATTTCTAGCAGCCTTGGGACCAATTACCAGAACTTCTGTTTTTTCTGTGTTTAACATAAGGAAATTTTTTGCCATCCAGCACTGGATATGTAATAGACAGTCTTCTAACCGAGATAGCAGTGATATATCATCAGGGTTAACAGATATGTACAACTGTGTATCATCTGCATAACAATGAAACCCAATACCATGATTTATAATAATGTTACCAAGAGGTAGCATGTATAGGGTAAACAGTAGCGGGCCCAAGACTGATCCCTGTGGGAAACCATATTCAACTTTTGTGGCCTTGGATGATTCATTGTTCACATGGGCATACTGATAGCAATCAGACAAATATGAGCGGAACCAAGAAAGTGCTGTCCCTGTAATGCCAACTACACCTTCTAACCGGTCCAAGAGGATATTATGGTCCACAGTATCGAACGCTGCAGTTAAATCTATCAATACCAACAGAGATACACAGCCACGGTCAGAAGCCACAAGTAAATCATTCATTACTTTGACTAGAGCAGTTTCTGTGCTATGGTTTGGTCTAAAGCCAGACTGATATAATTCATTGGCATTAGTTTTTTGTAGGAAAGAGGACAACTGACGAACTACAACCTTTTCCATGATCTTTGAAATGAAAGGAAGGTTTGAGATAGGTCTATAGTTTCCTAAAACACTGGGTTCAAGATTTGGTTTCTTTAGGACGGGTCTGATAACAGCCATTTTAAAAGGTTTTGGAACATATCCAAGCCTAAGAGAAGAGTTTAACACATTTAACACGGTAGTGCCAATCTGTGGTGCAATTTCCTTGAAGAATTTTGTAGGAATTGGGTCTACAAGGCTAGTAGAGGATTTACAGGAGAAAATTAAGCTCAAAAGTTCTGAGTGTGTAATAGGAATGAATGATTCAAAGGTCTCATTATTGGTAGGCATAAGACTAGCAGGAGGCAGGCAGCCGTAAGTAGGTAAAGGTGTGCACTGGATAGTCTGTCTAATTGTAGTTATCTTACCATTAAAAAATGTAAGAAAGTCATCACTCTTAAGAGCTTGCGGGATTTGCAAGTTTAATGAGGAATTCTGTGTTATCCTAGCCACGGATTCAAATAGGAATTTAGGATTGGTTTTGTTCATGTCTATTAATCTGGAGAGATACACAGACCGAGCAGTTACTAGTGATTGTCTGTATTTAGAGAGGCTCTCTTTCCAGGCAGATTTGAAAACTTCCAGTTTAGTTGAGCGCCATTTTCGCTCTAGCTTGCGTGATGCCTGTTTGAGTTCACGTGTATTATCAGAGTACCAGGGGGCAGGTTTGTTATTGCTATGCTTTATACTTCTAAGTGGAGCCACAAGATCTAGTGCTGCGAAGGGATTTTTCCATGTTTGAAGTTGCCTGTTCAAGTTCATTTACACACGATGCTTCAGATGTAAGGCTGAAGGACTGTGGAAGTTGTTTCATAAATGTTGTTGTAGTTAGTGCCTTAATAGAACGTCTGATTCTATACTTTGGAGTGGTGGTCAACAGGAGGCTATACTGGATTTCAAATGTTAACAAGTAATGATCTGAGAGCAGAGGACTCTGTGGCATAATAGACACATGTTCTACCAGGATGCCATGACTAATGATCAAATCAAGGGTATGGTTACAGACATGAGTAGGCCCGACTACATTCTGACATACACCTACAGAGTCAAGAATAGCTGCAAATGCTGTTTTTAAAGGATCACTATCCTTCTCCATATGAATGTTAAAATCACCCACAATAACGGCTTTATCAGTACTGACCACCAGGTTTGTTAAAAAATAAGCAAATTCCTTAAGAAAATCACTGTACGGCCCAGGCGGTCTATACACAATAACAATGGTGATTTGGGGTGACGAACTAGAAAGAGATGAGCCAGCAAGGCTAAGAACAAGAGTTTCAAATGTGCTGAAACTCACACCACATTTCTCAGACACTCCTAAGTTGGACTGAAAAATTGCAGCAACACCACCACCTTTGCGATTTGGTCGCGGGTTATCCTTATAACAGTTGTCTATATAACCTACACCATTTATCGGGCACCATTCCGACAGCCAGCGATGTAGCGACGATAATCTGCTGTACATTTCATCGCCACATCTAGCAGGGATGGGGCCAGAGCACGTTACTGACACACACATCTTCTTCGCAATGTTGCACACCTCTTTAAAATTTGCCTTGGTGATCTCCGATTGCCTCAATCGGACATCATTAGTGCCGACGTGGATAACTATCTGAGAGTATTTACGTTTACTTTTAGCCAGCACTTTTAAATTTGCCGAGATGTTGGTCGCTCTGGCACCTGGGAGACAATTTACAATGGTCGCTGGAGTCGCTACTTCACGTTTCTTAGAATAGAATCACCAATTATTAGAGCACTTTCAACAGGCGTCTCAGTGGGAGTTTCACTGAGTGGGGAGAACCTG
The DNA here is from genome assembly GCF_023856365.1 of Brienomyrus brachyistius. Classification (NCBI taxonomy): domain Eukaryota; kingdom Metazoa; phylum Chordata; class Actinopteri; order Osteoglossiformes; family Mormyridae; genus Brienomyrus; species Brienomyrus brachyistius. The sequence continues at coordinate 37,024,299 of NC_064536.1, forward strand.
TTGGAAACGCGGATAGGCGAATGGTGCCGGTGTAAGTTTGGTTTGGATTTACGACTATGCTGCCGGGTCGTCACCCACTCGTCTTGCTGCGAAGGCTCTGCTGCCGGACCAGGGGGAGACTTACTGGCTATCGCGGACATATCCGGAGCCGCTAACACTGAGTCAATAAAACTCTCATTCTCCTGAATGTTATGTAACGTCCGGATACGTCCCTCTAACACTACAATCTTCTCCGTCAGTCTAGCGACTAACTGACACTACTCACATGTATAAATACCGCTAATGACTGGAGAAGAATAGCTAAACATATTGCACTCTCCAGACCCGCTCCCGCACCTGACCTGCCTTCCCCGCCGAGACGGGCACGTCCTGTTCCCTTATCCCCATGTGTGCCTGTCTCGTGCATCTCTGTAGGACGGATTCCCTGGCTATTGACCTCTGCGCTCCCCCATCGACGACGACTTCTGCCTGCCTCTCTTGTTACCGTGTTTATCAGTCCGCTAATAAACCAAACACTTGCTTGTGTAACAAAGTTGTTTTGGTATGTATAATTACTCAAAATTCCTTATTTATTAAAATCCTGGTAAAATGAATAGGAGAGGGAGTAAGGAGAATTCCCAGAAGGCCCTGCTTCATGGTGCCTCCCACTGGTTAAAAGGGGGCGTGACGTGTTTCCTCTTCCTCTTTCCCTGTCTCTTCGAGGAAGAGGTAACATGGCTCTCTCATTAATCTAATTAAATAGAAAATAATCCTTTTATTATTATATAAAATTCCTGTAATAAAAGTTTAAACATATCATTATTAATATATATCAAGCAATATTTTAATGTATGAACTTAATTTGGTTTGTGTTTTTCTTTTTATTGTCGGGGTGCACATGGGCAGAATGTTGAGCTGCTACATGCTGCTGGGGAATTAATACTTTGCTCTTCATTACCAGAGAGGAAAAGACACGTGCCAATAAAGGGACGTCGGATCCCGAGTCCAGAGGAAGCCACGCGGTGTCGTCTCTCCCTCTCCCGCACCCACACACCACACACAACAAAAAAAATACACAACGCAGAGTGAGAGCATCAGCTCTCGGACTTTAACCGGGACTATGTTTTAACTGGACTCGCTTGGCGCGATCGGGCCGTAAACAAAGACCCAAACGAGACCGGTTACATTTGGTGCCGTGACCCGGATGGTGTGTGTGTGTGCTGAAACCGCGCAGAGGATCACCGCGAGGACGCTGCTTTTCCCCGTCGCGCTCTCCGGACTAACAGCTGTTAATGACCGAAAAAAAGTGTCGTTCAACTCAGTGTTGAAATTTGTCCTTTTTTTTTTGGGTGACTTCATGTTATTTAATGAATCTTTTTTTTTCTTTCCCTCTCTGATTGTTTACATTTCCTGTATATTACCAGAATGTTTAGACTGCTGACCACATTGTGAGCTGTAGTACAATTGTATGGAGTAGCACGTGTTGTGCAGTTTTATTATTGTAGTCATGCTAGTTAAGTGTGAGTGTTTAGTCTAACAGTGTATTACCTTGAGTAGTTGTTTAATCAGTTAAAGCTGGTAATAATCACAGAGGATTTTTTTTTTCCCCTTTCAACTTTCTTTTAAGTGAGTACTGACTTTCATATCACTGCTTGTGATTTATTCTTCTAGCCCTGTCAAAGGTAGGTATGTTTAGTATGCTGGGTTTGCCAGACACTAATAGGGAAGTTTCACCTTGCAGTCTTGGTAGGGGACGGGGTTGGTTTTTAAACCATGCAGGTAGAAGTGAGACTACACCCATAGCTAGACAGCCTGAGCCAGTTCCTGTGGCTAATTCTACCCCTGCTTCAGACTCTTCCTATAATCCAGTTCAAGTGATTACTGTTGATGCTATGGGCAGTATCATAGCCGATTTAGCCAAGCAAATTGGGGAGAGTGTTACTGCTAACTTGTCCACCCTGAATCACCACAGCAGTGGCCTGTCAAAGTCCCTGGGTGTTTCACAAACTCCTGGACGCCATGATGCTTCAGAGCTAAGGGTAGTGGTTCAGCCAAGCTCAGATCTGCCTCCCTTCTACAGAGGTGATGGTTCAGATAAGTTTACCATCCATGAATGGAAGGAGATGATGGAGCGGTATGCTGCCAAAATGTCGTATGACACTCATGGTGAAATGTATGATTTTGTAATGAGCAGATTAACCTGTAAAGCTAGGGATGTGGTTAAAGTGTCTTTACGGAGCAGTGCCGATTTAGAGCCAGAAGAGCTTGCTGCAACTGTCTTTGACATCCTTGTACGAAATTTCAGTGATATTGCTTATTCTAATATGCCTATGAGAGACTTTTACAGTACAGTTCCAAAGCCAGGTGAGTCGGCCTTAGATTATTGGATAAGGCTTAACAAAATGATTGATGCGGTTGGGGAATATTTGCGCAGACGAGGGAAACATATTGAGGATCCAAACGCTGAAGTTGTGCTCATGTTTATTTCTCATTGTCCTGATCCCGAGCTTGCGATGTCTTTCAAGTTCAAGCCAGCTGAAAAGTGGACTGCTGCTGAGGTGCAGGAGCGATTGGACAGCCACGTGAGTTATCTGAAGGGTGCTAATGCTAAAGCGCACCGTTCTCAGAGCATGTCTGTTTATGGTCAGTGTGTGGTTGTACCTGTTCCGCCGAGTCATGAATGTGAGTTGGGGCCGACGCCTTCTAACACGGGTGGCACATATTTTAATAGTCCCAACACCCATGTGAACAGTTCGGTGCAGCCGGTGTCCTCTTCTGCCAGGCCGCTAGCTGCAATGGCCCCAGTGGTTCCTCATTCAGCTGTCCAGTCCCCTAATGCTTATTCCTCTGACTCTGGTCTGAGCCAGCTGGTTGCTGTCCTTGACAAAGCCTTGACTATATGTTCTGCAGAGTCTCAGTCGTTGCCTGCTATGGGTTTTCACCGTTCTCGATGTCAGAAGGATGTGACAAGTACAACATGTAGAGTCTGTAGTGCTAGAGATCATTCCACCTATGCACACTGTAAGCGTGATAAGTTGTGTCGCCATTGCTTGAAGCCTGGTCACTTCAGGAGTCAGTGCCCGTCGTTACTTCCTTCACAGTCTCGTTCGGTGGGTCTTTCTTCGTCTAAGCCGGCTTTAAACTAACTAGCTCATGTGAAATGAGGGATAGCATGAGCTATGTTGGGACTTCCCTCGACCGCTCTGATGATGGTGGTTCTTGTGGTCTCACTAACAGCCAGTCCGCCACCCCAGTCGAACCCCAGGCTCTTGAAGGAGCAAATGAGTTGTTTTACACTCCAGTTTCAGTCAGTGGTTTGTGTATTTTAAGAGGTATGCTTGATTCAGGGAGTATGTCTTGCACTCTCAGTGAAACGGCTGAAGCACTTCTTAAGGCAGCTAATGTTCCTTTGGCTGCTCAGCCTGTCCCAGAGTCAGTAGTCCTCGTCGGATGTGGTGGACTGACCACAAAGCCAAAATGCATTTACGAACTGAACATTGATGTCTATGGTCTAAAATTTTCAGTACCTACACTGGTTGTGCCTGGTCAACTAGATGATTTCATCGTAGGTAGTAATGTCTTGCGGTCAGTCATTAGTTCCATGAAATCTTCTGAGAAGTATTGGGATCTTATTTCTTCTCGTTCAGCTAATTCTGACTGTGAACAGTTTCTCCAGCTTATTAGTTGTGTCTCCCGCTGGTCTAGTTCCATTGTGCCCAATAAAATTGGAACAGTAAAACTCAGACAGGCAATCACACTGCTTCCACGCAGCGAGTATGTAGTGTGGGGAAAGTTGCCCAGTGAGGCTCCAATGTCACCAGGGAGTACTGTTGTTGTGGAACCAACATCCTCCCGTGCTACACCTAAGAACATTATGGTGGGCCGGGTTGTTACACCTATGTGGGGTGACAGATGGGTGCCCATGAAGATCCTGAATGCTTCTCAGCACCCTGTAACCATGCGTCGCAATGCGAAATTGGCGGATGTATTCCCTTGTCTTGCCCTAGAAGATCTGACCTTCATGCAAGGGCTAGCTAATTCTTCTCGAGTGACTGATGCTTCGTCTCCACAAGCAGTTCCTGATCCTGTACGTAGTCTTGCGGGGTGTGGATTAGGTGACATTAACATCGAAGGGTGTGAGGTGTCCGGCGAGTGGAAAAATAAGTTGGCAGAGCTTCTTCTTTCGTACCAGGATGTCTTTTCTCGTGGGAATCTAGATTGTGGTGAAGTGAGAGATTTCGTACACCGTATTAGACTCTCTGATGAGAAGCCATTTAGATTGCCTTACCGCAGGGTTCCACCAGCTCACTACCATAAGTTAAGAGAGGTTCTGACTGAAATGGAAATGAAGAATATCATCAGTAAGTCAGTGAGTGAGTATGCTTCACCTTTGGTGATGGTGTGGAAAAAAGATGGAGGCTTGCGTATTTGTACAGACTTTCAGATGCTGAATGCAAGAACATTCAAGGATGCGCATCCTTTACCGAACCCGGCAGACTGTCTTGCGGCTCTTGGTGGTAATGTTTTCTTTAGTACAATGGATTTGACTTCAGGGTTTTACAACATTCCTCTGCATGAAAAAGACAAACATTATACAGCCTTTACGACTCCTCTTGGGTTGTACGAATATAACCGGTTGCCTCAGGGCCTTTGCAACAGTCCTGCTTCATTCATGCGTATGATGCTCAGTATTTTCGGGGATCTTAATTTCTCCAATCTCCTTTGTTACTTAGATGACCTACTTGTTTTTGCACCATCGGAGGGTGAAGCTCTGGAGCGTCTGGAGATGGTGTTCTCGCGTCTTAGAGCTAACAATTTGAAGTTATCCCAGAAGAAGTGTCATTTCCTCCGAAGGTCTGTCCGGTTCTTAGGGCATGTGGTGGGTGAAAGTGGAGTTTCGGTCGATCAGGAGAAAGTTAATGTCATAACAAAATTCAAGAAGGAGGACTTGATGGAAGCAGACGGCTGCACTCCATCTCAGAAGAAGGTTCGATCCTTTCTCGGCATGGTCATGTTTTACCAGCACTTTATTCCAGATTGTTCATCTCTGGCTAAACCGCTGTTTGGTTTGACTGCAGGTCAGAAACGTGTGCAAAAGGGCCGATCAATGCGAAAGAAACCAGGAACATTCCGTGTGCTAACACCAAGTGATTGGTCTTCAGCTTGCGATAAGTCTTTTGCTGATCTTAAATCTGCTCTGTTGGGCAGCACTGTCCTAGCACATCCTGACTCCAGTCGTCCGTTTGTTCTGTCCACTGATGCTTCGCTTGATGGTCTCGGAGCTGTACTTTCGCAGGTCCCGGAGGGGGAGGAGAAAGCTAGGCCGGTAGCCTTTGCCAGTAAATCCCTTACACGTAGTCAGGTTAATTATCCTGCATACAAGTTGGAGTTTCTTGCCTTAAAGTGGGCAGTGTGCGACAAGTTTAGTCATTGGCTCAAGGGTCATGAGTTTACGGTATGGACAGACAACAATCCATTGTCTTATATTTTAACCAAGCCGAAGCTGGACGCTTGCGAGCAGCGATGGGTGTCAAAACTAGCTGCTTATTCTTTCGACATCAAGTATATTCCTGGCAGACAGAATGTGGTGGCTGATGCATTGAGCAGGGAGCCCTTTGTGAAACCACTTTACCGTCGGCTAATGTCGGAATCATACTCTGTGTTGCTTGACCAGACGCAGGGTGTGAGGCATGAGCTTCTTCAGGATGCTTTTCGGCTTTCTTGCATGCCTCACTCGCTTGTGCATTCAGACGCTGCATCTGCCCCGTTGTCATCTGAGGTGGTCTCTTCTTTATTGTCCGCACATGATGGTTGGGAGTCAGCCTCAGCCCAGCGTGCATTGACTTTGGCTGGAAGCCTGAGTGATGTGGTCCCTCCTGCTAACGAGGTGTTTCAAACCCTTTCCCTGTCTGACTTACAGTCCCATCAGAGCCAAGATCAGGTAATCGCCAGTGTGGTACCTTACGTGGTGAGGAAGCGTAGGCCTTCGAGGCGGGAACGAGCCCATGTGACTGTTCAGACATTAAAACTTCTAAAGCAGTGGGATAAGTTGACAATATTGAATGGTGTCCTGTATCGTGTCACGAAAGATCCTATGACTAAACATAAGCGATTCCAATTTGTGGTTCCTAAGTCCTTGAGATCACTTGCACTAACTGGTATTCACGATAGTGCTGGTCATCAGGGCTTTCCCCGTACTCTGTCTCTTGCTCGGCAGCGCTTCTTCTGGTGTGACATGGAGAAAGATGTTCGTGCCCACGTGAAAACATGTAGGCGATGTGTTGTCAGTAAGACTCCTGAACCTTCAGCGAGAGCTCCCTTGGAGAATATTAAGACCTCAGCTCCACTTGAGCTGGTCTGTATTGACTTTTGGTCAGCAGAACATAATGATAAGTCTGTAGATGTGTTGGTGATTACTGACCATTTTACTAAGCTGGCACATGCTTTTCCTTGTCGGGACCAAACAGCAAAGACCGTGGCAAAGAAACTTTGGGATGGGTTCTTTTGTGTTTATGGCTTTCCTGAAAGACTGCACTCTGATCAGGGCACGAGTTTTGGCAGTGAGTTACTTGCTGAGCTTCTAGAGTTGACCAATATTGAGAAGTCACGGACCACACCGTACCATCCGATGGGTAATGGTGGAACTGAGAGGTTAACATGCTGCGATCGCTGCCTCCAGCAGCAAAGCACAAGTGGCCACAGTTGGTACAAAGTATGACTTTTGTTTATAATTGCACTGTCCATGAGACCACTGGCTTTGCCCCATTTTTCCTCATGTTTGGTCGGGTTCCCAGACTGCCAGTCGATTTAGTTTTCAGAAATGTCCTTCGCGATCCCTCGGTGTGTGATTATGATAAGTATGTGAAGTCCTTAGTGGATAACCTTCGTTCAGCAATGCTTCTTGCTCAAAAGAATTCCACTGCTGAGCAGCGACACCAGGCTCAACAATACAATAAGAGAGCCAAAGGTTATGCCTTGTGCATTGGTGATGCTGTACTGGTAGCTAACAAAGGTGTAAGGGGGAAACACAAATTAGCTGATAAGTGGGAACCTGTATTGTATACAGTGGTAGAGTCAAATCCCTCCACTCACGTCTATCGGGTCAAGGATGGCAATGGCAATGTGAGAGTTGTCCATCGCAATTTACTTCTCCACGCTGGGTTTCTGCCACTGGGGGAATGCCTTTCTGATGGGCCTGTCTCCCAGAGGACTGAAGGTAATAATGTGCTCTCTTCAGTTGTGAGTAATGACAATTTGTCAGTAGTTGATTCTGATGTACCCTCATCTGTGCTTTCTCCAGCTGGCTCCTTACAGGATCTCTTTGCTGGTGTTGATCACGTTGGATCTGAAGGTTGTGATACCTCTCCAGTCAGTAGTCAGACGGCGGCTGCACAGCCAGATACCCCTTGTACAGAGACTGCAGTTGATACCTCTAGTCCGACATGTCATAATTTGGTAGACTCTAGGGGTTCTCCTAGTGAAGGTGCTGTAGTTGTATCTCCTTTACCCCACATCCTTTCCCACCCTGGGTTTAGCCAGCCTCAAGTTAATGTAGGTGAGGGCTCTCGTGTTTCACGGTTTGGGAGGATGATTAAACCTGTTCGACGGTTGCTTGAGTCTATGTCACATGTTGTTCCCTCCTTTGAGAGTAGATAGATTGGAGGCACATTAGTGCTTGTTTTTTTCTTTGTTTCTTTTTGTTATTTGGCACATTGAATGGTGTTTTTCCTCTCTTATTTTTTTTTCTATTAAGTCCTGTATGTACCATGATGTTGCTGTCATGGGTGTTAACAGTCATTGGACTGAGCTGTGTAGTGTATATGGCACTATGGTTTCCCGAGGATGTTCTTTGAGGTTTTGCAAGGCGCCATGCATGCTTCAAGTGCTCCTTGACCCTACTTTGGGGTAGTTGATTCACTGGGTTATACTGTGTTTGTATAATGCTCTTTCCTGGTCTTTTTTTTTTTCTCTCTCCCGCCCTATGTAAGAATTTTGTGTAATTCTAGGGGGGTGAATGTAACAAAGTTGTTTTGGTATGTATAATTACTCAAAATTCCTTATTTATTAAAATCCTGGTAAAATGAATAGGAGAGGGAGTAAGGAGAATTCCCAGAAGGCCCTGCTTCATGGTGCCTCCCACTGGTTAAAAGGGGGCGTGACGTGTTTCCTCTTCCTCTTTCCCTGTCTCTTCGAGGAAGAGGTAACATGGCTCTCTCATTAATCTAATTAAATAGAAAATAATCCTTTTATTATTATATAAAATTCCTGTAATAAAAGTTTAAACATATCATTATTAATATATATCAAGCAATATTTTAATGTATGAACTTAATTTGGTTTGTGTTTTTCTTTTTATTGTCGGGGTGCACATGGGCAGAATGTTGAGCTGCTACATGCTGCTGGGGAATTAATACTTTGCTCTTCATTACCAGAGAGGAAAAGACACGTGCCAATAAAGGGACGTCGGATCCCGAGTCCAGAGGAAGCCACGTGGTGTCGTCTCTCCCTCTCCCGCACCCACACACCACACACAACAAAAAAAATACACAACGCAGAGTGAGAGCATCAGCTCTCGGACTTTAACCAGGACTATGTTTTAACTGGACTCGCTTGGTGCGATCGGGCCGTAAACAAAGACCCAAACGAGACCGGTTACACTTGCATACCTGGATCCTGGTCTTCCTGTGCGAGATCCCCTGACATGGGCCTCGTTTTAAAAAAAATAAGGCTATTATACAAACCGGTGGGGGTTTCAGTCTACCCCTGCTAAGTGTCGCGATACAGTTTCTCACCAGGTCTTTTTCAATGGGGCTAATTAAATGGAGCACGCTAGGAAAATGTATCTGGTTCCTAAGGAGCAGCTTGAAAAACTGCATAATGCCTCAGCTCCTAAAGATACAATTAGGCAGACTGCCGAAAGCGAACTGGACATTGCAATACGCAACATTTTATCAAGAACAGATGTTGCTGACCACGAAAAGGTCCGCTTACACACAGAGGTGCTACAGAGATATTTGACTTTGGCCAGGCAAAGTGATAATGAGCCTGTATCTTTGACACTTCCTCCTGAAGAGGCAGGGGCAGCACACGCCACGGTTGCTGATGATGCTGGGGCCCCCATCATGGATGATGTTATTAAAAATGTTGAATCGCATAACAAGAAAAAGGTTAAATATATGATGGATAAAATGCTTGAAAACTATGCCGTCACTGCATGGAATCCGCGCAGGGAGTTTGTTTTTAATGGTAAAACTATAGCTGAATCCCACATGCTAGATTTGCTTAAAAACATTATCAACCCGCATAATGTGAACGAAGGGAGAAGATCAGTGGGATGGGGCAAATTTCTACAAGGATTGGCAAGACTCAACATGCCTTGCACCCTCATACCCAACCAAGATGTCTGCCGTCTCATAGAAACGATTAAGAACAACCCCGAGGTATTAGTCGGTCACCACGAACCCCACAGAAATTCTTAAGACCAGACTGGCTTGTGTTTTAAAATGCTTTTGTACTTACTTAATTAATACGCTAAAACGATATTTTTTTTATTTGACATACACAGTCTTTTTCAAAGCCTCACAACATCTCACCATTTGCATTTTGGTAAATACATTTTTCACACGATTGATATATTTAAATTTAGAAACAAAATGAAAACCATAGCAACGTTATCTTTTAAATCATTGCTATAAAACAATAGAATTTTATAAAAAGAAAAGCATCTAAAGCGGTTAATCAAATAAAAAAAGCAATGTTGTCCACACGTCACACTGAGATCATCTTTAACCTGCTTTGCATTGTAAAAAAGCCGGTCACAGTTTCTTGTCATAAAAGCGTTTATGGCCCTCGGAAAGCTGGGGTGATCCGGAGGATTTCCATACGAGTCGAAAAACGCTGCGGTGCGGTGCTCTACAGTTTTAGGCAGCTGCCCTAGAAACAAATGTTCTTGCGCGCAGACCCGGCTGGCCGCAGCCATGCAGACTCTCTCGATCGGGTATTTCGCATTGGCTTTCAGCAAAGCGCTCGCGTGCCCCAGTTCGATAGTTTGACACAGGGACGCCACTACTATTTTGAGCGAGTTCTGTTCAGCGGCATCTCCGCTCATGAGGCAAAACTCATCTTTGTTTTCGGACCATTTTAATTTTGACATCGACCCCATTTAGCATTAGCCGCTCCTGAAAAAATGTCAGAGTGTATTGGATCCATCAAATCGAAAACACTACTTCTTTTTGAAATTGCGGCTATTTTCTCTGACCCGGCATTATCGCTATGGGGGTCAGTCTCATCCAAACCTCCACTGCTATCTTTGAAAAACAACCCGCAGGTAAACTGTCTGGAGAGCGTACCAACGCTATAATTAAGCAGGCACTCTTTCATCGCTCTGTAAGGGTAAGTGTTGCTAAATTGAATCACTAGCCGGTCACCCAGGGATACGTCCACTTGTGAGAAAATGAAAGCGATCAGGTAATTTATGATGCCCACATTTGCACCTGCGTCAATGTTTGCACCGTTAGCTCTTGTGATCCGACACCGGAGATGCAGTAGCGTGTTGTTGAGATCTAGGTAATCTTCCCCATTACCAGCGATAAAAAACTCCAGGGGGGCGTTATTAGTTAAGGCTGAGAGTGGTGGCATTTCCACGTATATATTCTTATCAATGCTTGCTTGTGTGTATGTTAATGCAAAAATGTCCAATTCTGATTTCATACACTCTTCCGACATGTTGTGTATGAGGGCCATAGATTTAGATAATGTATCTTCTTCTCTGTACTTTTTTGGCCACCTTCTTCTCTTGCTTCATTTTGACTACTGTGCCTCTCTTGGGTATTGCTCTGCGTTTTTTAGCAGCTGTAATTCGATCCCCAGGGGGTCTATGACGCTTGCCATGCGCCAGCACCATGAACCCCAAGCCCTCTTGTGGTTGCGCTGTCAATTGACCCATTATAGCACCTGTTACCACGTCTTTAGCGATATTTCGTGCGGCCAATTTTAAATGTGGTTTCACCATTTTGAAAGTCATTTTCAGAAATGGCACTGCCATTCTGAGGAGTCCTCGAAAAAGGCGACTCAGACCCCCACCGCACATGACCAGGGCTCCATTGTATCCGGTGAGACCGTTACCCGCCTGGTTTCTGTAGTATTCCACATACCTATGTGGATCTGAAAAGCCGTCGGCGCTGTATATTATTGGGGGTAGTACTGCTTAACCGGTCTGAAATGCAGTTTTACGCTCGTTTTCCCGTATCGGAAGGGTATCGCCTTGTTCTGGTCAGACTTTAACTCGCTGACTATATTATCAATGTGATTCTTGCAGAGCAACACATACAGTAATGAATCCTATCGTAAGATATTGTGATCATCGAGTTGTGTTCCCCCGCTATATGTACACCCCGTAAAAGAGGCACGTAGCTGTCACCCACTCTTTGAAGCTCGACAATGTCTGAATACACGTAAATCGTGTAAAAGACGGCGCTTATGTCAGTGGGGTTCAGAGCTGATGGTCTTTTGCCAATCTTCTGAAATACATCAGGAACAAACCCCAGCATCCGTGCAAGGTTACCTTCACTTTCAAGGCCACGTGTGGTGGTCCAACCGTATATACTTCGTTTTTTATTACGCTATAGTCACATTTTAGTTTTGACATTCCTAGAGCATTGTTCGTCTCACTGATTAGTTTTTCAATATCTCTGTAATGTCCCGCCTTTAGCTGTATTGCATGGTTGGCGGTATTGACATCCCCCCGGTCACGTAAAATAATCACGTAAAATTCTTCTACCTGCGTATCCCATGTACGCGGGTAATGGATTTCAGCTAATATTACTTCCCATTTACCATTCAGATAAATCGGTTTGGCTAGTTTTGTCGTATAGCTTGATATGGTATTGTGCGGGAAAACATCCATAGATGCATTGCTTGGGAGCGTGACATAAAAGCCCCTTTCCTCCATGGCTGCTTTTGATGGAACTGCACACTACACACACGGGCCATCGCACTTATATGTCAACTACTTGGTTAGCAGGAACCCAGCTGTTAAATTTGTCAGGCCATCTCTGCCATTTCACTAAAAACTTTTTTTACCACGCTGCGTTTTTTTCCGATTTTCTCAACTTTGAAGTGTTTGTCTTTGTCTAGTCTGATCTTTTGTAACTCTTTAGCGTAAAATGTGTCCTCTATGATTTCACCATCATAATCTTTTAACCTATACACTGGCGGTGCTCTAGGCAGACGTTCGGCGACTGTAAAATACTCGTCCGCATAAGTTTGCTCATATCCTTTAGTAAATTTTCCACGTGCTTTCGACACCCTGACCACATCCCCAATTTTAAACTTATAACGATGCTTTTCAGATGTACTCAGCATCAAACTATACATGTGGTTGAAGACTTGGGCTGCGTTCTGTGCATTTACCTCAACCAGCTTCATTTTAATGCTACTGTGGTGGGTGTTATTGTAAGCACTCGCTAGATCTTGTACAATGTCCACATACCTTCTTGTATTATAAGCTGTAAAATAACGCCACATCTGTGTCTTTAATGTGCGGTTAAACCTTTCCACTACAGATGCCTTGACATCGTTACCAGTGGCGAAATGTATTATTCCATGTTTCTCGGTAAGCTTATGAAATGACGTGTTAAAAAACTTTAGCTTTTTGGGGGTCCTGCTTTCAGAGAGAATGTTTCCAAACATTTTCTTTACCTCTGCCCCCGTCTTGCTTTTAAGACACCGCACCCATGCATATTTTTATAGAATGTCTATACACGGTAACATGTATTTAAAATCGTCATTCTGTCATGTCCACCAAGTCAGCTTGCCATTCAGAATCGATATTAGTCACAAAGACTCTATTCCTTTTAAAGTTAAACCTAATCGGTTTATGTAATGTGTATGCATCTTCACCAGATAGCCATGTAGCAACTTGTTTCTTATTTATATTACACACACCTTCTTCATCTATCAGAGATCTGTATAATCTGTCGAGGCCTCCAAAAGACCCAGGGTTTGATGGTGTATAATAAACACGTTTCAAGTGCTTGTTATCCATCGTGAGCCTCTAGCAATAATGACACAGTGTTTTTTCAGTCAATTCATTTTTAAAAATTATGTAATGTAAAAATTGTCAGAAAGATTTTGATCGCATAGTCCAGCGTTTACACAGCAACCTGAGGTGGTTTACAAGTGCGCAAATTACAGAAATCATTATATGCGTCATCTATAGCCCACTCGTAATCTGACCCTTCAACATCACGTTTCAACTCGCGCAATTTCTCCCGTACATTCTTTAAGCTGACACATGACGGCCTCTACAGCACCCTGTACTTTCACAGGTGAGGGGTGGGGATTGAACACCGCGACCACTTTCGTGATGACATATTTAATCCATGGTCTATACAGCTTTTTGATCAAAAATATTTTGGGGTCGTACAGGCACGTATGCCGACGCTGGCTTGGGTGATTCACAGAGCACCCTACACAGTTCTCCTTCATGTCCTCCTCAATTACTCAATCCAGAATGCAGGTCAAAGCCCCTTTTATTATCTTCATAGCAGAGGCGGTGATGCTCCCAACCACAGCATCTTCAGACAATGACAGCGCCGCGAAACGCTCGCAGAGCTCGTCGGTGAGGGGGCCATGATGTACCCAAGAATACATGCGGGGTCACCGCAGCTGCCTCAACCAATGATGCCGGCCATTGCGCCCATGCCAGACTCGAATAGGGGTGCTGGTGACAGGCACGGGTCGCCATATGGACCCCATGATGCGTCCTGCTGAAGCTCAGATATGGTGTCAAGTCGCAGCCCAAAGGCCCCTGGCTGTATCAGTGGAGACCAGGATGGGGACGCTGAGGGACTGTTTCAGTGTTATTCAGTAGCAGTCGAAAAGTATGTTCGTCTATCAGAGGTGGCCAGGACAGATCCGGCTGCGTGGTCACTTCAGGAGGTGTCGGGATGGTCGAAGTTTTGATGGTCTGTTTGCACGCCATTGTTTGCTGGGGAGGTGTGTCTCGTCTTGAGTGCTAACTCACAGGAATGATGGGTGTTAATAAGTTTTCACTATGGTTAAGTACAGACTGTTATTGGCTATTATCATATGCGAGAATATGCTGCACAGAGCCCCATGCTTGTGATGCCGCGACGGTTTGCGGGGAGCACATGTTGGGTTTAGCAGCACTAAGTTGCGGGGATGGTGCGTCATCGAACTCCTTGCGGGCACTGTCTGTATGAGATCGCCAACAATTTGTCCGTTGCTAGCCATTTTGTTTCCAATTTGACAGCTGCTTGACACAATGAGTCAGCTTTTTAAAGAAAATGCTGTGTGGCTCTACACGCATGCGCTACATGAGAGCAAGCCAGAGAGATAGAAAACGTGCGTTGATTTAAACAAGAATTAACTGCGTTATTCCTTGATTCTTGTTGTCAAAATGCTTAGAGCGCTTTACTTTATTATTCACATTGGCAGAAAAGTGCTTCATTACTTAAAAAACTTTCTGGTTATAGGGTTTATTTGAGATAACAGGCTCTCCGTTGGTGTTGCCATTTTGAAATGGGCATCTGCGTGAGTGTGCATGCGCCACGTGCTGGCCCCTTCGGTCTATCATTTCGACCGTGTTGTTCAAACAGACCAGCCGCATATGGCTGAGCTCCAGGACTTGCTCATTTGGCCGTCCGTCCAATTTCTTCTGAAGGTTTGCTGCTTAAATGCTTTCTTCAACCTAGCACTGGTAAATACCGCTAAAGTCTTTCTTTCAACATGTTGGTTAAATGTAATGCGTTTAAGTGCTGCCTTCTTTTAAAACAACGTGCTGTTTGTTAATTGGTTTCGCTTGTGCTTGTTTAAACTCAGCACAAGCGCTCTTCTGCTTCTTTTGAGCATGTTTGTACTTGCTTAAATTCCGCCTGCTTTTCTTTCTTTCTTTTATAATAACGCTAAACTTTTTCTTCTTTAAAACATTTTGGTGCTTTCTTCTTTTAAAATACGCCATGGCGCTTCTGCCTACTAACAACACGTGGCTACACCCGGACGGACCCGCTGGACGTGTATGTGCTAGCATGCATTCATCCTGCTATATGTTTTATTATTCCTTAAAAACATAAATAAATACATGTATTTTTATTCTATTAAAATTTAACGGCAACCCTTATCTCCCAAACCATATGCCCCCCCATTGGCAACACATGGCATAACTATGTATGGTATATGGAGATAACCCCCTGACCAATCAGAATAAGGGATACGCCCCCCTCCTGCGTATGACGTCAGAAGCAGAGCCGAATTTAAGCTCCGCCCAAGGTACCACATAATATCTCTCAGGTAGGTTAGGGAGATCCCCGAGGTGTCCCACTGGATCTCCTCCTCCAACTCCATTATGGAGGGAGAAGCAGTTGTCCAACAGTCAGGGACTTCCTCTGGGACAGGGGCCAGGAACAGGGATGGGTGTAGCCTGGGCTGGGACCTGAAGCACGGGCAGAACAGAGGCCAGAGCCGTAGCAGGAGCCTCGGGCGGAGCATCAGGGACAGGCAGAGCAGGAGCCTCGGGTGGAGCCGGTACAGGTGGAGTCAGGACAGGCGGAACAGGTTCCTCAGGAACAAACGGAGCCGGGATGGGCGGAGCAGGCGCCTCAGGAATGGGAGGAGCCGGGATGGATGGAGCAGGCGCCTCAGGAACGGGTGGAGCATCAGGAATGGGCGGAGCAGGCACCTCAGGAATGGGTCGGAGCATCAGGGAAAGGTGGAGCAGGTGTCTAAGGAACGGGCGGAGCCAGAACATCGGGCATAACGGGAGCCTTGGGTGCCGTCACTCTTATTAAGGGAGCGTGCTTCTTCCTCCACTGGAGCAGCTTGGGGGGGACTTGGGGGTACTGGCAGCGAACTCCCTCCGCAGCTGTTGCAGGAGCAAAGTTGCCTCTGGGGAGTCTCACACCACTGGCTCCCCCATCATTCAGCAGAACTGACCTTGGATGGCAAAAGAATGCTTAGTTAGGGTCTCAGGTGTGGGCAGAGCCGAAGCAGGAGGCACAGGAAACACGGGGGCACTGCAGGAGGCACAAAAACCACAGGGGGCGAGACTGCAGGAGGCACGGGAACCACGAGGAGTGAGGCTGCAGGAGGCACAGGAATCACAGGGGGCGAAGTCGGGGTTCGTGACCCGGTAGCAGGCACTGTCTGCTTCCAGAACTGGGGAACCCACAGGATAGTGTCCCAAATGGACCTGGCCCTTTTAAGGGACAGCCGCGTCCTGGTAAAGCAGCTGACATGGGCCAGACAGCGGTGGGCAGAGAGTCGGGGCAAGCGGTAGCAGGAGCGAACACTGCCGGATTAAGCACCGGGAGGAATTCCTCCTGACACGCAGCAGGGCAGGCAGTGGAGATCGAGACAGCCTCTAAGGATAGCTCCAGCAACTCCCATCTGCAATTCTTCCACTTTTTCTTTGCGAAGCCAGGGGCACTTCAGGCAACTCCGACAGCTGGTCAAAGGGCAGTGTGCTGGCAGTGCGCTGTCCAAGGCTACCCACCGCATCATGGACTCAGCCATGCTGTCCATGTCCATACTCCTCTACGAGGTGTGCGTCTTCGGACAGGGACATTGTCTTTAAAATATCCCAGGAACAGACGGAGCCACGAGGCGAGCGATCGAGCCACGGGGTCATCCCTTACATCGGGCTGATCTCGCCAATATAGCACCTCGCCGATCAGCTCAAGGCATTCATCCTCGGTCAGGTGAGGCGTCTTTTGCTGGAGTCCGGTCATTCTGTCATAAATGACGCGGAATGGACCGGGGAAGCAGGTATGGAGAGCAGGTTCGGGGTAAATAAAAGGGTTTTAAAAGGGAAATGGAGCACAAACGACATAAATACTTCAACGAACAGACTGGGGAAAATATACCTAATGCAGACTAAATACATTGAACCAATAATGGCAACAGGAAACAGCCGGTGGACGCGGGGAATCCACATGGGGTTAACGAGTGGGGCGTGGCACACAGGAGAATCGAATGAGCGGGTCATGACATACAGTCTGGTTCTGACATAAACACTTGAAAAACAAGCCTATTGCTATTGACAGAAACGACTATGCAAATGGATGTACTTTGTCTGCATTTAACATCTCCAGATGAGGGATGCAGTCAGCACCTCTCTTGTTAAGAGCAGAAACATGTGGTTGGAGATGAGATTCTGCCAGTCACCCGCTAGGACTGTGAACCTAATAGTTTATGCCAGCTTTGACAACATAATCGAAATTAACCAAAGGAGAAAAGTTTTGTACAATTACTACTAGCCATGAACATGTGAGAGTTGATGGCTATTCTCAGTTCAAATCTTTGGAAAGGCTTCTCTGTACTAAAGTACCTTGTTTGCATTTGACTATAAACTTTGATAAAGGTTATGATAAATTTTAACTTGTTCATAATGTGAACTTTAACCACTTGCACAGGTTTGGAAACATACCCTTGTGATCTGACTTACCCCTTCACAGAATAACCTTCAACTCCTGTGTTGATTTTGTGATCTAAAGCAGTGTTAAAAACTTTCACTTAAAGTGTGGTGTATCAATACTTTGTTTATGTGTGGTGTTTATGGTGACACTTTATGTAGTGTTAAATTAACACTATTGTGGTGGTTCACATATAAACACTTTGAAAGTGTTACATTTAATTCTGAAGGTGTTCAGTTTGCAATTATAAATTTGCATTGCGGGTACTTCTGTTGACTTTAAATAAAACTATGCAAGCTGGAATAAATGACTTCAGCTTCATGCATTATATCTGCTGTGATGTTCGAACACCAGAAAGGAGGCAGGCCCTGTAATGCTGGAGAAGGATTTATTGGATAGTAAGTCGAGTGCACCAAAAGCCAAAAGGGAAATCCAAGCGCGGAGGGTCTAAAGCCGGGGAGGTCAGTCCTACAGAGACAGGACGTGGAGACGAAGGGATGGGAGAGAGGACAAAGGCAGACCAGGAAGGCAGGGCAGGACAGGCAAGCGGGGGAGGCAGAGTCGACCAGGGAAGCAGGACAGTAGGGTATGACGAGGCAGGCAGGGCAGGCATGAGACAATGAAACACTCAGTAGATGTCATTCGCATGGCAACAATACTTTGCAACACTCTGGTACGATTTGGATTTAACTAGTTCAGTGGAATTGTGCTAATTGCTAGCAGCTGTGTTGCCCCGTCCCAGTGGGCGTGACATCTGCTTCAAATAATACATTGGTGGTTTATTTGTTCTGAGAGGTGAGGTTTCCTGTTTTGAAACAGATAAACCGCATCTAATCCAACCATGCAGATCAGCCCCACTCTATCCTGTCTGTAGAATGAACAGAGTGGTAATCTGCGTTATATTCATTCATGTCACTTAATTAAACAGACCGGAACTTTCTCACACACAAATCTCCTTGAATCCACACCCCCCTGCACCAGTCCACCCCCAGAACCCCAGTCCACTGGACCCACAGAGATTGTGTTCAACGAACCCAAGTTAGCAGCTCTTGTGTTTTGCTAAACTGTCAGTGCTATGCTGTATTCACTCACTTCCTCTGTGGTCTGCTGTTGATTTCTGTATTTGCAACTAGGGATGGTAAGACTCAGAGATCTGCATCAATGCACTGGCATACAAGTTCATGATGTGACTGCCCCGATTGAAATAACGGTGTGCACCACATACAATTTGGGATGAACTTGAGATACATAATTTCTAACTGTTATATGGAGACCTGCTGCAGCTGGATTTACAGTGAGGACGACTTCCCCCAAATGTAGTGGAACAACACGTCTTTATTTTCCATGCAGCTCTTCTTACAAGCACTTCACATCGAGCATCTTTACAGCACAACAGAAGAACCAAAAAAAACCCCTCTAATGACAACTGGCAGCCTTAAATTCTTTCAGCTGTCACAGACTAAACCATTCTTCCACTCACAGGTAATTTCTTAAATTCCCCCCTTCCACCATAATACACAACACATCAACCTACATAAATACTTAACTACATTTAACATTTTCATATTAATACATATCTTCCTCTTTAATCTTACACAAACCCCATATTATAAAACCCAAAAATCCCAGCACAACAGATTCCCCACTCTCCCTTAAGCCATGGTCTCTCCCGGAACCTTTAAATGGTGTTTGGACCCAAGGGACATATTTGCCCAAACACCTTGGAGAAACACAAGAAAGAACGGTGAGTAACCACATCTTACAATCAGTTCTTTGCATTAATTGTTCTTACTGGTAACCTTATTCTCCCTCAATCACCATTCCTTTTCACAGACCCCACCACCTTCCTTGATGAGGAGGCACTGCGCAGGATCTGAACCAAGGCCACCAACTGACTTCAAGATCCAACAAACAAGCAAACCCCTGTATGCCACTGTTCTCCTATGCAAATCCCTGGGTAAAGTACAATGCTAAATAAAATACTGTTTATTAAAATAAAGAGTGTATCACTAGCATGCTATCAATTACAATAAAATAATAGTAAGGGATTCCTCTCCCTTACATTAACATCTTTGCATTAGTCATACATAATTTTTTAATGTACAATAGAGAAGTTAAATCATTTTGGTTTATTAATTTTGTTTTGTACATTTAGCTCACAACTGGTGTTATTAATATTTTTGGGGGTCATAATGCTTCCAGACCACAAGAGGGCATGTATTTTGTCACACACCAACTTGTGTTTGTAAGCTGCTCCCTTGTGTGAAACCCTGATTGTTCCCAGCAGTTTGATGTTATTTCTGGCTAGTCTTGTGTATTTAGTCTGCGTTCAAGTCTGTTTCTCCATTCCGGTCATTGACGTATGTGCCTGAGTGCTCCCCTGTCTGCCTGTACTCCCAAACAAACCCTGTTGTCCTGGATTCCAGTCTCTCTGATCCTGCTTTCCTGCACCCCGCTTACTTGCCCGGTACCCGGTCGTAACAGAATGACCAGACTCAGAGAAGAAGTGCTTCTGCAGACCGAGGATCAACGCCTCGGTCTGCTTCAGGAAGTTATTTACTAGCTTAATCAAGCCAAGGTACAGGAGGAACTCATGGCATTGAAGCTAGCCAATCGGAGCGGGACTATGTACTACAACAGTTGTCTCCACCCAGGAACACTCCCTTCGTGAACGAGGTGCACGAAATGCTCCAGCAGCTGTTCAAGAGGGTAATTAAGGGCCCGGCTTGTACCACGCAACAGCAAGCAGAGCCCAGAGCCGTCCGCCCTCTCCGAAGCTATAGACCCTCCATCTACAACAGCTAGCCAGAGGAGGAAGAAAAAAATGGAGAAATTCAAAAATGGGAAGAACCAACGATCTTCCTGGGGGCCGTCTCCATCTTCGATGCTTCTTCCCCCACCGAATATCGTAGGGAACCCCTCCCAATCCTGCACCCGGTAGTATTTGCCCCATGTGTCACTGCCCCCACATCACAGCGGCCGCTCGCTGCTTTGTTGCCCGGGTCTTCCGAGGGTGTGCCCGTGGCTGCACGGCTAGCACTGGTAGCTCACCCCTTCCGGGACACGCACCTAGCCCTTAAAGGGGCCAGGTCTGTATTGGACGTAATCCCGCGGACCCCCAAGGCTCTTAAAAGGGCAGCGCCAGCTATCCGGGCGCCAACCCCAGCTCCAGCCCCGGTGGTTCCTGCATCGGCGGATGATGCGGCACCCCCCGCTGTTCCTGTGCCGGCGGTTCCTGCTGCACCGCCAGTCGATGCGCCACCCTCCACTGAGCTTGTTCATGTGCTGCCTGACCAACCTGTTCTGCCCGTGGCTGTTCTGCCCAAGTCTGCGCTGTTGGTCCCGAAGGTCCCAGCCCCAGCTGACGTGCTTTCTGGCAAGGAAGTGCCCATGCCCGCTGCACCGCCCAAGGCTCCTCCTACACCTCTGCCTGCTGCACCACCCAAGGCTCTTGCTACGCCTCTGCATGCTGCACCGCCCAAGGTGTCGTCTCTGTCTTCTGCTTTTCCCCAGGCTCCTGCTCCTCCCTTCCCGGCTCCGCCCGGCCCTGAGCCGCCCGCTGCTCCACCCGAGGCTCATGCTACGGCACCACCTCCGCCTGTCCCTGTTCCGTCTGAGGCCCCTCTGCCTCTGCCTGTACTTGCTCCGCCTGTCCCTGAGGCACCTGCTCCGCCTGAGGTGCCAGCAGCGCCCACGCCGCCTGCATCGCCCGAGGTCCCGGCTGCACCCACGCCTCCTGCGACACCCACCGCTGTGCCCGAGGATCCTGCAACGGTGCCGCCCGCTGTTGCACCTGATGCCCCGGCTCTGCCCGCGCCTGACGCTCTGACCCCAGCTCCGCCCGAGGTTCCTCGGGCTTCGGCCTTTTGGTCGCTTGTGACCCCTCCGACTGCCACCCGTCGCCTGCTATGGCTCCTCTTTGCCCCCCAACCTTTCCCGTTTGGCCTCCTGTCTCTCCCTCTGTCCCTCCTATCTCTGCTCTTCGTCCTTCTGTGCCTCCTATGTTCACTCCTGGTCCTTTTGTTCCGTTCGTTGGTGTTTCCCCTGTGTCTCCCTTCTTGGTCTGCCTGTCCGCGTTTCCCATCTTGTGTCAGGTGTTGTCTTGGCTTTTGCTCCTGCTTGCTCGCCCGGCACCCAGTCGTAACAGCTCCTGGCTCATACGACTTTTAGGGGAATAAAACTGAGCCATTCGTATGTTTATACACTGAACAAAAATATAAACGCAACACTCTTGTTTCTGCTCCCATGTTTCATGAGATGGACTTAAAGATCTACAATTCATTCCAGATACACAATATTACCATTTCTCTCAAACATTTCTCACAAATCAGTCTAAATGTGTGATAGTGAACACTTCTGCTTTGCTGAGATAATCCATCCCACCTCACAGGTGTGCCACATCAAGATGCTGATCTGACATCATGGGTAGTGCACAGGTGTACCTTATACTGCCCACAATAAAAGGCCACCCTGGAATGTGCAGTTTTTTGCTTTATTGGGGGTCTGGGGACTCAGAACCGGTCAGTATCTGGTGTGACCACCATTTGCCTCATGCAATGCAACACATCTTCTTCGCATAGAGTTTATCAGATTGTCAATTGTGGCCTGTGGAATGTTGGTCCACTCCTCTTCAATGGCTGTGCGAAGTTGTTGGATATTAGTGGGAACTGGTACACGCTGTCGTATACGCCGGTCAAGCACATCCCAAACATGCTCAACGGGTGACATGTCCGGTGAGTATGCTGGCCATGCAAGAACTGGGACATTTTCAGCTTCCAAGAACTGTGTACAGATCCTTGCAACATGGGGCCGTGCATTATCTTGCTGAAACCTGAGGTGATGTTCATGGATTTATGGCACAACAATGGGCCTCAGGATCTCATCACGGTATCTCTGTGCATTCAAAATGCCATCAATAAAATGCACCCGTGTTATTCGTCCATAACAGATGCCTGCCCATACCATAACCCCACCACCACCATGGGCCACTCGATCCACAACATTGACATCAGCAAAGCGCTCACCCACACGACGCCACACACGCTGTCTGCCATCTGCCCTGAACAATGCAAACCGAGATTCATCCGTGACGAGAACACCTCTCCAACGTGCCAGACGCCATCGAATGTGCGCATTTGCCCACTCAAGTCTGTTACGGCGACGAGCTGGAGTCAGGTCAAGACCCCGATGAGGACGACGAGCATGCAGTTGAGCTTCCCTGAGACGGTTTCTGACAGTTTGTGCAGAAAGTGTTTGGTTATGCAAACCAATTGTTTCAGCAGCTGTCTGAGTGGCTGGTCTCAGACGATCTTGGAGGTGAACCTGCTGGATGTGGAGGTCCTGGGCTGGTGTGGTTACACGTGGTCTGCGGTTGTGAGGCCGGTTGGATGTACTGCCATATTCTCTGAAACGCCTTTGGAGACGGCTTATGGTTGAGAAATGAACATTCAATGCACGAGCAACAGATCTGGTTGACATTCCTGCTGTCCGCATGCCAATTGCACGCTCCCTCAATGCTTGTGGCATCTGTGGCATTTTGCTGTGAGACAAAACTGCACATTCCAGGGTGGCCTTTTATTGTGGGCAGTATAAGGTACACCTGTGCACTACCCATGATGTCAGATCAGCATCTTGATGTGGCACACCTGTGAGGTGGGATGGATTATCTCAGCAAAGCAGAAGTGCTCACTATCACACATTTAGACTGATTTGTGAGAAATGTTTGAGAGAAATGGTAATATTGTGTATCTGGAATGCATTTTAGATCTTTAAGTCCATCTCATGAAAAATGGGAGCAAAAACAAAAGTGTTGCGTTTATATTTTTGTTCAGTGTATGTTGGAGCATGCTTGGTAATGAGCTGGGTGGAGGTTTATTTGGTTCATTTAAAAGATTTTGATAAATATAATATGCTTATCGTGGTGGAGGGGTTTGCGTGTTACAATGATCCCAGGAGCTATGTTGTCTGGGGCTTTATGCCCCTGGTAGGGTCACCCAAGGCAAACAGGTCCTGGGTGAGGAACCAGACGAAGCGCCGGCTCAAAAACCCCTTATGATGATGAAAATCTTGGAACCACGTTTTCCCTTGCCCGGACGCGAGTCACCGGGGCCCCCCCCTGGAGCCAGGCCTGGGGGTGGGGCTCGATGGCGAGCGCTTGGTGGCCAGGCCTACACCCATGGGGCCTGGTCGGGCGCAGCCCGAACAAGGCACGTGGGTCCCCCCTCCAATGGGCTCACCACCCATGGGAGGGGCCATAGGGGTCGGGTGCGAGGCGATCTGGGCGGCAGCCAAAGGCGGGGACCCTGGCGGTCCGATCCTCGGCTGCAGAAGCTAGCTCTAGGGACATGGAATGTCACCTCTCTGATGGGGAAAGAGCCTGAGCTGGTGCGCGAGGTTGCGAAGTTCCGGCTAGATGTAGTCGGACTCACCTCGACGCACGGCTTGGGCTCTGGAACCAGTCTCCTTGAGGGGGGTTGGACCCTTTTCCACTCTGGAGTTGCCCGCGGGGAGAGGTGCCGAGCGGGCGTGGGCATACTTATTTCCCCCAGGCTGGGTGCCTGTACATTGGGGTTTACCGCAGTGGACGAGAGGGTAGCCTCCCTCCGCCTTCGGGTGGGGGGACGGGTCCTGACTGTTGTTTGCGCTTATGCACCAAACGGCAGTTCAGAATACCCACCCTTTTTGGAGTCCTTGGAAGGGGTGTTGGAGAGCGCTCCTCCTGGGGACTCCCTTGTTCTGCTGGGGGACTTCAATGCTCACGTGGGCAGCGACAGTGAGACCTGGAGGGGCGTGATTGGGAGGAACGGCCCCCCCGATCTGAACCCGAGCGGTGCTTTGTTATTGGACTTCTGTGCTCGTCACGGACTGTCCATAATGAACACCATGTTCAAGCATAAGGGTGTCCATATGTGCACTTGGCACCAGGACACCCTAGGCCGCAGTTCGATGATCGACTTTGTAGTCGTGTCGTCGGACTTGCGGCCGCATGTTTTGGACATTCGGGTGAAGATAGGGGCGGAGCTGTCAACCAATCACTACCTGGTGGTGGGTTGGCTCCGCTGGTGGGGGAGGAAGCCGGCCAGGCCTGGCAGGCCCAAGCGTATAGTGAGGGTCTGCTGGGAACGTCTGGCGGAATCCCCTGTCAGGGAGAGTTTCAACTCCTACCTCCAGCAGAACTTCTCCCATATCCCGGGGGAGGCGGGGGACATTGAGTCCGAATGGGCCATGTTCCGTGCCTCCATTGTGGAGGCGGCTGACCGGAGCTGCGGCCGTAAGGTGGTCGGTGCCTGTCGCGGCGGCAATCCCCGAACCCGCTGGTGGACAGCGGGGGTAAGGGATGCCGTACAGCTGAAGAAGGAGTCTTATCGGGCCTTTCTGGCCTGTGGGACTCCAGACGCAGCCGACAGCTACCGGCAGGCCAAGCGGAATGCGGCTTTGGCGGTCGTTGAGGCAAAAACTCGGGTGTGGGAGGAGTTTGGTGAGGCCATGGAGAACGACTTCCGGACAGCTTCGAGGAGATTCTGGTCCACCATCCGGCGGCTCCGGGCGGGAAAGCGGTGCAGCATCAACACTATTTATGGTGGGGATGGTGCACTGCTGACTTCAGCTCGGGACGTTTTGGGTCGGTGGAGGGAGTACTTCGAAGACCTCCTCAATCCCACCGACACGCCTTCCGATATGGAAGCTGTTAGAGTGTATCTGTGTATTTTATCATATTATTATCCTCCTATATGTGTACGTGCAACCCTTAACAACTAACCCATGGCCCAGAAAAGGTTGCAGACAAAATGTCCTCACAGGGGCCTACCAGATTGTGACGCAGGAATAAGAGACCTTGAGAAAGGAAACAGATTCTGTCAACATAGCAGGGGGCCCACCTTGAGAAATGTAATGCTTTGTATTAACCCTGTTTCACGGAGGCCTCACACAGCATTGACTAGTTTAAAGACAAGACCCATGCAACCCCTCCCCTACCCTATAAATAAAGAAGCCAAGGGACTGTCCGGTGTGACACTCAACAGAGGCGCAGATACTGTCTGTTGCACCTGAAGTGGGCACCCTTGCGCAAGTAAAACAGAAAGACGTGTGCTGTCTCGTTATTCCTGGGTCCTAAAAGTGGAAGTGTGTGAGTAGTAAGCTGCGGCGCTTCCTCACACAGGAGATTGTAGGAGTGAAAGCTACGGCGCTTTCTCCTAACAGAAGCAGAGTGTGGGGACTTGGGGGTGGACTCGCCTATCTCGGGGGTGGAGGTCGCTGAGGTGGTCAAAAAGCTCCTCGGTGGCCGGGCCCCGGGGGTGGACGAGATTCGCCCAGAGTTCCTCAAGGCTCTGGATGCTGCGGGGCTGTCCTGGCTGACACGCATCTGCAGCATCGCGTGGACATCGGGGGCAGTGCCTCTGGATTGGCAGACCGGGGTGGTGGTCCCCCTCTTTAAGAAGGGGGACCGGAGGGTGTGTTCCAACTACAGGGGATCACACTCCTCAGCCTCCCTGGCAAGGTCTATTCGGGGGTCCTGGAAAGGAGGGTCCGCCGGATTGTCGAACCTCGGATTCAGGAGGAGCAGTGTGGTTTTCGCCCTGGCCGTGGAACAGTGGACCAGCTCTATACTCTCAGCAGGGTTCTGGAGGGTTCATGGGAGTTTGCCCGACCAGTCTACATGTGTTTTGTGGACTTGGAGAAGGCATTCGACCGTGTCCCTCGGGGGGTCCTGTGGGGAGTGCTCCGGGAGTATGGGGTACCGGGCTCCCTTCTAAGGGCGGTTCGGTCCCTGTATGACCGGTGCCAGAGTTTGGTCCGCATGGGCGGCAATAAGTCGGACTTTTCCGGTGAGGGTTGGACTCCGTCAGGGCTGCCCTTTGTCACCGATTCTGTTCATAGTTTTTATGGACAGAATTTCTAGGCGCAGCCAGGGCGTTGAGGGCGTCCGGTTCGGTGACCTCAGGATTAGGTCTCTGCTTTTTGCGGATGATGTGGTTCTGTTGGCCTCATCGAGCCGTGACCTTCAGCTCTCACTGGAGCAGTTCGCAGCCGAGTGCGAAGCGGCTGGGATGAGAATCGGCACCTCCAAATCCGAGACCATGGTTCTCAGCCGGAAAAGGGTAGAGTGCTCTCTCCGGGTTGGGGATGGGGTCCTCCCCCAAGTGGAGGAGTTTAAGTATCTCGGGATCTTGTTCACAAGTGGGGGAACGATGGAGCGGGAGATCGACAGGCGGATCGGTGCGGCGTCAGCAGTCATGCGGGCGCTGCATCGGTCTGTCATGGTGAAGAGAGAGCTGAGCCAAAAGGCGAAACTCTCGATTTACCAGTCGATCTACGTTCCTACCCTCACCTATGGTCATGAGCTTTGGGTAGTGACCGAAAGAACGAGATCGCGGGTACAAGCGGCCGAAATGAGTTTCCTCCGCAGGGTGGCTGGGCTCTCCCTTAGAGATAGGGTGAGGAGCTCAGTCATTCGGGAGGGACTCAGAGTAGAGCCGCTGCTCCTCTGCATCGAGAGGAGCCAGATGAGGTGGCTCGGGCATCTGATCAGGATGCCTCCGGGACGCCTCCCTGGGGAGGTATTCCGGGCATGTCCCACTGGGAGGAGACCCCGGGGAAGACCCAGGACACGCTGGAGAGACTATGTCTCTCGGCTGGCCTGGGAACGCCTCGGGATCCCCCCAGAGGAGCTGGACGAAGTGGCTGGGGAGAGGGAAGTCTGGGTCTCCCTGCTGAGGCTGCTGCCCCCGCGACCCGACTCCGGATTAAGCGGGAGATGATGGATGGATGGATGGATGGATAATATGCTTAGCAGTTTTCAAAAATATATATTCATCTCAAAAAGTCATGGTGCTCACTATGGTAAAGTTAATTACTGGTAAGTTCTTTTGGGGCTAAAAGCTATTACTAAGGCACTAACTGGTTAAATATTACTTGCTATAATTTTGTTGTATTTGTCCATGTTTTATGGAGCCAACATTTAAAAGTTTAATTTGTGGCTATTGAAAACTTGTGTGCCAACACACACAGAAGAATTGCTAACTCGTTCTTATGTTTATGGGGAAGTAAAGAATAATACAGTGCAAAGTTTGTTTTTTGCTTTGCAATTTTTTTCTTTAAGTCAAAACTTTTAAAAGATTTAGGCCCACAAGCAAGTCTTTAGTTTTATTTTGTTCACCTCTGGACCATATTCACCATCGCCCACCTCTCCCATCATATTGCATTCCCCGCTGTGTCAGAACACTAGAAGCCAGACTGTTACCATGGTTACTGCTGCTGTATAACTCTATAACTTGATTTCTCAACAGTGTGTCGTCTAGGAGACAGCAGGCTGTGTAGCTGTTGGAGATTCCAGATGCATACATTCCAAGAACTTCAGACATCATGGAAATTTCTTGCCCTATTGAGATTTGTAATTTCAGCTTTCCCATCAGATCCCTGCCCAATAGATTAACCAGGCAGTGGGAAGAAATCGGGAAAGTCTTCCCACTTCCCCATCTTTGTTGCTTCCTGTGGTCGAAGGGGTTGTTTTTTCCATGACACAGGCATGTAAGAGGCATCTGTAGTCTTGATTATTTTTCCAGTGGTGCGGATCCCCCACACCTCTTCACTTCTAAGGTAAATGGCATTAATGCTTCTATCCATAAATGACAGAAGCCATAACACACCCACAAGGAGCATACGTTGAATACAATTTAGTGCCCTAGCATGAAGTAACCATGGTAGAATTGATACAAGAAATTGTGATCCTTGGTTACATAAATTTTTTCAGAGATGGCAGAAGTTCAATGGACAGTGGCTTGCAAAACAAGTTGGGAAAAAATATCTGACACACAGAAGACAACTTTGAGATTTCAAAACCCATAAAGACAGGTTGGTAAACTTGTCATATCTTGCCCAATGTGCGAAAAAAGACATCACTATATTTTATTTCTACATATTTGAATTGTTTACCAGAGGAACTCATTACTATTACACATGAAAGTAACTGGTTTGCGGCAATGACGGTTGCGTGATGATTGTAATGTTTGCTTTGTTATGGTTGGGACAGAAACCTTGTTGACCATCTCAGCATCTTATCCTCACTACCTGCTGCAGGAAGTTTTGTGCGGCGATGTTGTAAGACAGTGATGCAGCTGCATGCACCATGCACCATGCTCTCTGCTGTTCTTGTACAAGGGGGTAAGGTTGGGAGGGGGGAGGTCAGCTTTCTTCAGTCTTCACAGGAAATAGAGATGCTGCTAGGTGACGGATGTGGTGTTGATTTTCCTGATGAGGTCCTTTGTTATCTGCACTCTGAGACACTTTATGCTGCTGATGTTTTCACAACAGAGCCAAGTAATGAAAATTTACACTGCAAATTGTAAAATCACACACCTCCTTTAATGAGAGACCAAAATGTTCTCAAATTGCCGAGTGCAACTCGAGTTTAAGTGACAAGCTTCCACGCAGTAGCACACACATCGCAGAAACATTTTTATTAGAATTAGATAAAGAAGCAGTCAATTTACAAAGAGGATGAGTTGGCAAAGGAGCAAAGGAACATATTCCACATGTTCTGAGAACAGATCGCAAGTTGAAGATAGAATTAGAAGGAAGAATGAGTGATAGGAAATTTAGAGCAGAGAGCCTGGAACATGAGGAGGCCAGAACCATCAGATAGATCCCCCAGTGTGTGGACTCCTGATGAAATCCACTGGGAGTTTGATATGGGTTGCCCTCCAATGTTGAGTGCTCTATTAAAGAATATTGGTGTACAGGAATGCCAGCATAGAACAGAATGGAATGGAATCCGTTTCCATCCGAACAGGATGGAAGATCCGTATAGCATAAGATACAATTAGATCCAGTGCAGGATTAGTTGCCTTAGATTTCAGGGAGATAAAAGGAAAATGGTGTGGATACGCCAGATTCTCTTAAATGAAAACCCAGGAGGTCGGTGATGAGGGAGGTTCAAGTCAGTGCCATACTAAATGGAAGACAAAGGACCAATGGTAACATTATCCAATAAATGTACATCACCATCATCTATAGAAAGGGTCAGGAAGGAGTACTTTATTCGAGGTTCACGAGCGTTCCACAGAAAAGGTGATATATAGTTGATCTTACATCTTTAAAGTAGTGGGAAGGAGGTGATAATGGGGGCATATTATTTAAGAAGTTTAAACGTGACAGAACATTCATTTTGATTGTAGCCAATCATGACTGAAATGACAGTGATAGAGACTTCCAGCTATTTTAATTTTGATACCATCAAGCACATGACTGAAATTCAAAGTAGTGATGCCTTTAATGGAGAATGTAATTGTGGGAGTGGACTGTGTGTCTGCCTGGGTCGAATTACTTTACATTTGTATACATTAAATTTCATCTGCTAAGTGTCAACCCAATCACTAATTAAATCAAGATCCCACTGCAGCACCTATGCCGCTAGTTCAGTATCTGCCACACCGCCCACCTTGGTGTCGTCTGCAAATTTAACCAGTTTACTGTATATATTGGTGTCAATATCATTAATGTAAATTAGAAATATTAGTGGTTCTAAAATTGAACCCTGCGGTACCCCACTATGAATGCAGCCCCACTGTGACATTGTGCCTCTAATAACTACCTGCTGCTTCCTGTTAGCTTAAGCAGGTGCTGCTTGTGTCTAATCGTATTCCCGGTAAATTAAAATGGCGCATAACTACCACATCATTTCTATTACTTATAATCCTAATATCATAACATAATGTTATGCTTTACTTCGCATCTACATTAGGGGCTCTATAAGAAACACTGACAATTAAGCCATTTGAGTTTTTTCCATCGAGTTTTATGCATATGACTTCTGTACTTTTATTATTATAAGTGAGCTCCCCAATACACTGATTCCACTCCAGTTCAGATGCAACCCATCCAATTTGATCAGGTCCCACCTGTTCCAGAAGGTCCTCCAGTGCCCCATAAGCCTGAACCCCTCTTTGCTACACCACTGTTTTAGCCACGCATTTAATCTCATTATCATGACCCTTGACCATGAGTGAGTCCTCCAGCTGACATCGCTCACAGATGAAGTTCCAATGGACACAAGCATCCAGAAGGGCAAACATCTTGCAAGACAACACTGAGCTGACCCCATAATTGACCAACACATTATGACCCCGTCCCTTACTCCCACACAAGTATATTTTTTATTTAGCATTTAATTTATAGTTTTATTTAGCATTTAACTTATAGTAGATTTAATTAACATATAATTAATACAATAAAGTTCTAAGTACAATAAAACACTAAGTTAAAACTTGCGTTAAAATGGAAGTTATTAATTATCCGATAAGGTCAGAGAGATAAAAACCTTTAAAATTAAACTTTTAAAATAACCAAATTAACTATTACTTCCCAGAGAATAACTTTGTATTGAACCATCCATCCATCCATCCACCCATCACCATAACAGCCTAATCACAACTGGGTGGGAGCCAAGACCCTCACAGCTGCAACTCTTTGTCTGTAACACTCGTGCCGTTTATTAACAAGGACAGACAGACACTCACGTAGACTGAAAAAGAACAGCCACCCACGTAAACTGTACTAGCACACAAGCACACAAATATACTCCCAAACAATCCCAAACAACCGCTGCAACACACATACAACACACCTTCACCAGCAGTTTCACATCAGAATTCATTAAGGACAGGGGATGATAGCTGCAACAATCAGCAGGGTTCCTACCATGTTTTCATAGTAATGAGTTTATAGAGGCTGAGGACAGCATAAGGAACAGATAAAGGGCTAACTGTAACTGAAAAGATACTAGGTTCATACAACACTACAACTTGGATTCTGTCTGCCCCAGGAGTGTTAATTTTTTGCAAATGACTTAAGAACCTCTTGTAAGCTCACTGATTGTAAGAGGGGCCTCTAGTAGTAAAATGTCTGACTGAATAAGTTTAGGTGGAGGAGCTGAGGAGAGAACTTCCTGTGAGAACTTCCTGTGAGGGAGGGGTGTCAACTGAAAAGAGATCTGAATAAAAGTCATCAAAACAATCATTGATTTCATAAAGATTGTTGGTAATAGTACCATCTTTGGATTTCACATGAAATAGTAGCAAAAGAGACAGAGCTTGAGCGTTAACAACTTATGAGGCTTTGCTCCATTATGATAGTACTGTGTCCTGGTATGGTAAACATGAAATTCACCCTTATGCATAATCAGACCATTAAGTTAGGCCCATACCCTGGAGAAACGAGGCTCATGCACTAGGTTCAACTGCCGAGGTCGCATAGACTTCATACGAGTTACAAGTTCACATTCAGAGAAGGACAGAATTTTCCCAGTCAGGCTTTGGAAGAATGTATTTCTGTACAGCGTAGGTGCATAAAGCGAAATTCAAGCTAGTTTTCTGCAAGCTAGCTCCACCACCACACAACAGAACCTTTGGTAAATTTTCTGCATGCTTTTGACAGCCTGACCACATCCCCGACATTAAACGTATACCAATGTTTTTTAGGTGTGCTCAGCACCAAGCTATATATGTTGTTGAACACTGGGGAGGCATCCGTGCATCTGCCTCATTCTGCTTCATTTTAATAGTACTGTGTTAGGTGTTATTGTAAGCACACACTAGCTCTTGTACAATGTCCACATATATTCTTGTATTGTAAGCCATAAAATAACAGCACATTTGTGTATTCAACGTATGGTTAAACCTTTCCACCACAGATGCCTTGACATGGTTAGATTGTGAAAGATTGCGAAATGACGTGTTAAAAAACCCCCATGATCTGTTTGAAGCTTTTTGGGGACTCTGTCTTCAAAGAGAATGTTTTCAAACGCTTTCTTCACCCTTGTACTGGTCTTGTTCTTAAGAACCCACTCCCACGCATATTTTGATAGAACATCTATAACATTAGCAAGTACTTAAAATTGTCATTCTGTTCAGAATAAGCAGCCATGCCTACTAAATCAGCCTGCCACTGAGAATCGATATTAGAAACACCGTTTCATTTAAAATAATGTCATAGGCTAATGTAAAGTGTATGCTAACCATGTTGCAACTTGATTTTTATTTACCTTTTGTTCACCTTCTTCATCTAGCAGAGACCTGCACAGTCTGTCTGGAGCCCAAAATGACCCGGGATTCATGGTGTATAATAAACACGCTTCAAGTGCTTGTTATCCAACATGAACCAACATTAAAACAAGATTACATGTAAGCAAAAAATATATCCAGTCACATTTTTTTTCGAATACGGCCTATGAGTCAATAATTACTATCAATCAATAATGGTATTAAAAATACAAAATAATGCTAAACAGTGCTTATTTTCAAAAAGTCACACAGCCGTAATCATTTCTCCGTTCACAATGGCTGAGGACAACATGGTCTGGTGCATTTTTTTTGGTCGTTTCTCGTCCCAGAAAGCACTCATTGCGGCACCTACAGCACAGTGATAATCTTTCCCTTCAACATCATGTTTCAAGCCCCACAACTTCTCACAGATATTAATTTCATCTTTAAGATCACAAATGATAGCCTCGACAGCCCCCTGAACCTTCACAGGCAGCGATGTGGGTTTGTCGGGGGGGTCGACAACGTTTGAGCAAGACAAAAAGATTCATCGTGTTGATTTTGCTCCGCACTGTCACATACAAGCATCAACATTAAATGGACTAGCCCTTTGTTTTGTGACGTAATGAACAGTGATTGATTCGGAGTAAACCGCTCCTGCTTATACCGGGGCTGAGGGATGTGACGTCTGTTAGTTCAAATATTTAAATAACAGGCTTCAGTATCAGTTTCTCAAACTTTTTCAATAAACTGAAAAAATAGCTTCTTAGTACTTAAAATCGCTTACAAATGTTTTTCAGCCTCGCATTCCTTTGTAAGTACTGAATGATTTTTATTTCATGATGTTTTACTCTTTTGATGTTTACAGTGTTTGGAATATTGATGCAACATTTATGGACTTTGTCTTGATCTTAATCATAGCTTACACCTTGCTTTTAGCAAGCAAGTCCACTCTCTCACTTCCTGTTTTCAGTAATGTTAGTATGTCCAGGGGGGTTGGGCAGCCAGTTGATCTTGGACCCCCAGAGGTTTTTTTTCTCCTTACTTGTGAGTTTTTGGTTCCTTTCCTCCATTGTCATCTGGCTTTCTTTAATTTTTTTGTCTTTCCTTTTCCCTGTTTTATATTATTCTTTGTTAATGATGTTATAATGTATCACAACACGCCCAATTAAAGCATCTTAGGGTGAATCGGTTGTGAAAGGCACTATATACATATTATCCTGTGCTACAGAGAATAGCACAAGACTGTTTGAATTAAGAAACGTTTACAAAGACAAGATAAGTTTTACAAGATAAGAAAAAAACGTTAAGGCTTTTTTCTGTGAATGAAAGCCTTTTACTTGGTAATCAAAGTTTGCTAATGTTATACTGTATACTCATATGAAAACGTGTGGTTCATATATGGCCATCGAGTATTTTTCTTATTTCAATTATATATGGCAACACATGATGTTTTTACAAGTTCACTACATGTCAGTTTTTTCTTGCATGATTATGGCCGCATTCATACTAAAAACACACTTGACATGTAAGGTACTCAAGGGAAAATACCTATAGGAAAAATACAAAACCTTTATGTGAACTTTACATTTTACCATATGTGTGATAACATACACTGGGGGCGGCACGGGGCTGCAGTGCTTAATTCTGCTGCTTCATACCTCTGGGAACAGGGTTTGAGTCTCCCCCATAGCTCCATGTCAGTGCATGTTCTCCCCGTGTCATCGTAGGGTTTCCTCTGGGAACTCCGGTTTCGCCCCCACAGTCCAAAAACATACTGAGGCTAATTGGAGTTACTAAATTGTCCACTGGTGTGCGTGTACGTGTCTGAGTGTGAGAGTGAGTGAATGGTGTGTGTCTGCCCTGCAATGGGTTGGCACCCCACACTGTAAATAAATAAATAAATTGTAGAAAAATGGTAAAAAGTCTGGCAGCAAAGTTGCCAAACAATTACTGTTAAATTTTGGTTAAATACCAAATGTTATTTTACAGTACATCTCTATAACAAATGACAGGGTTTTCCCGTATATGTATGCTGTAATTTTACAGCCAAACTTTGGTAAAATTACAGATCTGCACTATTATAAAAACATGTCAAAAATGGAAAAAACATCAAAATGCTGTGAAATTCCATAATTGAAATGTTTGATATCTTTTAAATTACAGTATAGTACTGTTTTCAAATAAAATTGTTTGTTTATTCACAGCATATAACAGTTAAGATACAGATTTTTACACTTAAAATAAAAGACAAATATAAATTTACATTTACTTTTGTATTTCTTTAAAATTACATTATCCTGGGTAAAGAAACATTACCTGTCATTTTACATGCATATCCTAAATATTGTCATGCCTGGTTCGTCCGATCCTCCTGTGTGCCACGCCCCCTCATTTACCTTGTGTGAAACCCTGATTTTTACCAGCTCTTCCGTGTTTCCTGCCTTCAGTCTGGTGTATTTAGTCCGCGTTCAAGTCCGATTCCCCAGTCCTGTCATTGAAGTCTGCACCGTGGTTGTTCGTCCGCCTGTAATAAACCCGTTTGATTTGGGAGTTCCTCTATTTGATCCTCATTCCCCGAACCCTGCTCGCTCGCCTATACACAATCGTGGCAGAATGACAGGACTCCATGAGAAAGTACCCCCCCAGCTAAGGACGTTTACCTCGGTCTGGTCGATGAGGTACTGCACTGGATCACCCAGCCCGAAATTCATGAGGACCCGATAGCCTGGGCGCTAGCCATCCAGAGCTGGGACATGCTTGAAGGGATGTCCCTAGAAGAGGACACGCACCTCGCCGATCAAGTGCGCGAAAATCTCCGGCAGCTGCGGGGGAGACTACCCGAGCTGAGGACTGGGCTGATCCCACTCGACAGCGAGTGGTTGCCAGATCTGCCACTGGACTTCCTTGGAAGTTCCCAATGTCCACCAACAGCTGCAAATCGGAAAAAGAAGAGGAGGAAAGGTAAAAGACCAGAAGACACGTGGACGATCTTTTTTGGGGCGGTCTCCCTCTCCTCTTCTCCCTCCATCAGGTGTCAGGAGAAGCTTGACCTGGAGGTGTTCATGCCGGTGGCAGATGCTCCTGCACGGCTCCCAGAAGAGCCTGATCCATCATTCGCCAGACAGTACTGGAGGATGCTGGAAGATTTGGCCTTGCAGGACTCCCTGGAAGCAGCCCAGCTCACCAAACAGCTTCAGGGAGAGTTTGCTGCCTTCACCCCAGCCTCTCCCCGGGGATATTTGGAGAGGTTGGCAGATGACATGTAGAGGCTGCTCCAGTTGAGGAAGGAGCCGGCGGCCGACAGCTGCATTGCTGCCTGCAGAATGCCCCTTTCCGGGAACTTACCTGGCTCTTAAAGGGGCCAGGTCAATAGGGGATGCCATTCCCTGGATCCCCAAGATCCTTAAAGAGGCAATAATGGCTGTGGAGACACGCACCCCCGCTCCAGGCCGTGTGGTTCCTGTGCTGGAGGTTATGGCACCGGCCCCCGCGGTGCCTGTTCCTGACCTGCCTGTGTCTGATGTTCGTGACCTGCCTGTTATGCCTGTTCCTGACCCACCTGGTGTTCCTAGCCTGCCCAACCTGCCTGACATCCTGGAAGTGCCAGAGCCGGCGGTCTATGCACCACTGCCCACAGAGACTCCCGCTGCGACTGAGGCCCCTGCAGCGCCCCCTGTGCTTCCTGCAATGCTACCATCCTGCAGGGCTCCAGTCCTGCACCTCCTGCTCCGCCCAAGATCCCAGATCCGCCCATCGCTGAGCCCACAGAGGTTCCCGCTCCAGACCCTCCTGCACCTGACCCGGCTCCCACAACCCCTGGTCCCAGGACGCCAGTTCTAGTCCCCGAGGAGGTCCCAGACTGCTCGACCGTTGCTCCTCCTCCCTTGATGGAAGGAGAGGAGGAGCTCAAATGGGACCCCTTGGAGATCTCCCTGATGACCACAGGGACTCCTCCAGGGCAATGACTCCTCTACCATCGCCCCAGCGTGGTGGACCCCGGCCAGGTCCCCACCTTTCGGTATCCTGAAAGGGGAGAGGACACAGGTGCAGGGGTCGGGTCCCACCTGCGGTACCAGCCTGCAATAAACCCATTTGTTTTGGGAGTTCCGTCTATTTCACCCTGATTCCCCGAAACCTGCTCGTTTACCTATCGATGGTGACATATATTTACAGCTAATTACTGTTAAATATTAATAAATCCTTTAAAAAACTGTTTGCTCACCATTTTATCTACAATGTTGAAATTACTTGGACAAGAAAATTCTGGTGCGTTCGATTATTTCTCTCCAAGTTGGAACTCGGATGAAAACGTCACGAAAAATGTCACTTCCCGTTGGAAACATGTCTCTTATAAGACGATGATGTCGGACAGAATTTTGCCCCTGTGACGTAATTTCAACATGGCAGCTTACACACTCAACAGTAATTCTATTTTATAAATCTTTAAAAATGTTTATTTTGTTAAATGTATTAATAGTTATAAATGTAATTGCACGTGTTCGATTTACAGAATACCATATTGTGACCGTAAACAATATCTGTTAGGTTTCCCGGGAGGACGGGCTAGCTGGAGGTGGCAAAGGATGAGGCAGGCAGGCAGAAATAAGGGCAGACGGGGGTTTATTGGGACTAGCAGGGGGTAGCAAAGGCGACACGGAGGGAACAGGCAGGACGAAAGGGCCAGGAGTGAACGGAGGGAACACAGGGGGACGAGGAGCAGAAACAAGAGGAACAAAGGGACAAGGAACAAACATTGGAGGGACAGATACAGGAGACCAAGGAAGAAAGGATGGTGGATTAAGGGGAAACCAAGGGAGCCACGGCGAGCAATGGGCAGCAGCCGGAGGGGCCGCAGGCGACCAGGAGGCCTGAGCTGGAGGGGACCTTGGAGGGGCCAAGGAGACAGGCCAAGAGACAGACGCAGGGGACGAGGAGGGAGTCGGAGGGGGCACTAGGGGAGGCGATGCGGGAGCCAGAGGGGACCCCGACAAAGGCAAGGAGGGAGGGGGAGCCGCAGCGAGTGACGGCGTGGCCACAGCCAGCCAAGGTGACGTCCCCTGACGCACCGGAGTGGGGGAACCTGCAGGCGATGGAGGAGCCACAGCGGGGGAACCCGCAGGCGATCAACGAGACGTCGGAGGCGGGACTGAGGCAGCTCGACGAGGCGTCGGAGGGGGATCTGCAGGTCACTGCCAGACCGGAGCTCCAGGACCTGCAGGCGCCCCCCGAGCCCCAGCCAAGGCGGGAGAGGGCAAGCCAGGGGGCAGGGTGGGTGGGACCCTAGCCCTGCGTATGTGTCCTCTCCCTTTCCGGGACACCGACATGCGGGGTATAGGTCGGGGTCGACCTTGCCGGGGCGAGGGCAGAGGAGTTATCAGGGAGGTCCCCGAGGGGTCCCATTCGAGCTCCTCCTCCTCCAAGAAGGAAGGAACAATAGTCAGATTGTCCGAGACCTCCTCGGGGACTGGAGCTGGGGGGACTGGAGTGGAGCTGCAGCAGGAGGCGGAGGGGCCTTTGGCGGAGAGGCTGCAGCAGGTGGCGGAGGCGGCTGCTCGGGCGGTGCTACAGGCTGAGGTGCCTGTTCAGGCGGTGCTGCAAGCACAGCGGGCGTAGCCGGGACTTCCAGCTTGGGCGGTGCTGCAGGCTCAGCGGGCATAGCTGGGACCTCCAGCTTGGGCGGTGCAGCAGGCATAACGGGCATAGCGGCTGCAGCAGGCGGAGGTGCCTCGGGCGAAGGCGGAGGCAGCGCCTTGGGCGTAGCGGCTGCAGTGGGACAGGCAGTTCGTGCGCAGGCGGGACAGGCAGAACAGGCGCAGGTGGGACAGGCAGAACAGGCGCAGGCGGGACCGGCGCTGCCCCTTTAAAAGTCATGGAGATATGCGGAATGGCGTCCCACATGGCTCTAGCTCCCCGATTCACCAGCCGCGCTACCCGATAATGGTACGTCGCCAGAGGCGGCAGCTGCTCAGCGGTGGCGAGATCAGGGCTGAGCCATACCGGTGTTTGAAGAGGGAGGAGTTCCTCCCGATACTCTGCCGGGAGAAATACAGAAGAGAGAGAGCAGGTGCCCAGGAGGATCGTCGGGTCCTCTGCTAGCTTCCCCTTCGGTCTCCTTCTCTTCTTCTTCCTGCCTGCCACGGTGGAAAGAGGCTGAGCCATTTCCTATGGGATGGGAGGTGGTACCGCAGCCTCCGTAACACACCCAGGGCCAACTGGGCTCTCCGCCCAGTGAGCTGCTGCAGCAGCCACTGGAGATTTTTGCATACCTCCAGCAGTAGGTACGCGTCTCCAGTCGGGGACATCCGCGCCAGCAGGTCGCCGCTCTGCTCGACCACTTCCATTTATTGGCTTAAAGATTTATTGTTTAAGCCAATAAATCACTTCTTGCAGCAGACAGAGGCGTTGGCTCTCGGTATACTGTGGTGGATTGGCTCACTGGTCGGTCATTCTGTCAGGTTTCCCAGGAAGGGAAACTGGCTGGAGGTGGCGAAGGATGAGGCAGGCAGGCAGAAATAAGGGCAGACAAGGGTTTATTGGGACTAGTGGGGGGTAGCAAGATGCGCATTCCAACAACAACAACAATTACCGACATCAGACAGGGCAAGACGTGGACTGATATACAAAAGACAAGCCGAAATAACAGGTGACAGCTGGGCACAATCGGGGAACCAGTATTTACCAGACTTGTTAGTGTCTTTGGTTTGTTTGTAGTTTGTTTGCCTCTCGAAAAAAGAATATCGCTATGAATGTACTAAAATATTTTCTAAAGCTTTTAATGTGGTTTGACTCATTCGTGTTTCTTGTTTGTTTGTCTCTTGGAAAAATAATCTCACTCCAAAACTGCTAAAATATAAAGCAACAACACATGCAGGGTGTTCATGGAAGCAGCCATGTTTGTTCTGAATTGTGGTAGCTTGAACGGGAGATTGTCGGACGTGATGTCACTAAACTTGGAATTTCCAAGTTCCAAAAGAAAAAGAACTCACCATTCTGTCTGACATCAACATCATAAAAGGGGCGTGTTTCCGACAGGAAGTGACGTTTTTTGTGACGTTTCATTACGTTTTCATCCGAGTTCCGAGTTGTAGAGAAAGAATCGAATGCACCATTTTATTTCTTGTTCAGGTTTCCCCGTGACATAATTTTAACATGGCAGCTTACACACTCAACAGTAATTCTATTTTACAAATCTTTAAAAATGTTTATTTTGTTAAATGTATTAGTAATTATAAATGTAGTTGCACGTATTCGATTTAGAGAATACTATATCATGATCGTAAACAGCATCCTAACATGCAATATCAGATTTTTACCAGACTTGTTAGTGTCAGCATCATAAAAGAGGCATGAAGGGCCTGAATACTTTGAGGTAACTGTGTATGGCATTAAACTCAAAGGACGTCACAGCTCTCCTACCTAGCTGTCCTAACGCCTCTCTGTGTGTATTACCCATTATCCAAGGCCACAAGGCCAGGATTAGGAATCAAAATGACCTTACATCAACAAAGTTGGTATTATTAGATGAATTTAATTTAAATGTTTAGGTTAATAGCAACATACAAATTATATTCAGTAGATTGACCATTGGTTGTTGTTGAATTAATTCAAAAAAATTATTTACACTACACTAAAATTAGTTTACTTTGTATAACATAAAATTGAACTATGAATGTAAAATTTATATCTGTTTTTAGATAAATAAATTGTGTGTAACCACCTGTCTTAAAATTACACCCAACAATATGTGGCCCGGGAAACAACACGCAGGAACACAAATACTGTTTTTGGGTCTAATTTATTCCATAGGCCTAATTAGTTAGACATTTTGGTTGGAAGATAAAAGGATTTACAATGAACAGTTTCTTAAACCTTACACTTTTCCCTTACAGAGGATTCTCTTACAGAAAAGAAATAAAACTCCACACTCAGGTGGGACTGGTACAGTATAAAAGTAAAATAAAACACACGGAAAACCCTGTGAGGCAGACCTCACATAACCGAGTACACCGAAATAAAAGGAAACGGCAGTTTTGCACTGAAAATAATACGGTAATGGCACACTGAAACAAATATCCTTGTTAGCACACAACTAACAACTGAACAGATATTTAACATGGACAGCATGCTCTTACCAACTTTGCACATACCAGTAAAACCTCAAGGCGCGGGCAGAAAACCTTGTGACGCACCGCTCTCTAAAATAAAAAGACACGAACCATTTTACCCGCTTTTTCAATATGTGGAAAGTGAATACACACCATTTGTTACCGTTCTCCACTTTTCTCACACAGAAAATTGGCAGAGAAAACAAAGCTGGTACTCTGGGAAACTCTCACCCCACTCGGAAAACCGTCCGCAGCCCAGCTTATCCAGCTTAAAATGGCGCTTCCAGACAGTGGCTTTTCGCGCTCTCTCTCAGGTGATGATGTCACCAAGTTGCTTAAAGGCGCAACCACCTATTCCCCCTCGTTCCCCGATGCAGCTTAACCGCTCATGGTCAAAATCTCCAGATCACCTGGTTACATTCTCCCCTGCGTGGAGTAAGCGCCCTCGATTACTCACTACCTACCAAGGTCTTCCTAACCTCTTTGATTGCTTCTCGAAATAAAACTGTACTTAAACTAGTCAATATCTGTGAGACTGCAGCAGGACTTACGGAGGCCATGTCAAGAACGGATCTAGGCTCATGATACACATTTGAATGTTGCCCCGCGTTCACTCTTTGGCTCCGACGTGGCCCAGCTACAGGTGTCTGCATTTCAGGGCTAGGCTCACCTGCATCTGTTTCTACTGTCTCCCTATTTGGAGTTTCAGCAGACCCAATTTGCATGTCCTCATCCCGACAGGCCACTGGCTGTGAACCAACGAGTTCAGACCTGTCCAGCAATATATTTGACCCCGGGACCATATGTCTCACCAGGAAGACATCTTCCTCTGCATCTCCAACATCTGACTCGGTCCCTGAAGACGGACTAGACTGAGTTACAGGAGCAGGGAGTTTTCTCCGTGGCGCTGGCACAGGAGGGCTAACACAGGGCTTTATATCCACCCTGTTTACCCTCTTGCAAGGACCTCCCTCCACTGGCTCTACAGTGTAGGTGTTACCCAAAACTTCCACAACCCTGTGAACCGTGGGCTTCCATGCATCCTGTATCTTGTTGCGACCTAGTGGCCGATCACGCAAGTACACCAGGGCATCCACTTCAATCTTTGGACAATAGACTATGTCCCTCTGCACAGAAATGCGCTCAGCAGCTTTCTGCTCGGAATACACCTTCGCTCTGGCATGCGCTTCGCTTAAACGCTGTTGATGCACAGCTAACCAATCATGGTTTGGATTGACCACCTGCTTTTGTCCCAACAAAGCATCCACTGGTAAGTGGGGTTCAACACCAAACAACAAATAATAAGGAGAATAGCCTGTGGTTGAATGGGGAGTCACATTGTACGCATACACCAATTCAGGCAGGTGCTCAGGCCATCTGCGTTTCTTTTCGGGAGGCAATGTGCGTAGCAAATCATGGATGGTACGATTAAATCGCTCGCACTGAGCATTTCCCGTAGGATGGTAGGGAGTAGTCCTGCTCTTCTTCACCCCATACAGTCTACAAAGCTCTGCTACAACCGCGCTTTCAAAATTTCGTCCCTGATCTGAGTGAAGCCTCTCCGGGACTCCATACTTCATGAACCATTCCCGTAAAAGGATCTTTGCTGTGGTATCTGCCTTTTGGTCCCGAGCTGGGAAGGCCTGTGTGAATTTCGTGAAAATGTCTGTGACCACCAACACATTCTCACGACCATCAATGGCAGGCTCCAGCACTGTAAAATCTACAGCAATCACCTCCAATGGTCTTGAGGCAAGAAAAGACTTCATGGCAGGACGGATCTTAGGCTGCGGCATCTTGGCAAGGACACACCGCTGACATTCCTTTACCCACCGCGCGACATCCTCGTGCATTCCTACCCAAAAGCATCTTCGCCTCAACAACTGCAATGTACGTTCAACGCCCTGATGACCCATAGAGTCATGCGCCCCTTCCAACACCTGCTTCCTCAGACTGCTAGGCAACAACAACTGAAAGTACTCTCCGTGTTTCTCATCCGAAACCACTCGATACAACAAGCCATTTACTATCTTCACACAATCCCAGTGTTTAAGCAACAGACGAACCGGTCTGGGCAAAACTTGCCGCTCCTTCCCTGTAGGTACCTTATTCCGATCCCACAGGCCCCTGAATATCTGCAGCATCGGATCCTTTTGCTGGAATGACTGCAGTTCCTCCATTGAATAACCTGGGAGTGTTGGTGTGTTATCCTGAGTTAATTCAAGAGGCTTCTTCTCCCTGGGTTCTGCAATCCTAATCTGTCTAATCTTGCAGCTCTCAAGGGCTGCTGTAACCAGCTCTGAATCAAGCTTTGTGCCGCGACTCAGACTGCAAATCGCTACACAACCGTCAAACTCAGCATCTTCAGAAACCTGCTCCGGCTCCCCTGCGAATGGCTGCCTAGACAAAGTGTCAGCCACTATGTTATTTCGCCCTGGCCTATATTGTACCTCAAAATCAAACACCGACAGCTGAGCAACCCACCTTTGCTCTATAGCACCAAGCTTTGCTGTTTTTAAATAACATAGAGGGTTGTTGTCAGTAATGACCGTAAATTTGGAACCCAGTAAATAGCCACGAAACTTCTCAGTTATTGCCCATTTAAGAGCTAAGAGCTCTAGTTTCATACTACTGTAGTACCTATCATTCCTTTCGGCACTCCTCAGTCGCCTACTAGCATAGGCTATGACTCGTTTGACACCATCCTGTTGCTGATACAAAACGGCTCCAAGACCGTGGTTACTCGCATCAGTTTCTAGTATGAAAGGCTGAGTAAAATCCGCGAAGCCAAGGATGGGGGCACTAGTCAGCCTGTCCTTCAGTAAGTCAAAGGCCGCCTGACATTCTTCAGTCCACGCTAGAGTTAACAACTGGTTGGCCTTACCAGGACTACCTGTGTTTGAACACAAATTTACCACATCATGCAGTGGGCCAGCAATCTTTGAGAACCCATGGATAAACCGTCTGTAGTAGCTACAAAAGCCCAAGAATGATCTCAAACCCCTAACCGTAGATGGTACTGGCCATTGCCTCACAGCTGAAACCTTTCCTGGATCAGTACCTATACCATCAGCAGACACTTGGTGACCCAAGAAATTTACCTCGGTCTGGAGGAAATGGCACTTCTGTAATTTCACTTTAAGGCCTGTCTCTTTGAGACGCCTAAGCACCCTGTCAAGCCTCTCTAAGTGTTCCGGGAATGTCTGAGAATACACTAATATATCGTCAAGGTATACTAGCATGATTTGGAAGACAAGATCGTTCATAGTGGCCTGCATGAGCCTTTGAAACGTTGCAGGTCCATTGCAAACACCAAATGGTAATCTGAGATACTCATATAATCCAAAAGGAGTAGAAAAAGCAGTCTTATGCCTATCGTGCTCCTCTACCGCCACCTGATGATAACCACTCGCCAGATCAATGGTAGAGAAGTACTGGGCCCCCCGAAGGGCATCAAAACTTTCATCAATTTGTGGCAAGGGGAAGGCATCCTTTTTGGTCTTCTGATTTAACCGCCTATAATCCACACACAGCCGTAGGCTGCCATCTGCCTTCCTTACCAACACTATAGGTGATGCATAGGCGCTACTGCTTTCCTGAATAACACCTTTGCTTAAGAGTTTAGAAATGTGCTCCTTA
Organism: Brienomyrus brachyistius; assembly: GCF_023856365.1. Lineage (NCBI taxonomy): Eukaryota > Metazoa > Chordata > Actinopteri > Osteoglossiformes > Mormyridae > Brienomyrus > Brienomyrus brachyistius. The sequence continues at coordinate 37,068,492 of NC_064536.1, forward strand.
ACTTCACCATACTGGGTGGGCGGTATTCGCCGATAAGGCTGGGTAACAGGATCATCATCTGTTAGGTGAATTTCATGCCTTACCCTGTCCGTATACCCCAGGTCCTCGTCCTCTACTGCAAATATGTCAATATACCTGGCCAGCAGTGCCTTCAACTGAACCTTTTGTTCCTCATTACCACCAAGGTCAAGTGTCTCTAGAACAGATAAATCACCGTTACAACCAGGAACAACAACTGTAACTTGCTCAACGCTAGCCGCGATCCGCTGAAATTTCACTGCACATTGTGATTCATTCTCTATACACGCCACTTTCGACAGGACACCCAACCGGGCCCTAGGCGGGAGCCATACATCTTCTTGTGAGAGATTCAGAACTTGTAACTGCATCACGGGACTGGACGGATCTACCAGTGTGGGAATTACTATCAGACCCCTCGGTAATGGCGTGCTAAGTGGCTCAAACAACATCAGACCGTCATGTGCACCCTTAGCGACCTGGATCGTGGCTACGGATGCAGCAGGTATGTGTTCTGGGAACTTCCCAGCTACACGGACCACTGACTTACGGTCAACACTACACTTCTGCAGTCTCTGAAAAACGTCTCTCCAATCAGAATCCAATTTTCCACCCAGCGTAGTATCAAATTCTGCATAAACCAGCTCCCTACACCGACTGATAATGTTCATTCCCACAATGCAGGGTAAAGACTGTTCAGTACTAACTGGATCCCTGACCACCAGAAAGCCACAACTGGGCAGCTTTAAGCCCATTGCTATTACCTCTAACTCCAGATAACCCAGATAAGGTATGTCTAGTCCATTGGCGGCTGTTAATCTAAGCCAGCCAGAGGTGGGAAGCATATCCTCATCCTCTCCATGCAAGTATTTTCGAAAGAATTTCTCAGTAATGGTGCTCACCTGGCTACCAGTATCTAATAGGCAGGGTGTCTTAATGTCCCCAATTTTAAGCTCAACAACTGGACATGTCCCTACAGCTCGCTGCAGCAACTGACTCTGGGATGACGGTGTAAGATTTGAGTCTAGGGTACTTCCCCGAATTGCTCGACTCACAACAACTGGGGAGGGGCGTTTCCCTGAGCTGCGGGGGGGAGAAACTACACCTCCAGCATTTTGCCTTTGCAAGCAATCCTTTGCCACATGCCCCGCACCTCGACACTTAAAACAGATGGGCCGCCCATCTTCGGTATACCTGGGCTGTCGTTTAGGCCTGGCATCACTACTAAATCCACCCTTCTGTACGGCAAGATCTTTCACCACCCTGGTCAACTCACTAATGGCCTTCCCCTGGTCAGCTATTACCTTAAGGACATCCTCCAAGGTGGCAGAATTTGCTTCCTGCGCTTGTAAGGCGGAACAGTGTACATGATCACTGCTGCCCCTAAATTTGGTGGTCTTCGGGTTTCTGGGAAACTCTTCCAGACACCACAGCTGAGCCTCCTCCCGCACCTCAATTATGGATGACTCTGGGTTGCCTCGCACATATTTACGAAGCTCCCTTCTAAGAGCAGGGTCTCTAACCCCTTCTATGAACTGATCCCTTAGTGTCTTTCTCTCATTAGTGACTGCTTCCGGAGAACACCTCAATACAGAATTAAGAGCTTGCGATAGGGCGTGGGAAAATTCTCGAATGCCCTCCCCCTCCTGCTGCCTCCGACTATAGAAACTATGCAGCAGTTGATGAACACTGCGCTTGTCCCTGAAAGCTGCTCTCAGGTAGGTGAATAAGTCATTGGGATTGTCACAATCAGCATTACTGCGCATATGCGCTTCCTCTAAAGCTGCTCCCCTAAGAAGTGACAATACAAAATCATACTGGTCCTGTTCAGATTGATTTCTTGCACGAAGCACACGTTCAACTTCGTCAATGAAATCATCCACCGATCGGCCATCAGTCTCAAAGTCACCACTAAATGGAGAGATATGTCTCTCCCTGGGAACATAAACATAAGACCGCTTAGTTAGGGCAGCTATCGTCGCCATGGCGTCCTCATGTCTACTCTGTAGTTCTTTAACCTGCCCCCTCAAAACAGTCTCAGACTGCTCATCTTCTGAACCAGACATCGTAAAATACTCTACACCACACTTTTTGAAAGGATAAACGGTCCTCTGAAAGTTCAGGCGAGGGATGAGCACTCCACCCGGTCCACTCTTCTGGGAACGTCACACCGGCTCTGCCGCTTGGGCACTCCTCGCACCGCTTCCCGTTACTCGAGTTGCTCCACCGGTCCAGTGTCCCTCCAGTCAGCAGAAACCACCAACCTGTTTCTTCACCACTACCGTATTATTTCCCGTTGCTTTTATATAGCATACTGAACAATGCAAATCCTCTTAAATGATTGGAATATACCCCACTCCTGGTACCAAAATTTGTGGCCCGGGAAACAACACGCAGGAACACAAATACTGTTTTTGGGTCTAATTTATTCCATAGGCCTAATTAGTTAGACATTTTGGTTGGAAGATAAAAGGATTTACAATGAACAGTTTCTTAAACCTTACACTTTTCCCTTACAGAGGATTCTCTTACAGAAAAGAAATAAAACTCCACACTCAGGTGGGACTGGTACAGTATAAAAGTAAAATAAAACACACGGAAAACCCTGTGAGGCAGACCTCACATAACCGAGTACACCGAAATAAAAGGAAACGGCAGTTTTGCACTGAAAATAATACGGTAATGGCACACTGAAACAAATATCCTTGTTAGCACACAACTAACAACTGAACAGATATTTAACATGGACAGCATGCTCTTACCAACTTTGCACATACCAGTAAAACCTCAAGGCGCGGGCAGAAAACCTTGTGACGCACCGCTCTCTAAAATAAAAAGACACGAACCATTTTACCCGCTTTTTCAATATGTGGAAAGTGAATACACACCATTTGTTACCGTTCTCCACTTTTCTCACACAGAAAATTGGCAGAGAAAACAAACCTGGTACTCTGGGAAACTCTCACCCCACTCGGAAAACCGTCCGCAGCCCAGCTTATCCAGCTTAAAATGGCGCTTCCAGACAGTGGCTTTTCGCGCTCTCTCTCAGGTGATGATGTCACCAAGTTGCTTAAAGGCGCAACCACCTATTCCCCCTCGTTCCCCGATGCAGCTTAACCGCTCATGGTCAAAATCTCCAGATCACCTGGTTACAAATATAAAAAATACTGACATCTAGTGAACTTATAAAAACATCATGTGTTGTCATCCATCCATCCATCCATTTTCCAAACCGCTTATCCTATTGGGTCGCGGGGGGTCCGGAGCCTAACCCGGAATCAATGGGCACGAGGCAGGGAACAACCCAGGATGGGGGGCCAGCCCACCGCAGGGCACACTCACACACCATTCACTCACACATGCACACCTATGGGCAATTCAGCAACTCCAATTAGCCTCAGCATGTTTTTGGACTGTGGGGGGAAACCGGAGTACCCGGAGGAAACCCCACGACGACACGGGGAGAACATGCAAACTCCGCACACATGCGACCCAGGCGGAGACTCGAACCCGGGTCCCAGAGGTGTGAGGCGACAGTGCTAACCACTGCACCACCATGCCGCCCCTCATGTGTTGTCATATCGAATTGAAATGCTTAATAGACTTATATAAAACAATTTTTTCATATGAGTACAGTACAAAACCATCCACATATTTTGAACACTATCACAAATTTTAGAACAGAGAGAAATGATGCGAAACAGAAATCACCCTAGCACATATAGTCCTTTTATAAATGGTTTCTTACTAAATATACAATGATAAACAGAAGAAACAAAACCTAAAATTAAAACTTTAAACAGGTTTTCTTATTTTTAGTGATTGAAAATGTAGCTAACTATTCTAAATATCTTAATGCAGAAGTCAGTTGACTATCACCACAACACTTTATAACTTTATTCAGTCTTAATTAATATCATAATTAGTCTGATGTTGGTGTCTCCAGGTTTCAATTCTGCTCTGGTGACCCAGGCTGAGAAGCCGGCGGTGATGAAGGTCCAGCCTGGAGGAAATGCCACTCTGCCTTGTGGGATTCCTGTAAATACGGAGGTTTCCTGGTTTTTCCAGCAGTCAGATGACATACCAAGCAGAGTCCTGGATCTGAAATACACATCTGCACATCAGATAAGCCCTGTTTACATCAGAGATGAATACAGAGGGAGGCTGTTTCCTGGTTCTGATGCTAACAGACACAGTGTGCAACTGAAGAACATCAGTAAGGCGGATCTGCTGATCTACTGCTGCATCCAAACCTCAAACACAAAGTTTGGACAGTGTACAAAGCTGAAATTCACAGGTAACTCACTATGGAGATAAATGTATGTTTAAAGTAATCACACTTAAATATCATGATGATATCAGAATTTTATGAAATGCAAATGTGTTTAATCCTCTTTTTACATTTAGTAATCCTAATTTATGAATTTATGATGTTCAGGTTGCGATTACCAGGGATGTTCACAAGTCACAAAATTAGACTCCAAGTCAAGTCTCACGTCATCATGGTTCCAGTTTGACATTAATATTTAATCAAAAATTGAACACCCATGTACAGTTTTTTTCTGTTAGTAACTGATGCAACTAAATGGGAATCATCAATTGAACTGTTTAAAAATTGCATGTCTCATGGTTCCTTAACCTTATATACATTTTTTAAGTAATTGCTATTTCAAATGCCTGAAGCAATTTTTTTTTGTAAGAACTTAAGTACATTTCTAATGTATATTTTAAAACTAATGCTTTCTCAATGTATGTAAATAGTGTACATCTGCTGATGCTTCTGGACACATCATTAGTGACCCACCTTCTGCCACTTCGGTGGTAATGCGGATGGCTCTCCTCTTACGCTGTCCAAAGATGCCTAGACTGCTTAAGGCACTGGCCAAGGAACGGGCCGCGAAACCTCTGCAGCCAACCTCCACTGGGAGGCACCTCACCCTCCATCCAGCCTGCTGACAGTCGCTGACCAGTCCTGCATACTTGGAGAGCTTCCTCTCAAAGGCTTCCAAGCAGACTTCTCATGGGACTGTCAGCTCCAGCAGTATGGCTTGCTTGGTAGCCTCAGACGCATGGACAATGTCTGGACGAAGGGTGGTGACAGCGATTTAGCTGAGGAACTTCAGCTGCCGTTGAAGGTCCACCAACAGCTGCCAGTCTCTAGCAGAGGTCAGGATGCCTGCTGGTGCTCTTTTGGCTCTTTTTTGAGGATGTGCTCTAGGGTGCCTCTCTTGGAACACAGTGAGCAAGCTGGTGATTCTGCTATGTCTCATGTGTGCAGGTTTGATGGGCTTGGAAGCACATCATACACCACCTGGATGAGGAAAATAATGTGGTGAGGCTGGGCTTTCCAGATCTCAGTCTAGGTCACTTTCCTCTCAACTTTTCCATCTTGTCCAAGCCCCCTGCTGTCTCATTCCCACTGCCATGCAGGATCTTGTCTCCTCTACAGTTGCTCTAACCTCCTCTTGGACAAGGCTGCCTCTCCTTCCCTCTGGTGTTCATTTGGGGAGTTAGGAAGGAACCCAGCCCAGCTCGGCCTCTTGTGACTACTCCCACCAGGCTCCTGTGATGCAGCCTTGCCTCAGCATCCTGGACCACCTCCTCCACCCTCCACTTCCTGCCCGTCCTCACTTGGATTCCAGCTTTGGCTAGCATTGGGTCACTAGAGTCCCTGTACTGCACCACTTTCCTAGCTCTTCTTACCTTGAATTCCTCTTCCAAGGATTTGAGGGGCAGCTGCAGTTTGTTGTTTGAGTGCGATGCTGCTCAAGCTCTTCGGTAACCCAAGCCATCTCCAGAGGTGGTTGCTGACCTTCCTCTCTAGGGTCTCAACTGTAGAGATTGGGACGGCATAGATGAGAAGGGGGCACAGGATCCTTGGAAGGATACCATGCTGGTAGGCCCAGGCTTTGAACTTTCCAGGAAGAGTGAACTTGTTCACGGATTTCTGCCAGCCATCCAACTCAGTGCAAGTTGACTTAATAGTTGCTGAGTCTCTCAGAGAGCTGTCAAAAACCTTGCCCAAACTCTTGACTGGCTTCTCTATGATTGTTGAAATTGCTCTGCCTGCGATGCAAACCCGGAACTTGCCCTCCAACTTTCCTTTCCTCAGCACCATGGATCTTGATTTGGCAGGTTTGAAATGCATCCGACCCCAAGCCATCAGCTTCTCGAGTCCCTTCAGAATCCACCGGCAGCCTGGGACTGATTCTGTCGTGAATGTGAAGTCATCCATGAATGCCCTGATGGTTGGCTACTGTTGTCCGGAATTCATTCGGGGGCCCTCTGCACTCTGGCTCAGCTGACTTAGTGAGCATGTTCATGGCCAGGGAGAATAGTTTCACAGAGACAGTGCACCCTGTAATGATGCCAATCTCCACTTTGTGCCTCATAGATGTAATTGCTCCAGAAGAGACCCTCATCCTGAAGTTGTTGTAGTAATCAGCAATAAGGTCTCTACACCTGCTGGGGACATGATGTTTTACCAGAATGAACTGGACTACCTTGTGTAGAATGGAGCTGAATGCATTTGCCAGGTCAAGCCATAACACTGACAGGTTACCTTTATTCTCTCTGGCCTTCCAGATTAGCTGTGTCACCACACCAATATGCTCCACACAGCCAGGCATTCCTGAAATGCCGCCCTTCTGGACTGATGTGTCGATATAGGTAGGTTTTTTGTCAGGTAGGTGCACAGCCTCCTGGAAATGGTGGTGAAGAAGATCTTGGCTTCAACACACAGCAAGGAGATGATGTGGAACTGGCCTAGCTGGGTGGAGTTTTCCTCTGGGATCCACACCCCTTCAGCCACTCGCCATTAGTCTCCAGAAGACTCACAGGATTTTCTACAGATGCAGTAGGAGTTTTGGACAGTTCTTGTACACTTTGTATGAAGTGCCACTTAGTCTTGGAGCAGAACTCACTCTTGCTTTGTGGGTGACCTCTCTGATTTCCTTCATTTGCAGCTCCGACATGTCAAACTGCTCTTCCGGTTCAGGGGGATTGATGGCTTGAAATTTCATGGCTTGAAATAATATTATGATGAAGACATCCTTTGAGCAACAGGTAGACTTTAATTAGTGTGAACAGTTACAAACAGAGGAAGAGGTCACGTGACGCTCGTCGCTAATGGCTGCCTAACTCTGCTCGTCCGCGCGTCCCATCCACCTATTTGCCCTTTAGTCAGTCCCCTTGCCACTTACCCGTTCGCAATTCTATACGAATTCGGCGCTCATTCTTTTATTTTTCCTGATGGCTGCTAATCAGCGCAGACCTCGCCCAGTTCTTTCCAGTCCGGAGAAGAAAGTGCCCCGCTCTGATGGCGGCGCTTCTGAAGAGGCCCTTTCCCCTCTTCTGGCACCTTTTCTTGAGGAAATGAAGAACTTCGTTTCCGAACAGGTGAACTCCTTAAATGGCACGCTCCAGCAACACCATTCGGAGCTCCGCGCTGACCTGAACTCGCTGAGGGCGGATTTTAAATCTATTCAAAAAGAAGTCGCCTCTGTGAAGTCTGTGACCGATCGACACTCCAAGGAGCTGGCTGATTTTAATAAGGGCCTACTTTCCCTGGATGTTAAAATCACTGCGATTGAGGACCGCAGCCGTCGCCTTAATCTTAAAGTAGTTGGGATTAAACTAGGGCGCGAAGGGGGCGATATGCGGTCTTTTCTTAACAGCCTCTGGCCAGCTATTTTCCCCCATCTCCCTAATTTCCAGCCAGCCATTGACCATGCCCACAGGCTGCATGGCCGGTCCGATACCTCTTCTCGTCCGCCTCCCATCCTCATGCACTTCATGGACTTCCGTGTCTGTGGCTGTGGTACGTGAAGCCCGCAAAGTCCAGGACCTCAGTTTTGAAGGTGGGAGAATTTTCTTCTTTCAAGACTTTAGCGCCAAGACGGCTGCAGCCAGGAAGGCGATGAACGCGCCGATCCGGAGAACGAAGGAGTTGGGTCTTTCTCCTTTCCTGATTTTCCCTGCGCGCCTGAAGCTGTCTTTTGGAAGCCAGCAGGTCATGTCCGCTACTCCGGAGGACGCGAATACCGCCATGGATCATTTTCAGTCTCTTGGGACTCTTACCGTATAATTATTTCGCTCCCCTTTGGGTTTGCCGTTTTCTTTTTTATATATTATTATTATTCATTTATTTTTACATTTATTTTAATTTTTCTGCGATCGCTGTGGGTCCTGTATATTGTTTTGTTATGGGATGTTTTTGTTTTTGTTTTACTCTGCACTTTTCGCCTGCTTCTATTAGTTTATTAATTGGATGTCTGCTTTAGTGCTATTGCCTGACTACTCCCATTTGCCGTTTTTCCTGTTCTGTACACGGGGCAGTAGCAGTGGCACGGGGTCTGTTTTATCTGTGTCTCTGTTACTCAGAATGGGCTGGGGGACGTGTGCGCGGAGTTAGTCTGTTTTGCGGCTTAGCTTCGGGCGCCACGTGCGCGCAGTTTCTGACTTCGGTCGGAGGGGGCGGGAGGGGGGTTGTTCTGGACCTGGCCGCAGTCCCGATTAGTTTTTTAATGTCTTCTATGTTACTGCTGCGTTGCCTGTCCGGAGCATGGGTCTGGGGGATTTTTGTGTCTGCTTGGGGGGGTGGGAAGGGGTTTTTCCCTGAGACTTACTTCTTGAAGTCACGGTTCATCGACCGGCACATTCAGCTTCTGGTTCATGTCTGGCATATTGAGATTTTGTTAACTTGTTTTTTTTTCCTTGTTTACATCTTACTGTCTGTTTTGTTTTGATCATGGCCAATATAAATATAGCTTCCTGGAATGTTAGGGCTCTGAATACTCCCAAAAAACGGTCCAGTGTGACTGATTTTTTGAAGAGGCAGCACGTCGACCTTGCCTTTTTAATTGAGACCCACCTTCTCCAGCGAGATGCACTGCGGGCGGCCTCCAGGTTCTACAGGGTTATCTCCACTTCATCAGCTTCCTCACGTAGATGTGGAGTAGCCATATTAGTCAAGCGGTCCCTTCAGATTCATATTCTTAACTCTGGGGGGGATGCTGACGGCAGGTACTGTTACGCCCTCTCTGACCTGGGGGGTAGGAAGGTCTGCTTTGTTGCCGCATACGCTCCCACTCCCCCACGCGCCTCATTCTTTCGGGATCTTTCTGACCACCTTCTTAAATTTCAGGAATTTGACCTTGTTATTGGAACTGATGCTAACGCTGTCCACAACCCTGTCCTTGATAAATCTCCCTCTCTCGTGGGTAGCCGGGCGCCTCCCTCCACACGTTCCCTGTGTAAATTCGTGGAGGACTTGAATTTGGTCGATTCATTCCGCCTAATTAACCCCTCCGCCAGAGAATTTTCCTTCTTCTCACCTCGCTTCAAATCCCAGTCTCGCATAGACTATATCTTTGTTTCTCGCTCTCTTGCCTCTGCTGTTTCTAATGCTTCTCTGATTTCTTCCTCTTTGTCTGACCACAAGTGTGCTCTCCTCCACTTAGCTGTACCTACTCTTTCTCCTCGGGCCCCAAGATGGAGGCTCAACACTTCTTTGCTTCAAAACTCTAAATATATAGCCTATCTGACTCCTAGACTTGAAGAATTTATTTCAATTAATACAGGCTCAACTGATGACCCAGTCTACTGCTGGATGGCAATAAAGGGCTTTCTCCGCGATGCCACGGTTGCTTTTGCCAGTGGCCTGGCTCGCGAACGTCACCGGAAGATCTGTGATCTCGAAAGGCGGCTAGCTCACTTAGAGAGTGCTCGTCCTGTAGTGGTTGATCCGGATCATGAGACCCTCATTTTAAACACCAGGGCAGAGCTAAATGTCCTTCTGTCACACCGCGCTGAGTTTATGGTTCATCGCACTATTATGTCTCAGGTGCTAGGCCCAGTAAGTTGTTGGCTCTCAGGCTCCGGCAATGTGACTCTTTCTCCTCAATTTCTTCTGTTAGAACCAAGGACGGAGCTCTCACCACTGACCCACAGGAAATTAACAGTAGCTTTTTTCAATTTTACTCAGATCTATTCTCCCCTCCCACTGTCTTTCCACCCTCTGACCCTGATTCGTTTCTTGACTCTGTACCACTTCCTTGTCTCTCAGGCCCAGAAGCCTCTATGCTCGAGGCTCCCCTTTCAATGTCAGAACTTAAAGAGGCTCTGGACTCCATGAGCCCTGGGAAGTCTCCAGGGCCCGATGGCCTCCCTCCGGAACTCCTTTCTGCCTTCTGGAAGCAGCTCTCTATTCCGCTCTTCCACATGCTGAATTCTGCCATTTCTGCCTCCCATCTCCATCCTTCTCTTAATCAGTCCTTGATGACTTTGTTGCTCAAACAAGGTAAGGACCCTACAGATTGCTCCAGCTATCGCCCGTTGTCCCTTATGAATTCAGACATCAAACTGCTTGCCAAGGTGCTTGCCCGTCGACTGCAGGCGGTGATTTCCAAATTGATTCACCCAGACCAAACTGGTTTTATTAAATCCCGTCATGCGGCCGACAACATCCGTCGCCTCCTCCATGTACTTCACACTGCTCCTTCCTTTCCCTTCCCTACTGCCCTTCTCTCTTTAGACGCAGAGAAGGCTTTCGATAGGATGAATTGGTCATTTTTGTGGAGGGTCCTGCATAGAATGGGTTTTGGCTCTTATTTTATCAACCTAGTCCAGACCCTTTACTCCTCCCCCTCTTCTGTCCTTTTGACTAATGCCAACATTTCTCCTCCATTTCGGCTTCTTCAGGGGGCCAGGCAGGGCTGTCCCCTCTCCCCCCTACTCTTTAATCTGTCGTTGGAGCCTCTGGCTGCTGCTCTCCGTCACTCAGATGTTATTTCCCCCATCCTAGTGAAAGGTGTCCCTCAGACAGTTTCTTTATATGCTGATGATCTGCTTCTTTACCTCGGCAATGCTCCTGTGGATCTCCCTCATGTCCTTAACCTGTTTCAGTCATACGAATCCCTGTCTGGCTATAGTATTAACTGGGCAAAATCCTCTCTCCTTCCATTGAATCCTGCCTGCCGCTCCTCTTCACTTCCTCCTTCTATTCCTCAGGCAGGGTCTTTCAGATACCTGGGGTTGGACATTTACCCATCAGTTGCAGAGCTCACAGCTGCTGGCTTCCGCCGCACTCTCGAGGGCATTAAAGCCTCGATCTCCTCGTGGTCTTCTCTTCCCCTCTCATTTCGGGCTAGGCTGGCTGTTATTAAGATGAACGTGCTCCCTAGAATTAATTTTATGAGTTCCATGCTTCCCCTCTCCCCTCCACCTGCGTACTGGGCCTCTGTCAAGTCTACTATTTCTACTTTTCTTTGGGATGGCAAGAGACCCTCCGTCAGACACTCTACCCTAATCCGTGACCGGTTGGATGGAGGCGTCTCTCTACCGGACTTCGAAATTTACCACCTTGCTTTTACTCTAAGGCCAGTTTGGAGCTGGATCAGTCCTCCCCAGCATCCCCCTGCCTGGCTTCCTATCGAAGCAGAATATGTTCTCCCCCATCGTCTAGCCTCGCTCCCTTTCCTCCCTGTTAAATTCAAATCCATCTCTGCCTCAGTCGGTCCGATTATCTGTCAGGCCCTTCGCACATGGAGAAGGGATGAGAAATTGTTGGGCCCCTTCCCAAAATGGCACCCCAGTGTTCCGTTGCTCCATAATCCTGTCCTGAACATTGGAGGCCGCCCCATCTCTTCCTCGCCGTGGTCTCAGTCAGGTATCTCCACCCTGGGTGATATTTTTGATAGCTCGGGTCTCAAATTGTTCCAGTCTCTTAAGGTCACATTTAATCTTCCCTCTTCTTCATATTTTTTCTACCTCCAGCTGAGGTCCATGCTTAGGGCCTGTAATATCTCCTTTTCCTCACCTCTTCCGTTTCACCCGCTGTGCAGATTTGCTCTGTCCCTTTCTCCTGTTTCTAAGCCCGTGTCCAGTCTCTATTCCCTCCTCCGCAAATCCTCTCATAAACCTCTCCCCATAATTGCTGTCTGGCAGGGGGAGCTCTCTCCCACCCCCGTCTTATCTTGGAGTGTTATTTTTCATAATATTAAAAATTGTTCTAAAAATCCCAATCACCAGCAAACACAATTTAAGTTTGTTCACAGATTATACCCCACACCCAGGAAACGCCATCTCATGGGCTTAGAGCCTGACCCCTTGTGTCATCTTTGTCCCCTCCAGGTCCCTGGTACCTTTCTCCATATGTTCTGGGACTGTCCTCCAGTGGCTGCTCTTTGGGATTACGTGGCCAGATCTCTCTCTTCAGTTCTTTCCTCTCCCATCCCCCTGTCTCCCATGGTCCTTCTTCTCCTGGACTTCTCTTCTCTCTCTCTCTCTCGCTTCCAGCAGAGGCTTCTGATGTCTGCCTCCTTAGCGGCCAAGTTGTTATTAGCCTCTCGTTGGAAGTCTCCTGATCGTGCCATTCCTTCTGTCTGGAAGTCCACCTTTCTTGATCTGCTTCTGCTGGAACTCTCTGCAGCCCGGATTAACAACTCGTCTGGTTCTACAATCCAGAGCTGGGTCCATGACGTGCAGCTGGTCAAAGATTGGTTGCAGGTCATGTCCTGAGGCCATATTCCTTGTTTTTTGTTTTGATTTTTACTTTCCTAATTCTAACATTTTTCAGTGGTATAAGTGTGTTATTTCTTTTATCCTCAATTTTTATCTGTGCTCTCCGTGGCTGAGTGTGCCGGTGACCTTTATTGGTTTTTTGTTTCTTTATATTTGAACTGCTGTCTCAGGGTGTATTGGGGGTGGGGTGGGGGTGGAGTATGTTCTGTTTTGTTCCATTTTGTTCTTTGTTATAAAAATCTCTAATAAAAATTTGGTCACAAAAAAAAAAGTTACAAACAGAGCAGACAGAGGGTTCAAACTTGGCAACAACAATTAACTATGTACATAGGAGCCATAGACCCTCAGCTATGTTAGAGTGATATGATTGGTTAATGAATGAGTAAAGGGGGCGGCATGGTGCAGTGGTTAGCACTGTTGCCTCACACCTCTGGGACCCAGGTTCAAGTCTGCCTGGGTCACATGTGTGTGGAGTTTGCATGTTTTCCCCATGTTGTCATGGGGTTTCCCCCGGGTACTCTGGTTTCCCCCCATGGTCCAAAAACACGCTGAGGCTAATCGGACTTGCTAAATTGCCCATAGGTGTGCATGAGTGAGTGAATGGTGTGTGAGTGTGCCCTGCGATGGGCTGCCCCCATCCTGGGTTGTTCCCTGCCTCGTGCCCATTGCTTCCGGGATAGGCTTCGGACCCCCCAAGACCCAGTAGGATACGCGGTTTGGAAAATGGATGGATGGATGGATGAATGAGTAAAGTTACATCTGATCCTGCAGCAATCACGTTATTACATGGCTATGAACACCCATAGAGGACAGACAAAGTGGAGATGGAAGAGCAAGATCTGATGAATGCGGTAGACAGGGTTAACCCTGCGGTTGTCAAGTTTGAAACTCTGCAGTTATTGAATCAACAGAGTGTTAGTGAGTTTTATGCACTATGCACTTCAGCACTCGGTGCCCCTGCTCTGTTACTTTACATAGTCTGCTACTTCATGGCTGAGTTTCTGTTGTTCCTAAATGCTTCCACTTTACAATAATACCATTTACAGCTGACTGTGGAATATCTAGCAGGGAAGAAATTTCATGAACTGACTTATTGCAAAGGTGGCCTCCAGTGACAGCACCACACTTGAATTCACTGAGCTCTTCAGATGGACCCATTCTTTCAGAAATGTTTGTAAATATGACTCTATGGCTGGGTGCTTGATTTTATACAGCTGTGGCAATGGATCTGAAGGAACCACCTGAGTTCAGTGACTAAGAGGTGTGTCCATGGGCATAAATTATGGGGAGATGGGGGAGGTTATAATACCTACAATAATCAAAATGGCTATGCCCCCCCAATAATCATGTCAACCCTAAAAATGGATGGAAACCTCAACCCCCCCCCCAACAATATTCTAACCATAGTTATGCCCATGGATGTATCCCAGTCCTTTTGTTCATATAGTGTGTGTGTCTGTGTGTGTATGTATATATCGGTTAGGCAGTAAAAGTGTTTCTTTTTTAGTATGTCACTAACCTGGGATACATTTCCCTTGAGCAGGATGGATGGACTTTTTCGTTAGAAGCCTACTACTCGACCATCAGTGTTGTATGTACTATATGAGTCAGGTCTCAGAACCCAGAAATTGGAGAAGGAAGGTTTTGTTCTGGAATACCGTCTACCTGACCCTGATTCCCCGCTCCCTGCTTGCTCGCCCAAAACGGGTCACGACATGGGGGAGCTGGACCAAGTAAGAAGCCAAAAACCTACCACTTCCATATGGAATGGGAGGAGGACTTTTTTCACAATGTCATATTCGTAGTGCGTTTGCCTCATCTGTCAGTCTGCTGTTGCTATTCCGAAGAAGGGAAATGTGGAGCGGCATTTTTGGACTGTTCATAAAAACTACGACATTAACTGAAAAGCGAGCTGAGAAACAGAAAAGTGAAGGAACTAAAATCCCAGTTGTCTGGACAGCAGTTATTTTTCTCACATATATTGTAGATTAAATTCAAATTCAATTAAAAAATACTTTATTTATCCTAAAGAGAAATTAATAATAATAATAATAATAATAATAATAAATAATAATCAATATATTTATAAATAAATATGTGTTTTGCATTTTTTTATGGGTAGCTCACAAGCTAAAAAAGTGTGGGTCAAAAGGCAGGGGGATCAATTCTATGGTGGCCTGGAGGACAAGAGGTAAGCAGGCAGGAATGGGAACCGTCACAGGACAAATCTGAACTGCCTCAGGCTCATGGTTAAGCAACGATATCTCTCACTGAGTTCAAGAGCAGAGGGGTTAATAAAGGGAGCAAGGTAGATTTAGATGCTAATAGATGCTAATAGGCACTGATTGGTCAGCCCCACCCTGCAGGATGCGACAGTTTGTATGCATGATAGTCTTTGTATAGCTTTGTAGCTGCAAACTGAGAGCCAAAGAGCTGCATGCAGTTACTGACCCCTGCTCTAGCCTGTTGGCCATATGCTGTATGTGTACAAGTGAGTGTTAAGTGAATTGGGAGCCACTTACTGCAGGGGGTTCCTGTCAGAGGAAGCTGTGGACGCTGGGGAGCGGGTGATCGCTCTCGCCGGCCGACGGGCAGAAAGCGGGCAAAAAGCAGGCAGACAGGCCAAAACCGGGGAATTACGGGGTTTATTACGAGCACAGGGAGTAGGGACATCTGACGCAGACTAACATCAATGACAGACCAGGAACTGAGGTAAGACACAGACTGAAATAGACAGGACTGATCAAAATAACTAGACACAGCTGGGCATGATCAGGGAAGCACACGTGGATAATGAGGGGGGCGTGGCACACACGAGGATCGTACGAGCTGGGCGTGACAGTTTCTTTGTCTATGTTTTATTATTCTTTTTCCTTTTTTCACTTTCACTTTTTGGGAACTACTTGAAAATTGGAGTGACAGAAGTTTGCAGTGCAGCACATTTTGATTGACTAGTGTGTATCATATGAGGGGTTTTGGAATTTATTCACATTAGTAGTGGGATCATAACCTCATCTCAGAGTTTCAACTACTTCGGCTCAATTGAGCTAAAGCAGTGATCGGTTTTCTTTCACTTATCTGTCTGGTTAGTCAATAATTTAACTTCAAATATACAGTAAAACCTCTGGTCACGAACGTTTACGAACACGTTCAAATCGGGTTACAATCAAAAAGTTAGCCAAAATTTTGCATCTGTTCACAACCACACGCTCTGATGGCAAACGAAAACACTGGCGGCCAGTTTCCCTTCCAGTTCGTACGCGCCAGTAATTTCCCGTTCTCTGTTTTGCATTTGCTGCGGTGTGTTTGCGCGCGCCTGGGTTGGTTCCTACCTGCGCCCGTTGCTCCTGGGATAGGTTCCGGGCCCCCCGCAACCTCAGTGGGGATTAAGTGGTTACGATAATGGATGGATGAATGTTTCGAATTTGCTTTTGTTTCCGTATACATGCCCTAACAAAGATGACACACGTGTTCAATCTCTCCCTGTACATCGTTCTCAGTCAGACGTGACAAAGCAGTTGCGAACAGAGTGATAAACATGATGAACGACTATGTCGTCTCTCATTTCAGAGAAGTTTTAATGCGCAGGAAATGGCAAATCATCTATTTCGTGAAGTCTGGTCCACCAGCTAAAGAGCTAAAAACACCAGATAGAAGAAATCACAAGAGAGAAAACACCTGAATGAGAACGTTCCTCCATTGCGGGGCCGGACTTTCCCTCAAAACTATAACCTCCTCTCCACCCAGCTTCCTCCTCACTTCCTTCTTGCCTTCTTAATTCTTCAAACTTAATTTTTTCCCCTGTGCTTAAAACTCATAAAAAAGTATTATCAGCGAGGTGTTCGTAAGGTTCTAGTGCGAACTTGGTCTAATTAACTGTTTTTGTGCTTAAAAATCTTTAAAAAATATTTACACACAGTTTGTACAGTTTGGAAAGGATTAATCATATTGGCATACAATCTTATGGGGAAATCGGGTAGTGTCCAGAATTTTGGAACAAATTATGGCCATGACCAGAGGTTCTACTGTATTTAATAAAGTCTGTAGTTTGGGTTCCTCTAAGCCTGTGACTGTGGATTTTCCATAAACAGAGCTTCCCTTTGCTCTGGAAATAAGCTAATGGGTGGCGTAGTCTGCTGTATACCAACAGGGCTTTAAATTTGTAAGAATTATACTCAAAATGAAAGGATTTATCTGCATTGCTGGTAATGCATGTTTATAACAGAAATCACTACTTATCACCCTAAAAGTGCTGCTATTTATACTCTGCTTACAGACCATCTTGGAGACCAGTCCACTCCCCACCCTGTCCAGTGCATGACCCCTGAGCCCCCTGAAGTGGATCTTCTGCCTTGGGTTCTCCTGCCTTGTGTTGCCATTCTCACTGTTACCATCACATTATTCTGCTGCTATTTCTGTCATAAGCAAGGTCAGACATGTGTGATGTCACTGTGTTTTGTGTTCCCTGTCTGTTTGGTCCTTTTGCGTCTCATTCAGCCCCAGACTGGGCTGTAGCAAATGTGCAGTCTGTCAGGTACAGACACTGTACTGTGGGACGGGGAGGGGAGCCCCGAGCAGGCTCTCGCCACGGGAGTCAAGACACTGGTGCGTGGCAGTGTGCAACCTGTTCCAGGGACAGTGGCAGGTGGGGAGTTTGACTGGGGTGGTACAACTGTCCAATGGTAGCGCAGGTGTCCAAAGGCGAGCTCAGGGCGGGCAATGCTTGGAGTAGAAGGGCAAAAGCTTGCTTGATCTTGATTTTCAGTATGAATACAGACCGTGAAAGCAGGGCCTTATGATCCTCCTGGCTTTTTGGGTTTTAGGCAGGTGTCAGAACTTAACTCTAATAGTGTTCAATTTACACCATTGGGTGTTAAGCCCCATTTTAATATGCGCACAAGAAGTCATGAGGATAAGAAGAGCCATCCCAGATTTATCCACCATCATGAGAAGTCTCTGACCAAAAAGGACTTTACAGTTTTTTCTTGTTTTATATTGAAGGTTTGTTGGCTCAGTTCTGACTGCTTCTGAAGATTAGAGCGCTGTGGTCCTGGTGGTTTTTTCCAGATATGTGGTTTTATAGCATGTTAGTGTTAAGTCAGAGAAAAATTCTTTGAGACGTGTCCTGAGTGGTATATATTTTAATGGTGGTGTATTTGATTGCCAGTCCTTCCCTTGGATGATTAAAGGTAACATTTAATAGTGTGGAGCCATATAAACACCATGCAGTGTTAATTTAACACTGGCACATTTCCTGTGTAAGAGATTGGCGAAGACCATTCTTGGCGCTTGGTGGCAACCTTGGATGTGCAGCTGGCCCTTCTCGTGGATCTCTCCATCTGCAGCACACTGTCTCACCTTAGCCGGCGCCTATCAGCTGACTTAGAACTGGTGTGGACTAGGGGAACTATTTAAAATTTAAAATCATTCTTATATCGCATCCTTTCACAATGTGCCCATTGCAATGTCACGACATATGTCGCAGTCCCCCCCACAAATCCCCCCCCCCCCCCCCAATGTCAAACTCCTTCTGACGACACTGCTCACAGCAGAGGAGAAGCAGTACCACCTGACTTGATCAGGTTCTATCACTGAGAGGGCTTTCTGTGGCCTTCAGACCACAGTGGGAATGTGTCTCTGCTTAATCAAACGTGTTTATATAGCAAAATAAACTTTGCTGAATATTTTACATAGACTGGAGTACTTTTAGCTGATTGTGAATTTAAAGCTGTCTTTCCTGTTTTTTTGCAGAACAAAACGGACATCTACGGTGTGTCGGTAAATAAACAACGATCTGAAAAGAGGAAAAAAAATTCATTTTGGAAATACCAGACACCACATATGATATAATGTTTGAATATTCACATTAACTGCTTGATTCTGGGGCTTTTCTGATTCTTGGTGCTGACTAACCAGGACAATAAATAAATTAAAGCAAAACTTTTCATTTGAAATATTTTTCTGTGTTCTAAACTTTGTAAATTAGGCATGTAATTTGACAGCTTTCATTATCCACAATACGTGCACAGTATCTAAGGAAATACTTCCAGCCTGAATGGCAAGAATGGATGTTTATTTACAAATCAGATGATGTTGACCAAAAAATACATTAATTATCTTGTGTTCATACTGTCTGCAATGAAATAAAAGTTAAGGGACATTTGTGAATTACTGCTTTATTTTTTTATTCACATTTTCCACCCTGTCCCAACTTTTTCTGATTTGGGGTTGTACAATAAAACATACACAGGACTCGTTCCAACATCCATGAGGTCACCGAAGCTCTTTTGGCAGTTTCTAGGACAAGATTAAAATCGAAGGAGAAAGGCACGTTTGCTATTGCAGCACCTAGGCTTTAGAACAGTCTGCTCATCTATATTCATTGGTTTTAAAATTTCAATGAACTCGGATATATTCTTTAGTATGTAAAGAAACTTGTGTATACTTTGAGTGGGCCATTTGTTTTATGTGGTATGTGTTTCTGTATTCCATCCATCCCTCCAGCCGAGGCTGCTGGGATTGCTGCACTGTGAAGGAGTGGTGTAGAGGCTGTGTGCACTTGTGTTGTACTGTGCGCACCTGTGTGAAGTTGGCCCCCCATATGGTTCAGATTTCAGCCAAACTGGTCTCAGTTGTATGTGTTGCATTTGTGCTGGATTGTGCCCTTAAAATTTTTGTTTGTACTGTTTTAGTTTCTGAGATATAAATGTTTGTTTACATGTTGACTGTTAGGGAAACCTTGACAGGAAGACACGGATCCAGGTATGCAAATCCACGCCTTGTTTATTGGCGCAATCGGGGCAAAGGCACAGGTAGGGACAGGCAAGAATCGTGGTCGTTCGACGGGTAGAGAGGTCAGGATCCGAGAAGTCAGTCCTACGAAGAGGCACGAGACGAGACCACACAGGAGGGCGGGAACGGGACGTGCCGGACTCGGCTGGGAAATCGGGTCAGGAGCAGGAGCGGGTCTGGAGAAGGAAAGGGAGGCAGGTAAGGAGAAAACACTGGGTAAACAGAGCAGGCGAGGGAGATGAGGGAGACAATAGACAAAATAGCGCTCGGTATGGCTCAGAATCATCGGCTCAATACTTCGCGTTGTGCTGGGGTAATTTGGCCATATTTGTACTCCCTCTCATTACCTGCAACACCGCACACCCAGTGGTTCCCACCTGTGTGGGCATGACATTGACATCATCAGCAAGAAGTTGGCCCCCCATTTGCATCTGATTTCCACCAAGCCGATTGCAATCGTGTGTGCTGCGTTTGTGCTGGTTTGTGCTGTTAAAACTGTCCTTTGTGCTGCTATAGTTTCTGACATATAAATGTTTGTAAGGTTGCCCCCCCCCTCCCCATTTGCGTCTGATTTCGACCAAACCAATCGCAATCGTTTGTGTGGCGTTTGTGCCAGTTTCTGCCGTTAAAACTGTCCTTTGTGCTGCTTCAGGGCAGAGATATTGCTTAGTTACATAGTCACGTGACTCCGCCATTAACCCTGCATTTGCCTCCAAACCAGTCTCAATAGTTTGTGCCGTTTAAAAATAGTCTGTACTGTATTTTTTTTCTGAATTATACATCTGAAACATATGGGGGGCAACTTCACACAGGTTTTGCGCGCCTGTTGAAGCGGTTGACTGGAATTGTTTGGAAGTATATTTGAGTGTTTGTATGGAGTGGTTACGTGGGTGGTTGTTGTTACATTTTTTTTTTTTTGGTTGGTGTGAGTACTTGTCTGTCCTTGTTGATAAACAGTACGATAGCTGTGGGTGTTGCGTGAGCGGCATTTCTGTCCATGTACCTTTGCTACAAACACCTACGGTGTATAATATCTAATATCGGTAACGTTACTCGGAAATGGACAGTTTTTTGTAATTTTTTTAATTTTAAAATTTTAGGTAATTTTTAATTTGGTTACTTTAAAAGTTTAATTTCAAAGGTTATCTCTGATGCTGTTGGATAATTTTAAAAGTTCCGTTTTAACGCAAGTGTTAATTTAGTGTTTTATTGTACTCAGCACTTTATTGTTTTAACTATGCATTAATTAAATCAAGTAAAAGTTAAATACGCTATATAAATATACTGGGCTGGGAGTAAAGTACGGGGTCATAGTGAGTTAGGTAATTATGGGGCCAGCTCAGTGTTGCGTTTGCGAGATGTTTGCCCTTCTGGATGTTTGCGTCCAGTCGGACTTCATCTGCTAGCGATGTAAGTTAGTGGATTCACTCATGGTCAAGGTTCGTGACTTCGAGAAGCAACTGGCTCTCATCCGACACAAGAAGGAGTTAAAGGGGAGAGTCAATATACGTTTTAGGGAGATGGTGTGTACGCCACAAGCAGGGAGGGGGGAGAATGATGAACAGGCAGGTCGAGAGAGCTGGGTGAACATAGGTCATAGACACAGAAAAGGGCGTACACAGTTCACAGAAGCAGCATCACCTGAAGTGACGGTGTTCAAGTACTTCCAGCTTTAGAGCCAGATGAGACTGGGGAGACAGGAGGGTCCTTGGGCACTGAGGAGCCCCCTCCCCCCAGGAAGAGGGAGGTTGTGGTAGTAGGGGATTCAGTTATTTTATTAAATTTTTTTTTCATTTACCTTTATTTAACCAGGCAAGACAGATTAAGAACATGTTTCTTATTTACAACTGTGGCCTGGAAGATACATATATACAATATAAACAAAATTACGAAAAGAAAAGGAAAAAGAAAATAGAAAAAAAAATAATAATAATAATAAATAAATAAAGAAATGAAGTAAGAAACAGTGAATAAGTTGCATGTTTACGAAAAATGTCATAAAATAATATATAAACAATAAGAACGTTGGAGCAGCAATGAAAAGAGCAGCAGTGAGTTGGAGCAGCTAGTGTAAATAACAGCGACACACGTCTTTATAATAAGCTGAAATCTGAGATTGGAAAGCTGATTTAGGAATGAAATTATCCAGTTTTAACATTTTCTGCAGGTCATTCCAGTCTCTAGCAGCAGCGTTCTGAAAAGACGACAGGCCAAGAGCAGAAGTAGCATTAGGAACTGTCAACAAAATCAGATTAGCAGATCGAGTATTATACACAGAAGTAGAAAAGTGTAACAATTCCTGTAAGTAAGGAGGGGAAAAACCAAGGAGAGTTTTGTAAATAATCATAAGCCAATGGATTTTACAGCGGGTGTACAATGAAGACCAGTTGAGAGAAGAATACAGTGTACAATGATGGGTTTTGAAAGGAGCATTTGTTATGAACCGGATGGCAGAATGATGAAGAACGTCGAGCTTCTGAAGCAGGCCTTTGGATGCTGATCTGTAAATAACATCACCATAGTCAAACATGGGAAGGATTGTCATTTGAACCAGAGTTTTCCTAGCAGATGATGTAAATGCAGAACGCATTCTATAAAGGAACCCAAGTTTTACTTTGATCCTAGACTTCAGATTGTCAATGTGTTTTGAGAAAGATAGAGTATTATCCAGCCAAATTCCCAGATATTTGTATTCAGTAATCTGATCCAGTGGTGTCCCGTCAAGGGAACTGATACCTGGAGAGCTTGATAGAATATGACCTTTTTTACCGAACCACATAACTTTAGTTTTGGAAGTATTTAACTGGAGGTGCAAATTGGAACTAAGTTGGAGTTGCTGCAAGACTGTAGCAGGGGAAGGACCTGTAGAGTAAAGAATTGTATCATCAGCGTAAAGTTGGATAGATGAATCTGTAACCGAATTAGCGACAGTATTAATATAAATAGAAAAAAGTGTAGGTCCAAGTATTGATCCCTGCGGGACACCATTGGTGACTGGTAGAGGCTGGGAAAGGAGTAGTTCAGATTTTACGGACTGCACTCTATCAGTAAGATAATTGGAAAACCAAGACAAGGATTTGTCAGAGATGCCTGTGTCATGAAGCCTATCAATAAGACGTTTATGATTGACAGAGTCAAAGGCCTTGGCCAAGTCAATGAAAATAGCAGCACAGTACAATTTAGAATCCAAAGCAGAATAGATATCATTTAAAACTTTAAGAGTAGCTGTTATACACCCAAACCCAGTTCTAAATCCTGATTGAACAGGTGATAAGATGTTGTGTGCTTCCAAATAATCAGTGAGTTGACCATTTACAAGTTTTTCCAAAACCTTAGAGATACATGGCAAGACAGAAATAGGCCTGTAACAATTGGGATCTGACCGGTCACCACCCTTAAAGAGAGGGAACACTAACGCTGACTTCCAAGCACGAGGAATTTGCCCTGTACATATAGACAAATTGAATATATCTGTGATGGGAGCGGCGATAATGGAAGCAGCCATTGTAAAAAAGACAGGATCCACCTCATCAGACCCAGCAGATTTATTGGAATCCAACCTGAGCAATTCATCCAGAACCTCTTCCTCTGAAAAAGCCCGCAAGGTGAAACTATGAGAGGAGGACGGAAGTATTGTAAGATGAGGGAGAGTTGGAGAAGATGCAGTAGAGCAGTTAGTAGAATATATAGGTGATGAAGCAGAATTAGAAAATTCAGGGGTTACACCAGAAGTTATAAAGTGCTTATTGAGGAGCTCCAACATACACTTCTTGTCTGATACTACAGTGTTCTCTAAGTAGAGTGAAGGAGGTAGCTTACAAGATGGTTTATTTTCCATCTCCTTTATCGTATTCCAGAATTTATTAGGATCAGAGCTACTAAGAGAAAACTGCTTCTTAAAATAGTCTGTTTTAGCCTTGCGAACGGCTTGTAAGGATTTATTTCTGAGTTGCTTAAAAACCAAACTATCTGCTGGGGATCTAGAGTGTCGTGCCTTGCGCCAGAGAGTATTTTTTTGTTGTAAAAGCATAGTGAGCTCCGGGGTAAACCAAGGACTATATCGATCCTTTACTCTAAATCTTTTCATCGGGGCATGTTTATCAACAATAGCCCTGAAAAGCTTATAAAATAAATACCAGGCCTCGTCTACTGTTGGAACCAGCCTGATTCTTGACCAGTTAACATCAGCCATGTCGTGTAGAAAAGCTTGGTGATTAAAGTTTTTAAAAGCACGTTTGCAACAGAATCGAGTTGGTTTCTTGGTGGAGCAACCATTTCGAACACATGTAGTAAAACAGTGGTCACTGATATCAGAACAAAATACCCCAGAGTTATACTTGTGAGGAGAATTAGTTAAAATAATGTCAATCTGCGTAGCCTTGTCTATAGATTTGATGTCATACCTAGTGGGGGAGCAGATAATTTGATGCAAGTTTAATGCATCGAATTCTTGAATGACTTTATCGGGTGGTTTGGTCATATCCCAGTTTAAATCACCAAGAAGCACAAATTCAGTTTTGATCAAGGGCGCCAACACACTGGACAATGTCGTTAAAGTACAGGCCGGGGCTGATGGAGGGCGATAGCACCCAGCCACTGACAGAGTAAAATTGTTAGTGAATTCAATGTTTATGTAACCTTGGGCTGCAAGGTTACGTAACCCTGACTACGCCACCCGAGCCCTGCCCCTCAGGACTTCAAATTAACCCCACGACTTCCCCTTGCAGTTACATTTGCATGAACACACAGAGACACATATCCCAGAATTAAAACAATTTATTAACACAATACTAAAAAAAGAACCCTCCCAGCCGGTAAACAATTACCAGCATATGACACCACTAAAACAGACAAATGGGGTTGAGAGCAAAACCCAGGTGCTGGTGGTCCAATACTATAATCACGCCTTAACCCCTTAGCCAGCCAGGGAAGGTGCTTACCTGGAAGAAGAAAAAGAAGGAAGGGGAGACACCACACACATACACCCCGAGGGCACACATATCCAAGTGGGAGTTAATATCAAAATCACAGCAAACCACATCCTGGAGTTAGGGACTACCCTCCAGACCTCCTAATATACCAGCCAGCACCCAGTTAGCTCCGGTAACCACACACCCCTTGTTCACAACTATGCCAGTACAACGCACGTAATCTTACAAAACCAAACAAAATCAAAACAGGCAAAACAGCAGTGACCAGCTCCTGAGCATCAGCATAGACCCGGACACACTCGTCACCTCGAACCCAGCCTAGGAAGAAAATCAGTCCTTACATACCCGGAAGAGAACAGAAATGCACCCAGCCACTCCTATTACTCATTACCTTACGGCGCAGCCCGGACACGAAACCAACCGCTCACCACCATTTCCGTCGCTCGCAGGAGTACCACGGCAGCAATCGGACCACTCCCCCACTACCGGCTTCTCACCACTTTTATCCACACCGATCCCAATTCATTGCGTGTACCGCTGTTTCTACCCAATTAAGACTCCAACATGAAACGCCCCCATTTACCTAATCAGCGTCTCATACATACAGCCGGATACGGGATCCGCGGATGACGTCATCCCTAGCGATCACCGGTTACATTCTACCCCCTCCATTTGAATCGACGTCCCGTCGATCCCACTCCCGTAGCCACCTGGGAGACAGACAAGTCAATCCCTAGAAGCCCTAAGACTCACCTCCGAGGGTTCCCCCGCCAAACCCAGTGCCCTCGCAGTTACAGCCCCAATGCTAGTGCTCACCACAGAAGCTGGAAGGCGATGCGGATTAGAATGTTGCCCCGCCGTTACCTGAGTGCTCCGGCGCAGGGCTCCAGCCTCAACCCTAGCAGATGGACTATCCAGGGACCAACCACCTCCTCCTGCACTCGAGCTAGGGTCCTCAACCCCAAGGTCAACTTCCTGTACCCCAGTGGAACAGGGCCTAGGCAGTGCCCTTGTCGACTCCACCTCAGACACCCCTGGCACAGTCACGATCACCCCCGAAACTGACCCTTCATCATAATCGGCCATGTCTAGCCGGCAAGGATCCCCAACCCCCGATCCCCTGGGTTCCTCCCTGGGCCCCGGGGTCGGATGCCTGCTCCGCAGAACACACTTCATCATGATCCGGTGTACCTGCTGTACCTGTTCCAAATCCTGAAGGGGTGCCACAGTATACACTACTCCCCCAGGCGCAGGCGCTCGCAACACTTGGTACACCACTAGGGACCAAACATCCTGGATTTTATTCCGGCCCCGCACTGAATGGTTACGCAAATGCACCAATTCACCCACTTCCAAAGGTGCACACAGGGCCCTTGAATCATGCCTTGCTTTCCGATGGTCGGCTGCACGTTTCAACTTCCCCTGGACGCTACTAAACGCCACCTCCAGGCGCCTCTGATGTTCCTGCACCCACTCACACATCGTACCCCTCCACAGGTCCGACCTCCTGCCCAAAAGAAAATCCACTGGTAACTGAGGTTCCTGACCAAACATCAGGAAGTGTGGAGACTCACCAGTAGTCTGATGTAGGGTCGTGTTATAACTAAACACCAACTGTGGAAGATACTGTGGCCAGTGGCTCTTCTGTTCTGTCGACAGGGTGCGTAATAAGTTATGCATTGTGCGATTGAAGCGCTCGCACTGACCATTCCCTTGTGGATGATAAGGGGTAGTGCGAGTCTTCTGGATGTTATACAAATCACACAACTGATGAACAATCGCACTCTCGAAACACCGACCCTGATCAGAATGGAGCCTTGCTGGAAATCCAAAACGATAGAACCATTCCCTAAGGAGAACACCAGCCACCGTAGAAGCGCGCTGGTCCCGAGTGGGTATAACCTGCGTGAACTTGGAAAATACATCAGTTAATACCAACACTTGTTCCAACCCATCCCTAGAGGGCTCCAAAAATGAGAAGTCTATGGCTAACACTTCATTTGGCCTATTTGCTAACAAATGGCCCATCGGAGCTCGTCCCTGTGTCTGGGAAGACTTAGCGAGCATACAACGCTCACATTGCTTACACCATTCCCTAATGTCCTTGGCCATCCCTGGCCAAAAACACCTCTGGCGGACCAAAGCCGCTGTCCGCTCGTTGCCCTGATGTCCCTGGGCATCATGCAACTGGTACAACACCTCTCTCATTAAAGATGCCGGGAGTAGGAATTGCAACCACCCCTCTCCCCCATCCGGCCTAAAGACCCTACAGTGCAGGAGACCATCTGCCACTGTGAGGCGGTCCCACTCCCGCAACAACAGTCGTGCGGCAGGCAACAAACCCTCTCATTCTACTTGACTCGGCTTACGTCCTGCCTCCCAAAAAGGAAGAACAGCACTAATGGTAGGATCCATCTCCTGAAGCTTCCTCAACTCAGCCGAGGAACGCTGCGGGAGCACTGTCATAGCTGATTGCGTCACCGGTGGCACCCTTCCCGAAATGGCCTCCTGTAGAGGGGATGGCAACACACCTTCCAGGAACAGGGATACCAAACTCTCAGAATTAAACTCTAGTTGTTGCCGTGACAGCGCATCAGCATTTCTATTCGTCCTGCCAGGCCTATAGCGAACCGAAAAATTAAACGCTGCCAGCTCAGCCACCCACCTCTGTTCAGTGGCCCCCAACTTGGCAGTGCTCAGATGGCTTAAAGGATTATTATCGGTCCACACTACACACTGCTGGCCCCATAAATATTCCCGGAATTTGTGGGTCATTGCCCACTTCAACCCCAAAAATTCCAGCTTCATAGAACTGTACTTCCTCTCAGCTGGATTGAGGCTCCAGGCTAGCATAGGCTACAGGACGCACCTTTCCCTCCTGCTCCTGTGAAAGCACAGCCCCTAGTCCATGATGACTAGCATCCACCTCCAAAATGAAAGGCAGAGAAAAGTTTGCAAAAGCCAGAGTCGGAGCATTAATCAGTCGTACCTTCAGCTGCTGGAAGCTCTCCTTGCATCCGTCTGGCCACACCTCCGCCAACCTCAATTTCTGGCCCCTACGACCCCTACCCCCCCCTTGTACTGCTACCAGGCGATATAGGGGGGCTGGCAGTCTTGCAAATCCCTCTACAAAACGCCGATAATAACTGCCGAAACCCAAGAAAGACTGCAATTCCTGGATGTTCCTCGGCCTAGGCTAATTTGCTACTGCAGACACCTTCTCCGGGTCAGTAGAGACGCCATCACGGGAGATACGATGGCCAAGGTAGCGCACCTCCTTCCTAAAAAAAACAACACTTCTCCAAATTAGCCTTCACTCCCTCCCTCTGTAGTCGTCCCAACACCAACTCCAGACGCTTCAGATGTTCACCTGCATCAGAGGAAAAGATGATAATATCATCCAAGTACAACCATAAAGACTGCCCATTCTGATCCCCAAAAATCCGTTCCATCAATCACTGGAATGTACTAGGCGCATTACACAACCCAAAGGGCATTCTATTAAACTCAAATAGCCCAAAGGGGGTACAAAAAGCTGTCTTCGGACGATCACTCTGTTACAGGGATTTGATGGTATCCACTCGACAAGTCAATAGTGGAAAACCACTGAACCCCGGATAGAGAGTCTAATGTCTCCTCAATGCGAGGCAGGGGAAATGCATCCCTACGGGTTTTGCTGTTCAATTGCCGATAATCCACACACATCCTCAAGCGGCCATCCTTCTTTTTCACCAGCACAATGGGAGAGGCAAAGGGGCTGCAACTTTCTCGGATAACTTGACTATCTAACAATTGATGAATATGAGCCCTCACAGCCTCATAATCTGACGGGGGGATACGTCTAAACCTTTGTCTGACCGGCTTATCATCCATAAGGGGAATATCATGTGACAGGAGCGTAGTACATCCCAAGTCACCCTCCGATGACGAAAACACTCCAGCATATTGCCTCAACACACCCCTAACACGTTCCTGCTCCAATGAGGGCAATACTGATAGGTCAAGTCCCTGAATTTGCTCCAACACTGAATGGTAAGCACCCATATGGGCATTCACAGAAAGGGTTACCCCACCCAAGGTACTCCCCTCCCCAAGGGGCTGATCTACCGGCCCCACCTTCTCTGTCACCCCGGGAGGCAGACTTACTACTTGGGCCTGTGTCACTATACCCACTGGACAGCGCGGATAAAGAGTGGCCATAGTTTTATTGACATTCAAAATGGGAACATACATTGTCCCCTTGGTTACTCTGAGGAAAGCTGGAAGGGGCAACAAACTACTTGGAAGCTGCCGAGCGGCACTGGCGGGCTCAAATAAAACTTCCCCTAAAGCCCCACCCAGCTTTTCAGCACAAGTTGCTGCCACAAATTTAACTGTTCCCCCAGGTATATAAATAGCCTTTCGTCCTCTTACTTTTACCAATCCCCTGGAGGGAGGATCATTAACAGGAGCTTGCTGGCAAAACTGGAACGCCTCCTTCCACCGTTCAGCCTCTAGGCCAATGGTGGAACCATCAAAGAGGGCTGAACCATGCTGGACAAATAATTCAGTATAGCATTCCCTGATCACATTCATCCCCAGCACCCCTGGTGTACTAGAGCCACCTGACCCGGGAGGATCCCTAACCACCAACCAGCCCCTCTTTGGTAGATGTTTACCCAAAACCTCAACTGCCAACTCAACATAGCCCACATAGGGCATTTCCAGACCATTTGCCGCCTGTAAATGCAACCAATTACTCTCCTTCAATTGGCCCTGCATATGCTCCCGGAAGAGACTCTCCGGTAGTGTTGACACCATTGACCCTGTATCAAATAAACACTTCACCCCTACCCCCCCTACTTTTAACAGGGCACTGGTCTACCAATGAGGAGATGGCCTGACTTACCGGGGTGGGCCGACAGGAGCCAATGTTGCCCCCTTCCAATGAGTGGCTCAGCACATTGGAGGGGCCTAGTTTTCCGGAGGCTGGGATGCAACACCGGCCTGGCCAGCAGAAACCCGGAAACCTGACAACTCAACTCGTTCATTATCACACTCCCGTGCATAGTGGCCTGGCTGCTGACACCTACGACAAATAACAGTACCGGAGCGACTCGGGCCCCTCGGCTGCTGCGAACCTGATAGGGCCGAAACACTTTTGGTCAGGAAATTAAATTGCTCCTGGTGTTTTAGCAACATCCTCTTTAACTCTGCCAACTCTACACCAGTAGGTCCAGGAGGTAAAGACCTTAGGTGGGGGTCGAGTGTAGTGCATAGCACACAGTGAGGGCACAGAATGACTCCTACCCCTCCCACATTCACTGGGCCTCCCCTCCCGCTCCCATCGGATGGCTTCGGCCCATCAAGCATGGACAACTGGGGGGCCTGGCGGACAAAATGCTTCAACTCCCTACGCAGAGCTGGGTCATACACATACTCCACAAACTGATCACGCAACAACATATCCGAATTAGGGACAGAATCAGGAGCACGTTGTAACTCTTTATCCATCAATGAACAAAGAGCATGAGAATATTCCTGCAATGATTCCCCCTCATGTTGTTTACGTGAAAAAAAACCCTCCTGTAACTCAACATAGGACTTAGCACAACCATACAAGTCCTTCAAAATGGCAGCGATCACAGCAGGGTCCTCCCTTTCAGCCCTACTCCGATACCGAATTTCAGCCTTAGCCTCCCCATCTAGATGATCATACATAAAATAAGCTTCCTCCAATCCATTCAGATGTCGGGCCCTCACGCTAGCCTTTACCTCCTCCAACCATTCATCCACCCCAATCCCAAAAGTTCCCCGAAACACCGGGCACCTCCGCTCCCTGGGAATATACAGCCGTTCCATCCCAGTGTTAACCAACTGCCCGTCAGTCCTCGCCGATGACCCGCTGGTGCTTGGCTGTACGGTGGTATGCTCCGGCCGAAGGTGTTCATTCTCGGCCTGCAGCTGTTGCACCAAGTCCTTAAGTCCTTGAACCTCTTCAGACATGACTCCTCCCCACACTGCAGGATATAACACAATTCCAGCCCCAGCTGGTACAGGTAATGTTCCTCGATGGGCCACTGCTGTTTTGCCTACCAATCTCAAATCAATCCACTAATAACACGCCAAAAACTGGAATACTTGTCTCTGGTAAGAAGATGCAGAATCCTGCCGACTACGCCAGATTGTAACCTTGGGCTGCAAGGTTACGTAACCCTGACTACGCCACCAGAGGCCCTGCCCCTCAGGACTTCAAATTAACCCCACGACTTCCCCTTGCAGTTACATGTGCATGAACACACAGAGACACATATCCCAGAATTAAAACAATTTATTAACACAATACTAAAAAAAGAACCCTCCCAGTCAGTAAACAATTACCAGCATATGACACCACTAAAACAGACAAATGGGGTTGAGAGCAAAACCCAGGTGCTGGTGGTCCAATACTGTAATCACGCCTTAACCCCTTAGCCAGCCAGGGAAGGTGCTTACCTGGAGGAAGAAAAAGGAAGGGGAGACACCACACACATACACCCCGAGGGCACACACATCCAAGTGGGAGTTAACATCAAAATCACAGCAAACCACATCCTGGAGTTAATACCTCTCACTCACCCCACATTCACTCCATGCAGTGCAAGAACACAGCCTCCAACCTCCAGCACCACATTCACTGGCTCTATGCTGTAAATGAGGAAGAGAATAAACTACCCTCCAGACCTCCTAATATACCAGCCAGCACCCAGTTAGCCCCGGTAACCACACCCCCCCTTGTTCACAACTATGCCAGTACAACGCACGTAATCTTACAAAACCAAACGAAATCAAAACAGGCAAAACAGCAGTGACCAGCTCCTGAGCATCAGCATAGACCCGGACACACTCGTCACCCCGAACCCAGCCTAGGAAGAAAATCAGTCCTTACATACCCGGAAGAGAACAGAAATGCACCCAGCCACCCCTATTACTCATTACCTTACGGCGCAGCCCGGACACGAAACCAACCGCTCACCACCATTTCCGTCGCTCGCAGGAGTACCACGGCAGCAATCGGACCACTCCCCCACTACCGGCTTCTCACCAGTTTTATCCACACCGATCCCAATTCATTGCGTGTACAGCTGTTTCTACCCAATTAAGACTCCATCATGAAACGCCCCCATTTACCTAATCAGCATCTCATACATACAGCCGGATACGGGATCCGCGGATGACGTCATCCCTAGCGATCACCGGTTACATTCAGAACAAGCAAATCGAATTGCTTGGGAACTGTCTTAGATAATGCAATTGAGCACTTAAGATGTTCTTTGATATAAATTGCCATGCCGCCACCTTTGAAGGACCTGTCCTGTCTAAATAAATTGTAGCCAGATAAATTTAAATCAGGATAAGAGATATACTTTTTTAACCAGGTTTCAGTGATTACTAGAAATTCAGGATTTGAGCTCTCTACCCAAATCTTTAAGTTAGCCATCTTTGATAGGAGGCTTCTCGAGTTTATATGAAGAAACCCCAGGCTCTTTCTGGCACAGAAGTCGTTAAAGGACAGGTCATTTAAGGCTGGGTCAGGACCAGGATTAGCATGCACATTGCCTGAAATTATGAGTAAAAGGACGATTAAAGCCCGGCCTAGAGCTTTTAAAAGACCACATTGTCTGTTCTTAACCCTTGATCTTATGACCTCATGTATTAGAGGTGTAGATAGTTATGCACCCATGATAAAGGGTCCCGTACGGTGTCTTGCCTGCCTGGTGCCCAGGTAGGGGACCTTCCGAATCGTGTGGACAGGCTTTTGACCCCAGTCGGGGTGGATCCAGTGGTCGTGGTAAATGTTGGCACCAATTACATAGGCAAGGGCAGGAGGGCTGTTCTGCAGGATAAATTTATAGAAGTCGCGGATAAGCTTAGAAGCAGAACATCCACAGTGGTATTCTCTGGAATACTTCCTGTAACTACTCCTAATGTTTTCTTCTGTCAGAAATCAGATCACGAATTAACTGATGTTAAGCACAATATTTTAAATTTCTCCTTCCTTCGACGTGGCAAATCAAACACTGTGAAACACCGTGGAAAAACAGAAATAAAGATTATTATTATAACTCAATTTTTACAAAATTCTTTTCGGCATTATACAGTAATCATTCACGAGTCTTAAGTAAACGGTCTACTGCATTTACAACACAGCGCAAAATCACGAACAAGAAAAGGCAAAACAGTAACATACCGTGTGCTCCTTCTGATCAGAATTAGGAGGCATTATACCGAGTTATAACCTCTTTCTTTCAGTATTGAGTTTCTTTTCTTAGCTATTTTTCATTCCACTTGCTAACCTTGTCTTCTTTACATTGCTCATTACGGTAGGTCATGTAATCACGTAAATGTAGCTCTTTCCGCTGAACAGTAGGAGGCACTGTTACCAGAAAAACTCTAAATTAAACCTTTTACAAAGAATATTTCAAACAATAACATGTTGGCAACAAAATGAAACAAAATACATTCGCTGGACAAAATACAAATAAACATTAAATAAATACATAAGCAACCAATTTCCTGGCGACAGCTACAATTCCTGTGCCACGTGCAGTTAGCTAAGATAAGGAGATTAAATGTGTGGCTAAAATGGTGGTGTAGGAAAGAGTGGTTTAGGTTTATGGGGCTCTGGAAGACTTTCTGGAATAGGTGGGACCTGATCAAGCTGGATGGGTTGCTTCTGAACCAGAGGGGAACCAGTGTTTTAGGGAGGTGTATGTGTAGAGTAGTTGAGGCATGTTTAAACTGATGGAAAGCCTCAATTAATATTAAAAATGGACACTGTAAAAGGCTTACCCTTTGCAGTCTGTATCTAAATGCTGGGAACATTAGAAAAAAAATTCATGATTTAGAGCCTTTTATTTTATCAGACTCTTGCGATATTATAGGAATAACGGAAACATGGATGAGTGACAATGACGGAGAAGAATATAATATGGATGGTTACATGTTCTGTAGAGACCAGATAGGCAGGAAGGGAGGTGGTGTGTTACAGTATACGTAAAAGAAAACTTGCAGGTAAGGAAGCTCACTGATAAAAATAAAAGTACAGAAGCTGTATGGATAAAACTAGATGCTAAAAACTCAAATGGCCTAATTGTCAGTGTTTGTTATAGAGCATCTAACGTAGCTGCAGAGGAAAGCAGAATGTTATATGACGATATCAGGATTATGAGTAATAAAAATGATGTGGTGGTTATGGGTGATTTTAATTTACCTGGGATTCATTGGGACACAGCAGGATAATCCATCCATCCATCCATTTTCTGAAACTGCTTCTGCTGTTCTGGGCTGCGTGGAGTCTGGACCCTATCCCGCATGCTAGGAGCACAAGATGGGAAACAACCCGGGATGGAGTGCCAACCCATCGCAGAGCAGACTCACATGCCATTTACTCACAGATCAGTCACACTTACGGACAATTTGGTAACTCCAATTAACCTCAGCATGTTTTTAACAAAGCAAGATTCATTATATCACTAATTTACTGAAGCTGCCAATAGCGTTGTATGAAATCCACAGTAGCATGCTTCTTATCCCAAACAGGGTTGTCTGTTCCATGTGCTGCATTATCTGCTTCATTATGAAATTTGAGGAAGGTACCCTTAAAAAAAGAGAAAATCAATAAACCTTTGTCTATTAAGCTAGGTGAGGCAAGTATATATCACATTTTCACACATAAAGTCAATCAATGTGCTTTACAGAAATAGTTCAAATGAATCAGTTACATGAATCAGTTCCAGCCTATGAGATCTAAAATAGTGTGGTGATCTAATATGCAGGGATGCATGCAAGGTCTTGGGGGGAGGATGTAGTCCCCTACATTAACCAGCCATTTGGGGTTAAGAAGAAGTTTTTTCCTCGGGGGGGGGTAGTGTATCTTGATGATGCAATAACTTGTTGCTTTTACCAGATGTAAAGGCTGAGGTGCGTAAAAGTGGTGAAAACACATCGACAAACCATACAGCAGAAGCAAGCTGTTGTTATGAGGATTGCAGGCTTCCCTGGCATGTTGGGGCCATCGACTGCACTCATGTGCGCGTAATGGCTCTAACTGAAAATGAAGAAATTTACATAAGCAGAATAAGATATCACAGCATCAATGTCCATGTTGTGGACAATTATACAACTTTGGACCTAGTGCCAAAATGTATTCTTTCTGAAAGTAGCCTCACTACTTTATTCGAGCAAATTATTGTGAGTTGCCTCAAACTGGGACCCAAGTGTCGCGATGCAGCAGGCGATGCCTCAGCACCCCAACAGCCCCGATCCTCAACAGGCCTGACCCTATTAGTTGGTTTAGACTCTTCCAGGGATGAGGCACCCGAAAGCTTCCCCCCATCCCCTTCAAGATGCATGCAGCCTTCCTGTGGGTGGCTGCAGCAGAGCTACTCCCGTGTTGCAGCCTTGATGTTTCATCTTTTAAATATGTTTAATGCTTAGGTTTGTTTTAGCCGTTAATGCAGAGGAGTCTGGATGGTACGGGCAGCATCAATGTAAAGTATTTCGTTTTTGTACATTTTGTTATATTTCACATTGGAAGGGAACAACAGTAGCGGAAAACTGAACTGTCCGTTTATGCGCGGGTCTTGCAACCTTGGGAAAGGGGTTTTCCGGCAATGTAAAACTGTCGAAAAAAAGACGGAAAAAAAAAATGTTGCGAGGTGTAGAGGTTGGAGCATTGTCTGTATCGTTCGATTCTAAGTGCTGTAAATCAGATAAATGAAAGTGGCAAATTATTAAATCAATTCCAAAGAAAGAACCGAAGTCATTTTGCTTCATACCCGTCAAAGGTGTAACACCCGCCTAGAGCAGAAGGCTGTTGTGCCAGTCTAGACCCCCCAGATCTTAATCCCATTGAGAACTTGTGGTCAATTCTCAAGAGGCGGGTGGAGAAACAAAAACCCATAAATTCTGACAAACTCCAAGCATTGATTATGCAAGATTGATTGGCTCAGAAGTTGATTGACAGCATGCCAGGGTGAATTGCAGAGGTTTTGAAAAAGGACCAACACTGCAAATTTTGACTCTGTGCATAAACTTAATGTAATTGTCAATAAAAGCCTTTGACACTTATGAAATGCATGTAATTATGTTCTTATGTTCTTAATTCAAAATGACTAATCTGGATTATATAAAATACCATTCTTTATAGCATACAGTACACTGGTATAATGAGACGGTTAACCTGGATGTTTTGTCAGAACCATTGGCAGCACAACCACCATGAAGTCTGTTTTTATGTAGTATACCATAATTTTAGTTTGCATAAATACCACATGCATATGATAGAAAGTCAGCGCTTCCTACAAAAAACTAAAATGTATAAGACTGTGTTTTAATCTTAAGTAGAGCTGTAACGATTACTCAATGAGACTTAGTTACTTGATTGTTAAAAGCATCAATTTGAATTTTCGTTCTTGCTTACTCTGCAATTTGGCGGTAGGACGACAGTGCATTGCAGATAAAAACAAAAGCATCAGTTGCTGGAAACATTTCTGATTGAAAATGAATGTATTGCAAAGCAGAACATCATAACATGATGACAACGCAAATACATCTTAAAAGAGGACATTCAGAGGTGATGGATTCACCCGATAATGCAATAAGCCATAGATATGTGCCATTTAGCCTGTTTGAGTAGCCTCGCTTGTTTTAGTCATCACTTTGATTTAAAACGTTTTACTTCATTTTCTTTCTACGGTTCCTGTAGGCCTAGACTGTGTCAAAATAATCGCTTCTAAAATGAATATTAGCCCCATCACTTAGCCACATCTTCTTAAATATTATGTGTAGGAATTATTAACTCAGGTATATTTTAATATCTCCACCAATATGTTTTGAAATTAATTAACTTTTAATTAATTATTATTTAATGCTGATTAGTAACCAATTGTTATGCCGAATGGTCGGCTCCTCCAAACTCAATTGCGAATCCCCGATATCTGTTAATGTGAGACTTAAATGGGATTCATTAATAACCAGTATCGCTTAATAACCTGGGTTAGTAGGCTCGTCCAGCGAGCTGCGTCACCAGGTAATGTAAATGATCGGTAGCGAAGCTCCCCTCACGGCCAATGAGAGAGAGTCTCGCAATATTTCAGACGAGTTTGAGGTTTCTGAGCGTAGTAGCCAGATCGCACAGAGGCAGGGACTATTGTGAGCACTCAATGACGGAGGCTGAAGTTGTGTAAAAAGACATGCATTTATTCCTACAACTAACATAAGACAGACATTATACCTAGCAAACAATAAACATGAAATAACGGAAAAGACACAAACGATGTAATCATGAAAATGCAGTGACCAGATTTAAAATGATTAACCTAAAAAGGGAAAAACTGTTCTGCAAAGCAAGCAGTATGTAGGAATATGAACCTAAAGGAATATAGCAGGTGAATAGGACAGTTTAGGTTGTTAGAAAGGAAAGGAAGTTGGTTTACTTGGATGCAGGAAAGAGGGAGGTCTTTGCAGTTGGTTGCAGTGGCTGATGAGCTGATGGGTGATGGCTCTCAGGGAGGCGCGGTGTTTGCAGCGGTTGTTGGAGTGGAGTCCCTCCGGTTCTTTCTTCTGGTGAAGCTTGGGCTGAGTTGCAGTTCTTTGGGTCTTCACCGACGGGCTTCAAGAATGCTGCTTGTTTCTCCTTTTTCTTCCGTCCTTTGTTCTGAGGTGCCAGGTTTTATAGCATAAGGTTCGTGATTAGGAGTGACCAGGAATTCGAGTCCTGGACCAATGGCTGACCATCCATTTGGCGGGCTTCGGAAGGGGGTCGGTATCAGTCCTTTTGGGATTTATGACCAGACTGACTTCTCTGGTAATGGTAATTTTCATTAGGCTGGTGTAACTTTTGATATGTCCACTTTTGTGGTAACCATTGACCAGATTTGGAAACTGGAGTGATTTCCCGTCGGTTTGATACCAAACATGCCATACCAGCCTAGCGGTTCACACCAAATACCATCTGTGATGATTAATTAATGATTACTTATATTATGCTATTATGTTATGTTCTATTACTCACACCAGTATGTGGTATATATGGTAGACAGTGTAGATTACACTTCAACAGATGTATACCCTTTATACAGACATTATATGACATTGTCTTGTCATCAGCACATCTTACCCTTGGATAGGCATGGTGAAATACAAAGATCAGATAAGGGTTGCCGAGGAATGTGGCAAAGCAAAAAGGGGGGGGAAGGTTTGTCAGACAAAGGAAAAGAATCTTCGAAAGTTAGGGCACACTAAGATCCCTGGTTAGACCATTCAATTTCCAAGATTGTTCTGGTTTAACATATATGCAGTGGTAGTTATACCTATTTATTTATTCAAATTGTCGCAGCGCTGGGCTCAGAGTTCAGGGGAACCACCCCTTAAGACACCGACTACGCCACCCTGGGAATTGCGCCCAGGGAAATAGTTCCTAAGCTAAATGAAACTCCAAGAGAAAGGTACTCAGGTCCGTTATACACGGCAGCAGGAGACGTGACTCCACTTACAATCTTTTATTACGACAAAATTAAAAACACCATCCACACGACGAGATAAAACCTCGGGGCTGGTCCACACAGGGTAGGAGGTTAAACAGTTAAACAGATGGCATCCTGAAACAAAACACTACAATTCCCATGCATACACGCAATACAACATGCCACCACAAAGTTCCCTTCCTCCCTTATGGCATCCCAACCCCAAAGAATCTTAAAACACACAAGATAAAATCCCTCACATTCAATACAAAAAAGGAGAGAAAACAAGAGCAGAGGCAAAGAGGCAAAGCAGACAAAGAGGCAAAGCAGCAGCAACTGCAGGACAGGCAATCCAGACCGCAGCTGTAAAAGCAGGCAGAGCAGCAATGCTTAATGGCGTAGTGATCTCCAACCAGCCGGATAAACTCCCTCCACGTTGCCTGCAAAGGATGGCGCCAGGCAAAACAAGTTAATTAAAACCCACAATCACGAACCTAGATCGAACTTACGGGCGATTTTACACAAGCCCATTACAAGTCGCCAGCCCCACCATTTACCCGCAGCAACGTGCACCCACCGGTTGAATACAAGTGAGCCGAAACAGAATGGGATAAAACGTACCCGCTGCCACCTACCAAACAGCCGCCTCCAATAAATCCGTCGTATGCAGATCTTTACCACGAAGTCAGGTAACCGGAAGAACCTTGCCAGCGTTCGACCCCCAGCCAACCACTGCCATTTTTATAGGGCGCTACCACGAATTACAATACAAATCGGCCCGCACATTTAAAGGCACAGGTACTTAAAATAGTCATACTGCCACAAAATGTATACAAGTGTTTAGGTGTGAGGGGTAAAATAATAGACACGCTGTGAACATGGTTATAAGGGTGGCACACAAACCTAAGACTGTCTAAGGACACTCACATAAACATGACTTGCATATTGAGACTGGCGATCATAAGCAACGTACTATACAGGATATACAAAAACCAAACTTAAAGGAAACTTTCTGTGGGGTGTTGGGAGAGTTGTATGCAAAGCAGGATGTCGGGTGATGGGGTTGTGGGCCAAGTTGAGGGGCCCCTGTCCCTGGGGATCCACTCTGCTATCTGTAGGTCGTTAAAACTTTGGGGAATAAAAGTTGGAGTGCTGGCCTCCCTGGTTATCTATGTGTGTGGGGTCACGAACCCCCCTTTGGGGCCTAGGCCAATGTGTGCCTTCTCGTACCAGGGTAGGCCTTGTCTCAGGTCACCTGGAGTTTAAGCTTGGTGAAATGTGCATGTGTGATCCTACATATGGTACATCCATCCAACCATCCATCATCTCCCGCTTAATCCGAGGTCGGGTTGCGGGGGCAGGAGTCTCAGCAGGGAGGCCCAGATTTCCCTCTCCTTGGCCACTTCATCCAGCTCCTCTGGGGGGATTCCGAGGTATTCCCAGGCCAGCCAAGAGACATAGTCTCTCCAGCGTGTCCTGCGTCTTCCCCAGGGACTCCTCCCAGTGGAACATGCCCAGAACACCTCACTAGGGAGGCATCCAGGAGGCATCCTAATCAGATGCCCGAGCCACCTCATCTGGCTCCTCTCGATGCGGAGGAGCAGCGGCTCTACTCTGAGTCCCTCCCGAATGACTGAGCTCCTCACCCTATCTCTAAGGGAGAGCCCAGCCACCCTGTGGAGGAAACTCATTTCGGCCACTTACACTCATGATCTTGTTCTTTCGGTCACTACCCATAGCTCATGACCATAGGTGAGGGTAGGAACTTAGATCGACTGGTAAATCGAGAGCTTTGCCGTTTGGCTCAGTTCTTTCTTCACCATGACAGACCGATGCAGCGCCCGCATCACTGCTGACCGCGACAGGCACCAACCACCTTATGGCCACAGCTCCAGTCAGCTGCCTCCACAATGGAGGCATGGAACATGGCCCATTCGGACTTAATGTCCCCCGCCTCCCCCGGGATGTGGGAGAATTTCTGCCGGAGGTAGGAGTTGAAACTCCTCCTGACAGGGGATTCTGCCAGATGTTCCCAGCAGACCCTCACTATACGCTTCCTCCCCCACCAGCGGAGCCAACCCACCACCAGGTAGTGATCAGTTGAGAGCTCCGCTCCTCTCTTCACCCGAGTGTCCAAGACATGCGGCTGCAAGTCCGACGACACGACTACAAAGTCGATCATCGAACTGCGGCCTAGGGTGTCCTGGTACCAAGTGCACATATGGACACCCTTATGCTTGAACATGGTGTTCATTATGGACAATCCATGACGAGCACAGAAGTCCAATAACAAAGCACTGCTCTGGTTCAGATCGGGGGGGCGTTCCTCCCAATCACGCCCTTCCAGGTCTCACTGTCATTGCCCACGTGAGCATTGAAGTCCCCCAGCAGAACAAGAGAGTCCCCAGGAGGAGCGCTCTCCAACACCCCTTCCAAGGACTCCAGAAAGGGTGGGTATTCTGAACTGCCGTTTGGCGCATAAGCACAAACAACAGTGAGGACTTGTCCCCCCACCCGAAGGCGAAGGGAGGCTACCCTCTCGTCTACTGCGGTAAACTCCAATGTACAGGCGCCCAGCCAGGGGGCAATAAGTATGCCCACCCTCGCTCAGCGCCTCTCCCTGCGGTCAACTCCAGAGTGAAAAAGGGTCCAACCCCCCTCAAGGAAACTGGTTCCAGAGCCCAAGCTGTGCGTCGAGGTGAGCCCAAATATATCTAGCCGGAACTTCACAACCTCGCGCACCAGCTCAGGCTCCTTCCCCATCAGAGAGGTGACATTCCATGTCCCTAGAGCTGGCTTCTGCAGCCAAGGATCAGACCGCCAAGGTCCCCGCCTCTGCCCGCTGCCCAACTCACATCGCACCTGACCCCTATGGCCCCTCCTATAGGTGGTGAGCCCATTGGAGGGGGAACCCACGTGCCTTGTTCAGGCTGTGCCCGACCAGGCCCCATGCATGTAGGCCTGGCCACCTGGCTCCAAAATGTACGTGACATGGGACTTGCTCTAGCACTCCAGGAAACAGTGACCCGCGTCCGGGCAAGGGAAACCGTGGATCCAAAATCTTTTTCTTCATTAGGGGTCTTCTGAGCCGCACTTCGTCTGGTTCCTCACCCAGGACCTTTTTGCCTTGTGTGACCCTACCAGGGGCATAATGCCCTGGGCAACTTGAGCTCCTGAGATCATTGGAACACGCAAACCCCTCCACCACGATAAGGTCTTGGCTCCAGGAGAAGTATTATTATATTACTTGATAACCATATTATGTTAGTTTGCCTAAATGTATTGTGTGTTTTGAGTAAGATGTCTGTAAGTGCATAAACCGGTAGGAGTGAAAACTCCAAAGTATGCTAATAAATCACACTGGGAAGCTTTCCACGCTCAATTTGAACTGTTAGCCCAGGCAAGTAGACAGTAGCTGGAACAGACCACTCTCCAGCTCGCCCTTTCACTAACTGAGGATCTGTTGTCTTGCTTGCTGTTGCTGGACTTTAGCAAGAAGGCTAATTACAGTGCATGGGTCGGCACCATGACACGGTGTTTTAAGAAGTGCTACCGATAGGGACTCCTTTGGTCTGAGCTGCTAAGCCAATGAAGACTCATGTTTGAATCTCTGAGATCTCTGGCTAATGACGTTGAAAGTTTAGCAAGGCAAGCTTATGTACACATGCCACCGAATGTGCAGTGTGAGCAAGCCGGTGACCCGGTCGCATTGATGAGGGGGAGAGGACTGCTGATGATAACGGTTGGGGTAAGAACATGCAGCACTAGTTTGGATAGTTAATATTCAGAACACATGCATTCTGGGTCTGGCCTTTTTGATGGAGCAAGGCTGCCAGTTGAAGCGGGTGAAGGCCACATTAAGTTTCAACAGTGGTTACATGGTAAAGGGATCAGATGTTGGGTGAGCTGGTGAAGTGGCAGGTGGGATCCAGGCATGCTGTGTGGAGGGAACTGAGCAGTCACATCATGCTGGGTCACCCAGTGCAGCTCGGCATGAGCCCCTGGCATGTCCCACACATCCCGGGAGACCAGGATTGGCCCAACATAGCCATATAAAGGTGCCCTCACCAGCTACTACAACTCCTGCTACCCAAACGTGCATCCCAAGCCTGGTATCAAAGGGACCGAACAGACTGGGTTCATTGCTGGACAGAGAGGGCAGGAATGGCAGCTCTGCAGGGGATCTGAGAAAGGAGTATCAGTGACCTAGATAAGCAGCAGCAGGAGCAAATGTTGCTGCAGAGCGGGCTTTAGTGAAGATGCAGCACATTGGTATAACAGGGCCATCTAGGATCCCGTGGGCATCGCTGGTGGTCATAGTCCCTAAGTAGGGAGGAAAGTGACGCTTCTGTATTAATTACAGGAAGTACAACAAGGTAACAAAGAAACCCACTCCAATGTGTGGCTGAACGCCTCAACCTAGTGGCTGGCTTCTCATGGTCCCTGTACCTAAAGAGCAGCTACTGGCAGGTCCCACTGTCCTCAGGAGCTAAACCCAAAACAGCATTCTGGACTGGTAAAAAGTTGTGGCAATTCAGGGTTCTTTGCATAGGCCTATTTAACACACTAGCCACCTTGAGTGTTTCCTGGAGTGCTAGAGCAAGTCCCATGTCACGTACATTTTGTCTTCTTGGATGATATACTAGTGCATGGAAATTCCTTCTCCTCAGCTGTTATCGCTCTGCAGCAGGTACTAGACAGGATTAGGGCAGCAAGGACGAAGCTTCACCCTGACAAGTGCAGGCTCCTTCAAGGGAACTGACCATCCTGGGGTATAGAATAGGGTGTGAGGGGGTGGGCACTGTAGAGGACAAGGTGCATGTCATACGTGAGTGGCCCACACACAGATCAGAGGAGAGAGCTGAAAAGGTTTTTAGGGTCAGCTTCTTACTATAAGAAGTTTGTATGGGGGTTTTCCTGCATTGCATCCCCTTGTTCAAGACTGGCACTTTGTCTGGACAAAGGACTGCCAGGCAGCTTTTCAAGCTCTAGAGCAAGCCCTGAGAAGCTCACCATCCTGGTGCCCCCCGAGCCAAACTTGCCTTTCGTACTGGACATCAAGGCAAATGCGAGGGGTGTTGGGGATGGTCCAGTCCCAGGCCTGGCCTGATGGAGGCAGGGTGGTGACCATTTTGCAGCAAGGCACTAAGCAGAGTGGAGATATTGTGGCCCACAGGGAACTGCTGGCTGCAGTCTCTAGCATCAGGTATAACCTGAGTGGTCAGCACATCATCCTGCACTCTGACCATGTCCCCCTGCAGTGGCAAATGTCCTTCAAAGAGCCAGAAGGGCAGGTGGCTCGTTGGCTGGAGGAGTTAGGAGTTCACATTGACCCACCATGCAGGGGGATGCCACGGTAACACTAACGCACGATGCCGGTGCAGTGCACAGCAGTGCAGGTACTGTGAGCGCAGAGAGGCTAGGAATATGAGTTTAGTCCCGGGACAGATGAGGTGTGCAGTGAACTGCAGCAGGGTCGC
This sequence comes from Brienomyrus brachyistius, assembly GCF_023856365.1. NCBI lineage: Eukaryota > Metazoa > Chordata > Actinopteri > Osteoglossiformes > Mormyridae > Brienomyrus > Brienomyrus brachyistius. Next base: position 37,111,722 of record NC_064536.1, read on the forward strand.
TAAGTCGGCAGAAGAGCAGAGACATGACCCAGGCCTACAGCCTGTGATGCTGTGGGTGGGCACGCAGCAGCGGTCGTCATGGGAAGAAGTGGCAACCCTCTCTCATTTTCAAGGGATGTATAGCAGTGGTGTCCATCTATGCCTTTGTGAACAACATTCATTGCATTCTGTATGTTGTGGCTTTGATGTTGGTTTTTATCCCTTATTTAAAGAATTTTACATTATATGTTTGCAAACTTCTTAAGGTACTTGAGATGTTATCAAGCTTTTGCAAGTTGATTTCATTTATTTTTAAAATGATAAAAGTTGTTTAAGTGATTGTTTTTCATTTTAATTAGACCTGAAGTGACTGGTATACAAGACGCGGAGATAAGCAATATTTTAATACAAATAAGATTTTAAAGAACATGCAGTTTCAATAAAAGTAATTTAACAAAGTGCAGCAGGAAGGCAGCATGTACTGCACCCCCCCCCCCCCCCCCATCCCATTAATTGAATCGAACACCCAATCCATTTAAATGAAGAATTCAATAGAATCAGTTCTGTAAATTGAACTGAACTTCCCATCACTAGTAACTTCCAAGATTTAGTGCTGGTGCTTGTGGTCAACCATTCAGCAAGCTATCACTGTAAGTTCATAGTCTGGAGTAGGTAGTAATAAAGGGATCTGGAACTGCCTCTGAGGAACTACAATCCGGCAGAGTTCCTGCAGTGTGAACGCAACAAAAGTTCCTGGTTCTGGAAAAAAAGTTCTGGCTTATGAAAAAAGTTCCTGCGACATGAGGGAGCCCATTGACATGATGAAACTATTTCCAAAGCACATTTCGGGAACAAAACACATAAGCCTACATATATGCTGTATAAGGATAAGAATGGAAAACGGTGTCTCTTATCACAGATGTAAGCTTAATATCTACATAAATTTGTCTTATCCAGAGACCACAAACAGCATAGGCAGTATAGTGTTGGTCTTGAGCAGCTACAGATGGCTGAGCCAGGATCCACTGGAGAAAATGGTGTGTGTGTGAAAGAGAGAGAGAGAGAAACAAGAAAGATATTTATATGATCATCTATCCATTTTCTGAACCTGCTTGTTCTATTCTATCAGGGTCTGATGCCTGTTCTGGAAGCTAGAGGCACAAGACAGGAAATTACCCAGGGTGGGATAATCATTTAGATGAATTGAAATGGGATGTCATCTGGGATTTTGGATATTGTAGTTTATAATAATGTAGCATAGAATTTGTGTCTTCATTGTCCTAAAGGTGAGATGTGAGAAATTATTTATTGTCATTAAATGATAATCTGATGATAAATTATAGTGATATTTAATAGTTAATGGCTATATGCCTGTTTCCTTAAAATTGTATGCGTTTTCATAATGACTTGTGTTTCTCAAAAAATAAAAAGTCCTAGTCATATTTCACATACCTCCTGATCTTTTCGATAGCCAGAAACGCCCCTGTAGTACAGGTAAGCGTAAAATGTCTTTTGAAGTTTGAAAGCCAAATGCTTGTTGGTTTGTAAAACTTAATCAAGCTGCCTCCAGTAGCAGTTCCATTGAAAATTAATTCTTTGCTTTTGATGATGAAACAGATTGTTTCAATTACGATGCTCATGTCACAATGTGTCCTTGTATTAAGAAGGCCATACGTCCTGTGCAGTTCTGTAAGTCTGTAGAGAATAATTTGCATTTGTATGTAATTCTTCCAAACCAGTAAAGTAATCTTTGAAGTTGTGTGTCAAACCACCTGGCGGAGAACCGGGAGACACCCGTCTGCATTTAAGCGGCGCGCCCTAAACATAGGTAAGGAAAGGTTTTTATTATTGTTTAATGGAATAGGGAGACAGAGACGGGGGTGTCTCGGGGACATACGCCGCCAGGCAGGGTCTCCCGGTAAGGGCACTCGCCAATTAACAGAACTAAAGATAAGAGAGCTGTTTGTGCAGTGTCCAGTGGGCCCAGTGTGTGTCTGTGATGTGAGAGAAATCTCTAAAGGAAGGGTCACGTGTGGATATTCCCTCAGAGATAAACGCCTTGAAGGAGGGGAAAGTTGACCCTGAGGGCTTGGGATACTGCTTCGAGGCGTGGAGGCCTTGAAGGTTTAATAGTGATTTAAAGGTATTGCCCTGAGAGAGGGCAATTGTTTGTGCTGCAGGTTCTTGGATTAGTGTGAGTCGGAGACATCGCCCTAAGAGAGGGGGGTCTCCCTGTTCTGATAAAGTAAAGGTTGGGTTGCCCTAAGGGAGGGGCCCGTGTGTTTCAAGTTGTGGGGGGAAAAAATGCTGTTATGTCGTGATGCAAAGATATTGTTAAGTTGACAAGGAATTGTTTTAAGCAAAGGTTATATTGTGTTGCAAATAAAATATTGGTAAAGTAATAAGGCCAGAGAGAGCCTAAGTATTAGAAGTTGTGGGGATTTTAAAGGTCTGCTGGATCAGACTGGTTTTGTTATGCAGAAGTGGGGAAAATGATCATATATGCAATTTTGGGTTGAATCAGAGAAAAAGCACATATATTTTTGACGGATAAGTTGAGTGATAAGGTGTATGAAGCAGAAAAAAGTACCCCAGAGGTAAAACCGCTTAGGAGACTAAAATTAAAAAGGGATCAATCTAGCAGGGGAACTGGATAGAGCATTTGTGCATTTCTATAGAAAATCATTTGTAGTAGTGGAAGTGCAGGTAGGTGAGTTTAGAATTTTGACGAATCTCAAAATAAAGTTTTTTGAATAAAATGTGATTAGAAGATTCTATGGACTATAGAGACTAAGTTTAGAGATAAAGGGTATTAAAGCACATCTTTGTGAGAGAACAACAGGTCATAGACAAGGGGTTTCGTGAATTCCCATGGAATTAGGGAGTTTAGCAGAGAAAGCATGAGGAGGCTCGTGTGCATGGTGGACAGGCAAACGTAAATCAGGCTGATAAAAAAGAGAGAAGGGAGGCTTTTGTATATGTGTGCCCGTAGATAATTGGGTGCAACGTTAGGAGTAAGTAGAAAATAATTTAGTCAGTGACACTTTAAGGTGAAGTAGGTTCAGTCAGGGAGAAAATTCTTATTAAGGAAAAGAAAGGAAAACAATAGAACACGGGTTGGCTGTTAAGAAATTTGATAATTTTTATATCAGACAGGAAAACAGCCCAAGTGACAGTAGAGTGGAGGAAAACAGTAAAATGAAGGGCCCAGTAAAGGCAGCAGACACACCAGTACAGCAGCTGGGGAGGGAGCACCCCCTGCTTAAAAGAAAGATAGAAAAGGTGTCTAAAAAGTGGGAGAATAGAACAGAGGCCCTGGTAACTAAGTGGCCTAAAGGGGGCACATGGGATGTAGCAGTGTGTGAGGAGATGGAGACTCTGATAAAGTATCATAAGGCTAATAAGAACACAGAAAGGCGTGAAAAGAAAAGGCGTAAGGAACTGGAAGTTTTGAGGTTGTTTAAAGTAAAGGGAGAGACCTGGAGAAGGGACCAGAAAGCAATGAGAAAGGCATTAAGTGAGAAAGAAGAGATGAGGCAGGAAGAAATATGGCCACCGTCTTATCAAAGTCAGTACCTGTTAGTGGAAGCCCCACCTCCTTCATAAAAGGGTCAGTTTCCAGTAATAGAGGGGAAGGTGGAATTCAAAGGTGAGGTGACACAGACGGAGGAAGCAGGAAGGGAGCAGAAAGTAATGGCAGGTTGTTTAGATGGATACAGGGAAGTGAGTGCATTGCTGCGGCAGGCTGTGGAGGAAGGACTGCGAGAGAGTGAGCTAATAACAGAAGGTCAGGCATGTGGATCTGAGAAAAAGGGAAGTGCTAAAAAGGTGGGGTACGGAGTAAGTAGTGGTAGTGATGCAGAAGGGCTGATGCACCTGCTGGACACCCCTAACCCTCCATCTAAAGGATGGAGTCAGTTTCAGGAGAAGGAGACAGAAACAGAAAGTGAGGAAGGAGTAGAGGATAGAGTAGTGAGAAGCAGGGGGGCTGTAAGGGCCCCCACCAGGTACACTCTGATGCTTCCGTTAATGGTGAAAGGAGCACAGACACAGTATGTGCCGTGGGCAGGACAGGATCTGGAGGGCCTGCTTCTCAGACTCCCAGTCCTGGCAGAAGGGGCCGGAAAGTGGATAAAAGCATTAGAGGAGGAAACTATGGGTCGGCTCCTGGCGATAGGGGACATAAAGGCAGTTATGGCTCGCGCTTTGGGGGTGGATGCAATGGAGAGACTGCTGCGAAGCAGCGGCCTAGCAGCGGCGACATGGATTCCTGTGAATGATGCATGTCCCTTTGACGGTTACCGTGCTAACCTCTGGCACCAGCTGCGATTAATGTTTCCTCCACGGCTGAGTGTGGTTGAAATGAAGATGGAGCCCATAAAGGAGGGGGGAGCCCAGCTGCCTATCTGCAAGCCCAAGAAAAGCAGTGGAGCACTGAGACAGAGCAGGACCTGCAGAATCCGGCATTCAGAGGTCTGTACCGGAGGGCACTGCAGGACGTGCTCCCTAAGCCAGTGAAAAGCAGGCTAAGGCAAGTTGTGGGACTTATTACTTTGCCTGAGGAGCAGTACCGTGAGCAGCTGATTCATGCTATTGACTTGTACAGAGAGGAGGAGGACTCTGCTAAAGAGCGTGAGAGGGAGCTGACAAAGAAACTGAATCAGATGCAGCTGGAGGAGCTGACCGCTAAAAAGAAAAAAGTCCAGGCACCAGTGGTCTCTCCGGACCCCAGCCCCCGGGGGCAGCCTGTAGACAGCCGACAGTCTCCTGTCGCTGGGGCCCCTCAGAACACTAATTGGCTTTCGGTCCCTGATTGGAATAGAGAGAAAAGATATGATAGGTGGGGGGGTGACCAGAGAGCACCTGATTTCCCACAAATTAGACGACCCCAGTCTATGGGAAGACTGGGGAACAGGCCACTTCAGCTGGTGTGCTGGAACTGTAACCAGCCTGGACACACCTCTAGAGTCTGCCCAAATCCACCCTTTCAGGGGGTGAGCCCGAGACGCCCTATGGGCCCGGTTAATCCAGGAGGCTCTGTAGGTCCAATGCCAAATAGAGGCAGGGGTGGCAATCCGCAGTTGCAGAATAACAGACCACGGGGTCCGATCAACCCGTGGGCCCAGGGACGTTTATTCTAGGGGTGCCCAGAGAATCCTAAAGGGTGACCTCAGATGCCAATGTTGAGTAAGGGGTCTGAGGCTGAGCCGATGCTGCAGGTTCAAATAAATGGCAAAGTAATACCAATGATGATAGACACTGGAGCCACCTACACTTGTGTAGGACTAAAAGATGCCAGTCATATCTCCCGGTCTGCTGAGAAGGTCAGGACCATAGGATTCTCAGGACAAGTGCAGCATATTCCAAAATCTGCTCCAGTGGAGATTAAGATAGGGGACAAAAATGTAAATATGCCCATATTAATATCAGAGCACAACCCAGTGAATTTGTTAGGCAGAGATGCTTTGTGTCAGCTGCAGATAGACATAAAATGTACAGAGGGGGGTGTAGAGGTGCTCAGTGGACAGTACAGCCTTATGCGACAAAATTTGTTGTTCCATAGAGGGCAGTATAGTTTATATGGGATTGAAGATGTTACTGGAAAAATTTGGTAAATTTTAGAACAGTGGGGTCCATTTATACAGGAACAATATAGCAATAGGTTAAATTGGACACAGGAAAAACATATTTGTCTGTTGCGATGGGGAAAATTCAGTGATCCTGAAGTAAAGGGTGAGTGGGATCAGCTGATAGAGTCTCTGCCTGGCCGGGAGAAAGAAAGGATGTGCATGATAACAGACGGGATAATATTAGGCCCTGAGGGAGTAGCCATTCCGATACGGAAAACGGGAATAGTGGGAGAATGGTACAACATACCAGACATGGAGCCCCACATAGCGATGGCTTTTAATCAGTCCATGCTGGATCTGGGAGAAATGATGCAGCGAGCAAAGCAGGTGGTTTGGGTGCCGACGGTGCGTGAAGGCGTGCAGGCAGCGGCAGGAGAGAAGATGTTAAGGATTCAGTGGAGTGCAAAGGTTGTAGGTGATTTGAAGTTAGACAACAGAGATTCGTGGCTGTGGAGCATGATAGGAGTACAGTGTGATGCAAAAGAAAGTACAGAGGAATGTTGGGAGGAAATGGAAAGAGAAGTGCCTGAGGAGGTGTGGACTGCTCATGATACAGATGTAGGCCTAGTAAATTCAGCTAGCCCAGTGGAAATTTATCTTAAACCAGGGTGCACACCACCCTGGAAAAACCAGTACCCCTTGAAACCTGATGCTGAGGAAGGTATAAGGGAAACAATAGAGGGATTACTGGATGCAGGGGTGTTGGTGCCTACCATTAGCTGCTGCAACACCCCCCTCTTGCCTGTGCCAAAGGCAGGAGGTGAAAAGTGGAGGCTGGTTCATGATTTGCGTGCAGTAAATGAGGTAGTGGAGGATCAGACAGCAGAAGTTCCCAATCCACACACACTGTTGACAAATGTGCCCCCAATGCAAAATGGTTTACAGTTGTGGATTTGTGTTCAGCGTTTTTCAGTGTGCCCCTTGCAGAACAGTCACAGTTTCTGTTTGCTTTCACCTACAGGGGTCAGCAGTATACCTACACGAGGATGCCACAGGGATTTAAGCATTCGCTGCATGTTTTTAATCAGGTGCTTAAGGCAGACTTAGATGGACTGAATTTAAAAAGTACAGTGATACAGTATGTGGATGATCTATTGTTGTGTGCTGAAACGCTGGCAGACTGCCACCAAGACTCAGTGCAGTTGCTGAAGGTTTTGGTGAAAGGGGGGCATAAGGTGTCCAAGGCCAAGCTGCAGTACTGCCAAGAGCAGGTTACGTACTTGGGGCATGAGATCAGCCACGGGAGGAAAGCTATAGCAGCAGAACAGTTAAAGGGGATCACAAAGGCTCCGAAGCCCATGACTGTGTCACAGATGCTGACTTTTTTAGGGATGACAGGATTCAGCATGGACTGGATTGAGGACTACGCTGTGAAGGTGGCACCGTTGTGGGCACTGATAAAGCAGGATGGCCACACTAATTTGAAGACCTCCTTAATTTGGACAAATGAGGCCTCAGTAGCATTTGAATCTATCAAGCAGGAGCTACAGAATGCACCTGCTCTGGGCCTCCCAGACTACACCAAGCCATTTTATCTGTATGTCAGGAACAGGAAGGACAGCTTTGGGACAGCCCTGCTCACTCAGGACTTGTGTCCTGGCAGACGGAAGCAGCCATTGGCATACTATAGCATGAAGCTGGACAATGTGGCTCAGGGATACCCACCCTGTTTCCAGGGAGTGATGGCTGCCTATTTAGGCTATGAAAAGGCCACTGCCATCACAATGAGTTATCCAGTGACAATTTATACTTCACATAAGGTGGTGGAACTTATTGACAAAGGCAAATTTGTGTTGACCCCAGCAAGGCAGCTAGCGTACTTTGCATTTCTCACTTACCTAGATATGACAATAAAGTGCTGCACTACAGTAAACCCTGCAGACAGCATTCCCCTGGAGGATGAGGGGCAGCCACATGAGTGTGTGCAGAGTCTTTGGTTTACACTAAACTGAGACCAGACTTGGAGAGCTCTCCCATTGAAAATAGCGAGATGGTGTTGTTTGTGGACGGCTCATGTTGGAGAGATGGGGATGCCTTAAAGGCTGGGTTTGCTGTAGTTCAGGCACAGGGTGATGATTTTTACACTCTCATTTCAGAGCCAGTGGCACCACCGTGTTCCGCTCAATTAGCGGAGCTAAAGTCTTTGACTGAAGCGTCCCGGCGAGGACAACATAAGACGGTTACTATCTACACAGACTCTGCATACGCACACGGTGTATGCCATCTGTTTGGAGCAGTCTGGAAGCAAAGGGGGTTTCGCAAAAGTGACGGCTCCCCCATTCAGCATTATAATCAGATTTTGGAGTTGCTACACGCAATGATGCGTCCTAAGCGTTTGGCTGTTGTTAAGTGTCAGGCCCACCGCAGCGGTCGTGAGTTTGTTATTCAAGGCAATGCGGCCTCTGATGCGGCAGCCAGGGCAGCTGTGCAGGTCAGGACTGCTCATCTTTTGCCTATGGTGACTATAGAGCCGAACCTTACTGTTTCTGATCTGGTGGCCCTGCAGGAGCGTGCGGGCCCCTATGAGGCCTCTGTGTAGCTAAAAAGGGGGGCTTCTAAGGATGCTAATGGTCTGTATCGCAACCATGAGGGACTTTTGGCCGCACCTCTGTCTTTGGTGAACATTTTGATAACGGATGCGCATGGTGTGATGCCCGGTCCGTACGATCCTCGTGTGTGCCACGCCCCCTGATTACCCACGTGTGCTTCCCTGATCGTCTCCAGCTGTGTCCAATTTCTTTGATCAGTCTTGTCCTATTTAAGTCCTAGTCTTGCTTGTCTCCCTTGTCCGTCATTGTGGTATGGTGTTGGTTGTTCCCGTCTGGTGTTTCCTGATCCCAGTTCCCATAATAAACCCTTCGTTTTACCCTGATTTCGACGTGTTTGCCTGGTCCTTGGCCACCTGCCCGCACGATCGCCTGTCTGCTCGCCCACAATCATGACACATGATCTTGATCATTGCACAAAGGGGGGATGTGTTACGGAAAATTACACGACAAGGTTTCTGGGCACCTCAGATGCAAGCAATGGTGGATGCAAGGTTGTCAGAATGTGAGGTGTGCATTAAGAACAATGTACGCAAAGCAATCACGGCCCCAATAGGGCACATTCCAGTGCCTGAGGGACCGTTCAAACACCTAGTGATGGACTATGTGGACATGGGAAAAACAGCATATGGAAAGCGATATATACTTGTGATTGTGGACAGGTTCAGCAGATGGGTGGAGGCAATACCGTCCAAGGACATGGGGGGCGATGACAGTGGTGAAATTCCTGATCAGAGAGGTGATTCCGAGGTTTGGGATACCAATTGAAATAAGCTCTGATAATGGAGCTGCCTTTATGGGGAAAGTTACTAAGTTAGTGGTTCAACAGCTGAGAATAAAACAAAGGTTGGGATGTGTGTATCACCCTCAGTCACAGGGCATGGTGGAGAGAGTGAATGGCAAACTTAAGCAGAAGCTGAATAAGATTTGCGCCACCATGAAAATGAAGTGGGTGGATGCACTGCCAACAGCCTTGATGGCGTATCGGATGGAAACGCACAAGGTGACGCATTTGTCTCCGCATGAAATGCTGACAGGGAGACCAATGCCTGGATCGACTTGGAGGGGGCTGTATAAGGCCTAGATCAGCTGGGGGATGAATTAAAGTTGTACATTGTAACCGTTGGACGTTAACCAAAATACACAAAGCTATTTCCAAACAGGAAAAGGAGAAAGCACAGAAAGAAGACACAGACCGGGAGGAGCCAGTCATCTTTCCAGGAGATAAAGTCTACCTGCGAGTGTTCCGGCGAAAGTGGCACGAGCGGGACCCTTCAAAGTGACACGAGCCTCAGCAACAGCGGTACAGGCAGAAAGGAGTAACACGTGGTATCATTTGAACCACTGCACTAGAGTACTGCACGAAAGGCAGATAGTCACTGAAAACGACACAGAGGATGCAGCTGCCCTTGGCTCAGATGGCCCTGATGGAGGTCCCAGAGGAGCTCCACAACTTGGAGTGGAGCCAGTTTCAGGTTCAGAGCAGACTGAGGGTCAAGAGGGAGCATCGCAAGCAGGTCAGCTACTCCAGACAGAACATGAAGCTGTGGATTCTGGTAGGGCTGACAGCAACGATATTGGTGATGCTAATGATATATCAGGCCCTTCAGGTCTGGGGGCACAGCAGGACCACAGGTCAGGTGAGTTCAGAACAATTGACTTCACTGACTCAGCCTTGTCCTTTGATGCTGAATAACCTCTCAGATAACAATGAGCGAAAGCAAAGAGAAATAGGGAGGAGATATGGGAGTGAGAAGAGTGAGCAAATTGTAGAATATACCCAGGATGAAGTAGACCTGGATGGGTTAGCAAAACGTACGTTTGGGAATTGGGGTATAAATGGGCTAAGTATACCGCCGCTTCATTAGGGCAGGAGGGTTGTGTGTTGTGTGCAGGTCCTGACCCTTCAGTTAGGGTAGTCCTGTTCCCATACACTAACAAACGGTGTGAAGAATGGGAAATGGAGAGGATTATGAGATTCTGGAAGAGTCTGTGTCAGGAGGGGCAGGCCCCTGAGAAAGACTGCAGGCCCATATCTAATCAGTCAGAGCGCATACCATACTGCCCCTATCAGTGTCTGATATATCAGGGAAATACTAAATATGCTTACAGGGTGGAAAAGCATTGTGGGCAGTTTAAGCCCTGGGAAGGGGGACAGCAAGATATTATGGTGAACAAATTGAGTTTTTTCAAGGGACTTATTTATGAGTGTTTTACAAATGATGGGCCAGAGGAGGTAGGCATCTTCTGGGGAACCTGTGGAACTGTTTGGGATGTGAAAGGTCCCCGAGTACAAAACGGAGAACTATGACGTGTTCCGCTGGATGCGCTAGAAAACCAGAGTGTGCCCCTGGCAGATGTGTGGTGGCTGTGTGGTAAGGAGGGCGGATTGAGGCCTACTCTTCCCTATAATTGGGGAGGCCTCTGCGCTAGGATAATGTTAGTCAGCAAGGTGGATATATATTCTAGAAGACGACCGTCTAGGTCCCGCAGATTTGTTGCAAATTACGAGAAGGATCCCAATGTATATATAGATGCGACTGGCCAGCCGAGGGGCATTCCAGAGAAATATAAGGCGAGAAGTGAGATAGCTGCTGGTTTCGAATCAATGTTTATTTGGCCTACTCTTAACAAAAATGTGGAATGGATAAATTATTTGTACTATAATCAGCAGAGGTTCACCAACTACACTCTGGAGGCACTCGCATCTCTGGGGGAGCAGCTTCAGGCCATCAGTCTGATGACCTGGCAGAACAGGATAGCCCTGGATTGGCTCCTGGCAGAGAAAGGGGGAGAGTGTGTGCTGGGTTGTTTGTGATGACGGGTTGTTTGACTGGTGGTATGATATGTGGGGAAATTGGCAGAAAGCCCTTATGAAAGCACTCTGTGTGGGTGCTGTGCTCATTTTTGCTCTGCTACTTATCTTTTGTTGTGTAGTTCCTCTTGTTCGCTCCCTAGTGGGGAGAGCACTGTTCCAGCAGGTGACTATAGCTGCAATGTCTAGAGTGGTGGGAGGACCGTTTGGAGCGGCATCCTCCTGGACCAACACAGAAATGGATGGCAACATAGACACCTTGGATGCAGTCCTGCCCATAGCTGAAGTTCGGCCATTCCGTGTGTGAATACTCCGAGCAGGAGACCTGCAGCGTGGCTGCCTCCCACGACATCTGGGACTTTTTCTGATTAGAACAGACTGTCCATTATAATAGTCTGCAATGTTATTAGTTAACCTTTTACTTATCTTTGTATTACATATATCTGTTTTTGTATTGGGTTTGTAATAGATTTTGTAGTTCTGCTGTATATGCAATATATCCAGGGGAGGTCATTGTATGGCGATCCTCCCCTCCCTTTCCTGATGTACCCCCTGTGCTGCTGTTGGTTGACTCTCAGTGTTAGTAGTCTGTGAGCCATACCTGCCATGGACCCCGAAGGGGGGCTGCGCCTGTGGCGGGCTGGGAGTGGAATTTCCCTGGGTCATAGGGTTTTTGCCCTCCCTCCTAGGCTGGATGGACAGGATTGTGTGTGGGACTCCTTGGAGTCCCAAAGGGGGGAAATATATGGAATATTATTTAGCACTATATAACGTAGAATACAAGTATTATGATATTATTAAAAAGTATGCCAAATATCCATGATGTAATCATTACAATGTAAACATAATGTAATCAACACAATGTAATCAACTAGTTGTATTTGCACCTTTTGTTAGTCTGAGATTCTGTTAGCTACTTTATGTTAGTCCTGAATCTATGAATATTCACTTTTATTAACGTACATTTTATCACTATGTTAAAGGACAAATATATTATCAACCTTTTAGTTAGACAATGTGTAAAAGGCTGAAACTGCCAAGGTTTACTACTGAAGGAAGGGATTCGCCTGAGTTCACCAGAAGTTCACGGCTGAGCATTTTTAAAAAACCAAGTGGAGCTGCTCGCGCCACCATTATGTTCAGCCGAGAGACCAAACTGTAAAAGAAATGATGGACAAACTTATCACCTAGGGGTGTGGATTAAGGGGAAAAAAAATTGTTGTGAATGGCTGAAGGAATGATGATGCTTAAGTGACGGTGATATTGTTAAATGATAAGAACTTGTATAAAAATTGGTGTAAAACAGTACTGGACACACTTTACGTGTCCAGCCTTGGTTGTAACTTCATTGTTGCAATAAAGACTGAATTCTGGATACTACACAAGCGGACCTCTGATTTCTGATTTGGTGGGGAAGGAGAAAAAACCACGACAATAACACAAAGAGCCACTTAGAATAAACGTCTGGACCTTTCAGTTTGGTGAGTAAAGAAAATCTTTTATTCCATTTATTCCAGCAAAGCGTCACACTCTGGCACTTGGTACCAAGTCACACGGAGCACACAGAGCAACCAGTTGATAAACCATAACTCCCAATTCCCAATAAGGACTAAATCCTGACTGGTCACAAAACACCAACAAACCGAGCTCAAACATATAACAAACACAATTCTCCTGCTAGAGAGTAAGAGGATGCCGCTTCTTTCAAAAAGATTTATGATCGAAAGGTCATAAAGGTCACGGGTCAAAAGTTCACTGGGGGCGTGGTTGTGGTGGTACGATGTGATGTCATGGGAGAGGGATTTATTTATTTATTATTTCAAATTATTTAATTATTTTAAATTATTTATTATTTTTAATTATTTATTTAATTATTTTTAATTATTTATTTATTATTATTTTAAAAATTGTAATTTTATATTGAGGAGAGTGCTTCTGAGTGTGTATTATTTTAATTTAATGTTATTATTTATTTATTATTATTTAAAAAAATATAATTTTTTATATTGAGGAGAGTGTGGGGTTTTTGTCGGGTGCCGCTGGGGCTGAGCGGGGTGGGTTACCTGATGGAGTGTGAGCGTACGTTGTGCGGTACTGTGGTAAGGTCCCGGGCTTTGGAGAATCAGCAAAGGACTCGGAGAGGGCGATGCTGTGTGTCTGGTGTGGTACTGCGGTAAGGTCCCCACGGCTTTGGATAATCCGCGGAGAGAGCGATGCCGGAGAGCTGAGAGCCGTGCTGCTGCGCGAGTCTGATGCCGGAGAGCTGAGAGCTGTGCTGCGCGAGTCTGAGAGAAACTCTGAGAGAATGAGACTCTGGGAGAAAATGATAAAGTTGGAGCAAAGAATGAGATGAAGCGGAGGGTCTGACGTCCAATAAAAATGCTTGGCGGTAGTTTTGACCGTGTATGTGTTTTTCCTCACGCAAGCATTTGTATTACATCAGCGTATGGGGCCGCACTTTTGTACATCCCGGTAGGTCATACGGGTCATCTCTAATAACTTGGGACACACATCAAGTTGGACATTTTGTCTCCCAGTAAATTCTGTTTGAAGTTTTGTTTTTCATATATGACTGCGCACAAGTACAGATATGGGTTAAAAGAGAAACGCGGCGACGAACATAAACCATCCGCAGATAATTTTATTACGTCGAGCGGGGTTTTCCTCCTATGGTAAAGAAGGCACAAGTATCATCGAGGCCTTACCATGCGTACCACGCCCCCACCAGCAGGCCGTGGAGAATATAGGGAGCTTTGCGCTGTAGGGCCAACACTAATTTAAAAAAAAAATACAGACATGTCCGGCACTCCCGAAATGAAAGATTCAACCTCACCTTCTAAGACTCAGCAGGAGCAGGAGGCTGTTATGCGGCCTCCGGGGGCTCCCAGGAAGATTCGTACACCATGTAGACGGGTACCTATGATGCGACCGTCGGAAGACCCGAGGGCTACCTGTGAGCTGCCCAACGGGGATAAACTGGTCTGCCTCTTTGACAACGTTGCGGAGGAACTGCGCGTCTTTCAGGTCACCGGAGACGGCCCAGACCACACGAAAGACGACCCGCATCTGGTGACTTTTTCTGAAACGGAATGGGGAAACTTGAAGACTGTCGTTACCCCGACGATGGAGGAGAGCACCGACCCCGACTTTCAGCCGGACATTGGTAGAATGGAGATGCACTATAGAGATGCTGGCAATGGTAAACAACGTACCACCTTTATGAAGTGGGACGTGACCGGGGAGCTGGACAAGAGAATCCTGAATATATGGCAGCGGCCTAAATGCGACTGTTTTGGGCTGAGAATACCGTTCGTGATTTGGATGCGGATGATAAAAGGCAGATTACTTCCAAGCGCTGTTTAAGGAGAGTCGCGGGTGTAAGGAGATGCAAAAGTTGAAAAAACTTATAATGTAATATCCATGTCTGGGGTGAGCAAAAGATCGGAATGCTAGCAATGGGGAAGAACGGACAACCATTATCAAGTAGTGTAACATTTTACAGATGTTACAAAGATTTTACAGATTTTACACATGTACAAATGTGTTGTTAATTTAACTTGAACATAGTTGTACATTGTTTATTTTTCAAACATGTTACACAAATTGTATACATTTATCAGATGAGGTTTTTTTTTTTTTGGTAATATAACTTGACCATAGTTTTTTAGTCGCACAAATGTTTTAAGAAGTAACATGAAAGTTTTTCAAAGTAAGATGTACAAATGTTTTAAAATGTGACATGAAAGTTTTCCAAAGTATGATGTACAGATGTTTTAAGATGTAAGATGTTTGGGTGTTTTACAAAAAATTTTGTTATGTGTATGCAGCCCAAGCGTATTTTTAAAATGTACAAAGTTTTATGTATTCATTTTGTGAATTAGTTTTGAAATCTAATATGAACATGGCTTTTATTTTTACAAAAGCAAAGTTGTAAAAATTTTGTAGGGTTTTTATCAAAGGAGATTTTGTTAATAAATAGCGACTAGAAATGACTGACCAGGCAGGCAGAAGTCTGCTTTTCTTATCTCACAAGTCATGGAAGGGTGGGAGGGGGCCACATAAGTGTGGGGTAGGAACTGTGGAATCAGGCAGGGGTGTAAGAATTTAGGATATAGTCTTGTTATTTTAAAGAAGGTGTACATAATTATTTAATTACATTTAATAGCAACCAGTAAGCTGCATTTAGCACCATGCTGCAAATACACATTAAAAACTTTAAAGAATGGTAATATTACTTGACCATAGTTTTTAGTTACACAAATAGTTTAAGACGTAACATGAGTTTTTCAAAGTAAGATGTACAGATGTTTTAAAATGTAACATGAAAGTTTTTCAAAGTAAGATGTAACATGAAAGTTTTTCAAAGTAAGATTTACAAATGTGGGCGGCATGGTGGTGAAGTGGTTAGCACTGTTGCCTCACACCTCTGGGACCCGGGTTCAAGTCTCTGCCTGGGTCACATGTGTGCGGAGTTTGCATGTTCTCCCCATGTCGTCGTGGGGTTTCCTCCGGGTACTCCGGTTTCCCCCCATGGTCCAAAAACATGCCGAGGCTAATTGGAGTGGCTAAATTGCCCGTAGGTGTGCATGTATGAGTGACTGATGCGTGAGTGTGCCCTGCGATGGGCTGGCCCCCCATCCTGGGTTGTTCCCTGCCTCGTCCCCATTGCTTCCGGGATAGGCTCCGGACCCCCCGCGACCCAGTAGGATAAGTGGTTTGGAAAATGGATGGATTTACAAATGTTTTAAAATGTAACATGAAAGTTTTTCAAAGTAAGATGTACAAATATTTTAAGACGTAACATGAAAGTCTTTCAAAGTAAGATGTACAGATGTTTTAAGATGTTTGGGTGTTTTACAAAAACATTTTATGTGTTTGCAGCCCAAACGTATTTTTAAAATGTACAAAGTTTTATGCATTCATTTTGTAAATTAGTTTTGAGATCTAATATGAACATGGCTTTTATTTTAAGCAAAGTTGTAAACATTTTGTAGGCTTTTTATCAAAGGAGATTTTTTTAATGTAACGAAGTTTTTTTTTATTTTCAAAGTTGCACAAGCATTTTAAAATGTATGATTTATACGTGTGTTGTATTTTTCAAGCTTGTGTACATTTATCAAATGAGTTTTTAAAATCATGACCGGGTGTTTTATTATTCAAAATAAAAGTTGTACATATGTTTTGTTATATGTATGCAGCATGGTTGTGTTTTTAAAATGTACTAATTTTGTGGGATGGTGGGAATAAAGCGTATTTAAAGGGGTACCTCTCATGGAATCTACCAATCTTTACCAGCTGATGAACTCTGAGCCACATGTGGACTGGGGGTTTTAACCGTGAGACTCGACACCTAGGCATTAGATCCTTATGTCAGCAATGGTCCCCATGCATGTACACAGTGTAGGGTCAGGTCCAGAGAAAGCTGTAACTACGAGTGCAGCTGATTAATAGCATTTAATTTATAACAGTAGGAGCTAGTAAACTGCATTTAGCAGTCGCATTAAAACACGTTAAAGACTTTAAAGAATAAAGAACGGTGACCCCCGAGGCCTATGCTTATAGCATCCGGGTGCCTGATTTGAGATGCTTACTGAGGTAACTGAGCTGCACCATGTGTCACACTTAATGAAACTTAGTCCTAATTCAACAGAACCAGTTGTCATCCACTTTGCAGTGAGATTTCCGAGCGAAAAGTGAGCGAAGTTTCATTTTCTTACTTTACCACCTATCGGTTAGTAAGGGAAATGGAGACGGTAATATGTCGGACACGTCAATGGCACTGAGCGCGAGGGAGTGTGCGGTGTGGCGCGAGCTGCTAGCTGATGTAACGCTGCGAACAGTGGGGCTCTTACGTTTTTAAGATGCGGCTAACTATCCCCGAGACACTTTAGCCAGGTTCGTGTATATTTGCTCTTAAAGCTGCTGTCAACGCCAGGAGGGAGCTGGCTAGCAATAACATTTTTAGCTGGTCTTAAAGCTTGCTGTATTTTTCATTCAGTACATACACGGTTTAGAAGAAAACCTGATCAACATTTAAATAAATAAAAAATAAACGTACAAAACTATTGAAATCCAATCCATTCCATTGATTAATGATTAACACATTGTTACTGAATCACTGCAAATACATGGTTAACATATGATTAACATAATTACTTATACATTTGCACTACCGCATAACATGTATATTGTCTACTGCACCTATTCTATAAAGCTATAACTCGCTGTGCACCAGCTGGGGCAGCTTCAAATCTCTCCCTGCAGGTGGTTTCTCCCCCCCCTTTTGTTCCGCTGTCTGTCTCTCCAAGGTCCGAACTTTCCTCAGGGTCTGCGGAACTGACTGCAGGCAGCTATCGCGAAGCGAGGTCACACAGTACTCAAAACAATCTCTTCTTGCTGAAGGCCTGAGACATAACAGACCCAATATGCCTGCGTTTCCCTCAGCGTGACCCAGCTCGCAGGATCGTCGCGGGATCATAACACCTGGCTGTGGCAGATGGATGGCCATTACCGGCGGGTGTGTCTGCCTGGGGCATCGCTGACCGGGATCCCGAGGAGTTTTGTCGTGTGGTGGGAGGCAATGTGCTGCCTCAACGCATGCTCCTCAACCTGACTTGACCCGAGTTATTATTCAGCCTGTTTTCTCTAGTTCCTCCATCCTCTCAGCACTGCTGTCCCCAACAGGGCCAGAGGCAGCATTAATCAGGGGATGTTCAGATGGTCCCGGATCAGGCAGATTTTCATCTCCTTGTCGATTCCACAGTCTTTTGATCAAAACTGCAGCCCCCACTACAGCCACCACAGCCACCACGATCCCCACAATCACCCAGTTTCCTCCCGAAGACGCCTCTGCAGAGAGCAGAGAGATCAGTCAGTGTCCAGACACATTTTCACACAGACACTCGGTCCTCAGTCAGTGTAAAATCTCATTGAAGCAGCTAGTAGAGCCACATCACCGAGCCGACAGCCCAACCCAGAGCAGCTTTCCGTCTGACCCCTTTCTGCAGCTGTTACAGACCCTCCTCAATTCAATCACGGATAGTGGTTCTACACAACTAGAATGAGTATTCTGAAAATGAAACATTCTTTAAGTTGATGCATTCACTTAATGTTCTAAGAATAGAACATAGTTGAGTTAATCTAGCTCATTTTTTCATGTTTAAGTAAACCAACTGAATTGCTTTCATTCAATTTAAATTGGGTATATAATCTAACAGCAGCCGTGGTTTATTTCACCCACCGTCATGAAGACGACTCTGCCAAATACTGACCTTACAGGATGGTCTCTCTCTGTAATAAAAATTGAATAGTTGTAGTTGTTCATCAAATATCACCCTGGGGTTGCGTATTTGGTGATGTAAGGCCATTTTGATTGGTCAGGACTGGTCATTCTTCAATTAACATGCTGTCTCCTCCCAGCTATAAGCCTCCAAAGCAGACAAATAGATCTGCTCAGACTAACCCTGATGTCCTATAGAGTCACACACCAACAGGTACCCCACAGAACCAAAGGCAAGGGGTCAACTGGCATACAGCAGTTAACTCCAGCAGCCCAAAAGGACCCTGAAGACTAATTATAAAATGTGAGACTAATATCTGTGACATACCATTCTCAATAACGATGGGCTTCTAAAAATTAAGCCTAGTAAAAACCTGAATATGAAATGAGCAAAATGGCTTGATTTGTTCTCCTATCGCAGCCTAAAAGCAATGAGGCCTCTACCCATTATATCTGCTCCAGGGACAATGTACTCCTACAGCCACTAGAGGAGCTGTCACCTTCACTCAGCCCTGATAAATAATGTTATGCAGTCTAGCAACAAATTCAGTTGGTTTAATTAGACATGAGAAAATTTTATGAGATTACGTTCTCAGAATACAAACTGAACTTAAAAAGAATGTTTCATTTTCAAAATACTCTTTCGATAATTGAGTTAATTCAAAGTAACATTTTTCCGTGTCGTTGGATGAAACAAAACCTTGATCTGGATTTGTACTTTCTGAACTGCACACCTCTATCTGTAATGGGTTACTTCTTTGGGTAACTTCGCCAGCACTGTCAACATTGTCACTGGTTTGACTGATGGGATAATTTAATCCCGGCAAACAAGATCAATTTAGGTAATTTTGTACAAAATATGGTGATAACTTATCATTAATAATATAATAATTGGATATAGAGAGGGGTGGCATGGTGGTGCAGTGGTTAGCACTGTCGCCTCCCACCTGGGTTTGAGTCTCTGCCTGGGTCACATGTGTGTGGAGTTTGCATGTTCTCCCCATGTCGTCGTGGGGTTTCCTCCGGGTACTCCGGTTTCCCCCCACAGTCCAAAAACATGGTAATTGGAATTACTAAATTGCCCGTAGGTGTGAATGAATGGTATGTGAGTGTGCCCTGTGATAGGCTGGCCCCCTATTCTGGGTTGTTCCCTGCCTCATGCCCATTGCTTCCAGGATAGGCTCTGGATCCCCCAATAACCCAGTAGGATAAGCAGTTTGGAAAATGGATGGATATAGATAATTATCATTACTAACCAATAGCATGTAAAAAAATATTAAGCATCCACCATTAGAGGTAGGTAGGTGTAACTAGGTTCAGTCAATAACTATTCATACAGAGATAGGAAGCAGATAAATTGGATACAGACAGCAGCTTCTACACTGGGGCAGAAGCATGTTTATCACACAGGGGATAAACTCACCTGGAGGGTTTTCATCAGAATCCTGTTTGTCTTTGGTTTTGGACTCTGGTGTAAAGAAGCAAATCAGTTGATTTTGTACAAACCGTGGTGACAACTTACTGCCATAAGAATTGATTACTAAGCAGTAGCATGTAAAATAAATATCTACCATCACATCAGATTAATACAGGAATCACACTGGAGCAGAAGCATGTTCATCACACAGGGTATAAACTCACCTGGAGGATCTTCTCTCTCTCTGTATGGCCTGCAAACAGGATCTGATCCGGGAGGGAAAAAGAGAAACAAATCAGCAGATCCTGTGTGAATTCTGACAGTTTATTCCTGTTTGTACCAAACCCTGTCATACAGCCATGATCTCTGAACACTAACCATGCGTTTGCATGTTGCTTATATATGTATGTTAGGGAGCCTGTAACATCCTATCATATTCATATCACTTATTAAACACGTGTGCTATGCTGTTAGCATCAACACACCACAGTGACACTGAACGCATCATCATGGACACGACTAAAACACAAAGGGAAACCCAGACTAGGGGGGTCAGATGCCAGGGGTCCAGGGGGCTAACAGCCTCATTTACATGAAATAAACTTCTGCAGTTACCCCGACTAAAGGTTTGCACATGTTTGATTCTGGCCTCCCGCAGACAAAGAGGGACAGAACCCATCTTAAAATGCCAATACTGATTTACCTGCAATTAGCTCAAGCCAATTTAACGGTCAGGCTCTACTGTATGCTATACAAACATGTATGCTAATAAGCCTGTAACATCCCATCATATTAATGTCAGTTAATCAACAGACATGCTAAGCTGTTATCACCGACAGGCCACAGTGACATATTTCTATAATATGATTTCCTATAAACACACACTGCACCGTTATGCGAGTTTACATTTAATTTAAAAAGATTTTAAATCTAAGTAAACCTGCACTTCTATGGCGTGTCTCTGCATCCTTTTGCTTCCGGTCTCCTGCAGGGATACCTGAAACAGAAGCAGCAGAGTCAGCGTGAGCCTGTAACTCGGAGCGGCAGCAGTGCGTGTGAGATGCAGGGTAGCAGCAGAGAGCTGGGGGCCGGGGGATAAAGGCGGCCTGCAGAGAGCTGGGGGCCGGGGGATAAAGGCGGCCTGCAGAGAGCTGGGGGCCGAGAGATAAAGGCGGCCTGCAGAGAGCTGGGGGCCGAGAGATAAAAGCGGCCTGCAGAGAGCTGGGGGCCGAGGGATAAAGGCGGCCTGCAGAGAGCTGGGGGCCGGGGGATAAAGGCGGCCTGCGGAGAGCTGGGGGCCGGGGGATAAAGGCGGCCTGCAGAGAGCTGGGGCCGGGGGATAAAGGCGGCCTGCAGAGAGCCGGGGGATAAAGGCGGCCTGCAGAGAGCTGGGGGCCGGGGGATAAAGGCGGCCTGCAGAGAGCCGGGGGATAAAGGCGGCCTGCAGAGAGCTGGGGGCCGGGGGATAAAGGCGGCCTGCAGAGAGCCGGGGGATAAAGGCGGCCTGCAGAGAGCCGGGGGATAAAGGCGGCCTGCAGAGAGCTGGGGGCCGGGGGATAAAGGCGGCCTGCGGAGAGCTGGGGGCCGGGGGATAAAGGCGGCCTGCAGAGAGCTGGGGCCGGGGGATAAAGGCGGCCTGCAGAGAGCCGGGGGATAAAGGCGGCCTGCAGAGAGCTGGGGGCCGGGGGATAAAGGCGGCCTGCAGAGAGCCGGGGGATAAAGGCGGCCTGCAGAGAGCTGGGGGCCGGGGGATAAAGGCGGCCTGCAGAGAGCCGGGGGATAAAGGCGGCCTGCAGAGAGCCGGGGGATAAAGGCGGCCTGCAGAGAGCTGGGGGCCGGGGGATAAAGGCGGCCTGCAGAGAGCTCCCTACTGCTCTCAGCTTCTGGGTCACGGTTCTGTTCATGCGGGTCGGGGGGCAGACTGAGCTGTAGGAGGCTCTGCCCCACAGAGACGGGTCTCAGGGGGTTTAAGGGGGAAGGGGAACCATCAGAAGGGTCACTTACCTTCAACATTGAGGCGAATGCTTTTTATATCTGTCCTATTGATTCGACACTCATACGCCCCGTCATCCTCTTTTCTGACAGGATTAATTGCCAAAGAGAAGTTGTTCTGTTGGATGGATCCAAGCCGAGTTCGATTCACATGATGACCAATTTCACACCAGCTCCCATTTTCATATTCACAGGCAGGCCTGCCTTCAAACATCCACATAACATGAACCTCATTGGTGTCTGTAGCTGCTGGTCCATCACAGGGCAGAGTGACAGTGCCTCCGACATGACAGTTGAAACCTGATTAAAATACAGAATAAAAAAATAAAAAGGATTATTATAATAATTACTTTACACACAGTGCCAGTTCTCCACACTGATTGGTCCATTCACTGTACCATGTCACTCTGCACTAATCACATACCACAGCTTAACTTCATCTTAAATAACATCATACAGCAGATAGAGTAAACAAGCAGCTGGTTAAGTTACAGCCTTTACAGCGCAACAGAGACAGTGAGAGACCATACACCCCCCTCCCCGACAGGGGAATGTTACAGCAGACACCCCCATCAGACACTCACATCACTGTCTAATTATCAAAGCAGAGAAGCACTGACATACACAGCTAATTACACACAGGGTCAGTGTGAGGCTGTTACTCACTTGAATCTGTCCCTAAGACAGCAGGGAGACAGTGACCAAGGCAGAGGATCAGCAGAAGCCTGAACATCATCCTGCAGTTAGAGAAGATCGAGATGAAAGAGGTCAGGATTCACAGGTATGAAGGATGGGAATAATAATACAAACTCAGCCCGGCTGTCTGCAGTCTGCATCCTCAGGGTCAAATGCTGTAACATTTAAATAACGTTAAAATAACATCATGGCCATCTGCAGTGTCCATCATACAAGTTAAGCCTCACGAATATGATGGAGTTCCTATTTCTAAAATAAAACGGAAAGAAGTTATTGGGAAAAATTTTTAAAAAAAAATAAAAACATGAGAAATTTACAAATGAGAGGAAGCCATTCGGCCCATCAAGCTCGTTTGGGGAGAACTTAATTATTAGCTCAGAGTTGTTAAATACTTATCTAGCTCTGATTTAAAGGAACCCAGGGTTTTAGCTTGCGCTACACTAGCAGGAAGACTATTCCATACTCTACACGCTGTGTAAAGAAGTAATTTCCACTTACTGTATGGCCACGAGTTCTAGTATTTAAACTAATATTGAAGTAGCCATTTGGCTGAACAGCATCCAGACCTGTTAGAATCTTATATACATGGATCATGTCCCCCCTTAGTCTCCTTTGTTCGAGGCTAAACTGATTCAGCTCAGCTAACCTCTTATAAAACATTCCTCAAAGAGCAGGAATCATTCTTGTAGCCCCACGTTACACCCTTTCCAAGGCAGCAAAGCCCTTCTTAAGGTATGGTGACCAAACCTGCACACAATATTCTAGGTAGGGTCTTACCAAGTAATTATAAAATCATAGCATCACCTCCCTTGGCTTAAACTCCACACACTTAGAGATGTAACCCAACATCCTATTAGCCTTTTTTTATTGCTTCCCCAAATATTTCTGTTCCCTGCATGGATTACCTTACATTTATCCATGTTAAATTTCATCTGCTAGGTATCAGATCCCGTTGTAGCCTCTCTGCTGCTAGAACAGTATCTGCTGCGCCACCCACCTTGGTGTCGTCTGCAAATTTAACCAGTTACTGAATGAATTGGAGTCAATTTCATTAATGGAAATTAGGAACAATAGTGGTCCTAAAATCGAACCCAGCGGTACCACATTATGAATGCATATAACACACACAAGGATAAAATAAATATAAGTTGCTGTGTCCTGTGGGTCTACAAGTACTACAAGTTGCACCTGGTTTTGGATCACTGGCTTACATAGCATAGAAACTATTTAAAAAAAAATGTTTTTAAACAAATTATACAATTTATAAAGAATTAAAAGTTCGCTATCTCCTGTGTGTTTCAGATTTTACAATTTGCATCCATTTTAGAGTCACCATTGCATGGATTCCATGGCACGGAAGTTTTTGCAAGCAATAGTATTTCGTTATTCGGGCAGTAATTCGTTGACGGTTCCTAAATCATCTGGGAGGGATAATCTGCGAGGCAGTGGAGTCCAACGTGCGCGAATGCCTCGTTTTTTTATTAATGGGTCCAAAATGTATATTATATTTGTATATTATACTAAAAGGTCTAGACAGGGAATTGTATTGGGTTTTGTGATCAGTGATGACACCACACCACACAACAACGAAATGTGTCCTCTGCATTTAACCCGTATGTGACATAGCAAGGGGCAGCTAATTCAGCACCCAGGGAGCAGTGATTGGGGGCCGTACCTTGCTCAGGGTACCTCAGTGGTTTCTTGCTGGTCGGAGATTCAAACCAGCAGTCTTTCAATTACAAGTGTGCTTTTCTAACCATTAGGCCACCAGTACCCCAGAAAAAAAAAAATTGGGAGAACGTGAGCGCAGTCCCCCGCTACCAGAAAGTATGCAGTCACGATTCCTACATTTAGGGAATTCATAGGGGTCAACATAGCCGAAGTGCAACGGCTGGGCGAACCACCTTCGTGATCATGGTATCTCCCTGGCCGGGTAAGTATTTTGACGCGCAAAGTGTACAGCAGAGTACGGTTCGTGCAAATGTAACCTTGGGCTGCAAGGTTACGTAACCCTGACTACGCCACCCGAGGCCCTGCCCCTCAGGACTTCAAATTAACCCCACAACTTCCCCTTGCAGTTACATTTGCATGAACACACAGAGACGCATATCCCAGAATTAAAACAATTTATTAACACAATACTTAAAAAGAACCCTCCCAGCCGGTAAACAATTACCAGCATATGACACCACTAAAACAGACAAATGGGGTTGAGAGCAAAACCCAGGTGCTGGTGGTCCAATACTATAATCACGCCTTAACCCCTTAGTCAGCCAGGGAAGGTGCTTACCTGGAGGAAGAAAAAAGGAGGAAGGGGAGACACCACACACACACACACACACACACACACACACACACACACACACACAAACACCCCGAGGGCACACATATCCAAGTGGGAGTTAACATCAAAATCACAGCAAACCACATCCTGGAGTTAATACCTCTCACTCACCCCACATTCACTCCATGCAGTGCGAGAAAACAGCCTCCAACCCCCAAACTCCAGCACCACATTCACTGGCTCTATGCTGTAAATGGGGAAGAGATCAATAAACTACCCTCCAGACCTCCTCCTATACCAGCCAGCACCCAGTTGGTAACCCCTTATTCACAACTATGCCAGTACAACCCACATAATCTTACAAACCAAACAAAATCAAAACAGGCAAAACAGCAGTGACCAGCTCCTGAGCATCAGCATAGACCCGGACACACTCGTCACCCCGAACCCAGCCTAGGAAGAAATCAGTCCTTACATACCCGGAAGAGAACAGAAATGCACCCACCCACCCCGTCCAACCCCTATTACCTTACGCCGCAGCCCGGACACGGAACCAACCGCTCACCACCATTTCCGTATCACGGCAGCAATCGGACCTCCCCCACTACCGGCTTCCCACCGCTTTTATCCACGCCGATCCTAATTCATTGCGTGTACCGCTGTTTCGACCCAATTAAGACTCCATTACGAAACGCCCCATTTACCTAAACAGCCTCTCGTACATACAGCCCGATACGGGATCCGCGGATAACGTCATCCCTAACAATCACCGGTTACACATAAATAAATAATGATAAATTGACTTGTATGTTATTGCTCAGACTAGCAGGCATATGGGTTGAGGATAGGGGTGCTAGAGTATTATTTCCACATTCCAGACGATCTTCTGCCCTCACGTTCACAAATGTGAAACTGACATAAGAACATAAGAACATAAGAACTATACAAACGAGAGGAGGCCATTCAGCCCATCAAGCTCGCTTGGGGAGAACTAAACTAATAGCTCAGAGTCGTTAAAATCTTATCTAGCTCTGATTTAAAGGAACCCAAGGATTCAGCTTGCACTACATTATCAGGAAGGCTATTCCATACTCTTGACTACACGCTGCGTAAAGAAGTGCTTCCTTAAATCCAGCTTGAAATGTTCTCCCGCTAATTTCCACCTATGGCCACGAGTTCGTGTATTTAAACTAATGCTGAAGTAACTATTTGGTTGAACAGCATCCAAACCTGTTAGAATCTTATATACCTGGATCATGTCCCCCCTCAATCTCCTTTGCTTGAGACTGAACAGATTTAGCTCAAGTAACCGTTCCTCGTATGACATTCCTCTAAGACCAGGAATCATTTTTGTGGCCCTACGCTGCACCTTTTCTAAGGCCACAATGTCCTTTTTAAGATATGGTGACCAAACCTGCACACAATATTCTAGGTGAGGTCTCACCAAGGAATTGTATAATCTTAGCATTACCTCCCTTGACTTAAACTCCACACACCTGGAGATATACCCCAACATCCTATTGGCCTTTTTTATTGCTTCCCCACACTGGCGAGAATGGGACATGGAAGCATCAACATACACACCAAGGTCCTTCTCATGATCAGCTACCTTTATTTCAGTGACACCCATGAAATACCTGTACTTTATATTTCTGCTCCCTAGATGGAGTACCTTACATTTATCGACGTTAAATTTCATCTGCCAGGTATCGGCCCAGTCACTAATTAAATCAAGATCCCGCTGTAGCTGCTGAGCCACTAATTCAGTATCTGCTACACCACCCACCTTGGTGTCATCTGCAAATTTCACCAGTTTACTGTATATATTGGTATCCATATCATTTATGTAAATTAGGAACAATAGTGGTCCTAAAATCGAAGCCTGCGGTACCCCACTATGAACGCAAGCCCACTGTGACATTGTGCCTCTTATAACTACTCGCTGTTTCCTATCTGTTAACCAGTTATCAATCCAGGTCGCTACGGTACCTAAAATACCAGTCACTTTGAGTTTAAGTAGGAGCCTCTTGTGGGGGACAACATCAAAAGCCTTTTGGAAATCTAAGTAGATGACATCATAGGCCTTCTTATCATCAACTTCCTGAGTAGCTTCCTCAAAAAACTCCAACAGATTTGTTAAACAGGATCTACCTCTCCTAAATCCATGCTGGCTATCCCGCAAAATGTTATTGGAGTCCAGGTAATCTATCATTTTCTCTTTGATTAAAGCCTCCATAACTTTACCAGTTATACAAGTTAGACTGATTGGCCTATAGTTAGACAAATTACTTCTATCCCCTTTTTTGAAAATAGGCGTTATGAAGGCGTGCTTCCAATCAGAAGGTACCACACCTTCAGATAAGGATTTTTGAAACAGTAAGGTTAAGGGTCGGCAAATAATATCCCTCATCTCTTTTAACACTATAGGTAAGATGCCATCAGGGCCCTGTGATTTATTTATTTTGAGCTTAGCTAGGCTTTGCAAAACATCTGCTTCAGTTATATATATATTAGCTATAGACAATGCTGGATAGGTAATAACTGGTAAATTACTAAGGTCCTCAACAGTGAATACCCGTGCAAAACTATCATTGAACTCATTTGCTATATCAATGTCGTTTACTATTATAAGACCCTTACTATCCTGCAGATTAGTAATTTCAGGTTTTAGAGCTCTTTTAGAGTTAAAATACTGGAAGAAACTTTTAACGTCATCCTTAGCTTCCAATGCAACCATCCTTTCGACATTTCTTTTAGCTCGTCTAATATCATTTTTTAACTCAGCCTGTAGACTTAGATATTCCTGCTTAATTCTGTCATCATCAGTTATTTTCCATTGCTGGAACAAAGCCCTTTTCCTCCTTACTTTATGCTTTATTTCCCTAGTAAACCACCTAGGTTGCAATTTCCTAGATTTATTCTTGCTGGAAACAGGTATGAAGTCCTCTTGCACTTGCAATAATGTGCTTTTAAAAAATTCCCAGGCCTCTTCAACAGTTTTGTTATTTAACTCCATCCAGTTCACAGTTTCTAGTTTTAGTCTCATACACTTAAAGTCAGCCTTCCTAACATTATATATTTTTGATTTGGACTTAGCTCTTCGAACACTAAACCCAAAGCTCTCTGTTATCAAAATAAAATGGGAGGACAAACAACAATGTACGCCTTTATATTATATATTACAACGTGTAAGACATTTAAAGATCAAAAAGCCAAAACAGTAGCAGAGAGGGAAACTTAACTCACACTTAAAGTCGCCGGTTCTCGGCTTAAGCAGTCCCTGGATGTTCACGTGTTCAATCGACTAAAACTACGCATGTGCAGGTTATGAGTCATAACCACGCTCATAAATCTGCTCTATAGGCCATAAGGTGAAGCAGCTTTTCGTTTCATTCCGTTCCCATATATGGGGCACTACATTCTTTTTATTCCAATAAAAGGATCAATTGGTATAGAATGAAAAAATAAAAGTTCTCCATGTGTAATCCAGCAGTTATTTTTTTACAAGTGTATAAATTTGGCAATAGTCCCATCCTCGCGTAATCATTTTTTTAAAGGTGAGAGATGCGGCTTCGCGTCACGTGCTTGCCGCTAGACCAATGAGATGGCATAACGTCGGAACGACATGTAAACATGGTCTAAGATGGCAGCGCCCTTGTCGTCACTATCGAGTAGCGAAGAGGATGAAATTATTGTCAGACCTCCACCAAAAGTCAGTAAAAGGGCTTATAAAAAATGCTATATGCATCTCACGTCCATAAAAAAAGAAGAAACGAAGGATTTTACACGCACACGGTGGGATACATTTAGAAACTGCATCAAACGGTGGCTTGACTTGCAGGGTGAGAGTCAGAAAATAGCAGAAACATACAAACATTGTCTAGAAATCGAGTTTGACCGTGTGCCCGAAGACGCAGGGTTTCACTCCACTTGCTACCGGCGTTTTATTGACAAAAAGCGCTTGGATGTGGCCGAGAAACGAGTTTCACGGTGCCATGAAGCTGGTGATGATCATAACACAGACCAGTCTGTGTCATCGGGAAATAGTATTTCGTCAACGTATTGCCCAACAAAAAAACTTAGGTCCAGTACCGGACTGCCGATAGCTTGTTCGGGTCCTGTACTTCCTGCTTTGTGCATAATTTGCAAGAAAACGGACAAGTACATCACTGTGGCAGGCAAACGCCAGAAGGACAATCTTTCACAAGCGGAGACGCTGTCGGCAGGTATAAAGCACACGTTTGAACTTAAAGTTATATGTCATATACTGAGAACCATAACTAACTTTCAAATACATCAATATTTACATTACATGTACATTATAATGTTTATAGTGCAGTCAGTTTTTGCATACACATATGTATGAACAGTGAGAACTTATGTTTTTTTAAATACATATTTATTACAGGCCAGTTGTTCAAAGCAGCTGAGATGAAGGAAGACACTAGCATTCTTGTGCATATTAAAGACAAAGACTGTGTGTCTCTGGAAGTACGATATCACAAGTCCTGTTACAGACAGTACACCAGGTTCTTGACAAAGTCTACTAGATTCCATGCTGAATCCTTTTGACTCACACCAAGATGGCATTGTGTCTTAGCTCTGGAATAGTTGCAGCTAAAGAAATTATGATGGATTTGCTCACAGCTTCAGAAAAGGGGGGAAATGCTGTTCAGGAATTTATGGACCAAAGGTTCTATCACCATCAGTTGACGTATTTGCTCCCATCAAAAAACTAAAACTAAAGACATTCAGTGATCAAGCCAAGACAAATAAGAAATCTGCAGCAGGCAAGGAAGTAATTCTACGTGCAGATAAGAAGCTTTTCTCCTGACGGCTCGTCATAGGTCAAAGAAGAAAGATATACTTGAGGGAAATTCTCTCCTACTCCTTGGGAACTGTGTCATATCCTTTATCAAGTGCTGATGGTTCTCTTGGAAAAACAAACAAATCAGCTCTCATGGATGTTCTGGAAACCAAAGGTGGAGACTGTTTAGTTGACAGAGTACCAGTAAATGGAGCTATACTTTTTGATGGCATGGCAGTCATTCAAGCCATTCAGTCCATACCAAGTACCTTCGGGGAGCTTGCTGACACTATACTATAGTACTTAGTCAAGCTTGCTCTCAAGCACAACTGTACACGGATAGATTTTGTGATAGACAAGTATCCAGAAATTAGTATTAAAAATGTAGAATGATCACGCAGAGCTGTTGGTGGCACACAACAGGTAAAAAT
The DNA here is from genome assembly GCF_023856365.1 of Brienomyrus brachyistius. Lineage (NCBI taxonomy): Eukaryota > Metazoa > Chordata > Actinopteri > Osteoglossiformes > Mormyridae > Brienomyrus > Brienomyrus brachyistius. Next base: position 37,141,598 of record NC_064536.1, read on the forward strand.
TTATGGACGGGATCAAAAGACACAACACAATGGAAGAAGTTTCTGTCGGATGGGACAAACAAAGAAGCACTGGCAGAATTCCTCTATGTAATGTGGCGAGACGCTGATCTTACAATTTTAGGTAAGGACTTATATTTATACATAACACATGGAGACCTGTGTCACTGCATGGCTGTAACAGAGGGTTTACAAACTGTCAGTGATGTTGAAAATCTGAAATGTGATCATGAGGAATGTGACACCAGGTTGTTTTTTCATGCAAAACATGCTGCACAGGAACACCAAACTGTAGTCATCAAGAGCCCTGATACTGATGTGGCATTACTAGTGACTAGTGACCAACTAGTGATTGCATTAAGTCTGCAGCCAGATTTACCATGCAGATTGTATTTTTTCACTAGGGTTGGCAACAAAACGAGAATCATTGACTTATGTAAGGTGTCATCAGCTCTCGGCAACAGTGAATGTTTGGCACTTATTTGGATCCATACCTTCTCAGGCTGTGACTCTACAAATGCCTTTTATGGCAAGGGGAAAAAAAAGTCATTTTCTGTTGCTTGTGAGAAAGAGGAATACTTGACTGCATTTAGAAATCTGGGTAGCAGTTTTAATTTGGACCAGTCTACCTTTGAAGTGCTTTGCAAATATGTCTGTCACCTATATGGCCAATCATGTGCTAAAAGTCTGAACGATGCACGATACAAAGCATTCTGCATGGCATCATCAGCTTTGCCAGAACGATCCATGCCTCCGACAAGTGATGCTTTGTACCAACACTGCAAAAGGGCAAACTACCAAGCAGCCATAATGAGACATTCTCTGAAAGGTAAAATGTGTGCCCCTTCACCTGTTGGCAATGGATGGCACCTCGAGGATGGGGAGTTAACAGTGACGTGGATGACTAGAAATCCAGCCCCTGATAGTGTGTTGCAGGTTGTCCACTGCAGTTGCAAGCAAGGCAAATGTGAGACTGGAAGATGTTCCTGTATGTCTGCAAATCTGTCCTGTACAGATTTATGCCGCTGTCTCAATTGTACAAATGTTTTCCAGGAAACAGAGGAAAGAGCTACATGTGAAGATGGTTCTGATGATAGTGATAAGGATAGTAGTGATGAGTAAAGGTGATCTGTGTCACAGGTTACTTGGATTTGAGCTGTAATGAAGCAGCTGTAAAATGTTTAATATTTGTCGTTATTGAAAAATTAGTGCAGCAGTCCAGCATTTCAAGTCATTTTAGCCAACTTGGACCAAAAACTGTTTTTGTCTTTAATTTTGTGTGATTCCTAAATGCCTACTGAACATTTTAATGAATAAAACGAATGAATGGTCTTCCTTCAAAATTGAGTTGATTAATGCACCAATACTTGTCTCAGATATGTAGCTACATGTATAAATGTGGATTTGACATATATTTTGTTTTGATTAAATGCGTATTAATAAAGTTACAGGCCAAACTAGCAGCATGAGATTTTCGTTTTTTGTAAATTCCTAATTATACACATTTTTGCATCCTGACAAAAAACTGCAGTATTTTTTGTGGAGAACTTTTAACATAGAAGCCATAAGACTGTTGTCTATCCAGAAATTCATTAAAAAAGTAGTGCCCAGACGTGGGAACGAAAAGTGATTTCTAGCCACTTTTTCTAGGTTCACCTTATGGCCTACTACCTTGCTTTGAAAACACTTGTTTACGGTGAGTGATGTTATATATCTACTCAGTTCCACACTGAGAGATGTCTTCAGAATTTAATCCGGTTTAATAACCACGCACACTCTCTCTCGAACTCCTGCTCAGAACACCTCTCCTTCATTTATTTCTTCTTCTTCTTCCCTCATAATACCTATTGAATATACTGACATGAGACATGTAAACCCTGGACATGACAAGCAATATTTCAAAAACTCTTTTAATTGTTACTTTCAGTTTATACAGCTAGTTGTATTTAGCTAGTTGTAAGTGCCTATGTCTAAGGAGCTTATTGATAAAACACTATCTATTGTTATTTCTGCTCATACAGCTATTTGATACTCAAGGCCAGGTCTCAGTAAGGCATAGGGCACCAAGACTAAAACCGTAATTATTTCATTTATTAATTGTGCTTTAGGAGCCAGGGAACTTACATTAAGAAGTTTAAGTTTAAACCTTGCATCACAACTATTTTCTAGTAACGGATTCATTGTGATTATTATTAAGTTATTATGGCACACACTACGGTGGAATTGGCTTCCATGATTAAAAACGCGGGGGAAAAGGCAAAGACTCACCACTAGATGTCACTCTAACACACAACACAAACACACACATATCACCAGACACAACCACAAAGGAATCAGGGGTCAAACCTATGCTCTCAGAGACTGCTCAAGGAATGCCTCAAAGCAACACAGGAACAAATGACATTATCTTTACTAGAACACGGTGTAGAGTTGTTAGACCATCTCACTTAAGAGACTATGCTCAGTAAACCAGACAAATTGAGTATATACTGGTTGAAGGAATGTAGTTATGTATCTGATGCTTTGGGTTTGTAATACATTTCTGAATGTGTACATGTTCCATATGTTTCACTTGTAATTATAGCCAGTAAAATAAATAAATAAATAAATAAAACGGTTTTGTTTGTACAACAGATGGAGTAAATGAAGTTTGGAGACACATTGTTTACAGAGAGGTCATAACCTCAAAAACAAAGGAAAGGGATGTAACAATAGGATTGTTATGTGTTAAGCTAATGTTTCCACACGGACAGAATAATGTGTGCAACACAGATGTAACCGGTACGAGTAGCTACAACATAGCTGACAAGGGGACTTTTATGCTGACATTTGGGCACTGTATTCCACCAGATAGTCTCGCGATTCGAACTGAATTGTTTTGTCTCGTTGAAGGTTTATTGAGAGGAAGGAGTGTGGCGTTTAAACTTTGGCGGTGTGTAGTATTCCTATGGATAATGTGGAACGCTCATCGTAAAGTTTTGGTGCATTGATGGTGAGGTATGAAAACGTTTGCCCAAAGGCTCAAGTGGGAGAAGTCGTGCATCCAGAATAAGATTGTTCGCAAATACAAGGAAACGGCAACATTTGGGAGAGTAGTAGCCACTGTTTTTCTTCCCCTCTTTTAGGGTGCAACTTATATTCTGCCGTTGTAATTTATCTGCGCAATTTAAACATATTTAACTCTGCTGATACTGTTGACTGTATCTGGTGATCCTTTCAGTACCCTCTGGCAGGCTTTCCCTGGGCTTATTCACTGGGATATTTGCCCAGTGCTCTGTTGGCCCCAGTGTGTGTATCCGAGTGGATTTGCTTTGCGCTGTTTGTGTTTCTTGTTTTTATTTTGCTTGTAGTGAGGACTTTTTCTTTGTTTTGAGTGCATGGTATTTTGATTTGCTTAGACCATGGGTGATAATAGAGTAAAAGTGTCCCAGCCTGATGTAAGGATATCTCTGGCCGCACAGCTGGGGGTTCGGACCACCTATTTGAGCGATATACTCCACCAGTGAAAACACCAACCGGGGCATCGGGAGTTATTTAACCCTCCCTTTTTTGTTGTGATTGTTAATAAAACCAATAAATACTTTTACGATCTAGCCCCAATCCTTCCCATGTGCTTCTTTTGTATACCCCCTTATTAGGGTGGTACTCGCTAGAGGTCACACAGAGATTGTAGAGAGAAGCAGAGCGCACTGATGCCCGTGTGACTATTTTGACTGTAATTATCGTGTGGAATAAAAAGACACAAACTGGAACAGTGAGTCCGTACCTTTTAATAAACACAAGTGAGAAACATTGGCATAGATAAATTTTATTGCCATTATTGGAGTCCATCTCAGATGTAGATGTACAAATCCCAGTTAAAGTAGCAGCACTGTGTTTACTTCAGTGCCATAGGATATATTGTGAAAAAATTTAAAAGACCATCTAGCTTGTCAGGACACATTGTTCTTTACCAGGTAGTTTACATTATCGCGTAATTGATAAAAAACGTAGCAGACCAGTGGTACAGATGCTATCAGAAAAACATGATGCCAGTGCAATAGCATCTTGGCTTTCCGAGTGGCATCATGCAAGGGCTCCAATACCGAGAGAGGCTGTGAGTGATTTCTCCCTTGCTATTCTTCGTGGCATGGTGAAAGCCTTCACTCACTGTCCAGACCTTAGGGCATACACTGATGAAAGTTTTGGAGTGCTGATTAGAAACCAAACTTCAAAACTCCCAGCTTGCTTTATTAGAGTAGATGTTGCTCACTGCATGAAGCTCATCAGTCGATGGGGATGCTTGAGGAAAAAACCCTGCAGAGTAAGAGGATTTTACCTCTTATGCATGGCCAAGCGGGGCGGCATGGTGGTGCAGTGGTTAGCACTGTTGCCTCACACCTCTGGGACCCAGGTTTGAGTCTCTGCCTGGGTCACATGTGTGTGGAATTTGCACGTTTTCCCCATGTTGTCGTGGGGTTTCCTCCGGGTACTCCGGTTTCCCCCCACAGTGCAAAAACATGCTGAGGCTAGTTGGAGTTGCTAAATTGCCTGTAGGTGTGTATGTGTGAGTGAATGGTGTGTGAGTGTGCCCTGCAATGGGCTGGCCACCCATCCTGGGTTGTTCCCTGCCTCGTGCCCATTGCTTCTGGGATAGGCTCCACCACCCCTCCCCCCCCATGACCCAGTAGGATAAGCAGTTTGGAAAATGGATGGATAGTTACCTCCCTTTTTGGACAAGCATTATGGTCCCACTATATAAAAGTGCGAAACTCACTGCAAGCACAGCCTGCATTGAAGCTGAATTTAACAGACTAAAGAATAATGTTTTCAAACATGAAAACTTACCTGCTCGGATAGACAGGTTCATTGTTCGCCACCTTGGTTCAATTGAAGGAAACGTGAAGATTTCCAATGCAACCGAAGATTGTGTCACAGGGTCTTCTCACAGATACACAACTAGTACAGTGTCAGAGGAAGTGATGGAACACGAGGAGTACCCATCAACTGAAAACTGGAGAGGTCTTGGAGTGCCACCGAAAAGAAGAAAGCACACTTACCTTGCACCATGTTCTGAATGGCTACATGCTGATACATCTGTCACATGGAAAAAAGCCAAAACTGGACTGCTGAAAAATGGAAACTGCCTGACTCAACCGGTAACAACACAAGGAGAACAACTAATTGTGAAAAATACCTGTGCATTTGATTCATTCTGCCAGGTACTCTGCTGTGCATACGGTGACAGCGAAACCTTCAGCCATTTTGTCGGCAATGCTGGCAAGTCCACTGAGGTTTTTGAACTTGTCAGAAAAGCATATTTACTGAGAACAAACATCTTAATGCACATGTTTACAATGATAGCAATGAAGTCAGGTGTTATAATTCTGGATGCACAGTGTCACATCTCAAATATAATTACAAACACCATGAAGACTGCCCCAAGCATTATCTCTACTGGCTCCTGTTCTACCATTTATTGCTCAAGTTAAGCAGTTTCAAGAAATATGCCTTTTGTATCGGCAAGTGAAGAGGCATTGATCGATATGCTTCTCCTAATATGCTTTTCATAAATCTGCACAATAGACCAACATTAATAAACAGTGCGAACTTTGTAAGGTACTAATAACACAGGTACTGAGCCAGTTTCTTAAATACGAAACAAGTAACCTGCCATAAAAACTCTTGGACGTTTCAGATGTGCAAAAACAAAGTTCTGTATCTCTGTGGCATTCAGTGCTATGATAAAGTGCGGTTCTTTTTTTCAGATGATCAAGTCCAAGTGCTAGAGTTTTTTTTTCTTCAATGTTTGTTTGTTTGTCCCTATAAAACAATAATGGTACCCTAAAAAATAAATACAAAATAAAACAGGATTAGGCTATTTGTATGGGCACGAAATAAGACATTAAAAAAAAAATGTTGTATACTAAGCCTATGGCTGATACTTTTCAGTCCTCATGTGGGGGGTATTTTTCAGACTGGATCTTTCCCAACAGTTAACGACTCATTGAATAGGAATGGAAATATTTGCAGGTCATGTTCTTGAAATTGTACTGAGTGCACAGAATCCCCTTCAGTGAATCAACAGACAAGTGATTCCTCTACTTGGTCCATTGGGTTTGCATCAACCATGTGAAAAGCATAGGTACCTTCTGCTGTAGTGACAGCTGCACTCTCGGATTTACAAAAAAGTCTGTGATTTTAGATGATGATGGTCTCAAAAAGAGGACATGTCCGGGCAAAAGAGGACGTCTGGTCACCCTACTGGGTGAACATATGGGAGGTCAACTGAGTTCACCAAAAGTTCACTGTTGAATATTTAAAAACCAAGTAGAGATGGTCACACCATAATCATGTTCAGCCAAGAGATCAAACAGTGAAAGAAATGATTGACAAACTTATCATCTAGGGGTGTGGATCAAGGGAGAAAACAACGATGGTGAATAGTTGAAGGAATGATGATGCTTAAGTGATGAGATATTATTAAATGATAAGAAAATGTATAAAACTTAGTGTAAAACAGTATTGCAGACACTTGCAAGTGTCCAGCCATGGTTCTACACAAGTGGCTTCTGACTCCTAATTTGGCAGGGAACACCGGAAACGACAGAGTTACAGGGGCTCCAGCAGGGGGAGCCGATGCGTTGCCATGGCTGTGAAGGCAGCCCATCAACTGACATCTTATGAACACAGTGCAGTGCTTAATTGTCTCAGAGAAATTTAAGTTAAACAGACATTATGCAGTAGTAGCATTGCCTACAGTATATAAAAAGAAATGCCTTCCTTTTCCTTAATGTGATGATGTTACCTAAAACCCATCAGAGGGAGTAGTTATGCCATATATCCAACATAAACAATAACTGCAAAAATAGCTTTTTAAATAGTGCACATTATCAATTAAAACGTAGCTGAGAACGAAAATTCCACCACACTGAATAAACAAAAAACACTTCTGGCTCCACAGTGGACTTACGGTCTGTCAGTAGATGAGCCGCACAGAGGTTCTGCAGCCAGACGCAGCTCACACACTACAGCATGGTACAAGTCACACCAGTCTCTGTACCCTGACTTTACAATAAAGAGACCATGTCTGTAGTATAAAAAGAGTAAATCATGACAATTTAGTGCTCTAAAGCTTTGGTGACTAATGTACGATATTAATGAACAATATAGCCCCACCTCAGCTGATTAACATTTTATAATTAGATTCAGTGGGTGCTTAAATATTGCAAAGTGAATTGGATAACCTTTCGATGCAAAAAATTAATGTTTCGAAGCAGGAGGTGGGGAGGGGGGGGGGGATCCTATTTGCAGTCACATGACCTTGTCTGCTGGTCCTGTGAGCTTGAGTTTTGAATACACCTTTATGTCTCATACAGGCTTTATAATGAGACCTGAGCCTCTGGGTTCCTTGGTCACTGTGTACAGTGAACAGCAGTTGCTGCTAATCTATACAGTGGCCAGCAGGGGCTGCTAATCTGTACAGTGACCAGCAGGGGCTGCTAATCTGCCAGAAAGTGGTTCGTTTGAAGCAGTATAACAAACTGGAACACTGAGGAGTTTAGGACCATGGGACTGTGAAGACTGTGAAGGGTGTTCAAGTGACAAATATATACTTAGTTCTCCACTCTGAAAATCAGGGGCAAAGTATAAAGCTGTCATGTCTACAAATATAATTTGACCTCCCACAGCATCCAAACTGACACCAACACTGATGTAACCAAACCCTCCAGCACATGAGACTCTCCTCCCCACCACAGACATCCACCCGCCCTCCATATTTAAGATCCCAGCTGATGTGGAGCCTGACAATGAGCTGACTGATTGGCTGAAGTAGCTGGCTGTAGATGCAGGCACCATAGAAAAGGCAAATATGCTAGAGTTGACTTCTAGGATGCGGCCTGGGCGTGGGGCAGCATGGGAAGCCTTCTGGAGGACCTGGAATGCTATTCACACCATAGGCCAGCGGGCAGCAGGTGAAGTAGTGATTAGTGCACTGGGTCTAGAGTCAGAAGGCTCACAGCTCAGCAGGTCAGGCCTATATCCATGATGGCTACTACAAGGCTGGGCTACATGCTTAACCTGGCTTTTACTCTCACATTCCGTTGCCTGCTGCCCTCCCTCCTCACACCCCCTGCTGCTTTACCACAGTACCCCGGATGTGTGAAAGCCTCACCTCTCCTGCTCTTCCTGCTCCTTTCTGATGTTTATGTGTGAAATTGCCACCGCTAAAACAAAATGCTTGGTACTGAGTTCTCTCCACCTGCCCATCATCCAAACCCACTTAGCCAGCGCTGGATAGCAGGGATTCTGGACTCTGGAGCTGATCCATTGCGAAATACTGCAGTATCTATGCTGGACTGCTTCTGTAGGCAGTGGTGAACTGAATCATGTGACCCACGGATCAGCAGACAGAGTTGGAGGGGAGGCGACAAGTCATCGGGGTCTGGAGGCCAAAGACAGGTTCTGCCCCCTCCCAAGGTGGCTCAGCTCCTTCCTTATATAATTTATGTGATTTTCGGGCTCACTTTTAAGCACCCTGCGTAGGTCAGTGGGTTCGAACGCTGCGCCTGTCATCGGAAAGTCCCTCAGCACAGTGATGTCACCATGGGCCCCTGAGCAAGACCCTTAACACTAACTGCAAATGCACTTTGCTTTGGATTAAAGCGTCTGCTAAGTAAATTAAGCCAATATCCCTGCATCTCCTGAATGTGAAACAGGAGACCAAAGCACATGAGTGCTGGGGAGACCTGAGTTTGTACATATACTTTCCAACATTTAACCCAGAGGCTGGTGCTGCAGTTAAAATATTGCTAAAATGCCACTAAAACGTTGCTGGAATGCCCAATATCTTTCTCCATCACTTTTGCTGATGTATGATGTTTCTTCATTCCTTATTTTACACTTTTAATCTCAGCAACAAGATGTGTGAAAACTGCAGGTGCACATAAAAGTTAAACTAGAAGCCCAGTATATATTATACAATAAAAGCCTCCCTGTCTGTGTTTTGCTTTGATGTTAATTTCTTAAATGTTTGAAAACAGCAGCCTCTTGAGCCTGGTACAGTGGTTGCACTGACCTCAGGGGTGAATCTGAAATGCAGCTTTTCCCAGAATGCCGAGCGCTGGGAGAATCTGGGCCTGGAGCCTTAAAAAAGAGCCTGACTTCCTGTCTTCCTGTGCACTGGTACAAACAGCCTGCAGATACTGGCTACTGCACCCAGTCAGTCAGGAGGGATTGTTGGGGGTGGTGGGGGGTATTTTTAGCCTTAGACTGCTGCTGTTTGGTTCTTCTGAAGAATGTGGAAGGAAGTGGCTCTGAAAGATAATTAACAGGCTTCTGTGGTCTACAAGAAAAAGCATAGCAGCTGTCAGTATAAATTGTTATAGTTTTTCCTTCAGCAAATACACTAGCGCGTGTGAGGGTAAATAGTTCTGCTGCATGTGCAGACAAGTTCTTTGGGATTTGGACAGACTCAAATACTTCATGATCTGAGACTATAGCATAGCCTCCTTGATTTTCCCCGCTGTCACGATCCTTCCTGGCTGCCTATCTACATAGCAAACCATAGTAACCCAGCTCTCAATTTTGGAGTGGGGTAGCAGATAAATCCTGAGCGGTGATTGCCTCCAGGCAATCATGGGGTTCCCAATCCTCAATAAACGGGGAGAAAGGTTGTTGGATTCAGAGCAGCGCTGTAAAGTAACATTGGGCACATAGTAATAATGAAGGATTGAAGCAGGGGTAAAGTTTGAAGTCCACACATCCATTCTTCTTCTTCTTCTTCTTCTTCTTCTACTACTTCTTCATATTGTTATTATTATTATTTACCTCATTTATTGTTGTTTTCTGAGTTTGTAACTGCTTTTAAGACGGCAGTTGTATTGCGTTTCAGAGGCAGGTTATTTGCATAATCATAATACAAAGAAAGCATTTCAAGTCCCAAACCAAAGTACCAAAAAAGTACCCCACAGGGCATTTTGGTACTGGTACTCATTGGAAAAGGGAAAGTACTCAAAGTACGGTAACTGGTGCAGTGGAAAAGCGCCCTTACATCATGTCCCAAGTACCTCACCTTTTCCTTAACCAATAGTAGCTTATCCAGGGAGGATTTTTGGCCCTGCTCATCCAGATACTTCAGTAGGCCATTGGTATCTGCTACACAAGCCTCCTCTGTGTCAGAACTGTAAAGACATAAAACTTATAGGCCCCGCAGGCCTCAACTCTGATAAGCCTGCATGAGTCCATTTCAGAGCTCCAAGATGAGGATCCGCTGACTCTGACAAGACTGGACTCCACTCACCAGACCACCCCTTTTAAGGAAGACAAAGGCCTGCCGGCTCCTGAGAGACTGGATAGAACTAACTGGAGCAACACAGGAAATGCAAGACCTTTCACCCCCAGAGCGACCAGAGCCCCACTGTCAATCCACAGGAACAACAGCCGTCAGCCTCCATACACAGACACCTTTTCTACTATAAACAGGATAACTTACCACACATAGATGTTAGGGACAAATACACGCATGTTTGGTCTCATTTTAATGGGCATGAGACGGCGAATATCATGCTCTCAGATTTAAGGCAGTATAACTTTCCCTAAGAGAAATATAGAAAATTCGGCTAAACCCACCAAACTGAGAGAGCCTCTCACATGGTAGAACAAGGGAATTACAACCGCCCCCTAAAGTGATCTGATTGGCTGGGGACCTGAGAACCAAGGTCAGCAATTCCCCTAAAATTAACCATTGACCGAAATTGATCAGTCTTCAGAGACATGCCATCACCTGGTTTGGATACTTAAGGAAGGGCTTCAGAAGTAGTCGGGGAGTCACTCTGTAATCAGAGCTCCCGCAGAGAACTGGGCGAAAGTCCATCTGTAGTCAGATACTTTCCACAGAACTTTGTGCACTCTCAGCTGAGGAATGTGATTGTTTAGTATTGTATTTGTCCTGATGAAAATGTATTGAAGAGTACGTGGCCACATGTCAATGATTGTATATTGTAGTATGTTTAATAAATGTTGTTTTTATTACTTTATGACTGTCTGATTTGCTAACTTCGTTATAAACTTTACAGATTGGATTTCTATCCTGATTAGGACCAAAGTGGTAAATACTATCTTGCAGCCTCTGGGTTAAATCCCCTTCATCCGGGTCCCAAACTCGACTGCCCAGGTTGAGTTATGGTGGATACCAAAACTACACCTCTGGAGTTCGCACAAGCTCAGTTACGGGCTGACGTAACCTCTGAGGTCAACACATGCTGATGAAAGGTACCGGTCTACCCCCTGAAGAACATACAAACTATGTTCCTAGGCACCGGGCATAGTCCCTGAGATGTTCACAAGGTAGATACCAGGTAGCATCGGCTGAGTCCCTGAGATGAGCCCAAAGTGAGCCTCATACAAACTACCGCTACGAAACATGCGCCTTCACTGCCGCTGAGGTTGACACGTTATGATATGGGCTGCTCCCGGCTGAGCCCCTGAGGTAGACGTACGTGTGGTTTGGGTAAACATCGGCTTAATCTCCGAGGCACCCACAAGCTCAGTGTTGGTGGATATTGAGCCTTTGGGTAATTACCCAAATAATCAGAGGCTGACATTGTCTTAAATGGTGGCAATTTCCGTACCTCTAAGACAAACCCTGTGGAGCAGGCCCGCGGAACGCCCTATAGGCCAAGGTGAATCTGACGGACTCCTTCGTCAGGGGTAAATTAGAGTTGGTAATATAAAGGAGAGTCCCAAAGTAATCCGAACAACATAAACGTCATGACTACAATATGCTGAAATAAGGTCTTTAATAAAATGGAGTCAGATATGTGTCTAAAAAGGGCAAGTAATTTCCAGGAGCGCTCGGAAGGACCAACACGCATTCATAGCCTTCGGCTGCGCCATTGTGCCAGTGGGCGGCTCCCTACAGAACAAACAAGCAATTCATCCACATGCTGAATTAAGGTGTTTCCCTTTGGTAGCATATCAAAGATGCTAGTTTCTCCTGCAGGACAGCTGAAAACACAGCAGGTGCTTCAGTGAACCCCTGGGACATTCTGGTCCAGGTTTACTTTTTCCCTTTGAAAGTGAATATAAACCAGAACTGTGAGTCCTTTTCTATAGGTAAACTGAAGAAAGCATTAACTAAGTCCACTACTGAAAACCAACTGGAAGAACCAGGGATTTAAGAAAAATGGTGGTGAGGTCAAGCACTGCAGGAGCATGAACGGCCTCATTTACAGCATGCAGGTCTGTTTTTCCCTTCTGCCTCTTTCACTGGAAACAAAGGAGTGTCGCAAGGGGAGTCAGGACACGGGGTGAGGATTCCCTCATCTAGCAACTGCTGTATGACAGGCTCAGTCCTGACTATTGCATCTGGTTGAAAAGGATATTGGGGTTTCTGGAGTCTGTAATCGCTCTTAGGAGTGACCCTCAGTGGGATGCCAGTTTTTACGAGTCCATACTTATGTTTGGCCCACAAATTGTGCGGCAGCCCCTGTAGGACTGGATGACCTAAATAGACTGATTCTGCAATGCTAGGGAGGATGAGATGTCTTTGTCCACCTATCAGATCTGCCCAGGTGGTTCAAGCCAGGCAGAAATAGGGGTAGCAGTGCACCCCCCTCTGCATAGGAATTGAATTTACCCCAGTAAGACTACTCCCGGTGGGATCAACAGTCCAGTTACCCAGGGACCTTACTTCTCTCTATTCTATTTTTGCAAATAGAGATGTGAGGAAATGTGCCAAAACTATAAAGTTTACCCTGTTCTTCAGTTGGCCTTACCACCATAGCAACACATTCATGCCCCATTAACATGCCATGCTTTTTCCAGCCATCCTCAAAATCCCCATCTGGACTTCTCCAGCTGAGCTGGGCTGTACAGTGCAATTCCTTGGGAGAAAGTACAGTCCCTTTCCAACTTTCTAAGGCTAACTTCACAATGTCTTGGGGAAGACCAGTACTACCCTGTACCTTCTCCACCTTCACTCCGTCAGTGGCACGCAGAAGTGTCAGGCCTAGTTTAACCAACAATTCTTGTCTTGTCAGGTTTACCGGACAGGAGGGGGACACCGTGAAGGAGCATGTAATCGTTCCAATTTCTAATTCGTTACAAGGTTCATAAAGCAGTCCAGTAACTTTCTACTAGGAAAGATAAAGGTTCCTTATTTATTTCAAAAAGCATAAAATTATCTAAAAGCTCCTGAGGGGGAGTGATTACTGCAAACTGCCCCTTGGGTCAGTCGTGGGACACCCTGGGAGGAGGGTGGGTTCCTGCAGCATCCTCTGATCTGTCAGCCTGGCCCCAGTCCCAATCAGGGTTTTCCCTGGGGGAGGCTCTGCTTCATGAGAAGGCGCTGACACCATAAAGGTACATTATTCACACTGCGGCTTTTCTCTCCCTCTGTAAATACAGGCAGTCCCTGGGTTAAGGTTATCTGACTTACAGTCAGCTCGTACTTACAAATGGACTGCTATAGAGCTCAGGAAAGCATTGTGTGGCTTCAGTGGTTTGTTGGTTTCAGTCTGGCTTCAGTACCGTATGTAGTTACTGTTATTATTACTGAATTATTATAATTTTTTCTGACTTGCCTACAAATTGGACTTAAAGACAAACTTAAGGATTGGATAACATTCATAATCTGGGGACTCTGCCTGTAGTTCAGAACTTAGGCCCTACTCAGCGAGCTTTACTGGTGTCCTGCTGACAGAAATCAGCTCCTCTGGGATTCATGTGAAGATCCTGTGTGTTTTATTACAGTGACTGAGGAGAGAGCAGACATTTTAGTGTAGCTTTGACCCTCAGGCCTGTGGCCCCATCATCTCCATGGAGACAAGACCTACAACCGCATCTTGCAGACATTCATAGTGCAGGGCTGCCAACCCTCACACATCTGGTGTGACACTCACGGTTTCAGATTCTCATGCTCACACAGGAAATCTTATGGAAAATCTATATTATTTCACTATAAAACTAAAATTAGCCACTGTTACATACATGTAAATGCGTGTGCATGTGTGTGCAGACTTGTTTCAAACTGAAAATCTCACTCCAGCCTACTGACCAAAATTGGCAACACTGAGCGCGAAGCTGCTGAAACACCACCAGCGTGTGACAGACTTTCCATCAGCCGTTATTAACCTCAGTCACAGAGAGACCTGACAGTGCACCAGAGACACAGGCCACAGTTTGCTCCTAAATCAGTAAGCAGATGATTTAAAAGGCCCTGGTTAGTTTCTAAGCAGCTCCAGAGGGCCAGAGGTGAGGTTTCCTTATTTAGAGAAGCCTGTGATTGTCTGAGTATCAGAGATTTTACATCAGAGACTGTAGCAGGTGTGGATCTTACCCAAATGTGCAGATGAGCCCCACACTATGTTGTCTGTGGAATGAACAGAGCTGTAATCTGCATTATATTCTTTCATCTCATGTAAATGGACCGGAACTTTCTCAGGCACAAACCTCCCAGTATGCACAGCCCCCTGGACCAGCCCACCCCCAGAACCAAACAAACACGGGTACGGGAGAGTCCACTGGACCCACAGAGATTGTGTTCAAAGAGCCTAAGTTAGCAGCTCTTGTGTTTAGCTAAACTGTCAGTGCTGTGCTGTGTTCCATCACTTCCTCTGTGACCTGCTGTTTATTTCTGTATTTAGTGTGAATCTCTGTGGTGAACAGGGAGGGTCCAGCATTAAAGGACCAGCAGGCAGTTCAGTGTAAACCGCTCCTGCTTTAATGTCTGGTTTATACAACAGCAGAGGTGTGAATCTGAGGTGCATTTTGTTCAGACTTTGAATAAACACGCATCACTATCAGTATTTCCTTTTGTGATCCAACTTATTTGGTACTGAATACTTCTCCAGTTCAGCATTCATCATTACTTGCATTATCTTTGAAAGAAGACAGCTTCCTGATACTTAAAATCGCTTTCAAATGTTTCTCCTCATACTCCATTGTAAGTACTGAATAATTTTTCCATTTCATTATGCTTGTACAATTTTATTGTTTTATAGTGTTTAGCATCCAAATATTTATGTGAATGACCTGTTCATTGAATATGTTAATATTAACTATACTGGACAATGAAGATTTTGCTTTCTGAACACTTCTGGGTGAATTTTATAGATTTTGGGCTGTTGATCACAAAAGTAACCTTACATTTTAATATCATGTACCGTTTTGTAAATTTTTGTGAGTTCCTGTTATATTTTAGGTGTATTAGGATATTGCCCACAAAGCTAGCTGTTTTGGTTAATCTAAGCATGCCTGGCTATGTAGGTACAGGTGCTATACAAATGCCATGTTAAACATGCCTGGGAATGTGTAATCGGGGTAGACGCTGGCAGACAGGCTATACCCACAGCTCACGTATACAGATGCTTTGCATTACATTGATATTGTTTAAACGCATGTTGAAATAAAAGTTCTTCAGACAATAACATACTTGAGTGCACGAAACAATAGCATTTACAGCTGCAATATATTCTGTTACATTTGTGTACATGTTTAAGGTTCAAAGACAGCATGACTGCACTTACACAGAAAGCTATGGGCTCTACTTCAGCTGTAAAATCGGTGATGAGGACAAACCCTTACAAGCTCCTTACATTTGCTATGTAACATTTGAATTGAAGCTGAGCGCTCGGCAATGCGCGTCAGCATATTTATGCAATGAAATATTCAATAAAAGTTAATGTTTCTCCAAACTCTTAAACACAGCAAATAAGCCAGTGTTAAATTAATACTGCATGGTGTTTACATGAGTCCAAACCATTCAGTGTCACCTTTAACACTTTACAGTGTGCAGTGAGTGTTGTTTTGTACTCTCGTTTGAATTCATTTGGGCATTCAGCTGCTGTGTTTTACTAATCCACCATAATATGAAAGACTCAGACCAACATAAAACTTGCATAAAAAGAGGAAAGGCTATTTCAGCTCAGCTCCTGATAACCAAAGAACTGTGCTTATGTAAATCGGAGACCATTGAGGACTGTTACTGAAAATGTATTTATTTAAGCATGAGAATAAGAAGCTTCTTCAATCAGAGTAAGAAAGAACCAGTCAAGCTCACCTGAGAACTGCCAGTGGTATAAAAGTGAGTGAAACGTGTGGTACCAGTCACCAAACACAGATTATAAAGCTTGACTGTGTTAGACTGCATAACATAAATATTTAGCAGGGCTGAGAAAAGGTGAGAGCTATCTTAATGATTGAAGGAGTGCATTTCTGCTAAAGCAGATATAATGGGTGGTGGCCTTACTGCATTTAGACCACAACTTGGGATAGAACAAATAAAATCACTTTGCTCATTTAATACTCAGATTTTCATTAAACAATTTTTAGAAACCCACCACGACCGAGGATGGTATGGCACTGATATTAGTCTTTACCACGGCTTGTTATCAGTTCTGCTGGGTTGGTGTTTGCTAATTGATCTGTGTAGTGTAGTTGTTCATATATAGGTGCAAAGAAATCTTCATGATTGTAGAGAAACTAGATTCTTGGTTATTGAGAGATCTGTCATTATATGGATGCATATTGCTATCCAAAGCAGAAGAGGTATCTAGATTGGTATATGTTTCATTGTCTCTTGCTGTGGCAAAAGATATTAATAAATTGGATAAATTAATATATAATTTTATTTGGAAGAATAAGACCACTATTTAAAGAAAGAACTCATTAGTAATGGAATAGAACATTGAGAATTATAAATTATATTAAGAATCAGAACAGCCTCTGGAATGTTTTCCCAAACTATTTAATTCTATTGGTGGCATTGAATTTTTGCAACTTCTCAGTTGAAAACTACCTATCACATTAAGTAATTTTCACAAGCAAGCACGTTTGGCACGGTTGTTTGTGTATAATCTTTATAAGGCACAGATATTTTTATGGAATATAAGACATATAAAAATAAAAGACATTTTATAAATCATGGAATGACAATGGTATTGTGATTGTTGGGCAGCTACTGAATTGTATGGTGTTTTAATGATATATGGGGAGTTTCTTGAGACATTAAAAATACCTATCGAACCTAAAGAATATGCTGTGGTCTTTGACGTAGAAGTGAAATACATTTTCTTAAGATATTTGTAAAAATTATAAATGTCCAGATGTTGCCTGTAGGAATATAGTTATTGGGGATATAAACTTATGGGACGATAAATGTAACAACCAGCATATTAGGGATTCTCTTTGCCAACCCTCTGCAAAATTCTTTTGGGCTTCCCTGTTTGATGATATAGATTGGAAGAAAGCATGGAAATTGTTAAATAAAAAATGTATCCAAAATAAGGCTAAAGAAATTTCATTAAAAATATTACATCGAACACACCCTGTCAAGAAAGTCAGGTTCAAACTAGAGATAACAATTATGATTTTGGAGGGAACAGGGTCTACTATTAATTTCTTTTTTAAATGTATCTATGCAAGAATGTTTTGGATAGATTAATTTTATTAGTAGGAAGAATGGAAGGAAAGTGACGGTTGAAATGTTTAACAGTTTTATTTATTTTAAAAACGAGGGTTTAAGAGCAGAATGTCATTCAGGTGTTTATTTCATATGGAAAATTCCACATTCATTAGAAAAAAGTTAATACCTAAACCCAATTTTTTCCATTTTTTAAATGTAATTAAGCAGTATGGCACAACTTTAGTTCAGTGTAAAAAACAAGAGTTATCAAAGGCTGTAAGAAAATATTACTTGGTACCTTGGGCGGAGCTTAATGCTCCCCCCTTGTAGAACGTTTTAAGCAGGAGGGGGCGTATCCCTAATTCCGATTGGTCGAGGGGATTTCCATATATCATATTCTTATGCCACGTGTTGCCGATAGGGGGCCATATGGTTTGGGAGAGAAGGGTTGCCGTTAAACTTTAATAGAATAAAAATACATAATATGTATTTATTAATGTGTTATTTTTAATTGTTTTATTATTCCTTAAAAACGTATATAGCGGGATGACTGCAAACCAGTGCATAAACGTCCAGCGGGGGTTCGTCCGGCCGTATCCACGGGTTGTTAGGAGTGCATGTGCACTCACGGAGACATCCCATTTCAAAATGGCGACACATGTTGCCCTTTTATGTCAAATAAAAGTAATGAAACTCTTTTGCGGCCAATGTGTTATTTAAAACAAAACATCCTAAGCATTTCGACAACAATAATCAAGGAATAACGCAGGCTATCCTTGTTAAATGACTCACTCTCTCTCCATGTCACGCTTGTGCGTAAAGCCACAATCCCCACACGCCATTGTCTTTTATTGAAAACAGCTGAGGTAAGTAGTTTTCTGAAATTTAAAGTGTGTATAAAATAAGTAAACGTGTGTAAAACAAGCGTAAAATGTGTTATAAAGCATATAGCCAATGATAATTAATAAAGAGTTTAAGCATAATACCCCACACGTACCCCGGCCTATAGTTGGTAGAAATGGCGCTATTCTGCGGGGTACAAGATAAAAGCATATGGCACCAAATTTCAATCAATAGTCTTTAAAAGAATAAAATACATTACATTAACTTATTAATGCGATATTTTAAATATGTTTTATGGCATAATAAAACTTAATAATTTTAACGGGGTCACCGGACACGTCGAGCTTTTATAGCTAGAGAGGAAAGAGGGTCTGGCAGTTTTAAATGGTAAAAACAGTAGTTGTTTATCACTAACAGGATGAAAACCCGGGGGGAACCTCTATCGGCAGACCAGAGGATTTCATGAAGGACACACAGAGGAACTGTTTCAGTGCTCTGCTGTTTACAGAAGCCAGACTGGAATCGCACTACCATTAATTAAGAAAGGCATCCAGTTGTGTAGCTACAACTTTTTTCATCCCTTTACCCAGAAAAGGAAGTTTTGAGATAAGTCTATAGTTTGAGAGAGGAGACGGATCCAACTCAGATTTCTTGAGGATAGGAGTAATTGCAGCAGTTTAGAGGGCAGAAGGAACAGAGCTGGAAGAGAGATATACATTTATCAGATACAACTGGAGAATTGATTATAGAAGAACATGAAGAAGTGTAGAGGCCAGATAGAATTGAAAGGAGGAAGGATTAGACTTGCTGATGAATTCAGAGACAGAGAGAGTCTACTAGTGCAAAGCAAGAGAGTTTTGTAGTTGGAGTAGGAAAGTTAAAGTTAGAGGGGGGGAGAATAGCTGATAGGTAGGAGGAAAATTGCAGTATATTTGTTTGGCTTCAAAAACTGTATAACTGCCTGGCACTGCTCAGCTGTAGGGGGGCAAGTTTGTACAGAAGGTTTGAGAAGTTTGATAACAGAAGAGTGACTGTGGCCCAGAATTCACACCACTTTTTACACGGAGGAGTAAAAGTTTGAGTGAGCAGTATTTAGGGCATCCCTATACTTGGGGATGTACTCGGTGTATAAGAGCATGTGCACGGTGAGACCAGATTTCTATATTAGAAAGGCGTTCAAGATGCCTTCAAGATGCCAGTGGCCTTCACTATTCTGAGCTCAGGGGTGATCCAAGGACAAGAGCGAGTGGATGGGATCAGCCTAGTCTTTAGAGGAGTTAGATCTTTATAGAAGGAATCCATAGTATCAGGAGGAGAGCATTTATGTAAGTCAGAAAGAGAAGAAGATAGTAGAGAACCAGCAAAGAGATTAGAATTGACAGAGCTGATATAGCAATGAGTGACAGAGATTTTCTCCAAAGGAGGAGTAGGAATGTGAAAGCTGCATTCAATAAGCTTATTATCAGAAATACCAGAGACAGAAACATCATTGAAACCACTAGAAGAGAGCAAATCAAGAATATGACCATGAATGTGAGTTAACATGCTGTCTTAACCCCAAACGTGGAGAAAATACCTTGGCCACCCCTCAGGGACCAACATGGATAATGGACTCATTGATGGACTTTGTCTTTATTCTTTATCACAGTATATACCTACAGTACCTTTTAGCAAGCATGTCCACTCTTTTCTGTTTTCAGTGATGTTATCATACCTGGGGGGGGTTGGGTGGCCAGTTGACCTTGGACCCCTAGAGGTTTTTTTTTCTCCCTACTTCGGATATTTTGGTTCCTCTCCTCCGTTGTCTTCTGGCTTTCTTTATTCAGTGTCTTTCCTTCCTTTCCCCCCCCCCGTTCTATATCTCCCTCCACTTATGAATTACGTATCACAACACAACCCTGTGAAGCACTTTGGGACAACTTTGTTGTGAAAGGCGCTATATGAAAATAAATTGAATGGAATTGAATTGAAAAAACTGGAAAATTACTGGCTTCGCCTTCTTCTGTCTGAAGAAGTCAGAAAATGCCTCGTATTCTGTTTGACAGGAGGTGGGTTGGGTTCTGCATCTGTTGTTGATCAGGCACATCGCAAATACCACGCCTCCCACGAAAGTTTAGGGTTTCACCTGACTGCCGGGGTACCTGAGAGTGTCTGTTGAAGCTGCGCTTGAGAACTATAATTTCTTAAATAAAGCAGTCTGAACCAAGAGGATATTTTAATCATAGTAGCATATTGTAGCAACAGCAAGATGACTGACCTCAGTAAGGACCCTGCAGGGAAAACTGTACATAGCTCTGTGTGTGCTATGGTTGATACTTGTTCTGTTCCCAATTGTCATGTATGCCCTTGCCTGTCTCTTGCTTGAACCTTGTCCAATCCTCGTGTGCCTTTAGCCATTGTGTAAATTACCCACTATGTGTACCTTACTGTCTGGTGTCTGACCTCCCTGCTTTTTCCTATAATCTGTGATTTTGTGGTTGTTTGGTACCCGTGTTAGTCCTTTTAAGGGTTTAATGAAAAGTTTAGAGCTACTGTAGGTTGCTGGATCGAGAAGCCAGACTACGTCCTTAATTTAGGCTATGTAGCTGGGATGACTTTATTAAGTAACTTTAGTGAGTGTATGAAATATTGTTTAAAACCACATAATCACTGCTTTAAGTACCATCGAAATGGATAAACAATGTTTATCTTTAATCCCTTCTTTAACGCCTTGTGGTGGTTCAAGTTTCTAAAAAAAGTAGCAGTGTAGCTCTCCACCAGAGAATAGTGGTTTTGCTGAAATCTGCATGTGCTGCTTTTATTAAATTATATAAAAGATCAGTTACATTTATTGTTATTTAGCAGGCATTTTTCTCATGTCCTAAATTCACGCCTATTCATACCATAAAGCAGAAGTTGGATTATTATCACCAGAACAGTTTATACCTTTATTAAGCAGCAGGGGGTGCAGGAGCCCAGGAGGCTGTATTTATGAGTTTTCAGTCTGGGAGCAGCAGCTGCTCCCCAGATCGGCGTCTCTGACAGGAAACACGCCGCGGACTGAAAACCGATACCATTAACAACAAAAATATAGATGTTAAACTGCTATTGGACACATGTCCAAAAATAGCTTTTCTGTCAGTATTTCAAATATCTTAATTTTATAACTTTATTCCGTGCTTATTAATATCGTCTTTACACTGTTTTCTGTGTCTCCAGGTTGCAGTGCTGCTCTGGTGACCCAGGCTAAGGAGCCGGCGGTGATAGAGGTCCAGCCTGGAGGAAATGCCACTCTGCCTTGTGGGATTTCTGTGAATATGGAGCTTTCCTGGTTTTCCCTGCAGTCAGACCACATACCAGTCAAAGTCATGAACCTGGAATACAGATCAAGAGGAAAGATAAATTCCAGTTACATCAGAGATGAATACAGAGGGAGGATGACTCCCATCTTTAACTCAACACACAGCCTGCAGCTGAAGAACATCACTGAGGCAGATCTGCTGATCTACTGCTGTATCCAAATCACAGGTCTAAAGTTTGGAAACTGCACAATGCTGAAATTCACAGGTAATTTATTCACAGGTAATTGGCGAGTGATTTAGATTAAGGTCACTGTAAGACATCAGTAAACTGTTTTATGGAAGAAAAAAAACTGCCAGCTGTGGTTACCAGAATAATTCTGTATAAAGGACAGCAAGCTCGTCCGCTCGTCGTGTGTGCCACGCCCCCTGATTATCCACGTGTACTACCCTGATTGTCTCCAGCGTTGTCTGATTTCCATGCTTAGTCTTCGTATATTTAAGTCCTGGTCTGACCTGTTCCCCTTGTCCGTCATTGTAGTTTGTTGTGGGTAGGTGATGGTATCCCTCGTGTTCACTGTTCCTAGTCTGTGTTCCCTAATAAACCCTGAGTTTTGCCCCAAAATCTGCCTGGTTGCCTGCTCCATACCAGCTGACCCACACGATTGCCGTTCTGCTTGCCCCGATCGTGACAGAATGACGGACCAAAAAACAAAGAGGAAGCAGAGGAGGAAGGAGCTCCCAGAGGAGCCTATCAGTCTAGGCTCCAACTCGCTCGTCCGCCCGTGGCTTCTCGCTGAGGAGGAGGAGTTGATTCAGGATGGTTACCCTGAATCGCTCCTTCTGGGAGCCTGCTCACTGGCTAGGGTAGGGGCTCCCAGCGATGACGAGAAAGACGAGCCCTTCTCGTTTCCAGACTTGGAGCCCGCTCCCCGAGAGCAGGCACCACCCGAGCCTCCCGCCACTGCCAAGAGCCGGAGGAGGAGAAAGAGGGGACCGACGATCGCCCTGGGGGCATGCGCGCTCGCCCCCGCTTCCCTCTCAGCCAGTGAGCCAGAGGAGTCCCCGGCCCTTCCTGAAATCACCAGCACAGCGAAGCTGCCTTCACGGGCAGCTTCTCCCATCCGGAGAACACGCCGGGCCGCTGCGCAGCTTGAGCAGCCGTCTCCGCTGCTCGCTGCAGCCGTCGGACCTGAGAAGCTCCCTCCGCTCCTGCCGCCTGCGCATCCCACGCAGCGGACGCCGCAGCCGCCTCTGCCTGCGGACCCCGTGCCCGAACGGCCGCCTCTGCCTGCGGACCCCGCTCCCGTGCAGCCGCCACTGCCTGCGGACCCCGCTCCCGTGCAGCCGCCACTGCCTGCGTACCCCGCTCCCGTGCAGCCGCCACTGCCTGCGGCGCCCGCTCTGCACGTGGCTCCAGAGCCCGAGTCGCCGCCTGCACCGCTCCTACAGCCTGCAGCTCCCGGGCAGGCGCCCTCTCTGCAGCAGCCTGCAGCTCCCGGGCAGGCGCCCCCTCTGCAGCAGCCTGCAGCTCCCGGGCAGGCGCCCCCTCTGCAGCACCCTGCAGCTCCCGGGCAGGCGCCCCTTCCGCTACCTGCCCTTGTGACTTTGCCCCCAGTAACTCTGCCCTCGCTCCAACGACCTCGACCCCGATCGAGGGTCGTTATGTCTGTGTCCCGCAAGGGGAGGGGACACAAACGCAGGGCTGGGGTCCCACCCGCCCTGCCCCCTGGCTCGCCCTCCCTCGCCTGCGCTAGGGCTTGGTCGGCGCCTGCGGGTCCTGGCCCTCCGGGTCAGCTGTCGCCTGCGGGTCCCTCTCCGCAGCCTCGTCGCCCTGCCTCGCTCCCCCCTCCGGTGCCTGGTCGGTCGCCTGCGGGCTCCCCAACGGCGGCTCCTCTGTTGCCTGCGGGTCCACCTGCTCCTGCGCGTCGGAAGACGTCGCCGCATGCTGCGGCTCCCCCCCTCTCCTTGCCTTCGCCAGGGTCCCCTCCAGCTCCTTCGTCCCCTTCCCTGGTGCTCCCTCCTGCTCTCTCCTCGGCCCCTCCGTTGGTCCCTCGCCCTGCCTCCTCTGCCCCTCCACGGTCCCCTCCTGCTCCGGCCTCCCGGCCACCTGCGACCCCTCCAACTGCCTCCCGTTGCCCGCTGGGTCTCCCTCGGGTTCCCCTTGGTTCCCCCTCCTTTTCTCCCTATGCCCCTGCCTTTGTCCCGCCTGTCTTTGCCCATCCGTTTTCTACTCCTGGCCCCTTTGTTCCGCCTGTTCCATCTGTTCTGCCCTTTCATGTTCCTGGTTTCCCGTTGTTCCCTCCTTGCACTCCCGCTCCTAGTGTCCCGCATGTCCCTCCTGTTTCTCCCTTTATGATCTGTCTCTCCGCTTTCCCGGTCCTGTGTCAGCTCCTGTCTTACGTTCTGTCTCTTGCCGTGTTTTGTGCTTCAGTCCTGTTTCCCGTCCTTCGTTGATTCTGTTCTTGTTTTTTAGGTCCTGTTTTACCTCGTCCCGTCCGTCGCCCTTTCCTAGGCGCGCCCGGAGAAGCGCGCCTTTGGGGGGGGGTTCTGTCATGCCCGGCTCATCCGCTCGTCGTGTGTGCCACGCCCCCTGATTACCCACGTGTACTACCCTGATTGTCTCCAGCGTTGTCTGATTTCCATGCTTAGTCTTCGTGTATTTAAGTCCTGGTCTGACCTGTTCGCCTTGTCCGTCATTGTAGTTTGTTGTGGGTAGGTGATGGTATCCTTCGTATTCCCTGTTCCTAGTCTGTGTTCCCTAATAAACCCTGAGTTTTGCCCCGAAATCTGCCTGGTTGCCTGCTCCATACCAGCCGACCCACACGATCGCCGTGACAGGAACAATGTGTAAATTTAACAGTATAAAAATGTATAAAGGACAGTTTAAACCAGAAAATTCAACACTGTATATCTGATGGAATAGCATGACAATTATGAAATCTATTCTTTCAGTAAGATTTACATCCAGATATCACTTATCATACATCCAATCCACTCAGTTTCATTGAAAAATACCAAACATTTGTGGTGTAAAAAAAATACTCATTCATGACACACCACAATGAAGTGTGTCCTCGGCATTTAAACTATATATGACAACGCAAAAGATATCTTTGCTCTTCAGGATTGTTTTGAGCACACTGACTGGGTCATGTTCAGGGAGGATGCAACAAATGGCGGCAACATCAATTTGGAGGAGTACACATCATCTGCGACCAGATACCAGGAAGTGCATTGATGATGTCACTGTCTCCAAGACAATCACAACACACTCCAACCGGATGCTGTGGATGACTGCAAAGGTGCGTGAGCTGCTAAAAACCCGAGATTCTGCCTTCAGAGCAGGCGGCAAGGCGGCCCTGAGAACAGCGAGAGCTAAACTGTCTCGAGCCATCAGACCAGCAAAACATGCGTACGGCCCGAGAAACCACAGCCAGGACAGCGGTGAACCGTGAGTAGAAGTTGTTCAGATGCACTGAACAACTTCTACTCATGGTTTGATGCTCAGAATGACGTGATGGTGAGGAAGTCCACTCCTCTTTACAACGACCAGGTTCTGTGTCTGACCACGGCTGATGTGAGGAAAAATCTTCGCAGTTAACCGACAGAAGGCTGCTGGTCCAGACAACATCCCTGGAAGACTGCTCAGAGAATGTGCAGACCAGCTGGCAGATGTCTTCAGTGACATCTTCAACCTCTCCCTGAGCACTGCTGTGGTTCCAACATGTCTCAAGGCCACCACCATTGTTCCCGTGCCAAAGATGTCCTCAGTGTCCTGCATCAACGACTACCGTCCCGTTGCACTCACACCCATCATGATGAAGTGCTTCGAGAGGTTCATCATAAGGCACAAGACCCTGCTGCCCCACTCACTGGATCCACTGCAGTTTGCCGATCACCCCAACCGGTCTACAGATGATGCCATCTCCACCACCCCATGTCTGGCCCTCACCCACCTGGACAACAAGGACACATATGTACGACTGCGGTTCATAGATTTCAGTTCAGCATCTGATTGGAAAGCTGAGCCTGCTGAGCCTGAACATCTCCCTCTGCAAGTGGATCCTGGACTTTTTGACTGAGACCACATCTCCAACACCACCACACTGAGCACTGGAGCCCCCTAAGGCTGTGTGCTCAGCTCACTGCTATGCACTCTGGTGACTCACGACTGCAGCAATGCACGACTGGAACCACGTCATCAAGTTCGCCGATGACACTACTAGGGTGGGTCTCAGCAGCAAGAACGATGAGTCAGCATACAGAGAGGAAGTGCAACAGCTGCAGGTGCAACTCAGCATACAGAGAGGAGGTGCAACGGACTGGTGTAAAGTCAACAATCTGTCTCTGAACGTGGACAAAACAAAAGAGATGACTGTCTACTTCAGGAAAGCATGCAGTGATCACTGTTCACTAAACATCAGTGGATCCTCTGTGGAGGTCATCAAGAACACCAAATTCCTTGGTGTTCACCAGGTGGAGAACCTCTCCTGCTCTCTCAATACCAGCTCCATAACCAGGAAATCCCAGCAGCGTCTCTACTTTCTGTGAAAGCTGAGGAAAGCCCATCTCCCACCACCTATTCTCACCACCTTCTACAGAGGAACTATCGAGAGCATCCTGAGCAGCTGCATCACTGTCTGGTATGAAAACTGCACCGTATCATATTGCAAGACCCTAGAGCGGATAGTGAGAACAGCTGAGGAAATCATTGGAGCCTCTCTTCTCTCTTCACACCTATCGCACCCGCTGCATCCACAAAGCCACCAGCATTGTGGAGGATCCCATGTACCCCTCACACACACTCTGTACCCTCCTGCCTTCAGCTTCTTCCACCAAGCCATCAGACTTCTGAACAATCAGAGACAGGACACACACACACAACTGACACCTTTTCTGAAATGATTAACAAAAAAGAAGGTTCCTGTGTATGAGGCAGCCAGACTAAACCATGTCAAACTCTCGTTTGACTGGACCGCAACAGACATCAATGACGGACGAAGGACTCAGGTAAGACACGGACTGAAATACACAGGACTGATTGAAAAGAATCAGACACAGCTGGGTACAATCGGGAAAGAACACGTGGGTAATCCGGGGGCGTGGCACACACGAGGAGCCGACGAGCAGGGCATGACAGTTTTAATGTTGAAGTGGTGATTGACTCGGACTCTAATTTTGTGACTTGTGAACATCTTTTATAGATATATGTGGTGCCTCAGTGGTTAGCACTGTTGCCTCACATCTCTGGGAGCCAGGTTCGAGTCTTCACATGTGTGTGGAGTTTGCATGTTCTCCCCATGTCGTCGTGGGGTTTCCTCCGGATACTCCGGTTTCCCTCCACCGTTCAAAGACATGCTGAGGCTTATTGGAGTTGCTAAATTGCCCATAGGTGTGCATGTGTGAGTGAATGGTGTGTGAGTGTGCCCTGTGATGGGCTGGCCCCCCGTTCTGGGTTGTTCCCTGCCTCGTGCCCATTGATTCCGGGATAGGCTCCGGACCCCCCGCAACCCAGTAGAATAAGTGGTTTGGAAAATGGATGGATGGATATTGTAGTGCTTGCAAATTTTTATATTTGATGAGACTAAAAATTGAGAAATTTCAATAGGCACAAATAGTTTGAAATCAAGACTGTCATCAAGACTCTGAGCATTTCCACATCAAATTATGACATATATGAATATACCAGAATGTGCTGAAAACAAAAACACACAAAGGTCACAAAGGGTGTCTCAATTCTCTGAGTATCTGATTCAACACCAACATAAAATCACATGTACAAAAAGAGCCATGAAAAACAAGCTTGAAAAACAAGCATGAAAAACATCCCACAGAAACACAGTTCTCTCAACTTCAAAAACAATCAGTGCTAAGCTGATGAAATTTTGATATAAATAAAAAAGGCCATTAGGTCTATTTTGGTCAGAGTCTTTTTCGTGATAGTTGGAAAATCTGGGGTGGTTCTGATGATCGTCACATGAATTCTTGTGTCCACATTAAGATGGGGCAGACAGGGGCCACCCCTATGGCCTTGCAATCTGGGAAGCGGTGGAGTCAAAGTGATGTAACGCTCTATGGTGTCAATTGAACAGTATAACAGTTTAACATTGCAAAAAGAACACACTACTCTCTGCAAAATGTTACATTTAACACTGATTGGTGTAGACCATATATACACTATGCAGCATTAATTTAACTCTGGTACATTTGATGTGCATACAATGTAAAATTATAAATAATAATAATAATGGGGATGGGGGTCTGCAAATCTAATAACAGGTCAGATCAGGTTGGGGAGCATGTGTTGATGCAGCGCGTTGCCGCACCCACCACTCAGCGAAACTCCTCAGGATCCCGGTCGGTGATCCTCCAATCAGATACACGGTTCAGTCCCACCCTCCAGAAATGATTATCCATCTGCCACAGCCAGGTGTTATGTGGGCGTCCCCTTGGCCTGGTCCAGCCGCTTGGGTCCTCAGCAAAACAACAAAATGGTACTTCCACAGTAGAGAATTCAATGACAGGACTTGAGAAACAGACTTGAACACGGACTAAATACACAAGACTAAAGGCAGGAAACATGGAACAGCTGATAACAATCAGGGTTTCACACAAGGTTAACAAGGGCAGTGTGGCACACAGGAGGATTGTACAAGCAGGTAGCCTCAGCGGAGTCCGACATGGCCGGATCCTCCATCACCCTCCAGTAGAGATCTTGGAGGGCAAAGTATTGGTCGGCTAGTGAAAGGGCAGGCCTCGCTAGAGTTCGTGCGGGCTCCGCTTTCACTGGATCGAACACAGCCGAGTCCAGGATTGGACGGGGTTCTTCCGGATACCCGGCAGGGGAAGAAGGAGAGAGAGAAACCACTCTTCGGAAGATCGTACCTCTTCGGATTTCTTACCTCCTCTCTTCTTCTTTCCCCGGGTCGGGGTTTTTGGTGGAGGCTGGGAGTCTCCTGGGAGGTCCGTCGGCGGATCGGGAAACCTTTCAGTTTTGCGCTCGATCAGCTGGATCCTCTGCTTAGTTAGCCTCTCCCTTAACAGCCGGAGATTTTCATGCACGTCCTACGCCTGATGTGCGTCATCGGCGAGGGACATCTCCTCCAAGCTATCCCGGCTTTGACTGGCTAATGCCCAAGCCAACAGGTCTGGATGCTGTTCAGCCAAATGGCTATTTCAATATTAGTTTAAATACTAGGACTCGTGGCCATAGGTGGGTATTAATGGGAGAACATTTTAAACGGATTTGAGAAAACACTTCTTTACACAACATGTAGTTAGAGTATGGAATAGTCATCCTACTTGGGTAGCGCGAGCTAAAACCCTGGGTTTCTTTAAATCAGAGCTAGATCAAATTTTTATAACTCTGAGCTCTGAGTTAAGTTCTCCTCAAACGAGCTTGATGGGCCAAATGGCCTCCTCTCGTTTGTAAATTTCTTATGTTCTTAAAAATGTTTTAGCAAAATGGAAACACCCCTCTATAATGTCAGTACTGAATTGAAGAAGCCTGATCTTGTTGACTAGCAATGTAAGAATTGCATGAATGCTGGTGTTAATATCACACATTGTCCAGCCCTATAATATACTACAGCAATTTTTCGAATTCAGTACAAAATACTCCGCCTCATGTTGTGATGTCTTTCAGTGCCAATACCAGTTTTTACTCCAGTGGAAAACTAACACCTTGAAGTACCAAAAGTTTGCTACCTGGTGCAGTGGAAAAGCACATTTCATTACGGTGTGCTTTAAAGAAAACACTCTGGGGGGTCCTTCCTGCCTGCCACCACATCAGACACCACATCACCTCCTCCCAATGTGCCCCCCCAGCTATAACACATGCCAGGAGAGCATCAAATCAAAGAGCACTGAACTTTTACTATGTAAGAACAAAAAAAACGTTTCATGTGAACTAGGGCTGCCACTAGATACTATTTTCTATGGATTAATCTATAGATTATTTTACCAATTGGTCAATTAATCTAAATGATTAATTTTCATACTGAAAATGAAATTTCCCTTTAAAGTTGTTAATTTTACTTTGACAAGAACAAACTGTATATCATTTCAGGGCTTTAGATAATGCATGCCGGCTTTTCAGCACTATACGGGTGTTATTTTTGCCCTCAATTCAATAAGCAGATTAATAGTATGTTTAAAATATTGAGATGCATATTGTGATGCCCAAAAGTTAGTAAACTGTATAAATTTGCCATATCTTTATGCTTATTAAATTCAGCTAGCAGAGCACCATATGCTACTGTTTTGATAAATCATGGAAGTAATACGCACTAAAGTGATGAACGGTTATATCACTGGACCAGGATCCATGTCTGTCCCGTTTCTGCAGCCAAAAGCTGCAGTGTGAAGGAAGCTTTTACTTGTCTTATATGGCAGTGAAACTGTTGTACTTGCAGTCATGTTACAGCAGGTCTCATAAATATATGTAATTGATTTATACTCTGTTTACAGACCATGCTGGAGGCCAATCTACCCATCCCATCCAGCCTAGTAACCATGACCTCCTGCCTTGGATTCTCCTGCCTTGTGTCGCCCTTCTCACTGGCTCCATCTCATCACTTTGCTGCTATTTCTGTCATAACCAAGGTCAGACATGTGTGATGTCACTGTTTTGTGTCTCATTCAGCCCCAGACTGGGCCGTAGCAGATGTGCAGTCTGTCAGGTACAGACACTATACACTTCCTGTGGGCTGTGTGTTAACACACTGTGATACAGTGTAACTCTGACTATCTTCCTTAGCTAAAGACCAGTGGGGCTCAGTGGGTCACACCTGCAGGACTGCTGAGCAGTGAAAGTGCCAAAGTTACACACAGTATCAGCTGCCACTCTGTCAATCTTTACATCAAATATTAGTAATTTATAAATATTCAGACACATTCAACAGTAACCGGGAATCTTTCTGACCATCATTTTTCTGTGTTTCCTGTTTTAATACCTCAAACCTGCAGCCAGTTTCTTTCTAACACAAGTGTGTCCCTCATGCAAGGTGCAGTGAGACAGTGTGAGAGCAGCAGCCCTTATCAGCAGGGCTGGTAGAGCACCCTGTGCACTCTGTGAATGACGTCACTCTTAACTGTTTCAGCGCCGCTGAGGAAGAGCTCTGACTCACAGCAGAGGGGAAGCAGGACCAGCCGACACGATCAGGTACTGTCACTGACAGGGCTTTCTGTGGCCTTCAGACCACAGCGGGAAAGTGTCTCTGCTTAATCACACATGTTTATATAGCAAAATAAACCCCGATGAATGTTATACATAGACTGAAGTACTTTTAACTGATTGGGAACTTAAACCTGTTATTTTTTTTACAGGACAAAACTGAGGTCAACTATGTTCTTTTAAAGACAGAATCACCGTAAAAAAACAACTATTTCATCTGGGTCTAAAATAAGATGTTTATCCATCCATTTTCTGAAAAAACTGGGGTCACGGGGTGGACTGGAGCCTATCACTGCAACAAAGGGTGCAGGCAAGAACCCACCCTGGGCAGTCACCAACACACCACAGGGTGCACACAGGCCAATTTAGACTCACCAATCAACACATCCTGCACACTTTTGGACCATGGAAGGAAACCGGAGCCCCTGGTGAAAATGCACACAAACACGGGAAAGCGAGTGAACTCCAGACAGAAAAAACCCAGGACCGTCTTGCTGTGAGGCAGCAGCGATAACCACTGTGCCACCGCACCACCCTGCTAGTGCTTTTTTTTTAAAAAATGACACCAGGCATTATATTTGTAAAATAAAGGAAATTTTGCAAGAAAATTTGTGCATTAACTTCTTAATTCTAAGGCCTTTCTAGTGCTGACTAACCAGGGTAGTAAATAATTTAAAGTGAAAATGTTGATTTGAAATGTTTTACCCACCAGACATGCACAGCGTCCTGAGAACAGGGAGAAACATGGTTCTTACTGAGTCATCCTGGGAGTTTAAGGTGCCTGTTTCATGCTGCAGACACTGACAGAATCTCCCCATTTCCACCCTGTGATCCACAAGCCTGATCACAGGAATATTACTGTCACATAATTACATGTAAATGGTCATTTTCATGGACCCTCTATTGTGCTGCACTGATTGGTTCATGTCCCCAAACCCTCAGCCTTTCTCTGGACCTTTACTGGATCCATCTATTATCTTCCACTCATCTGGGTCTGAGTCGCGGGGACAGCAGTCTAAGCAGGGATGCCCAGACCTCCCTCTCCCCAGCCACCTCCTCCAGCTCCTCTAGAGGGTTACTAAGAGATATAATCTCTCCAGCATGTCCTGGGTCTGCCCCAGGGCCTCCTCCCGGTTGGACATGCCTGAAACACCTCCCCAGAGAGCCATCAATGAGACATCCTAGACAGACACCCAAACCCCCTCATCTGGCTCTTTTCAATGTGGAGGAGCAGCAGCTTTACTTTGAGCCCCTCCTGACTGTCTGAGCTCCTCACCCTGTCTCTAAGGCTGAGCCCAGACACCCTGTGAAAGAAACTCATTTCTGCCGCTTGTATCTGTGATGTCATTCTTTTGGTCACTAACCAAAGCTTGTGCCCACTCTTGTATGTAGGAACATAGATTGACTGGTACTTCGATAGCTTTGCCTTCCAGCTCAGCTCTCTGTTCACCATGACAAAACAGTACAATGTCCACATATCTGCTGACGCTGCACCGATCTGCCTGTCATTCTCCTGCTCCATTGTTCCCTCACTCAAGACCCCAAGATACTTAAACTCCTCTGCTTGATGCAGTAACCAAAATTGAGGGGGTAAAACACCCCTTTCTGGCTGAGAACTGTGGCCGTCGACCTACTGTAAGACACTTTCCCACCAAAGCTCAGGAACTAATTCATTTCTGGGTCATTAACTAGGAACTTTTGTAGCTCCTGGACATTTTTGTGTGTCGCTCTCCCACCGCGCAACAGAGACTATGGTCTTTTTGTTAAATAAGCATGGAAGACGTAAAAAGCTCATAGGTTGTAATGTGATGCAATTTAACACAAAACTAAACCGCCACCCCAAACAATGGAGGATGAACAAATCATTTTATTAATTATTTGCTAGTTAGAAAACAATGTCATCAGTCAAACATGGAGTATCAGAGGGATCAGTACTTGGTCCTTTACTATTTTCCCTCTTCATGTTGCCATTAGGAAACATAATTAGAAAACATAACGTTAAGTATCACTCCTATGCCGACGACACCCGACATTTTGGTTGCGCCTAACGACACCACATTTATTGTCACCTTAGCTAATTGTTTTAAAGAAGTTAAGACCTTGATGGCGGAAAACTTCTTATCATTAAATGCTCAGAAAACAGAGCTTCTGTTGTTTGGAGGCAGGTCTGCAGATAGGAATATTATAATCTCCGCACTTCACTCCAAAGGGCTGAACTTTTCCCTAAACAGTTCATCCTGTAACCTAGGTGTCATCTTAGATACAAGCCTCTCGTTTATATCACATGTAAATGCAGTATCGAAGGCGTGCTTCTCACAGCTACGGCAAATTGCCAAACTGCAACGATTTCTTACTCTTCAAGACACAGAGAAATTGATACATGCTTTTTTATACAGCAGGTTAGACTACTGTAATGCTCTATTATCTGGCAGCACATACTGCACATTAAACACCTTGCAGCGTATCCAAAATGCAGCAGCTCAAATTGTCACCAGGAGCAGGATGTTTGAACACATAACCCCTGTTCTTAGTTCCCTGCATTGGCTTCAAAGTTCTCTTACTCACATATAAGGCACTTAATGGTCTAGCTCCTGCCTTCCTCACAGGATTACTTCAAGTTTTCAAGCCGCATCGTCCACTCAGATCACAGAATTCAGGTTCCCTTGTCATTCGACATATAAATAAAGTAAAGTAAGTAAGAATGGCCAGTAAAGCATTCTGCTACCGGGCCCCTATATTGTGGAATGGATTACCAGCCTGGGATGCTGATTCAGTCTCAGTCTTTAAATCTCGACTAAAGTCCCATTACTTCAGTTTATCTTACCCACAACCTAACACACCGTAACTATGGCTGCTGGTGCTGCTGTACATCTCATTACACGTCATATAAATAAAATATGAATAAAAGCCTGCGTCCTGTTATGATCACGATCGATAATCCTAGTAATTAACCAATAACTGACAAAATGTTTTGTTCAAATAAAAATTTATGCTGTAATGCTTCATGTATTTTTGTAGTTGTTCTTGAAATTGATTTAAGTCATATTGGTATTGGAAAAAAGTATTGTTCAGGAACCAGTATCAAAATCAAGGTATTGTTTTGGTACCGGTATCGAAAAATTGTGAAAGATTCCCAGTCCTACCCAGGGGATTATGAATTGCCAAATGTCTGCCAACCGCTTCATATGCCGCCCTATTGTAACCCTGTACTGGCAGCATAGTGAGCATTTGGACCAGTGGGTTCGGTTTGTGAGAGGGGTATATACTCTGTGTGCGGAACTATTAGCCAGGTGTGTATTTTATTTGTATCTTCTCTTCCAAGCAATATTTTCAGTCCAAATGAATCTGGAATTAAGAATTAACTGTTTAAAATGCAGTGCATGTTCATTATTTGGTCTGGATACTTTCTGTTTGGAGAAAAATAGGAAAACAGATACTTTCCTGTGCAGAATTATTAAGAACATTTTTATGACTATTAAAATGGGCCACAAAAGGACCTTTCAAAGAGCAAAAAAAGTGCCAGTCAGAGGGATGCAAAATAATCAAATTTGCTAAACTTTTAAAACATGATTACTGTACAATCGAGTGTTTTGTGATCAACAGACAAAGAGGATAGAAGAAGCATGTAGTGAGAAGAAGACACAAATTAACTGAAAAAGCTATGTGTCAGATCAAAGGGGAGACTTAAAGAAATTCCTTAAAATCAAATGCCACCATTTTTAAAAACTGCAAATGTAATGAAATGTCTGAAAGCACTTTGTGCAGTGTGTTACATGTCACTGCTGGGGTCACGAAGGCTGAAACATAACCTCCACTCAATAAGGCATACAAGCTAAAATGTCAAGAATGTGCACAGACACGCCTCAAGACTCATTTTTTAAAGGTTTTCTGAACAGATGAGATGAAAGTGACTCTTGGTGGAGCAGATGGATGGGCCCATGGATGGTCACCTTCTTCAAGCACCAAATGGATGGTGGAGGAGTGATGGTGTAGGCTGCAGTTATCAGTGGTGAACTTGGTGAATCTTTCGGATTTCCAGATGGTATAAACATTAACCACAAGATCTATTGCCAATTTCTAGAAGACACATTCTTCAAACCCTGGCATAGGAAGAAGTCAGTAGCTTTCATAAAGGTTATGATATTCATGCAGGACAGTGCAACTTCTGATGATATTAATGCAGGACAGTGCCCCTCCCCATGATATGCATGCAGGACAGTGCCCCTTCCCATTATATTAATGCAGGACAGTGCCCCTTCCCATGATATGCATGCAGGACAGTGCCCCTTCCCATGATATGCATGCAGGACAGTGCTCCTTCCCATTATATTAATGCAGGACAGTGCCCCGTCCCATGTTATTAATGCAGTACAGTGCCTCTTCCCATGATATTAATGCAGGACAGTGCCTCTTCCCATGATATTCATGCAGGACAGTGCCCCTTCCCATGATATTCATGCAGGACAGTGCCCCTTCCCATGATATGCATGCAGGACAGTGCCCCTTCCTATTATATTAATGCAGGACAGTGCCCCTTCCCATGTTATTAATGCAGTACAGTGCCTCTTCCCATGATATTCATTCAGGAGAGTCCTCCTTCTGATGATATTCATGCAGGACAGTGCCCCTTCCCATGATATGCATGCAGGACAGTGCCCCTTCCCATGATATTCATGCAGGACAGTGCCCCTTCCCATGATATTCATGCAGGACAGTGCCCCTTCCCATGATATTAATGCAGGACAGTGCCCCTTCCCATGGTATTAATACAGGACACTGCCCCTTCCCATGATATGCATGCAGGACAGTACCCCTTCCCATGATATGCATGCAGGACAGTGCCCCTTCCCATGGTATTAATGCAGGGCAGTGCCCCTTCCCATGATATGCATGCAGGACAGTGCCCCTTCCCATGATATGCATGCAGGACAGTGCCCCTTCCCATTATATTAATGCAGGACAGTGCCCCTTCCCATGATATGCATGCAGGACAGTGCCCCTTCCCATGATATGCATGCAGGACAGTGCCCCTTCCCATGATATGCATGTAGGACAGTGCCCCTTCCCATGATATGCATGCAGGACAGTGCCCCTTCCCATGATATTCATGCAGGACAGTGCCCCTTCCCATGATATTCATGCAGGACAGTGCCCCTTCCCATGATATTCATGCAGGACAGTGCCTCTTCCCATGATATTCATGCAGGACAGTGCCCCTTCCCATGATATTAATGCAGGACAGTGCCCCTTCCCATGGTATTAATACAGGACACTGCCCCTTCCCATGATATGCATGCAGGACAGTACCCCTTCCCATGATATGCATGCAGGACAGTGCCCCTTCCCATGGTATTAATGCAGGGCAGTGCCCCTTCCCATGATATGCATGCAGGACAGTGCCCCTTCCCATGATATGCATGCAGGACAGTGCCCCTTCCCATTATATTAATGCAGGACAGTGCCCCTTCCCATGATATGCATGCAGGACAGTGCCCCTTCCCATGATATGCATGCAGGACAGTGCCCCTTCCCATTATATTAATGCAGGACAGTGCCCCTTCCCATGGTATTAATGCAGGACAGTGCCCCTTCCCATGATATTCATGCAGGACCGTGCCCCTTCCCATGATATGCATGCAGGACAGTGCCCCTTCCCATTATATTAATGCAGGACAGTGCCCCTTCCCATGATATGCATGCAGGACAGTGCCCCTTCCCATGATATGCATGCAGGACAGTGCCCCTTCCCATGATATTCATGCAGGACAGTGCCCCTTCCCATGATATTCATGCAGGACAGTGCCCCTTCCCATGATATTCATGCAGGACCGTGCCCCTTCCCATGATATGCATGCAGGACAGTGCCCCTTCCCATGATATGCATGCAGGACAGTGCCCCTTCCCATGATATGCATGCAGGACAGTGCCCCTTCCCATGATATTCATGCAGGACAGTGCCCCTACTAATGACACGCATGCATCCGAGATAGCAAAATGGTTCCGTACAAAAACCCACAAATGAACAGGAGAGAAGTGACAAATGTAACACGATCCACAGATACAAATACCACAACAACAACAAATTAATTTTTGTATTGTGCATTTTCACAACATTACATTGTCTCAAAACGTTTTACAGTATCCTCACCCAAAGCCCCCAGTGAGTAAGCCATAGGCGACAGTGGCAAGGAAAAACTCCCAAGAAGGAAGAAACCTTGGGAGGGACCAGACTCAAAGGGGGAGCCCATTCTCCTGCAAAGCACGGTTCACATATACAAATTGCTCTCTATTTTTGTGAATATGATCTTACACAACATACACAAAAAATACATATTTGTGGATAGTTAAATATTTGTGGATCATGGCATATATTTGAGATTGTCTTTCGTGGGTTACAAATAATGAAGTCAAATAAAAACTTCCATACAAGTGCCACATCTAATGTGGTGGCGTGTAACCTTGCAAAACTGTCATGCAAATGATGAAAAGTTGCCGTAAAGAGTGCATTTTGTGACACCACAAAATAAACGATAGAGCATTTTTATATATCGTCATATTGCACAGCCCTATGTCGGGTTGATATGGAAAGGCATGTAGTATCAAGCCAAGGGCCCCCTCCAAATGTTGCATCCGTGGCCTCTGCACCTCTATTACAGATGTTACACTCGTAGCCCAACATTGTGCATGCACTAAGCCCAGAACTTACTGCCCTTATAAATGCATTGCAAAATTAACATGTTTTAAGCACAGAAACAACAATTCAGGTCAGAGTTGCCATCACGGCCAGGCTCAGCTGAATCTTACATAAGAAATTTACAAACGAGAGGAGGCCATTCCGCCCATCAAGCTCATTTTGGGAGAACATAACTAATAGCTCAGAATTGATTAAATCTTATCTAGCTCTGATTTAAAGGAACCCAAGGTTTTAGCTTGCACTACATTAACAGGAAGACTATTCCATACTCTAACTACACACTGTGTAAAGAAGCGTTTTCCCAAATTCAGTTTAAAATGTTCTCCCTCTAATTTCCACTTATGGCCACGAGTTCTAGTATTTAAACTAATATTGAAGTAGCCATTTGGCTGAACAGCATCCAGACCTTATATATATGGATCATGTCCTCCCCTTAGTCTCCTTTGCTCGAGGCTAAACAGATTCAGCTCAGCTAACCTCTCCTCATAAGACATTCCTCTAAGACCAGGAATCATTCTTGTAGCCCCACGTTCAACCTTTTCCAAGGGAGCAATGTCCTGTTTAAGGTATGGTGACCAAACCTGCACACAATATTCTAAGTGGAATCTTACCAAGGAATTATATAATCGTAGCATCACCTCCCTTGTCTTAAACTCCACACACTTACAGTTGTAACCCAACATCCTATTGGCCTTTTTTATTGCTTCCCCACACTGGTGAGAGTGGGACATGGAAGCATCAATATACACACCGAGGTCTTTCTCATAATCAGCTACCTTTATTTCAGTGGACCCCATAAAATATCTGTACTTTATATTTCTGCTCCCTGCATGGATTACCTTACATTTATCTATGTTAAATTTCATCTGCTAGGTATCAGCCCAGTCGCTAATTAAATCTAGATCCCGCTGTAGCCTCTGTGCTGCTACTTCAGTATCTGCTAAACCACCCACCTTGGTGTCGTCTGCAAATTAACCAGTTTACTGAATGCATTGGTGTCGATATCATTAATGTAAATTAGGAACAATAGTGGTCCTAAAATTGAACCCTGCAGTACCCCACTATGAACGCAGGCCCACTGTGACATTGTGCCTTGAATAACTACTTGCTTCTTCCAGTCTCTTACCCAGTTTTCAATTCAAGCTGCTACATTTCCTAAAATTCCTGCTGCATTGTGCTTAAGCAAGAGCCGTTTGTGGGGGACAACATCAAAGGCCTTCTGGAAATCTAAGTAGATCACATCATAGGCCTTTTTGTGATCAATTTCTCTTGTAGCTTCCTCAAAGAACTCAAATAAATTAGTTAAACAGGACCTACCTCTTCTAAATCCATGTTGGCTATCCCTCAGAATGTTATTTGAATCCAGGTAATCTACCATTTCCACTTGGTTTATAACTTCCATTGCTTTTAAAATAACCAATTGGCCTATAGTTTGCTTGATTATTTCTATCCCTGTTTTGAATATGGGCGTTATATCAGCATGCTTTCAATCAGAAGGTACCACACCAGCAGATAAGGAGCACATCGGCTTCAGTTATACAGATATTGGTCATAGACGACGCTGGATTAGTAACAAGAGTTGGTAAGTTTCTCGTGTCCTCTACAATGAATACCCGTGCAAAACAACCCACTCAGAATTTGTAAATCAGAAATAGCAAACAAAAAAAGTAAAACACCTTATAGATAAAACTACGGAATAAGCTGCAGTAAACTGCAATATCTGAGCTAGCAATAATATGGTGAACGCAATGATGAGCTGCTTACACAGCATCACGAAAGGTATCGTCTGCTAAGTATAAACATAAATGTGACTAAAAACTCAGTTAACATTATTTCTGATTGACAAATTCGGAGTGTATTTAAACGTTTTATACTATGTGTATCTTTATTTCATTTCACGATTAGTAACTTTTGGGTGTCACAAAACGCATCTCATTAATATGTTGGCCGTACTCCTATTCTGTTTACGAAAATCGTGGGCATAGATAAACATCCATATAGAACCAAGGGTAGGGTTTGGGACGAAATTGGGGATACTGTAGGCTCTTTTCGTGTTTTTTTTCGCTTTTAACAGGTAGATGCGTCAGAACTGGATTGGATGATTGATGACTGTGCCTGTTATCCTGGTTGTTGTTACGGTTGGCCATCTAACCGGTACACCGTTTTTAAAACGAAGCCTGGCTTACTAAGCGGTGATCTTCTGGAGCACAGCAGCGTTATTCTATATGATACTGTCTGCGGTCATCCAGCCGTTATCATGACCACTATTGCTGGCTTGGTGTCTGGGTTACTTTCTCTTTTTAAATGTGTTCTCAGGGTAAATAAATAATTGGAAAGAACAAACCCATTTTAAAACGGGTGTCCTTGACTTTAGGTGGAAACGGAACAGGTTAAATAAAAGGAAAGAGAGAGCCTGTTCTCTTACAGGACCCTTTAAAAGCCTTTTACTAAAACCAGATTTAAGATTCCCGTACACCGTCCGCATGAAAACCATCCTTACAAGTTTGTTAATGCATTTTTCGTCCATTAATTCATCTCCCACTTTCAAGGAAGGTAGACAAGGTTTAACACTGGAAAATCGAATTGTATTCTGAATCAAATGTAGTAGAGGAATAGGGATCGATGTGCAAGGTTTCCGCAAGACAACAATCTAACAGGTTTAACGCAATGACTGCGTGTGACGTCATCTACTGTGCGACTGGGAGTCTTCAGACAAGATACCCGGATGCTTTCATCCTCATCCCAGATGACTTCAATCACGTCTCCCTGAACAGGACACTCAGCACCTTCACACAGTTTGTGGACTGAGGGAAAACAAGACACTGGATTTGCTGTATGCAAATGTTAAAGAGGCATATAGCTGTACAGCTTTTCCCCCTCGGGCATATCCGATCACAACCTGGTTTATCTACTACCCATATATCTACCACTAGTGAAGAGGCAGTCGGCCATGGTCAGGACAGTGAGAAAGTGGACAAATGATACCAGTGCAGCCCTGCAGGATTGTTCGGACACTACAGACTGGGAGGCTCTGTGTGAGCTGCATGGAGAGGACAGCAACAGCTTCACTGACTGCGTCACAGATTATATCAACTTCGGCACTGATATCACTGTGCCACTAAAATCTATACGCTGCTTCCCCAACAACAAGCCGTAGGTCACCAAAGACATCAAAGCCCTCCAGAATGAGGAGGAGGCTTTCAGGTCAGGTGACAGGGAGGCAGCCAAAGTGGCACAGAGAGGTCTATCTGTGAAGCTAAAAGAGGGAAGAGACAGATAGAGGAGAAAGCTGGAGCTAAAACTGCAGAAGAATAACACCAGAGACGTGTGGAGGGGCATGAGGACGATCACCGGCTTTAAGTCCAGCTGCCAGGGGGTCGAAGGAGATGTTGGGTGGGTCAATGAACTTAATCAGTTCTTCAACAGGTTCTACAATGTCTCATCCAGCTCTGTGTCCTCCTCCCATACCAGCGTTTCTCTGCCCTCTTTCACAAGCGCCTCTCCAAGATGCGACTCTCCACCTGACATCTCTTCGGCTTTCACCATTCCACCTACTAGAGCTTCCACTGCCCATTCGCTTGATAACACCTCAGATTACCTAGTGCCTGGCATCACCATCACTGAGGACCAAGTGAGAAGAGAACTACGCAGACTACGTCCCGTCAAAACATCAGGCCCTGATGGAAGAAGTCCATAGGTGCTCAAGCAATGCACCAAAACAGCTATGCAGAGTTCTACTGAGGATTTTCAATCTGAGCCTCAGTTCAACGAAAGTTCCTGTGCTGTTGAAAACCTCGTGCTTGATTCTTGTGCCGAAGAAGGCATGCTCCAGTGCCCCATCGGGCTACAGGCCAGTTGCACTCATCTCACACAGCATGAAGGTCTTTGAGAGGTTGGTTCTGAATTTCCTCCGCCCACTGGTTAAACCATCACTAGATCCCCTTCAGTTTGTATACCAGGCCAAGATAAGCATGAAGGATGCCATTACCTATGTCCTGGACCGTGCATACAGCCACCTTGACAAATCAGGAACGTCCCTGAGGATTATGTTCTAACACAATGCTGAGCAGTACAGGAGCTCCCCAAGGAACAGTCCTATCATCATTCCTCTTCATCCAGTACACATCCGACTTCAGGTACAACACTGAGGGTTGTCATCTGCAGAAGTTCTCAGCAATAATTGGATTTATCAGCCAAGGGGAGGACATGGAATACAGAATGGCTGTGCACAGGTTTGTTGACTGGTGTGAGCTGAATCAGCTGCAGTTTAACATCAGCAAGACAAAGGAACTGGTGGTGGACCTGAGAAGATCACAGTCTCCTGACTCTCCTCTATCAATAAAGAGGGTGGACATGGAGATTGTTCAGGACTTCAGGTACCTTTGTGTTCACAAGGCTGGAGTGGTCCAAGCACTACCTGGCAACCTACAAGAAAGGTCAGAGGATGATGCACTTCCTACTGAGACTTAGATCCTTTGATGTCTGCAACACTAGGTTGCAGATGTTCTATGAGTCTGTGGGGGCAAGTGCCATTTTCTATGCTGCAGTGTGCTGGGGGGGCAGCATTAAGGTAGCGGACGCTAAGAGACTGAATAAGCCAATCAGGAAGGCAGGCTCTGTAATTGGTGGGGAACTGGACAGCTTAGAGTGTGTGGCTGAGAGAAGAACATTGTCCAGACCACAGGCCATCATGGACAATACTGATCACCCACTTCACAGTGTGGTGACTGAGCTGAAAAGCACCTTCAGTCACAGACTCACCATTGTAAAGTGCACCACTGAAGGCCACAGAAAATCCTTCCTCCCCACTGCAATCAGACTCTAAAACTCCTCCATCCATCACTCATCTTCACAATAAGGCCCACAATAACTTACTGCTACTACAATAATTGTGCAATAACTGAAGCTACCCCTACTTGGTTGTTAAGGTATGCAATACATTTACCTATCATCCTGTGTAATATTTTTATTTTTATGATCTGTGATACCTGGGCAACATAATTAAAATGTGCAGTATTATTATCCATGATTCGGTGCAACTTTTGGACAAAGGTATTTTAGATTCCTGTACAGAGTTTTTCTATTGTATTTTATTAGAATGTTTAACAGTGCTCCAATTTGTTTTACACTTATTTTTATACTTATACTGTATTGTTCTTGTCTTCGTGTCTATGTGTGACTGTGCAGTTGCCATGTGAGCAATCTCCTCCGGGATTAATAAAGTCTTCTGATTCTGATTAAGTTGGC
Organism: Brienomyrus brachyistius; assembly: GCF_023856365.1. Taxonomy (NCBI): domain Eukaryota; kingdom Metazoa; phylum Chordata; class Actinopteri; order Osteoglossiformes; family Mormyridae; genus Brienomyrus; species Brienomyrus brachyistius. The sequence continues at coordinate 37,184,221 of NC_064536.1, forward strand.
TCCTTATTCAGATTTTATGGTCCACCTTAAATGCTGCGCAGCTAATGGTAATGACTGGTTCTGCCTGTAGGGGGTCTTATTTACAGAGGTTAAACTTCATTTGGCTTTTGATTTGCATTAAAATTATTAAATGCTTTGAGCCAGTGAAAACTCAGTTCAGGATGACAGTATATGATCTCTGCAAGTGACATCACTTGTTATCTGGTTGTATTATTCTCCTTCAAATACACCTGGGAACTCACATACACATTGATAGACATTACTGCCATTATTATCCGCTATTATTGTCAAAGTAAATAATAAGTACAAACCAGAAAGTCATTAATAGACACAGAACATTTGAGCGGAAGGGAGAGAACTTTCAAATAAAATATTAAGCAGAGAGCACAAATGATAGCTTGCATAGCTTTCCTATGTTTAGACCTAAAGCTCGTGTTAATATACTGCTTGGTATCATTTTTACATTTTTACAAATTAAATCTTAGAATGGCTAAATTTTGATTAATGAATGTGAAATTTAGCTAAAATAATTATCAAAATTTATTACATAGAATTCTTTAGATATTTTACCCATGTAATCGTAAAAACCAAACATTTTCCAATACAGAGAAAAGTCAGTTTTCCCAGCAATATACCATGATACTTCTTTCCAGAACATGCTAGTGTAGGGGCACTGCCAGAACAGATCCAACATTGTTTCTAGCACTCCCCACACAATGAACAGTTATCAGAAATGTCCTTAAATCTGATAAGATAATGCAGACTTGCAGAATAATATCTATGCATGATTCTGAAAGAAATGCCAAAAAGGATTCCAAAAGTACTACGGAATTGAATGCAATTCATTAGCAGTTCATCACCATTAATTAACTGGTTACTAGAATTATATCAGTTAAACCATTTTTGATAGAATATGGACCTATTTTTGAATATAACATACCAATTACTTCAAATGAACATCTATGGGGAGGGAAATTGAGTTGAATAGGCACAGAGATGTCAATAAACCGGCGATATACCCACAATAATATGTTTTCATTTAAAAATTCACCACATAGCAAATGTGCACTGCATGGTGTTTATATGGTTCTCACCAATCAGGAAGGCTAATAATGAAAGTTTTCAGTGTTCTTCCTCTAACTTTAAAGCACAAGTAAGGTAAGAGTGAGAAAGAAAAAGCATGTGTTCAGCTTACATGAACACAGCATCCTGGTCTTCAGAAACAATCAAAGCTGATGTGCCATAAAGTTTACATAAAAAGAGAAAATGCTATGTTGGTCGGAGTCTTTCTCTTGATGTTAGATTAATTAAACACTGCAGGCTGCCGAAATGAGTTCAAATGAGTGCACATTAAAATGGGGCAGTTATGGGCCACCCACTTTGCACTTGTGTGCTACCCATATGGGCCTGCAATTTGGAAAGAGGTAGAGACACATTAATTATCAGTCTGTGATGTCAGTTGAACACTCCAAGAGCTTATAACGTTTAACCTCTGTAAAGTATTTTAAAGTAACATTGGTGAGAACCATATTAACACCATGCAGTGTTAATTTGACATTGGCACATTTGCTGTACACTTTCACTATGTTAACTCCTGTCGTCCACGTGCTGGCTGCAAGTTGTTAAATAATACCAGATGTCTATCAATATATATGTGAACAAAGTTCTCAGGTGTATCTGAAGGTGAGGAATACACTGAGTCAATCATGTAACAAGTGATACGAGTTTCAGGCATCAAAGTCTTTCATATTCAACTGAAGGTTTCAGTGGCTCAAAGTGTTTAAGCCCTTCTGGTGCTGACTGAAAGTTGCTAAATAATGCCAGATAATGTCTATCAGTGTGTTTGTGAGCTACATTCTCAGGTGGATTTGAAGGTGAAAACAGCTTTCAGCCAAGTAGGTAATCATATACTGGCATCTTTAAGTGAACTTTGACGGGCCCAAAACATTTAATAAGTTAATACAAACAGAACAACAAATGAAGTTCTGAAGGTAAGCCTTGGTAAATATCCACTATGCCTGGCTTCAGGGCAGAGCCCCGGTCTCCCCAGTCTGGCTGGGGTCACATTTTCCTTTGGCTAGATTAAGTGCAATTCAGAACACCACCATGACAACTATTACTGTGCAGGATCGATTGGCTAGCATCCACTTTAATTACCAACATGGATGGAGCATTGGAGTAGTTTGCAAACAGACTATTTACAAAGTAATACAACTGTTAAATATATGTGAATACGTGTTTATGTGTGTGCAGACTTGTCTTGAATTAAAAATCTAAGTTGGCACCCCTGTAAGCTGGCTCTCAGAATTTGTAAAACAGAAAAATGGACACAAACCTCACTGCTGTGGTACATGTGCAGGGAATACTAGAACAATAATTTATATTATTATTATTTATAGTAGTAGTAACTGTCAGGATCGCGGGTAGCGACGGGCAGGATGCAGGGAAGGACGCAGGGAAGGATCAGGCGGGACGAGGAATAAACATGGGAGAGACAGGAGACCAAGGAGAGAAGGATGGGGAACAAATGGGGATTTATTGAAGGGGAGACGGCTAGGAAAGGTACAGGACATCCATTAATATTAACTAACATCAATGATGGACAACAGGCAGGGCAAGACGTGGACTTAAATAGATAAGACTGGGCGAAAATAATAGGACACAGCTGGGCAAGATCGGGCAAGCACACGTGGATAATCAGGGGGCATGGCACACACGGGGATCGTACGAGCCGGGCGTGACAGAACCCCCCCACAAAGGCGCGCTCTCCGGGAGGCGACGGATGAGACGAGGGATACGGGACATGGAAAACAAGAACAAAACCATTAACGGGCCACAGGGAACAGAACAGAAAGACAAAACAGGCACAGGGGCAAAAGCCACGACAGGACCTGACAAAGGACAGGGAATGCGGACAGACAGATGAGGAAAGGGGACACGGAGGGAACAGGCAGGACGAAAGGGCCAGGAGTGAACAAGGGAGCCACAAAGGGACGAGGAACAGAGACGGGAGGAACAGAGACGGGAGGCTAGACGGGAAAGGCTGGGGGACAGAGGGGAGCCCGAGGGAGCCACAGCGGGCGATGGGCAGCAGCCGGAGGGGCCGCAGGTGGCCGGAGCAGGAGGGGACCTCGGAGGGGCTGAGGAGGCAGGGCGAGGGACAGGCGAAGGAAAAGAGGAGGAAGTCGGAGGGGGCATCAGGGAAGGCGAAGAGGGAGCTGAAGGGGACACCGGCGAAGGCAAGGAGAGAGGGGGAGCCGCAGCAGGCGGCGACGTCCCCCAACGCGCTGGAGTGGGGGGACCCACAGGCGACCGACGAGGAGTCAGAGGCAGGACCGAGGCAGGACGACGAGGCTTCGGAGGGGGACCTGCAGGTGACAGCCGGACTGGTGCTCCAGAACCCGCAGGCGCCCCCCGAGCCCCAGCCAAAGCGGACAAGCCGGGCATGACAGTAACAATACAACATGCTGTGCACATGTGCAAAGTACGCGGCTTGACCAGAGAACTATCTTCTATCTAACTATCTAAGTCATGTCAGAAAAATCGTAAATACGAGATGAGAGCAGATGACCGGCACTACAATGTGGTATTTACCAGTGCGAAACACAGGATTTTCTTTAAGCCCCGAGTTCCTGAGTTGGGGACATGCCAGTACAACAATTATGGCAGAGGCAATGGATAGCTCCACCGTGAAAGGCAAATTATTTTGAAAGTAGTAAACTTTATGTAGCGTGTTTATGTCAAAACTCTGAATTGTTGAAACAACATTGAAATGATGTTTAATGCTAATTGTTGTATAAAGGTTAACAAAACACTTATAAATCAACGTTGAAATGTTAAGATCTGTACATTGAATCAACGTTATATCTTCAACAACATACAGAAGAAATTTCTGGCTTTTTATTATCATTATTATTCTTATATTATCATTTTAGTAAATTTTGATCATATGACCACTTCAAAAATCTAAATGTACTTGTGAAAAATTCGTATAAGGCCTAGTATCCATCCATCCATTTTCCAAACCGCTTATCCTATTGGGTCGCGGGGGGTCTGGAGCCTATCCCGGAATCAATGGGCACGAGGCAGGGAACAACCCAGGATGGGGGGGCAGCCCATCGCAGGTCACACTCACACACCATTCACTCACACATGCACACCTACGGGCAATTTAGCAACTCCAATTAGCCTCAGCATGTTTTTGGACTGTGGGGGGAAACCGGAGTACCCGGAGGAAACCCCACGACGACACGGGGAGAACATGCAAACTCCGCACACATGTGACCCAGGCGGAGACTCGAACCCGGGTCCCAGAGGTGTGAGGCGACAGTGCTAACCACTGCACCACCATGCCGCCCCCAGGCCTAGTATCATTTGTGCAATTAATTAGTTAATAAATAATAATCATTACTGTTGTTGTTATATTACAGTTGGCTAACTATACATAATATATAGATATATCTCTCTGACACACACAAAAATAACATGTTTGTTTGCGCATCTCTCCTTGAGTCGCCAGCCCTACTGAGGAGAGCTAAGTTCGGCGCCCTGTCCTGCGTTGCTCCTTGCCTTGTGCCCTTAGCCTCCGGGACAGGCTCCGGACACCCTGCAACCCTGAATAGGATAAGCGGTTTCAGAAAAAGAATGGATGGATGGAATAAGGTATGTAATCTGGTACTGTTGTTGCCAGTTGTGTCAACAGACACAATGCAGTGCCAACCACATAACTTCTGCTCAATATCGTATCTCATTTCATCAGCACAAGCCAAATCCCTTTTGGTGACCGGTTTGCTTTTCTCCCCTTCATTCATTTTTATTAAAATTTCTCATAGAAACGCACCACACTCTCTATGATTAAGTTTGACAGGGAGGACAAAAATGAGGTTAGGTTTTGCGATTCACTGACACAAGAAACGTATTTGTCCTGAGTGGCAATTAAAGGCACACAGGGCAGTTGAAGAAAGGACACAATGAGGATACAACAGTATTTACAGTGTTTAGAAGATGCTGTGCAAAATTGCAATCAATCGGGTAGATAAGAACTATTAAATATATAAAGTTAGTGGGCATGGAGGGGTCAAGTGCAGAATCAGTGACGGGTTCTAGAGCAGGGAGGCGGAGGGGGAAGAGAAGTCCGTGAATTGAGGAGTTAACCTGCCCTGGGAACAAAGGTCACTCTGCTCTTCTGTGTCCTGCAGCTGGGACAGGGGAGCCGTCGTCCTTAGGAAGCCACTCAAACTCCCAGAACAGAGCATGGGAGGGGTCCTGCAGAATCCTACACACTTCTCTTACAGTTTGTTGCTCACTCAGGGATGAAAGTGCTCTGACTGGGAGTCCGATGATCTTAGAGCATAATTTCACTGTATTGTGCAGGCTGGTGGAGTGATACCAGCAGGCAATGGAAAAACAGAGGACACTCTATATGAAGGAGTAGTAAAAGGTTCTGAGTATGACCTTGTTGACCCCAAAGCTGTTGAGCTTCCTTAGGAGATATTGCCACTGCCGACATGTCCTTAGAATATCCTCAGTATTGGAAGCCTGAAATCATTCAAGACTTTAACCGAGGACTTTTTTGGAATGGGGACCACATTCGAGTGCTTCCACAACTGGGGGACTGTGCTGCTGTCCATTGATCTCTGAAACAGGCACTGAAACACGCCCCCCAACAGCCCTGCACAGCACCGCAGGATGCAGCGACTGACAGGTGCTGTGCTCAACTTGGTCCTTTTGAGGGCTCTCACCACCTCTACCGTGTATAAGGAAAGTTCTGTTCCCGCGGGTGTGAGGGAGGAGACCATGTCTTTGAGAGGGGAGGTGTTGTCAGTCTCGAACCTAGTGAAGAAGGAGTTGAGGTTGTTGGTCTGGGCTGTGACCTGCCACCTGGATGGACCTGTGGATGGTGGAGGCGGTGTTCACAGCGATCATGTTCTTGATCCCCTAAGCTGAGTGGAGGATTCCTTGGGTGAATTTCTCCTCCACCTTGTTTTTGTACCTCAGCTTGGCATTCTTTATGGCACGCTTAACCTCCCTGTTTACCTCCTTCCTCTCAGACTCAGTGCCAGTGAGGACTGTCCTTTGTTTAGGATTCCTTCTAGTTCTTTTGTAATGGAAAATTTATTGTTTGGGAAGACAGTAATCTTCTTGGTGGGGATGATACTGTCCACACAGAAGATGATGTATGAGGACACTGTGTTGATGCTCATTGATGTTACTGGAGGTTGAAAGGAGGTTGTCCCAGTCTGTGGTTTCAAAACAAGCTTGCAGAGTTGCAATGGTGTCATTAGTCCCCTACTCAATGTTTTGACAACCTTCTCTTCCTTTTTATGACAGGGTTTAGGCTTGTGCTCGCAGGTGTGGTGATCAGCAGAGCCAAGAGGGGGGAGGGCAATGGATCTGTACACACCAGGAACTGGTCCACAGCACTTATCCAGTGTCTTCCCCTGGTGGGTGGTGCAGGTGACGTACTGCTGATATCCTCTAAAGCACTTGTCAGTGGAGCAGTGGTTAAAGTCTCCCAGGATAAATATGGGAGAGTCAGGGGAGCTCCAGATTGCCCAGGGTCTTTTGATGTGTTTTATGGCTGCTGTTGTATTTGCTCTAGGGTGGATGTAAACCAGGATGAAAAATTACTGAGGGAACTCTCTGGGAAGGTAAAAAGGGCAGAGGGAGACTGCCAGAAGTTCAATGTCTTTGCTGCAGAGCTTCTCCTGGACGACGATCGTTGAGCACCAGCGTTTGTTTCCAAAAAGGCAGACGCCGTCGCCATGCTGTTTGCCGGTGAGCTCAGTGTCTCGGTCAAGTCACAGGGGAGAACCGAAGCCGTCAATGTGCAACATATCATTCTTATTTAGCCACATTTCCGTGAATGCAAGAACTGAAGCAGTTCTGATTTCATGCATGTAGGTCGCACTGGCTTGCAGCTCGTCTGTTTTGTTACACAAAGAGCACACATTAGCCAAAATGATGGAGGGAAATGTGCAATGTTTACAATTCTCCCTCTTAAGTCCCCCTTTTCTTCCCTCTCCTCCTCACCTTCTTTTCCTTGTGTGTCTGGTGATCCCGAAGTAATTCCTGGGGTATTGAACCTGTGGTAACGGTGTTTTGGGGGTGCAGTCCGAGTTTCAGTAAAAAGTCTCAGGTGTATGTGCTGCCCATCCGGAAAATACAGTTCGCTGATGTTAGCCAAAATAAACTCCGCAGAGAGCCATAGCAGCAGGGAAACAACCCAGAAGCAACGGAGAGTATCCATGTGAACACTGAGAGTTGGATGTGAACACTGGGGCAACATGGAGTAATCCGTCCTTATTAACAGCAAGTGAACGAGTGAGCCCATTTGAGGGGGGACCCACATGCCTTCTTCAAGCTGTGCCCGACCAGGCGCCACAGGTGCAGGCCTGGCCACCAGGCGCTCGCCATTGAGCCTTACCCCCAGGACTGGCTCCAGGGAAGGCTCAGGTGACCCACGTCTGGTCAAGGGAAACCATGAATCCATGTTTTTATACATCGTAAGGGGTCTAATGAAGTTAACGTTACTACTTAAATTATGAGGAACGTTACAACTCCCAGACATATAAAATTGTTAACAAAAATATATTTTGAAACAACTACCTAAACAACTAATGATCATCATGTCATCCGTCATATTTACGTCTTGTAACCATAGCCAAATCCACTGTTGCCAACTCCTCAACAAGGAAGGTAGCTATTAGCTGTCCCAAAACTCGCTAGAATTTGCTAAATGATGCCATTGCCTCATTTGCATAATGTGCGTGTAATTGTAATGGACACTGTAGGAGAGAGGAATAATTAGATTAGATTAGATTAGATTAGATTAGATTAGATTAGATTAGATTAGATTAGATTAGATTAGATTAGATTTAACTTTATTGTCATTACACATGTATAAATACAGGGGCAACGAGATTCAGTTTAGCATCTAATCAGAAGTGCAAAGAGCAGCAAGTGCAATAAATATAGTATGTGATATGTATGGTTAAATGCAGTATGTACAGTTAAATGCAGTATGTACAGTTAAGAGCACAGTGAAGGTGGGAATAGATATATAGATAGATATACAAATGTTCAAAAAAATGCGGATGGCAAATATATAGATGTACAATGTACAATATACAGATATGTACAGATGCGCTATGTATGTGCTGAGATACTATAGGTACTATAATATATATATACACAGATGTACAATATACAGATATACAGATGCTCTATGTATGTGCTGTGATACTATAGGTACTATAATATATATATACACAGATGTACAATATACAGATATACAGATTCACTATGTATGTGCCGTAATACTAAGAGTGCTATAATATATATATATACACATACACAGATGTGCAATGTACAGGTGTGTTGTGTGTTTAGCGGGGGACTGAGTTCAGTAGTGTGACCGCTGTGGGGAAAAAGCTGTTCCTGAACCTGCTGGTTTTAGTCCGAAGGCTCCTGTAGCGCCTTCTGGAGGGGAGGAGCTGGAAGAGTTTGTTGGCTGGATGAGAGTAGTCCTTAAGGATGTTGCGTGCTCGGCGTAGACATCTCTTCTTGTGGACATCCTCAATGGCAGGAATTGGAGTCCCTGTGTTTCGTTGGGCGGTTTTTACCACCCGCTGCAGTGCCTTGCGGTCAGCCACAGAACAATTCCCATACCATGCTGTAATACAGTTGGTCAGGATGCTTTCTATCGCACAGCGGTATGTCAGCAGACAGTTGGTTCTTTTTCAGTGTCCTCAAGAAGAAGAGGCGCTGATGGGTCTTCTTGACCAGGCTGGAGGTGTTGGTTGTCCAGGACAGGTTCTCTGAGATGTGTGTCCCCAGAAATTTGAAGCTGGGAACCTCTTCAACAGCCATGCCATTGATGTGGATGGGGTGGTGGGTGTCTCTCTTCTCCTTCCTGAAGTCCACAATGAGCTCCTTGGTTTTGGAGGTATTCAGGAGCAGGTTATTATCAGCGCACCATGCAGCTAGGTGTTTTACCTCTTCCCTGTAGTCAGACTCATCGTTGTCACTGATGAAACCGATCACCGTGGTGTCATCTGCAAACTTGATGTTGGAGTTGGATCCATACATAGGCCTGCAGTCATGGGTGAAAAGGGAGTAGAGGAATGGGCTCAGCACACAGCCCTGTGTAACGCCAGTGCTGAGTGTAATGGTGGTAGAGCAGTTATGGCCTGACCTGACATGCTGGGGTCTGTTGGTCAGGAAGTCCGTGATCCAACTACAGATAGAATTATTAATACCAAGATCCCCAAGTTTAGTGATCAACTTGGAAGGGATGACTGTATTGAATGCTGAGCTGAAGTCAACAAACAGCATTCTTGCATAAGTGTTCTGTACTCCTATTGCTTCGGTAGGCAAATTGTTGAGGATCCAGTGTGGGGGGCAGGCATGTCTTGAGGTGTGCCAGGACCAGTCGCTCAAAGCACTTCATAGCTATAGGCATGAGTGCTACAGGGCGGTAGTCGTTCAGGCACATCGGTGATGAGTGTTTCGGCACTGGCACTATGGAGGTGGTTTTGAAGCATGCTGGTACTGCTGCCTGGGCAAGGGACAGGTTGAAGATGTCTGTAAAGACCCCTGTAAGCTGTTCAGCAAATGCCCTAAGCACACGTCCAGGAATGTCGTCAGGGCCAGCAGCCTTACGAGCATTGATACGGCTCAGTGCATCATGTACCTCTGTGTGGGTGAGTGTGAGGGTATGGCAGTCATCAGAGTGTAGGGTTATGGTGGACTTTTCCTTATTGTCCTTGTCAAAACGAGCGTAGAAGTCATTCAGCTCATTAAGGGAGGACACGTTCATGGCTGTCTGTGTGGAAGTGCTAGGCTTGTAGTCAGAGATGGCCTGGATGCCCAGCCACATGCGACGGGGGTCAGAGTTGACAAAGTGCTCCTCCACCTTCAGTTTGTAGCTAAGCTTGGCCTTGTTGATGCCCCTCTTCAGTTCTGCCCTGGATGTACTGTAGGTCTGTGCATCACCTGATCTGAAAGCTTTGTTACGTGCCTTTAGCAGAAATCGCACTTCCCTGTTCATCCATGGTTTCTGATTTGAATACGTTGTGATCTGCTTCTCTGTAGTAACACTGTCAATTGTGGTGCTGATGTATTCCAGTACTGAGTGTGTGTAACAGTCAATGTTTATATATGAGTCGAAGGTGGCCTGAGAGGCAAACATGCTCCAGTCCGTGTCCTTAAACCTGTCCTGGAGTGCAGAGTCTACCCCCGCTGGCCACACTTTGATGGTCTTTACTGTTGGTTTCACACGGTTGATGAGTGGTGAGTACTTGGGGGTGAGAAACAAAGAAAGGTGATCTGACTGTCCCAGGTGGGGGAGGGGTGTAGCTGTGTAGGCTCCAACAATGTTTGTATAAACATGATCCAAAGTTGTATCCCCTCTGGTATGGCAGGATACATGTTGGTGAAATTTAGGTAGCACTGTCTTTAGGTTGGAGTGGTTGAAATCCCCTGCTACAATAAATGCAGCCTCGGGGTGAGCAGATTGTTGTTTGCTAATGTCTGCATATAGTTCTTTCATAGCAAGCTTAGCATTAGCATCCGGTGGGATATAAGCAGCTGTAGTGGAGGTGAACTCCCTCGGCATATAGAATGGTCTACGCTTAACCATGAGATACTCAAGGTCAGCTGAGCAATGTTTTCCAACAATGACAGAATTCGTACACCAAGCCTTGTTAACATAAATGCACAATCCTCCGCCTCTTGTCTTAGCGGAAACATAAGCTATTCTGTCCGCCCGGAGAGTTTGGCGTCCGACTAGCTCAATAGCATCGTGAGGTATACCGCTGTGTAGCCATGTTTCCGTAAATATTAGGATGTTACAGTCCATAAGTCTCCTGTTGTCGGTGATCCAAAGTCGTAACTCATCCATTTTGTTCACCAGGGACCGCACATTAGCGAGGAAAATAGTGGGTAAGGAAAGCCGATGTGGTGATAGCCTTAGCTTAGCTGTTAGCCCTCCACGTTTCCCCCGCCTTTGTTTACGGTCTCTGCGCAGTCTTCGAGCACTTCTGGTCGGCTGAGTAGCCTGCAAAGCGTCGGGTGTTCTTCTTATCTCAGGGATGAGACGAAGGCTACTGATAAAACAGTCGGAGTTGTGCAAATCTATATCCAAAAGCTCTTGTCGGGTGTAAGATGTAAAAGCGAAGCTGTTCTGAACGAACAGACCCGAAATGAGCAGGAATATAACTGCTATTTTGCAAAATCTGAAGAGACGCACGCGCCACCATTTTTTCCCATGTCGTGGGAGAGACAAAAAGTGGTTTAGATACATACATACATACATACATACACACACACATACACCCTCCTCCACTAAAAAAATTGCTGGACATTATGGACAATGCTGGGCATCCTCTGCACACGGCCATAAACAACCAGAGGAGTCTGTTCAGTGACAGGTTGCTTCTCCCAAAGACAAGAACCAACAGACTTAAAAACTCCTTTGTCCCATACGCCATCAAGCTGTTTAACTCCTCTCTGGAGGGGAGAGGGAGGGGAAACAGGTGGACAAAGGAGGGGGGGACAACTAAGCTGTAGTGCCTCTTCACTTCACTGTGCAATACTCTTGTGCAATACCTTTGGTTTTTAGTTCAATACTGGAAATGTGCAATACTTTTGGTTTTTTGGTTCAATACTGGGAATGTGCAATTCCCTTGTATTCTCTTATTCCTATTTATTCTATTTATCCCTTTGTATTTTTATTTTTTTTTCTTGTATCTATATATGTATATATATGTATATATATAACATTTGCTCACGTTGTTATTTTTATTTTTTTGTAACTTCTGTCGGTGCTGTGCTCTTGGAATCCGAATTTCCCAGAGGAATCTACCCGAGGGATTAATAAAGTTTCTATCTATCTATCTATCTCCCATATCCGGGCTTCGGACCAGCAAAAGTGAACCCAAGGAGACACTCTGGTGGAGTTTTTTAATTTTACATGCACATCTTAGGATATAGGTCACCAAGATAATATAAATGGTAGAAGAGAACTAAAACAACGACGAGTGTCTTTATGTAATTATTGAGGTTTGTCTAGAATATCTTGTATTCTGTATCTAAAATCCTAAAATTCATTAATTATAGTTGCAATAGCATTACATCCAAAAGAACAGGACATATTTATATATGTTTTACATTTGCCAATCTTACAATTCACTGGATAACAACGGAGAAGAATCTTTAAAATTACCTCCCGCAACTTATTCGAAATAATGAAAGTCCTAGGTAACATCCAAGTACAGGGTGGGCCATTTATATGGATACACCTTAATAAAATGGGAATGGTTGGTGAAAATAACTTCCTGTTTGTGGCACATTAGTATATGTGAGGGGGAAAACTTTTCAAGATGGGTGGTGATCATGGTGGCCATTTTGAAGTCGGCCATTTTGGATCCAACTTTTGTTTTTTCAATAGGAAGAGGGTCATGTGACACATCAAACCTATTGGGAATTTCACAAGAAAAACAATGGTGTGCTTGGTTTTAACATAACTTTATTCTTTCATGAGTTATTTACAAGTTACTCTTTGTTTACAGCCATTGACATGTCGCAGAGGTTAACACGTGAGGAGCGGATAGAAATTGTGTTGATGTCTGGTGAACACAGTAAAATGGTGAACACAGTAAAACACAGTAAAATGGTGAACACAGTAAAATGGTCTATGAACACTTTCAAATGGTCTATGTCATCGAAGAGGTTATTCTAGTAAAATACTGCAGCTAGCTTAGAGACAATATTCCTCTGAATTATATGTCTAATGCTTTTGTTGGTCGCTTCTTTTCTCAGAAAAGTACACATGTTGCCTATAAACAGATCCTCAGGAACTAGATGAGGGAGAATGCAGTTTCTGCCCTATACAGCCGATGATAGCAAGAGGACTGCCCCACTATGTATTGCGTCAAAAACCATACAATATTCTTTAGTAGAAACAGGACAGAAACCTCTCATATGTAAACAACAGACGATTTTCATTCAATAATTGACTAAAATAAAACCATTATCAATCCATCTTTCAATATAAAGTGTTTCGCGTTTATAAGTTATGTCTTGATTACTCTGGCGGAGTTACTTATTTTGACCGCCAGGGCAGGATCAGACAGCAGCTTCGCGCATGCGTTCATTTGCAGTCTGGACGCGGAGGGGTGAACACCTCCTGCTCTGACTGCAGCTGGGCGGGGCTGCTGCGTGAGGACAGGCTGCCTGTCGGTGCTTTGGGACGTAGTGATGGGAATTCCGGCTCTTTTAAGAGAGCCGGTTCTTATAGCTCGGCTCACTTAAAAGAACCGGCTGTTTCGGCTCCCAAGTGGCTCTTCAGATTTTTTTTGTTGCTTAAATTAATTTATTACCAGAAATAATGTAAAATTATTAGTGAAATGAATTACTATGGTTCGAAATCACGTGCAATCATTTTAGCCAGTTCCTCATCAATTGTTTTCTGTTTTACTGGAGTCATAGCTTTTTGCACAAATGGTCTCATAGAGCTCTAGGTTGTAGGTCTATGTGGTTGTGGTGCTGTACTGGATGATGGTGTAGACATTGACAAACTGTAGTAGACAAACTGTCTCTTTCATTAGTAGCAGGTTCATTTGCTTATCTTTTTTCCTCCCACTGCACTGATGGATGTACAGTTCTCATGTGCCAATGCAGGGTATTTGTAGAGCCTGTTCGATATGAGATTTTAACCTTGCAAGCTCTACACTCTGCCTTTGTATTATCTATGCAATTGAAACGTTTTTTCAATTTTACTCCGTTTCCTGCAGTCACTTATTTTGTCGCACGCCTCCTTCCCTCCTGTTTCTCTGTCTGTGCGTACGATTGCTGTATTTATCTGTGGGTGCGTTCGATTTCTCGCTGCTGTTTGCAGCGCTGGCTTAAAGCATTGCATTCTGGTCCCAACGCAATGCATCATGGTTAGATTTTTTTGTCAGACTTCACCCGGCGCTGCAAAACGTCACCATCCGTGACCATGTCATATGGTACAAAAACATCAGAAGAGCAAGACGACTTAAAGCCCAAGTCGAACGCACCCTGTAGCAGCGCCCCTCCCCCTCCTGCTCAGTGCAGACAGGCATCGTGTAGTTGACCAATCCGTGCGGGTGGAAAAAAAACAGAGAAAGAAAAAAAGCAGCTCTGACTCCGGCTCACAGGCGGGAGCCTACTCTGATCGTTCGCTTCAAAGAGCCGGCTCCGAGAGCCGTTTTGTTCACGACCTACACATCACTATTGGGACGGGAGAGGAGCCCAGGGCAGCACTCGCACGTATCGTTTTTACTCGTCCCACCGAACGACTTTAATGTCAGAGTCTCCAATAACATGAAAAAAAGCAGCACGGGGTGGAGTTACTCACCCATGTCAGGAAACGAACGATTCTCGGGTTCATCGGCGTCACTCTATATCTAAACAGACGGGCAGATCGCACTACATTCAGTCTACTTTTACTGTCAGTATTAATTGCCAGTACAGTAATACCACAGAAACTGGTAAAATACCAAATAAGTCATGTTGGAGTTAGACTCCACCGAGTCCGTTGATGAGGAAAAGATGCACTCTGGAGGCGAAGGATAGTTGCATGTCAGCTCTCTTTATTCTCAGCACAGATTGCAATCCGGGAGCCACTCTCAGATGCACAAAAGTACACACCAAGGGAAGCTCGCTCTCTATGGTCAGTGTCTAGTTTTTATAACCCAAACAGGGCGTTTGCCTTCTTGTTGGTAACATACAACTATTGTTTTGAGAATTCTGGCGTTAGTCTCCACTCTCTTCCTTTTCTCTTATCTTGTTATGTTCCCAATTTCTGCAGCATCAGCGACCCCCTCCCTCGTTAGTCCCGCAAGTCAAGCGTCAGCGTAATGTCACCATGACCCTATCCGTGTACCTTTTGCTTTCCGAAATTTACTGGCATTACGAAGCGGCCCAGCGCCCCCCTTCTCTTCCTGCCTATGTTCCAGTTTGTTCCCATTTCTCAGGGTGACAAAGTTTAGCACAGGGCCTAGCTGCCTTCAGTCACTTTCAGAACGGAGAGGTAATAACAGCTAAATAGCTACTCAGCTTCTCCCTCGTTTATTTTGACGTTATTTCAACATGGCGGCTTGTTTGTACTTCTTTTGTTTGTAGTTTTCTTTAACGAAAACGAGACTCCGCATGCGCTTTACAGCATCGGCTTGGTTTTCCAACGGCAACTACGCATGTTTATAAATTACGTCTTTCCGCTTGTATGCGTTTTTAAATTATAAAGATTATTTTATTTTCAAAATATATCACGATTTCATTTACTACAGTTTGTTACAATAGTTTGTATTTATCACTTGTTATAATGTATTTCGAAATTCTAATTTTTAAATAATGTGTACTTATCACCTATCCATCCATCCATCCATTTTCCTAACCGCTTATCCTATTGGGTCGCGGGGGGTCCGGAGCCCATCCCGGAATCAATGGGCACGAGGCAGGGAACAACCCAGGATGGGGGGCCAGCCCATCGCAGGGCACACTCACACACCATTCACTCACACATGCACACCTATGGGCAATTCAGCAACTCCAATTAGCCTCAGCATGTTTTTGGACTGTGGGGGGAAACCGGAGTACCCGGAGGAAACCCCACGACGACACGGGGAGAACATGCAAACTCCGCACACATGTGACCCAGGCGGAGACTTGAACCCGGGTCCCAGAGGTGTGAGGCGACAGTGCTAACCACTGCACCACCATGCCGCCCCCACTTATCACCTACATATATGTTATTCTGATTTTCATAGTCAGAAGTGACTAAAAGAATTAAAAGAATTTTTTTCTTTTAATCAGAATATTATATTGACGCCTTAAAGGCTGCAAAATTATGCTTCTCACAACTTTTCTCCACATGCATAACCCCTTTGGAATGGCATGTATTTTCTACAAAAATAAAACACTATACATAGTTACTTTGGCAAACATTTTATTTATGTAGTAAAGACTCCATCCATCCTTGCATAGTATAAACACAGAAAATGAATAATTTTTACAAAAGTGTAAACAAAGCAATATAGTTCTCTGCACTAGCTTCCTGTTAGGTTCAAGACTGACTTCACAATTCTACTACTTACACAAGGCACTTAAAGGTCTAGCATGTGTCTGCCTGGCAGAATTACTTCAAGTGTACAAGTCATATCATCAATGCAGATCACAGGAGCCACCTCATCTGGCTCCTCTTGATGCGGACGAATAGCGCCTCTACTCTGAGTCCCTCCCGACCAAGCTTCTCACCCTATCTCTAAGGGAGAGCCCAGCCACCTTGCAGAGGAAATCCATTTCGGCTGCTTTTATTCATGACCTTGTTCTTTCTGTCACTAACCACAGCTAATGACCATAGGTGAGGGTAGGAACGCAGATTGGCTGGCAAATTGAGAGCTTTGCCTTTTGGCTCAGCTCCTTCTTCAGCATGACAGACCGATGCAGCGCCCGCATCACTGCTGACGCCACATCACTCCGCCTGTCGATCTCCCGCTCCATTGTTCCCCCACTCGTGAACAAGACCCCAAGATACTTAAACTTCTCCTCTCGGGAGAGGATCCCATCCCAAATCTGGAGAGAGCACTCCACCCTTGTCCGGCTGAGGACTATGGTCTCCAATTTGGAGGTGCTGATTTTCATCCCAGCCGCTTCACACTCGGCTGCGAACTGCTCCAGTGAGAGCCAAAGGTCACGGTCTGATGAGGCCAACAGAACCACATTCATCTGCAAAAAGCAGAGCCCTAATCCTGAGGTCACCAAACCAGACACCCTCAATGCCCTGGCTGCACCTAGAAATTCTGTCCATAAAAGTTATGAACAGAATCGGTGACAAAGTGCAGCCCTGGCGGAGTCCAACCCTCACTGGACACGAGTCCGACTTACTGCAGACAATGCGGACCAAGCCCTGGCACCGGTTGTACAGAGACCGAACAGCCCTTATAAGGCAGCCTGGCACCCCATACTCCCGGAGCACTCCCCACAGGATTCCCAAGGGACGTGGTCAAATGCCTTCTCCAAGTCCACAAAGCACATATAGACTAGTTGGGCAAACTCCCACGCACCCTCCAGGACCCTGCTAAGAGTATAGAGCTGGTCCATTGTTCCACGACCAGGGCGAAAACCACACTGCTCCTCCTGAATCCAAGGTTCGATCCAACGGACCCTCCTCTCCAGCACCCCCAAATAGACCTTACCAGGGAGGCTGAGAAGTATGATCCCTCTATAGTTGGAACACACCCTCCGGTCCCCTTTCTTGAAGAGGGGGACCACCACCCCGGTCTGACAATCCAGAGGCACTGATCGCGATGTCTATGTGATGCTGCAGATGCGTGTCAACCAAGACAGCCCCGCAACATCCAGAGCCTTGAGGAACTCTGGGCGGATCTCATCCACCCATGGGGCCCAGCCACAGAGGAGTTTTTTTAACAACCTCAGCAATCTCCGTTCCAGTGATAGGTGAGTCCACCCCTAAGTCCCCAGACTCTGCTTCCTCATTGGAAGGCGTGCCGTTGGCATTGAGGGATTGAGAAGTATTCCTTCCACCAACGCATAACATCCCGACCTGAGGTCAGCAGCGCACCATCCCCACCATAAACAGTGTTGATGCTGCACTGCTTTCCCGCCCTGAGCCGCCGGATGGTAGACAAGAATCTCTTCAAAGCCGTTTGGAAGTCGTTCTCCATGGTCTCGCCAAACTCCTCCCGTACCCGAGTTTTTGCCTCAGCAACCGCATGGACACCCTTATGCCTGAACATGGTGTTCATTATGGACAATCCATAATGGTCACAGAAGTCCAATAACAAAACACCACTCAGGATCAGATCGGGGGGGCCGTTCCTCCCAATCACGCCCCTCCAGGTCTCACTGTCATTGCCCATGTGAGCATTGACGTCCCCCAGAAGAACAAGAGTGTCCCCAGGAGGAGCGCTCTCCAACACCCCTTTCAAGGACTCCAAAAAGGGTGGGTATTCTGATCTGCCATTGGGCGCATAAGCGCAAACAAGAGTCAGAACCCGTCCCCCCACCCAAAGGCGAAGGGAGGCCACCCTCTTATCTACTGCGGTAAACCCCAATGAACAGGCGCCCAGCCAGGGGGCAATAAGTATGCCCTCCCCTGCTCGGCACCTCTCCCCGTGAGCAACTCCAGAGTGGAAGAGGGTCCAAACCCCTTCGAGGAGACTGGTTGCAGAGCCCAAGCTGTGTGTCGAGGTGAGCCCGACTATATCTAGTCGGAATCTCACAACCTCACACACCAGCTCAGGCTCCTTCCCCACCAGAGAGGTCACCTTCCATGTCCCTAGAGCTAGCTTCTGTAGCCGAGGATCAGACCGCCAAGGTCCCCGCCTTCGGCCACTGCCCAACTTGCACTGCACCCGACCCCTTTGGCCCCTCCTACAGGTGGTGAGCCCATTGGAGGGGGGACCCACGTGCCTTGTTCAGACTGTGCCCGACCAGGCCCTATGGGTACAGGCCTGGCCTACAGATACTCGCCATCAAGCCCCACCCCCAGGCCTGGCTCCAAGGGGGGACCCCAGTGACCCGTGTCCGGGCGAGGGAAAACGTGTATCCATTTTTTTATTCAATATAAAGGGGTATTTTGAGCTGCACTTCATCTGGTTCCTCACCCAGGACCTGTTTGCTTTGGGTGACCCTACCAGGGGCATAAAGCCCCAGGCAACTTAGCTCCTGGGATCATTGTAACACGCAAACCCCTCCACCACAATAAGGTGTCGGCTCCAGGAGAGGCTCCCCCAGACACATAAATAATGTTTTTATGTAATTAGTGCAAATACTTAAAAAGTAGCAGGGCATCAAATGAGATGGAAACATGATGCTCAAAACAGTGGCCATAGAGCTACAAGTTGAGACGGCCCAAGTTCTCGGAACAAGACACTGGGTTCCAGAATTTCGTTGGGAAGGCGTCAGCGAGGAGGAGGCTGGGGCTGGAACTTGCATGACTTTTTTCCTCCCAAGTGTTCCCAACTTGCCTTTGGTTCTGTGGGGTACCGGGGTAACGAATATGAATTAATGATTGAAAGTAACCATTAATAGCTGATCTTTATGGGTGGCTTCATAAATTCAATCTGAAATGGTTAGAGCATCATCCGTCATTCAGAAATTCAGGTTCAGGTCACGGATTTAGTGATTCAGACAAACTAAGGTGGCCACAGTAAAATTGCTGTCAAAGAAAAGGTCATGCATTCATTTCTTCGCCTAAAACTGAACAGTGCTTATGACATTTGCTTTACATTTTCATCATCACCCAAAATCAGCCTATAATGCTGAATTGTTGAACATATTGCGGTTTCTTTTGCTGTAAAAAAAATAGCATTCCAGTAATCACATTAGTGACACTGTTGTTCTCAAGAATGTTAATTTATATACAGTACATATGAGACAATAAAGCAATGTTAATTCTGCTCTTTATTTGTCTTTTGTTTTACTCTTTTAAATAAAAAGTACATATTCAGTACCCTTAAAGTACCAGATCGATAAACAATGTCGAGGAGTATCATTGAAATCATAATGATACTCATTCTTAATGATACTCATTCATACCAATACAAATCCAATACAGTCTGAGTCTCTTCTCTTAAACAAAACCAAATACTTTGGGGGAAAAATGTCTGGATGCATTTTGCATATGCCTATTCAAACATAAAACTCTGATTTAGACTCTTTGCAACATCTGTATAAAACATATCATTAGTATGAATTAGGGCTGAACAATTTGGGGAAAATATCTAATCATGATTTTTTTTCTGACATATATTGTGTCAAATCATGTTAAGTTTTATCAACTCAGCTTTTGCCCAAACTTGAAAAACTGCCAGCTCAAGACTGAATGCCGCAAGGGAAAATTCAATTATCTTCATTTATAAGTAAGGTTAGGTTGATAACCTTTAAGGATAAACAAGAAAAATATTGCTTCATTGTAAACAAACATTTTTTAAACTAAACATCTCATTTTATGCATCAATATCCCTGCCGTAACTGTCACAAACTAAAGTAAAAAGGTCTAAATTAGGAAAACACATTCAGTTTATATACATACACAAGCAGCACAATATATTATGGCACTTCATTTAAATGAGCTATACGAATAATGCAAAGAGTAGATGCTTTTCTACAAACATAAACCGTAGCTTCTTTTAATACAATAAAACAATGCAAACTAAGCCAATAGTCGATGCCCATCAGACTGTTACACTTTTGCTCATAATATAACATCGACAAACTAAACTGTCATGTAGATCAACATGAACAGGTAAACAAGTGACCGTTGATCAGACAGGCTGAGCAGACAAGCTACTGGTCATCATTTAAATACTGGTGAGATGACTTCATTTACACATTTCAAATACCCATCTCCCTACCAGTTTCACCTCCAATGTCTTGACCACGAGCTGTGTGTTCTTTTATAGTTTTTTTGCTGAGAAATCTCAGTAAAAGCCTCTCTTTCCAAACTTTTCTCTAAGCAGGTGCACAGGTACATCAGTGCCTCCGGAAACAAGGGCTGATCCTTAGGTTTCCTAACAAACACAGGTTGTTCTTTTTTGCCCTCTACAGGTTAGGAGGTTCGGAGCAGTTCCCACAAAAGCTCATGTTTGTGTTATATTTCTAGGTGCACTGGGTGTTTGTGAAAAAGGCAGGGGCTGAACAGGCCCCCGCCTCATTAAGGGGATGTAAACATGCAGGCGTGCAGATCGGTACAAACAATGTACAGATCCAACAGTCTTTGCCAAAAAGAAAAGGTAACTATTTGAAATACCTTTCCAGCCTGACGTCAAGCTGTTACCCTCAATATTGGAATTCAATCAATCATTACAGGAAACAGGAAAAGAAAAAAACCTCTCTTACTCTAACCCCCTTTCCTTATATACCGGTTCCCAATAGGTTAATTGGGACAGCCTAAAACTACAGGGGGAAACAGATTTGAGTATCATATGCTGACAACTTACAATACATACTTTTACCACCAAACAGAACAGAATAGCTGGCCATTAGCCAACTATATTCCCTGACCTTTCAAAGAGTACATCAAACATTGCACAACAAAACAATAATATACATAACATCACTCACCCCTCCCATCCTGTGCCACACCATCCCCTTCCCTCGTTCCACAATTGGCAATAAGGGAACCTTGCCACTATGGCGTGCAATTCCGCAGGGAACCAGTATGCCAAGGGACCAGAGAAAGCAGCAACCGATGGGGAAGCTGGTGAGAGTTGTTTGCATGTTTGCGTAGTTTTAAATTTGCTATGGAAGGTGGATGAAGCTGAAACAGTGGGTACCTCACCTTTCAAAGATGTTGCCATAAATAAATGAGCTGAGCAGTAAACTGATGTGTGGAGATGTAATGTTCTGTGAGAGGGGATGATGGGAAATGTAGTCTATGCAAATTTAATGTGCTACCCTTCCTATGCCACCATTACTCCGGACACATTCACATCAGAACACCAATAGTAACCAAAATTCAAAAAGTGACCACTTCACTTTATAGAGTGTTTCTAGGAGTTTTGACGCAACATTACAAATGCAATTTGATTTGCGATATAATAGTCAAGCTTCAATTCAATTCAATTCAATTCAATTCAAGCTTCAATTCAAGCTTCAATTCAATATTCAGTGTGTAATAAATGCAGCATTACTACATGAGATACCATCAAGATATTAACCAGTCTATACAGACACTCCCTGGGTTACATGGTCCGCGTCACAATATTTCGACTATGATGGGTAAATGTTTTTCACTTTCAGTACACAATTCAATAAATAACATTTTATAACTTGTATACCTATCGACCCAGAGAAAGACTTTTTTTTCTTTTGCAGATGAAAAGGAGGAGCTTGAGGATGACCAGTCTCACACCAGCTCCTCAAAGGCAGCTAAACCTGCGACAATCTTTTCAAATAACCCCCACTGGTGTGCATTCAGTGTGGCTGGCAGGTCACACACCA
This sequence comes from Brienomyrus brachyistius, assembly GCF_023856365.1. Classification (NCBI taxonomy): domain Eukaryota; kingdom Metazoa; phylum Chordata; class Actinopteri; order Osteoglossiformes; family Mormyridae; genus Brienomyrus; species Brienomyrus brachyistius. The sequence goes on from NC_064536.1 coordinate 37,206,214, forward strand.
CGGAATATACACACAAGGCTGGTTTCTGTGCAATGAAGCTCTTGATCATATATGTGCTGCTCCACGTTGTTCGCACATCTTGCAGCAGACATTAGGGTGGCATATTCAGCTCATCTGAATGTCCTCCATTGTCTGTTTCCGTCAGTGAGCACCAGCTGCATCAGACTGTCGTATCAGCCAGTCTTTCATTGGCTGGTTCCTCTGTCCTCTGATTGATATGAATAATGGTGACAGAGTTAATCGGGGAATATTCAGCAGATTGTCTCAAATCAGCTGGTTTGCTAGTCTCTGGCTGGTTCTTCCTCCTTCTGAATAACACTACAGCCACCAACACGACGACAGCAATCAGTACAATCCCTGCAGCCAGGCCCACTGCCAGGTTTCCTCCTGAAGACACCCCTGAAGAAAGCAGAGAGATCAGTAAGTGTCCAGACACATTTTCACACAGACACTCAATCCTCAGTCAGTGTAAAATCTCACTGAGCAGCCAGTAGAGCCACATCACCGAGCCGACAGCCCGACCCAGAGCAGCTTTCCGTCTGACCCCTTTCTGCAGCTGTTACAGACCCTCCTCAAATCAATCACGGACAGTGGTTCTACACAACTAGAATGAGTATTCTGAAAATGAAACTTTCTTTAAGTTGATGCATTCACTTTATGTTCTGAGAATAGAACATAGTTGAGTTAATCTAGCTCATTTTTTCATGTCTAAGTAAACCAACTGAATTGCTGTCATTCAATTTAAATTGGGTATATAATCAAACAGCAGCCGTGGTTTATTTCACCCACCGTCATGAAGACGACTCTGCGAAATACTGACCTTACAGGATGGTCTCTCTCTATAATAAAAATCGAACAGTTGTGGTTGTTCATGAAATGCCACCCTGGGGTTGCGTATTTCTTGATGTAAGGCCATTTAAATTCCCAGTCCTGTCCTTGGATGATGGGTAATATACACAGAGAGGTGTTAGGGGAGCTGTGACGCTGTTCACTGTGCAGCTTCTGGAACCGGCCGCTCTCCTGTAGATCAGTGGTGCTGGTTGTATGTTTGCATAGTATTACATGGTACTGCCTTTGATGCAATACTTTTTTTTTTTACTTTTTTTAATCCACCATGATGATGTTGAACAGGGGAAGAATATAAAAAACCCCGATATAGAAAAGTGTGATGTTGACTGCAGCCACAGAAGTGGATCCTGGTGTGGTCTGGTGTGCTGGTCAGTGGCTGGGGGGAGGCTTTGGCCTCCTTGGCGGTTCTCTGTGTTTGGTCTCTGGGGGATTCCTGGGGGGAGGCTTTTGTCTGGCCAACTGCTAAGAGAAGCAGGACTGGTCATTCTTCAATTAACATGCTGTCTCCTCCCAGCTATAAGCCTCCATAGCAGACAAATAGATCTGCTCAGACTAACCCTGATGTCCTTTAGAGTCACACACCAACAAGTACCCCACAGAACCAAAGGCAAAGGGTCAACTGGCATACAGCAGTTAACTCCAGCAACCCAAAAGGACCGTGAAGACTAATTATAAAATGTGAGACTAATATCTGTGACATACCATTCTCAATAACGATGGGCTTCTAAAAACTAAGCCTTGTAAAAACCTGAATATGAAATGAGCAAAATGGCTTGATTTGTTCTCCTATCCCAAGTCACAGTCTAAAAGCAATGAGGCCACTACCCATTATATCTCCTCCAGGGAAAATCTACTCCTACAGCCACTAGAGGAGCTGTCACCTTCACTCAGCCCTGATAAATAATGTTATGCAGTCTAGCAATAAATTCAGTTGGTTTAATTAGACATGAGAAAACTTTATGAGATTTACTCAACTATGTTATGTTCTCAGAATACAAACTGAACTTAAAAAGAATGTATCATTTTCAAAATACTCATTCTTGTTGTATGGAACCACTGTACATGATTTCATTGAGTTCATTCAAAGTAACATTTTTCCGTGTCGTTGGATGAAACGAAACCTTGATCTGGATTTGTACTTTCTGAACTTTACACCTCTATCTGTAATGAGTTACTTCTGTGGGTAACTTCGCCAGCACTGTCAACATTGTCACTGGTTTGACTGATGGGATAATTTAATCCCGGCAAACAAGATCAAATTAGGTAATTTTGTACAAATTATGGTGATAACTTATTAATAATATAATAATTAGATATAGAGAGGGTTGGCATGGTGGTGCAGTGGTTAGTACTGTCGCCTCCCACCTGGGTTTGAGTCTCTGCCTGAGTCACATGTGTGTGGAGTTTGCATGTTCTCCCCATGTCGTCGTGGGGTTTCCTCTGGGTACTCCGGTTTCCCCCCACAGTCCAAAAACATGCTGAGGCTAATTGGAGTTACTAAATTGCCAGTAGGTATGAATGAATGGAATGTGAGTGTGCCCTGTGATGGGCTGGCCCCCTATTCTGGGTTGTTCCCTGCCTCATGCCCATAGCTTTCAGGATAGGCTCCGGACCCCCCATAACCCAGTAGGATAAGCAGTTTGGAAAATGGATGGATATAGATAATTATCATTACTAACCAATAGCATGTAAATAAATATTAAGAAAACCATTAGAGGTAGGTAGGTGTAACTAGATTCACTCAATAACTATTCATACAGAGATAGGAAGCAGATAACTTGGATACAGACAGCAGCTTCTACACTGGGGCAGAAGCATGTTTATCACACAGGGGATAAACTCACCTGCAGGGTTTTCATCAGAATCCTGTTTGTCTTTGTTTACTGATCCTGGTATAAAGAAGCAAATCAGCTGATTTTGTACAAACCGTGGTGACAACTTACTGCCATAAGAATTGATTACTAAGCAGTAGCATGTAAAATAAATATCTACCATCACATCAGATTAATGCAGGAATCACACTGGAGCAGAAGCATGTTTATCACACAGGGTATAAACTCACCTGGAGGATCTTCTCTCTCTCTGTATGGCCTGCAAACAGGATCTGATCCGGGAGGGAAAAGAGAAACTAATCAGCAGATCCTGTGTGAATTCTGGTGCCTGTTTATTCCTCTTGGTGCCAAACCCTGTCATACAGCCATCATCTCTGAACACTGGTAATGTGTTTGCATGCTGCTCACATACATATTTTAGGGAGCCTGTAACATCTCATCATATTCATATCACTTATTAAAGGTGCGTCATGGGCACGGCTAAAACACAGAGGGAAACCCAAACTAGGGGGGTCAGACGCCAGGGGTCCGGGGGGCTAACAGCCTCATTTACATGAAATTAACTTGTGCAAACCTTCAGTCGGGGTAACTGCAGATGTTTGATTCTGGTCTCCTGCAGACAAAGAGGGACAGAACCCATTTTAAAACGCCAATACTGATTTACCTGCAATTAGGTCATATTAGTTCGTGCCAATTTATCGGTCAGGCTCTACTGCATGCTGCACAAACATGTATGCTAGGAAGCGTGTAACATCCCATCATATTCATGTCAGTTAATAAACAGACATGCTAAGCTGTTAGCACCGACAGGCCACAGTGACATATTTCTATAATATGATTTCTTATAAATACACATTGCACCGTTAGGTGAGTTTACATTTAATTTAAAAAGATTTTAAATCTAAGTAAACCTGCACTGACCTCTAGGGGGCGTCTCTGCATTCTCTGGCTTCCCATTGCCTGCAGACAGAGAGGGACAGAAGCAGCAGAGTCAGCATGAGCCTGTAACTCAGAGCTGCAGCAATGAGTGTGAGATGCAGGGTAGCAGCAGAGAGCTGGGGGCCGGGGGATAAAGGCGGCCTGCAGAGAGCTGGGGGCCGGGGGATAAAGGCGGCCCGCGGAAAGCTGGGGGCCGGGGGATGAAGGCGGCCTGCAGAGAGCTGGGGGCCGGGGGATAAAGGCGGCCTGCAGAGAGCTGGGGGCCGGGGGATAAAGGCGGCCCGCAGAGAGCTGGGGGCCGGGGGATAAAGGCGGCCTGCAGAGAGCTGGGGGCCGGGGGATGAAGGCGGCCTGCAGAGAGCTGGGGGCCGGGGGATAAAGGCGGCCTGCAGAGAGCTGGGGGCCGGGGGATAAAGGCGGCCTGCAGAGGGATCCCTACTGCTCAGCTCCTGGGTCACGGTTCTGTTCATGCGGGTCGGGGGGCAGACTGAGCTGTAGGAAGCTCTGCCCCACAGAGACGGGTCTCAGGGGGTTTAAGAGGGAAGGGGAACCATCAGAAGGGTCACTTACCATCAACAAACAGGTGAATGATTCGTATAACTTCACCACTGATTTGACACTTATACACCCCGGCATCGTCTTTTCTGACAGGATTAAAGACTAAAGAGAAGTTGTTCTGTCTGATGGATCCAAGCCAAGTTCGAGTCACATAATGACCAGTTTCACACCACCTGCCATTTTCAAACCAGCAGACAGGTTTGCCTTCAGTCATCCACAGAATATCAACCTTCTTGGTGTCTGTAGCTGCTGGTCCATCACAGGGCAGCATGACAGTGTCTCCGACATGACTTTCGATATCTGATTAATATACAGAATAAAGAAATAAAAAGGATTATTATAATAATTACTTTACACATAGTGCCAGTTCTCCACACTGATTGGTCCATTCACTGCACCATGTGACTCTGCACTAATCACATACCACAGCTTGACTTCACCTTAAATAACATCATACAGCAGGTAGAGTAAACAAGCAGCTGGTTAAGTTACAGTCCTTACAGCACAACAGAGACACAGACAGTGAGAGACCCTACCCCCCCCCGCCCCCCCCAGATAGCAGAATGTTACAGCAGACACCCCCATCAGACACTCACATCACTGTCTAATTAACAAAGCAGTGAAGCACTGACATACACAGCTAATTACACACAGGGTCAGTGTGAGGCTGTTACCCACTTGAATCTGGCCCTAAGACAGCAGGGAGACAGTGACCAAGGCAGAGGATCAGCAGAAGCCTGAACATCATCCTGCAGTTAGAGAAGATCGAGATGAAAGAGGTCAGGATTCACAGGTATGAAGGATGGGAATAAAAATACAAACTCAGCCCGGCTGTCTGCAGTCTTTATCCTCAGGGTCAGACGCTGTAACATCAAAACAACGTTAATATAACAGCATGACTATCAACAGTGTCCAACATACAAGTTAACCCTCATAAATGTGAATGTGTTCCAGTATTTAAAATAAAACAAAAAGAAACGGGTCATTCCATGTCAAGTCATCACACTTTCGGATCTAATCGTCACGGATTTTAACTAAACTTGGCAGCGGATTTGATCACATGAGTAACTCATGAAACTGAAATTGTGCATGTCTGGGGTCAATACTGAGGGAGATTTACGCGAACAAACTCTGACTTTGACTGGCTATATTTACCTTAATGTAAGCTGCACAGAAGTGGTCCTTATATTGTTTTAAAGATATTGTCCAGCTATATAAATTGAATAAGTAATATGCCTGTCACGATCCGGGAATACTGGAGACTGCGATCGTGCAGGAAACAGGCAAGGGAAACCAGGTACGGGGAATAACGGGGTTTTATTAAGGAAACGGGGACTAGGAAGCATCGGACAGGGACATACAATCATCCACAATGACGGACAAGGGTAACAGGCAAGACCAGGACTTAAAACAGGACAAGACTAAGCAAAGTAATCAGACAAGGCTGGAAACAATCAGGGACGCACACGCGGGTAATCAGGGGGCGTGGCACACACGAGGAGCCGACGAGCCGGGTCATGACAATGCCACCCCCATATGAATAATTACTATGTAATGACTGATTAAAATATTTAAAATTCAATAACGTAACCTATATTTCAAAATTGTTCAATTCTTTACTAAAGCTAGATCATAATGTCATATTTCCAGAAATTTTGGTATTTGGTTTTTGAGTTGCTGAGATATACATTTCAGATAAGTAATGATATCAAAACCACAGTTCCTTACAATGCTGTTAACAGTAGCAGAATAGCAGTTAGTGATCAATGCATGGTACAGGGTTATTATTTTTTTAATGACAACTACAGAAAGTGCCATTACTAGCTGTGGAAATAATTTAAATTGAAAAATTTTTAATCACTATTAAAAATGAAGAAAGACAATACTGCCAAAGTAACTGGAAAAAAAAGAGAATTAATGGTACAACCAGAATAGTTTATTTTCCTCTTTAGTTTACACTTTTGACTAGACACTGGCCTACTAAAAAGGGCTTTCATTTGTCAAGAACCTGAGAAAATAACCAAAATTTACAAACTGTCCTGTTACAGCATGCTAAGTCTTAAAACAATGGTGGTTGGTTTACTACCACCTACTGGCAGCATTTGGCGTTTCCCTATTTTTTCCTCTATCCTGCAGGAAGTTTAGTTTAATGGAGGCTTGTTTTCTTTCATACACTGGCATCACCTCTCATCTTCGGAAATGTACAGGCATTATCCGTATGTATTAATGTTAATCAGATTTTCTATTATTTACACATGTTATTTTTCTGAAAATTGAGTGAGTGGAGTTTAATTGTGTATTGGAACTTATGGGTGATGCTAGTTATTCAGATGTAAATGAAAGTTAATGTTACACATTGTGATTTTTACAGTGGGAAAAGTGGGAACATCTGTGACCTCTTCAAAAACATTATTCTTCCAATTACTTAACTTAACCTGTTTTGCTACTTCAAATGACACATCATCCATCACAAGCACATCTTCCTCCTCTTGACTGAATTGAGTCTCTGATGTTTGAAATGGCCCAGTGTGAAGATTGTCCACACGTGACAAGTCAGCTGATCCAGACGTACCAGCAATACTGGCTGGTTCTGAATACTTCAAGTTGTACCAGTTACTCAATTTTCCAGTTGCCTTTCCTGCACGACCAAGAATTTCAGCTGTGCAGGTACTTCAATTCTCTTTGTCAACATACTGAACAACCTGTCCTTTCCTCAGATTGGGGGATTTTGTTTGTGTCATTACTTGAATGTCTGGAGCATTTTCCACCTCACCTGCTCCATCAGTGTTCACCATGTCATGTCCTTCCATTTCCTCCTCACTTTTTGATGTGGAAAGAGTGTACCTGTTGTTACCTCTTTCATTTTGAGAGCATTCTTCTTGCACCAAATGTTGGCTTTCACACTCAGTTTCTGCTTGATTTGAGTTACGCACATTGCGAAGCCTTGTGTGATGTACACGAACACATATGCCACCATGCCTGACAAACACAACCATACATCTTGACCAATTACAGTGCCTGGTCCCTTCCACTCAGCACAATCCATACGCTTGTAATACACCTTGTCATCTACTGTGTATTTCGTGTCACTATTTCGAATCTGTTTTCTCAATGCTCTCCTTATTCTTTCAGAGCATTCTGCCTCAGTGAAACATTTTCGCACTGCATGTAATGCAGTGATGTGTTTCCCTACCCACTCGCTCACAGTAGTCCCCTCAAGTGCAGGTGGGCTGTCAGTAAGGACCGAAGGAAGATTAGGATTGCGTCCAAAAACTAACTGGTATGGACTAAAGCCATGGACATTTTGCATTGTGTTTTTTGCCATCAAAGCCCAATCTAGAGCAGTTTCCCAATCGCTGTCATGATCCTTTTTGACTTTCAGCAGCACTTCTGTTAACGTTCGATTATGCCGTTCCAGAAGGCCGTTGCTCCATGGGCTGTATGCAGCAGTGGTTTTAACTTCGATGTTAAAATCCTCAGCCATGTCTCGGACTTCGTCATTGTTGAATTCTCCACTGTTATCACTGTACAGCTTTTGTGGTGGGCCATGCACAGCTATCCAACAGTGAATGAAGTGTTTCACAAACTCTGAGGATTTCATTGATGTGAGGATGCTGCCAGCACTGAATTGAGTGAAATGATCAATGACATGTAAGTAGCATTTGCCATGTTCTAATTCATGCAAGTCTACTGCAACAGTTTCATTGTACCTAGTTGCCATTGGCAGGCCTACTGCTGGCTTCAACGGTGAATTTTAAACATGTCTCACAATTGTCTACTATCAGTTTCAAGAGTGGACCAATGTATTTATCTGTATTACCTGAACAATTAATTAGCCTTTGTAATTTATCTGCAGAAGCATGTCCAAATTGCCTGTGGAGCTTCAACAGTGTCTTCTGCTTTTCCTCACTGTCCATCTTCTCAGTCACTGTGAGGATTTCACAATCAGGAGTTTCATATTGTGCTTGCATTTTTCTAAACTCCTTCCTATTGTCATTGTCCAGAATGTTAACACAGTAATGCCCTGAGGTAGTTAGCTCAAGAGAAACAGGTTCTTTAAACATAACAGCCTGATCATTCTTTAAATCAAGCACAGCACAGGTTCTCTTCAGTGAAGTCTTGCTCAATAGCAGTGGAATGTTAACAGGTACCACTTCAGTCTCAATATGACACCTTGTCTGCCCTATTTTTGCTGGGATCTTTACTCTTTTAGTAGAGTGAACAATTTTGCCATCACCAAATTTGAATGCCCTGTCACTAAGAGTCCAAAACATTGATGTTATTACTGTGATTGTGACGCCCGCTCCGTCCGCTCCTCGTGTGTGCCACGCCCCCTAATTACCCACCTGTGATTTCCTGATCGTGCCCAGTCGTGTCTTGTTTCCTGCTGCCTTGTTCCATGTATTTAAGTTCCTGATTTGTACTAACCCGTTGTCTGTCATTGATGTTACCTGATGTTAGTCTGCGTCCAATGTTCCCGGCTCCTCGTAGTATTAAAAACCCAGTTTCCCCGTACCTTGCCGGTCTTGCCTGCTTCCTTGCCTGCCTGCCTTTCCGTGAGCCTTACCCGCGCTCGCGTCGCGTGACAGAGATCAAATTCACTGACAAAATTAAGCCATTTCTCACCACACACTGTACGTGTACAAGCTGTATCAATAACAGCAGATCCTAGTGCTTCAGTTACAAAAGCTTCTGTATTACAGGGTGATTCTTCATTTAATAAAGTGATATTACACGTTTCTGTTTTTTCATCTCCGGCAACTTTTACTTGTTCACTTTTATGCGGGCAGTTCTTTGCCCAATGAAATGTGCTCTGACAAACTGCACATTTCGTTCTCCTTCCGAATTTATCTAATGGATTTTTGCCTTGCAGTCGCGCTCTCATTTGACTGCTTTGTGATCGCACGTTGCCCTTCCAGTTTTGCTCTGAAAAAAATACATCGCTCTGTTTCAGACGGATTGGCCTCCGAGTGTTGTCTATCATATCTCCAAAAATGCACTTAAGTGCAGTTTTCATTGAATCAAACATGAGGTTTGTGCAAGCAGTTAAAGCTGGTTGTTAATCTTTAATATCTAGACGAGCAGAGTCTAGTAATTAGAAAGCTAACACCGCATCAAGCAGTATCATGCCATGTTTGCTCATACGAGTGTACCGCTGTTCAAAGTCAAAAATAAAGTCCAACATCGTCATCACCTCACCTCTGGAAACGCTGTCGAAGTTCGTGCTTCATAGGCACCATCTTTCTCTTCTTTAAGATAAACTTTATCCAAAGCTCTAATTAAAATGTCCATTCCTTCATTTTTATCCAAATCATCCACTGGTATTTCTAACGCGGTCTCTCTCTCTCGTCCCTTTAGCGACAGTGTAACAGCAAGCGCCTGTTTCTTCTTTTCCAGTTCGGTAATACGCATCCATATTTTTAGTTAGTTTTTCCAGTTCTCGTATGACTCCTTTTCGTCAAACACAGGGGGGTCAGTCCGTGCCAAATCAACCAATGTCCAGAAAAGTTCCATGGGCATCATTCC